>NW_026061008.1:3716571-4336000 GCF_929443795.1 Astur gentilis
CCCCAGTGCTGTTGTGCCTGTGGATAGGTTGCAGGGGGACGGTGAAGACCAGCAAGGGCTTTCAGGGCTGGCACCTTCCTTGTGGGAGAAGGAGCCAGACGTTTGCCTTTTCAGAAAAAGGCTCTGCCGAGAGCGAGCACCATGAGATGCTGAGTCTCTGGGAAAGCAGAGATCCCCAGTGCTGTTGTGCCTGTGGATAGGCTGCAGGGGGACGGTGAAGACCAGCAAGATCTTTCAGGTCTGGCACCTTCCTTGTGGGAGAAGGAGCCAGACGTTTGCCTTTTCAGAAAAAGTTTCTGCCGAGAACGAGCACCGTGACATGCTGAGTCTCTGGGAAAGCAGAGATCCCCAGTGCTGTTGCGGCTAAAGATAGGCTGCAGAGGGACGGTGAAGACCAGCAAGATCTTTCAGGGCTGGCACCTTCCTTGTTGGAGAAGGAGCCAGACGTTTGCCTTTTGAGAAAAAGTTTCTGCCGAGAACGAGCACCGTGACATGCTGAGTCTCTGGGAAAGCAGAGATCCCCAGTGCTGTTGTGGCTAAAGATAGGCTGTAGAGGGATAGTGAAGACCAGCAAGAGCTTTCAGGGCTGGCACCTTCCTTGTGGGAGAAGGAGCCAGACGTTTGCCTTTTCAGAAAAAGTTTCTGCCGAGAACGAGCACCGTGACATGCTGAGTCTCTGGAAAAGCAGAGATCCCCAGTGCTGTTGTGCCTGTGGATAGGTTGCAGGGGGACGGTGAAGACCAGCAAGGGCTTTCAGGGCTGGCACCTTCCTTGTGGGAGAAGGAGCCAGACGTTTCCCTATTCAGAAAAAGGCTCTGCCGAGAACGAGCACCGTGACATGCTGAGTCTCTGGAAAAGCAGAGATCCCCAGTGCTGTTGCGGCTAAAGATAGGCTGCAGAGGGATAGTGAAGACCAGCAGGAGCTTTCAGGGCTGGCACCTTCCTTGTGGGAGAAGGAGCCAGACGTTTGCCTTTTCAGAAAAAGTTTCTGCCGAGAAAAAGCACCGTGACATGCTGAGTCTCTGAGAAAGCAGAGATCCCCAGTGCTGTTGTGCCTGTGGATAGGCTGCAGGGGGACGGTGAAGACCAGCAAGATCTTTCAGGGCTGGCACCTTCCTTGTGGGAGAAGGAGCCAGACGTTTGCCTTTTCAGAAAAAGATTCTGCCGAGAACGAGCACCGTGACATGCTGAGTCTCTGGGAAAGCAGAGATCCCCAGTGCTGTTGTGCCTGTGGATAGGCTGCAGGGGGACGGTGAAGACCAGCAAGTTCTTTCAGGGCTGGCACCTTCCTTGTGGGAGAAGGAGCCAGACGTTTGCCTTTTCAGAAAAAGTTTCTGCCGAGAACGAGCACCGTGACATGCTGAGTCTCTGTGAAAGCAGAGATCCCCAGTGCTGTTGCGGCTAAAGATAGGCTGCAGAGGGATAGTGAAGACCAGCAAGAGCTTTCAGGGCTGGCACCTTCCCTGTGGGAGAAGGAGCCAGACGTTTGCCTTTTCAGAAAAAGGCTCTGCCGAGAGCGAGCACCATGAGATGCTGAGTCTCTGGGAAAGCAGAGATCCCCAGTGCTGTTGTGCCTGTGGATAGGCTGCAGGGGGACGGTGAAGACCAGCAAGATCTTTCAGGGCTGGCACCTTCCTTGTGGGAGAAGGAGCCAGACGTTTGCCTTTTCAGAAAAAGTTTCTGCCGAGAACGAGCACCGTGACATGCTGAGTCTCTGGGAAAGCAGAGATCCCCAGTGCTGTTGTGCCTGTGGATAGGCTGCAGGGGGATGGTGAAGACCAGCAAGATCTTTCAGGGCTGGCACCTTCCTTGTGGGAGAAGGAGCCAGACGTTTGCCTTTTCAGAAAAGGTTTCTGCCGAGAACGAGCACCGTGACATGCTGAGTCTCTGGGAAAGCAGAGATCCCCAGTGCTGTTGCGGCTAAAGATAGGCTGCAGAGGGATAGTGAAGACCAGCAAGAGCTTTCAGGGCTGGCACCTTCCTTGTGGGAGAAGGAGCCAGACGTTTGCCTTTTCAGAAAAAGTTTCTGCCGAGAACGAGCACCGTGACATGCTGAGTCTCTGGAAAAGCAGAGATCCCCAGTGCTGTTGTGCCTGTGGATAGGTTGCAGGGGGACGGTGAAGACCAGCAAGGGCTTTCAGGGCTGGCACCTTCCTTGTGGGAGAAGGAGCCAGACGTTTGCCTTTTCAGAAAAAGGCTCTGCCGAGAGCGAGCACCATGAGATGCTGAGTCTCTGGGAAAGCAGAGATCCCCAGTGCTGTTGTGCCTGTGGATAGGCTGCAGGGGGACGGTGAAGACCAGCAAGATCTTTCAGGTCTGGCACCTTCCTTGTGGGAGAAGGAGCCAGACGTTTGCCTTTTCAGAAAAAGTTTCTGCCGAGAACGAGCACCGTGACATGCTGAGTCTCTGGGAAAGCAGAGATCCCCAGTGCTGTTGCGGCTAAAGATAGGCTGCAGAGGGATAGTGAAGACCTGCAAGATCATTCAGGGCTGGCACCTTCCTTGTGGGAGAAGGAGCCAGACGTTTGCCTTTTCAGAAAAAGTTTCTGCCGAGAACGAGCACCGTGACATGCTGAGTCGCTGGGAAAGCAGAGATCCCCAGTGCTGTTGTGCCTGTGGATAGGCTGCAGGGGGACGGTGAAGACCAGCAAGATCTTTCAGGGCTGGCACCTTCCTTGTTGGAGAAGGAGCCAGACGTTTGCCTTTTGAGAAAAAGTTTCTGCCGAGAACGAGCACCGTGACATGCTGAGTCTCTGGGAAAGCAGAGATCCCCAGTGCTGTTGCGGCTAAAGATAGGCTGCAGAGGGATAGTGAAGACCAGCAAGAGCTTTCAGGGCTGGCACCTTCCTTGTGGGAGAAGGAGCCAGACGTTTGCCTTTTCAGAAAAAGATTCTGCCGAGAACGAGCACCGTGACATGCTGAGTCTCTGGGAAAGCAGAGATCCCCAGTGCTGTTGTGCCTGTGGATAGGCTGCAGGGGGACGGTGAAGACCAGCAAGTTCTTTCAGGGCTGGCACCTTCCTTGTGGGAGAAGGAGCCAGACGTTTGCCTTTTCAGAAAAAGTTTCTGCCGAGAACGAGCACCGTGACATGCTGAGTCTCTGTGAAAGCAGAGATCCCCAGTGCTGTTGCGGCTAAAGATAGGCTGCAGAGGGATAGTGAAGACCAGCAAGAGCTTTCAGGGCTGGCACCTTCCCTGTGGGAGAAGGAGCCAGACGTTTGCCTTTTCAGAAAAAGGCTCTGCCGAGAGCGAGCACCATGAGATGCTGAGTCTCTGGGAAAGCAGAGATCCCCAGTGCTGTTGTGCCTGTGGATAGGCTGCAGGGGGACGGTGAAGACCAGCAATATCTTTCAGGGCTGGCACCTTCCTTGTGGGAGAAGGAGCCAGACGTTTGCCTTTTCAGAAAAGGTTTCTGCCGAGAACGAGCACCGTGACATGCTGAGTCTCTGGGAAAGCAGAGATCCCCAGTGCTGTTGTGCCTGTGGATAGGCTGCAGGGGGATGGTGAAGACCAGCAAGATCTTTCAGGGCTGGCACCTTCCTTGTGGGAGAAGGAGCCAGACGTTTGCCTTTTCAGAAAAAGTTTCTGCCGAGAATGAGCACCGTGACATGCTGAGTCTCTGGAAAAGCAGAGATCCCCAGTGCTATTGTGCCTGTGGATAGGCTGCAGGGGGACGGTGAAGACCAGCAAGAGCTTTCAGGCCTGGCACCTTCCTTGTGGGAGAAGGAGCCAGACGTTTGCATTTTCAGAAAAAGTTTGTGCAGAGAACGAGCACCGTGACATGCTGAGTCTCTGGAAAAGCAGAGATCCCCAGTGCTGTTGCGGCTAAAGATAGGCTGCAGAGGGATAGTGAAGACCAGCAGGAGCTTTCAGGGCTGGCACCTTCCTTGTGGGAGAAGGAGCCAGACGTTTCCCTATTCAGAAAAAGTTTCTGCCGAGAACGAGCACCGTGACATGCTGAGTCTCTGGGAAAGCAGAGATCCCCAGTGCTGTTGTGCCTCTGGATAGGCTGCAGTGGGATGGTGAAGACCAGCAAGAGCTTTCAGGGCTGGCACCTTCCTTGTGGGAGAAGGAGCCAGACGTTTGCCTTTTCAGAAAAAGTTTCTGCCGAGAACGAGCACCGTGACATGCTGAGTCTCTGGGAAAGCAGAGATCCCCAGTGCTGTTGCGGCTAAAGATAGGCTGCAGAGGGATAGTAAAGACCAGCAAGAGCTTTCAGGGCTGGCACCTTCCTTGTGGGAGAAGGAGCCAGACGTTTGCCTTTTCAGAAAAAGTTTCTGCCGAGAACGAGCACCGTGACATGCTGAGTCTCTGGGAAAGCAGAGATCCCCAGTGCTGTTGTGCCTGTGGATAGGCTGCAGGGGGACGGTGAAGACCAGCAAGATCTTTCAGGGCTGGCACCTTCCTTGTGGGAGAAGGAGCCAGACGTTTGCCTTTTCAGAAAAAGTTTCTGCCGAGAACGAGCACCGTGACATGCTGAGTCTCTGGAAAAGCAGAGATCCCCAGTGCTGTTGCGGCTAAAGATAGGCTGCAGACGGATAGTGAAGACCAGCAAGATCTTTCAGGTCTGGCACCTTCCTTGTGGGAGAAGGAGCCAGACGTTTGCCTTTTCAGAAAAAGTTTCTGCCGAGAACGAGCACCGTGACATGCTGAGTAGCTGGAAAAGCAGAGATCCCCAGTACTGTTGTGCCTGTGGATAGGCTGCAGGGGGACGGTGAAGACCAGCAAGAGCTTTCAGGGCTGGCACCTTCCTTGTGGGAGAAGGAGCCAGACGTTTGCCTTTTCAGAAAAAGTTTCTGCCGAGAACGAGCACCGTGACATGCTGAGTCTCTGGGAAAGGAGAGATCCCCAGTGCTGTTGTGCCTGTGCATAGGCTGCAGGGGGATGGTGAAGACCAGCAAGATCTTTCAGGGCTGGCACCTTCCTTGTGGGAGAAGGTGCCAGACGTTTGCCTTTTGAGAAAAAGTTTCTGCCGAGAACGAGCACCGTGACATGCTGAGTCTCTGGGAAAGCAGAGATCCCCAGTGCTGTTGCGGCTAAAGATAGGCTGCAGAGGGATAGTGAAGACCAGCAAGAGCTTTCAGGGCTGGCACCTTCCTTGTGGGAGAAGGAGCCAGACGTTTGCCTTTTCAGAAAAAGATTCTGCCGAGAACGAGCACCGTGACATGCTGAGTCTCTGGGAAAGCAGAGATCCCCAGTGCTGTTGTGCCTGTGGATAGGCTGCAGGGGGACGGTGAAGACCAGCAAGTTCTTTCAGGGCTGGCACCTTCCTTGTGGGAGAAGGAGCCAGACGTTTGCCTTTTCAGAAAAAGTTTCTGCCGAGAACGAGCACCGTGACATGCTGAGTCTCTGTGAAAGCAGAGATCCCCAGTGCTGTTGCGGCTAAAGATAGGCTGCAGAGGGATAGTGAAGACCAGCAAGAGCTTTCAGGGCTGGCACCTTCCCTGTGGGAGAAGGAGCCAGACGTTTGCCTTTTCAGAAAAAGGCTCTGCCGAGAGCGAGCACCATGAGATGCTGAGTCTCTGGGAAAGCAGAGATCCCCAGTGCTGTTGTGCCTGTGGATAGGCTGCAGGGGGACGGTGAAGACCAGCAATATCTTTCAGGGCTGGCACCTTCCTTGTGGGAGAAGGAGCCAGACGTTTGCCTTTTCAGAAAAAGATTCTGCCGAGAACGAGCACCGTGACATGCTGAGTCTCTGGGAAAGCAGAGATCCCCAGTGCTGTTGTGCCTGTGGATAGGCTGCAGGGGGATGGTGAAGACCAGCAAGATCTTTCAGGGCTGGCACCTTCCTTGTGGGAGAAGGAGCCAGACGTTTGCCTTTTCAGAAAAGGTTTCTGCCGAGAACGAGCACCGTGACATGCTGAGTCTCTGGGAAAGCAGAGATCCCCAGTGCTGTTGTGCCTGTGGATAGGCTGCAGGGGGATGGTGAAGACCAGCAAGATCTTTCAGGGCTGGCACCTTCCTTGTGGGAGAAGGAGCCAGACGTTTGCCTTTTCAGAAAAAGTTTCTGCCGAGAATGAGCACCGTGACATGCTGAGTCTCTGGAAAAGCAGAGATCCCCAGTGCTATTGTGCCTGTGGATAGGCTGCAGGGGGACGGTGAAGACCAGCAAGAGCTTTCAGGCCTGGCACCTTCCTTGTGGGAGAAGGAGCCAGACGTTTGCATTTTCAGAAAAAGTTTGTGCAGAGAACGAGCACCGTGACATGCTGAGTCTCTGGAAAAGCAGAGATCCCCAGTGCTGTTGCGGCTAAAGATAGGCTGCAGAGGGATAGTGAAGACCAGCAGGAGCTTTCAGGGCTGGCACCTTCCTTGTGGGAGAAGGAGCCAGACGTTTCCCTATTCAGAAAAAGTTTCTGCCGAGAACGAGCACCGTGACATGCTGAGTCTCTGGGAAAGCAGAGATCCCCAGTGCTGTTGTGCCTCTGGATAGGCTGCAGTGGGATGGTGAAGACCAGCAAGAGCTTTCAGGGCTGGCACCTTCCTTGTGGGAGAAGGAGCCAGACGTTTGCCTTTTCAGAAAAAGTTTCTGCCGAGAACGAGCACCGTGACATGCTGAGTCTCTGGGAAAGCAGAGATCCCCAGTGCTGTTGCGGCTAAAGATAGGCTGCAGAGGGATAGTAAAGACCAGCAAGAGCTTTCAGGGCTGGCACCTTCCTTGTGGGAGAAGGAGCCAGACGTTTGCCTTTTCAGAAAAAGTTTCTGCCGAGAACGAGCACCGTGACATGCTGAGTCTCTGGGAAAGCAGAGATCCCCAGTGCTGTTGTGCCTGTGGATAGGCTGCAGGGGGACGGTGAAGACCAGCAAGATCTTTCAGGGCTGGCACCTTCCTTGTGGGAGAAGGAGCCAGACGTTTGCCTTTTCAGAAAAAGTTTCTGCCGAGAACGAGCACCGTGACATGCTGAGTCTCTGGAAAAGCAGAGATCCCCAGTGCTGTTGCGGCTAAAGATAGGCTGCAGACGGATAGTGAAGACCAGCAAGATCTTTCAGGGCTGGCACCTTCCTTGTGGGAGAAGGAGCCAGACGTTTGCCTTTTCAGAAAAAGGCTCTGCCGAGAGCGAGCACCATGAGATGCTGAGTCTCTGGGAAAGCAGAGATCCCCAGTGCTGTTGTGCCTGTGGATAGGCTGCAGGGGGACGGTGAAGACCAGCAAGATCTTTCAGGTCTGGCACCTTCCTTGTGGGAGAAGGAGCCAGACGTTTGCCTTTTCAGAAAAAGTTTCTGCCGAGAACGAGCACCGTGACATGCTGAGTAGCTGGAAAAGCAGAGATCCCCAGTACTGTTGTGCCTGTGGATAGGCTGCAGGGGGACGGTGAAGACCAGCAAGAGCTTTCAGGGCTGGCACCTTCCTTGTGGGAGAAGGAGCCAGACGTTTGCCTTTTCAGAAAAAGTTTCTGCCGAGAACGAGCACCGTGACATGCTGAGTCTCTGGGAAAGGAGAGATCCCCAGTGCTGTTGTGCCTGTGCATAGGCTGCAGGGGGATGGTGAAGACCAGCAAGATCTTTCAGGGCTGGCACCTTCCTTGTGGGAGAAGGTGCCAGACGTTTGCCTTTTGAGAAAAAGTTTCTGCCGAGAACGAGCACCGTGACATGCTGAGTCTCTGGGAAAGCAGAGATCCCCAGTGCTGTTGCGGCTTAAGATAGGCTGCAGAGGGATAGTGAAGACCAGCAAGAGCTTTCAGGGCTGGCACCTTCCTTGTGGGAGAAGGAGCCAGACGTTTGCCTTTTCAGAAAAAGTTTCTGCCGAGAACGAGCACCGTGACATGCTGAGTCTCTGGAAAAGCAGAGATCCCCAGTGCTGTTGTGCCTGTGGATAGGTTGCAGGGGGACGGTGAAGACCAGCAAGAGCTTTCAGGGCTGGCACCTTCCTTGTGGGAGAAGGAGCCAGACGTTTGCCTTTTCAGAAAAAGTTTCTGCCGAGAACGAGCACCGTGACATGCTGAGTCTCTGGAAAAGCAGAGATCCCCAGTGCTGTTGCGGCTAAAGATAGGCTGCAGAGGGATAGTGAAGACCAGCAGGAGCTTTCAGGGCTGGCACCTTCCTTGTGGGAGAAGGAGCCAGACGTTTGCCTTTTCAGAAAAAGTTTCTGCCGAGAAAAAGCACCGTGACATGCTGAGTCTCTGGGAAAGCAGAGATCCCCAGTGCTGTTGTGCCTGTGGATAGGCTGCAGGGGGACGGTGAAGACCAGCAAGATCTTTCAGGGCTGGCACCTTCCTTGTGGGAGAAGGAGCCAGACGTTTGCCTTTTCAGAAAAAGGCTCTGCCGAGAGAGAGCAACATGAGATGCTGAGTCTCTGGAAAAGCAGAGATCCCCAGTGCTGTTGTGCCTGTGGATAGGCTGCAGGGGGACGGTGAAGACCATCAAGATCTTTCAGGTCTAGCACCTTCCTTGTGGGAGAAGGAGCCAGACGTTTGCCTTTTCAGAAAAAGATTCTGCCGAGAACGAGCACCGTGACATGCTGAGTCTCTGGGAAAGCAGAGATCCCCAGTGCTGTTGTGCCTGTGGATAGGCTGCAGGGGGACGGTGAAGACCAGCAAGAGCTTTCAGGGCTGGCACCTTCCTTGTGGGAGAAGGAGCCAGACGTTTGCCTTTTCAGAAAAAGTTTCTGACGAGATTGAGCACCGTGACATGCTGAGTCTCTGGGAAAGCAGAGATCCCCAGTGCTGTTGCGGCTAAAGATAGGCTGCAGAGGGATAGTGAAGACCAGCAGGAGCTTTCAGGGCTGGCACCTTCCTTGTGGGAGAAGGAGCCAGACGTTTGCCTTTTCAGAAAAAGATTCTGCCGAGAACGAGCACCGTGACATGCTGAGTCTCTGGAAAAGCAGAGATCCCCAGTGCTATTGTGCCTGTGGATAGGCTGCAGGGGGACGGTGAAGACCAGCAAGAGCTTTCAGGCCTGGCACCTTCCTTGTGGGAGAAGGAGCCAGACGTTTGCATTTTCAGAAAAAGTTTGTGCCGAGAACGAGCACCGTGACATGCTGAGTCTCTGGAAAAGCAGAGATCCCCAGTGCTGTTGCGGCTAAAGATAGGCTGCAGAGGGATAGTGAAGACCAGCAGGAGCTTTCAGGGCTGGCACCTTCCTTGTGGGAGAAGGAGCCAGACGTTTCCCTATTCAGAAAAAGGCTCTGCCGAGAACGAGCACCGTGACATGCTGAGTCTCTGGGAAAGCAGAGATCCCCAGTGCTGTTGTGCCTGTGGATAGGCTGCAGAGGGATAGTGAAGACCTGCAAGAGCTTTCAGGGCTGGCACCTTCCTTGTGGGAGAAGGAGCCAGACGTTTGCCTTTTCAGAAAAAGTTTCTGCCGAGAACGAGCACCGTGACATGATGAGCCTCTGGGAAAGCAGAGATCCCCAGTGCTGTTGTGCCTCTGGATAGGCTGCAGGGGGACGGTGAAGACCAGCAAGATCTTTCAGGGCTGGCACCTTCCTTGTGGGAGAAGGAGCCAGACGTTTGCCTTTTCAGAAAAAGTTTCTGCCGAGAACGAGCACCGTGACATGCTGAGTCTCTGGGAAAGCAGAGATCCCCAGTGCTGTTGCGGCTAAAGATAGGCTGCAGAGGGATAGTGAAGACCAGCAAGATCTTTCAGGGCTGGCACCTTCCTTGTGGGAGAAGGAGCCAGACGTTTGCCTTTTCAGAAAAAGTTTCTGCCGAGAACGAGCACCGTGACATGCTGAGTCTCTGGGAAAGCAGAGATCCCCAGTGCTGTTGCGGCTAAAGATAGGCTGCAGACGGATAGTGAAGACCAGCAAGATCTTTCAGGGCTGGCACCTTCCTTGTGGGAGAAGGAGCCAGACGTTTGCCTTTTCAGAAAAAGGCTCTGCCGAGAGCGAGCGCCAGGAGATGCTGAGTCTCTGGGAAAGCAGAGATCCCCAGTGCTGTTGTGCCTGTGGATAGGCTGCAGGGGGACGGTGAAGACCAGCAAGATCTTTCAGGTCTGGCACCTTCCTTGTGGGAGAAGGAGCCAGACGTTTGCCTTTTCAGAAAAAGTTTCTGCCGAGATCGAGCACCGTGACATGCTGAGTAGCTGGAAAAGCAGAGATCCCCAGTACTGTTGTGCCTGTGGATAGGCTGCAGGGGGACGGTGAAGACCAGCAAGAGCTTTCAGGGCTGGCACCTTCCTTGTGGGAGAAGGAGCCAGACGTTTGCCTTTTCAGAAAAAGTTTCTGCCGAGAACGAGCACCGTGACATGCTGAGTCTCTGGAAAAGCAGAGATCCCCAGTGCTGTTGCGGCTAAAGATAGGCTGCAGAGGGATAGTGAAGACCAGCAAGATCTTTCAGGGCTGGCACCTTCCTTGTGGGAGAAGGAGCCAGACGTTTGCCTTTTCAGAAAAAGGCTCTGCCGAGAGCGAGCACCATGAGATGCTGAGTCTCTGGAAAAGCAGAGATCCCCAGTGCTGTTGTGCCTGTGGATAGGCTGCATGGGGAACGGTGAAGACCAGCAAGATCTTTCAGGTCTGGCACCTTCCTTGTGGGAGAAGGAGCCAGACGTTTGCCTTTTCAGAAAAGGTTTCTGCCGAGAACGAGCACCGTGACATGCTGAGTCTCTGGGAAAGCAGAGATCCCCAGTGCTGTTGTGCCTGTGGATAGGCTGCAGGGGGATGGTGAAGACCAGCAAGATCTTTCAGGGCTGGCACCTTCCTTGTGGGAGAAGGAGCCAGACGTTTGCCTTTTCAGAAAAGGTTTCTGCCGAGAACGAGCACCGTGACATGCTGAGTCTCTGGGAAAGCAGAGATCCCCAGTGCTGTTGCGGCTAAAGATAGGCTGCAGGGGGACGGTGAAGACCAGCAAGAGCTTTCAGGGCTGGCACCTTCCTTGTGGGAGAAGGAGCCAGACGTTTGCCTTTTCAGAAAAAGTTTCTGACGAGATCGAGCACCGTGACATGCTGAGTCTCTGGGAAAGCAGAGATCCCCAGTGCTGTTGCGGCTAAAGATAGGCTGCAGAGGGATAGTGAAGACCAGCAGGAGCTTTCAGGGCTGGCACCTTCCTTGTGGGAGAAGGAGCCAGACGTTTGCCTTTTCAGAAAAAGATTCTGCCGAGAACGAGCACCGTGACATGCTGAGTCTCTGGGAAAGCAGAGATCCCCAGAGCTGTTGTGCCTGTGGATAGGCTGCAGGGGGACGGTGAAGACCAGCAAGAGCTTTCAGGGCTGGCACCTTCCTTGTGGGAGAAGGAGCCAGACGTTTGCCTTTTCAGAAAAACTTTCTGCCGAGAACGAGCACCGTGACATGCTGAGTCTCTGGAAAAGCAGAGATCCCCAGTGCTGTTGTGCCTGTGCATAGGCTGCAGGGGGACGGTGAAGACCAGCAAGAGCTTTCAGGCCTGGCACCTTCCTTGTGGGAGATGGTGCCAGACGTTTGCCTTTTGAGAAAAAGTTTCTGCCGAGAACGAGCACCGTGACATGCTGAGTCGCTGGGAAAGCAGAGATCCCCAGTGCTGTTGCGGCTAAAGATAGGCTGCAGAGGGATAGTGAAGACCAGCAAGAGCTTTCAGGGCTGGCACCTTCCTTGTGGGAGAAGGAGCCAGATGTTTGCCTTTTCAGAAAAAGATTCTGCCGAGAACGAGCACCGTGACATGCTGAGTCTCTGGAAAAGCAGAGATCCCCAGTGCTGTTGTGCCTGTGGATAGGTTGCAGGGGGACGGTGAAGACCAGCAAGAGCTTTCAGGGCTGGCACCTTCCTTGTGGGAGAAGGAGCCAGACGTTTGCCTTTTCAGAAAAAGTTTCTGCCGAGAACGAGCACCGTGACATGCTGAGTCTCTGAGAAAGCAGAGATCCCCAGTGCTGTTGTGCCTGTGGATAGGCTGCAGGGGGACGGTGAAGACCAGCAAGAGCTTTCAGGGCTGGCACCTTCCTTGTGGGAGAAGGAGCCAGACGTTTGCCTTTTCAGAAAAAGGCTCTGCCGAGAGCGAGCACCATGAGATGCTGACTCTCTGGGAAAGCAGAGATCCCCAGTGCTGTTGTGCCTGTGGATAGGCTGCAGGGGGACGGTGAAGACCAGCAAGATCTTTCAGGTCTGGCACCTTCGTGTGGGAGAAGGAGCCAGACGTTTGCCTTTTCAGAAAAAGATTCTGCCGAGAACGAGCACCGTGACATGCTGAGTCTCTGGGAAAGCAGAGATCCCCAGTGCTGTTGTGCCTGTGGATAGGCTGCAGGGGGACGGTGAAGACCAGCAAGTTCTTTCAGGGCTGGCACCTTCCTTGTGGGAGAAGGAGCCAGACGTTTGCCTTTTCAGAAAATGTTTCTGCCGAAAACGAGCACCGTGACATGCTGAGTCTCTGGGAAAGCAGAGATCCCCAGTGCTGTTGCGGCTAAAGATAGGCTGCAGAGGGATAGTGAAGACCAGCAAGAGCTTTCAGGGCTGGCACCTTCCTTGTGGGAGAAGGAGCCAGACGTTTGCCTTTTCAGAAAAAGTTTCTGCCGAGAACGAGCACCGTGACATGCTGAGTCTCTGGGAAAGCAGAGATCCCCAGTGCTGTTGTGCCTGTGGATAGGTTGCAGGGGGACGGTGAAGACCAGCAAGAGCTTTCAGGGCTGGCACCTTCCTTGTGGGAGAAGGAGCCAGACGTTTGCCTTTTCAGAAAAAGTTTCTGCCGAGAACGAGCACCGTGACATGCTGAGTCTCTGGAAAAGCAGAGATCCCCAGTGCTGTTGTGCCTGTGGATAGTCTGCAGGGGGACGGTGAAGACCAGCAAGATCTTTCAGGTCTGGCACCTTCCTTGTGGGAGAAGGAGCCAGACGTTTGCCTTTTCAGAAAAAGTTTCTGCCGAGAACGAGCACCGTGACATGCTGAGTCTCTGGGAAAGCAGAGATCCCCAGTGCTGTTGCGGCTAAAGATAGGCTGCAGGGGGACGGTGAAGACCAGCAAGAGCTTTCAGGGCTGGCACCTTCCTTGTGGGAGAAGGAGCCAGACGTTTGCCTTTTCAGAAAAAGTTTCTGACGAGATCGAGCACCGTGACATGCTGAGTCTCTGGGAAAGCAGAGATCCCCAGTGCTGTTGCGGCTAAAGATAGGCTGCAGACGGATAGTGAAGACCAGCAAGATCTTTCAGGTCTGGCACCTTCCTTGTGGGAGAAGGAGCCAGACGTTTGCCTTTTCAGAAAAAGTTTCTGCCGAGAACGAGCACCGTGACATGCTGAGTAGCTGGAAAAGCAGAGATCCCCAGTACTGTTGTGCCTGTGGATAGGCTGCAGGGGGACGGTGAAGACCAGCAAGAGCTTTCAGGGCTGGCACCTTCCTTGTGGGAGAAGGAGCCAGACGTTTGCCTTTTCAGAAAAAGTTTCTGCCGAGAACGAGCACCGTGACATGCTGAGTCTCTGGGAAAGGAGAGATCCCCAGTGCTGTTGTGCCTGTGCATAGGCTGCAGGGGGATGGTGAAGACCAGCAAGATCTTTCAGGGCTGGCACCTTCCTTGTGGGAGAAGGTGCCAGACGTTTGCCTTTTGAGAAAAAGTTTCTGCCGAGAACGAGCACCGTGACATGCTGAGTCTCTGGGAAAGCAGAGATCCCCAGTGCTGTTGCGGCTAAAGATAGGCTGCAGAGGGATAGTGAAGACCAGCAAGAGCTTTCAGGGCTGGCACCTTCCTTGTGGGAGAAGGAGCCAGACGTTTGCCTTTTCAGAAAAAGATTCTGCCGAGAACGAGCACCGTGACATGCTGAGTCTCTGGGAAAGCAGAGATCCCCAGTGCTGTTGTGCCTGTGGATAGGCTGCAGGGGGACGGTGAAGACCAGCAAGATCTTTCAGGGCTGGCACCTTCCTGGTGGGAGAAGGAGCCAGACGTTTGCCTTTTCAGAAAAAGTTTCTGCCGAGAACGAGCACCGTGACATGCTGAGTCTCTGTGAAAGCAGAGATCCCCAGTGCTGTTGCGGCTAAAGATAGGCTGCAGAGGGATAGTGAAGACCAGCAAGAGCTTTCAGGGCTGGCACCTTCCCTGTGGGAGAAGGAGCCAGACGTTTGCCTTTTCAGAAAAAGGCTCTGCCGAGAGCGAGCACCATGAGATGCTGAGTCTCTGGGAAAGCAGAGATCCCCAGTGCTGTTGTGCCTGTGGATAGGCTGCAGGGGGACGGTGAAGACCAGCAATATCTTTCAGGGCTGGCACCTTCCTTGTGGGAGAAGGAGCCAGACGTTTGCCTTTTCAGAAAAAGATTCTGCCGAGAACGAGCACCGTGACATGCTGAGTCTCTGGGAAAGCAGAGATCCCCAGTGCTGTTGTGCCTGTGGATAGGCTGCAGGGGGATGGTGAAGACCAGCAAGATCTTTCAGGGCTGGCACCTTCCTTGTGGGAGAAGGAGCCAGACGTTTGCCTTTTCAGAAAAGGTTTCTGCCGAGAACGAGCACCGTGACATGCTGAGTCTCTGGGAAAGCAGAGATCCCCAGTGCTGTTGTGCCTGTGGATAGGCTGCAGGGGGATGGTGAAGACCAGCAAGATCTTTCAGGGCTGGCACCTTCCTTGTGGGAGAAGGAGCCAGACGTTTGCCTTTTCAGAAAAAGTTTCTGCCGAGAATGAGCACCGTGACATGCTGAGTCTCTGGAAAAGCAGAGATCCCCAGTGCTATTGTGCCTGTGGATAGGCTGCAGGGGGACGGTGAAGACCAGCAAGAGCTTTCAGGCCTGGCACCTTCCTTGTGGGAGAAGGAGCCAGACGTTTGCATTTTCAGAAAAAGTTTGTGCAGAGAACGAGCACCGTGACATGCTGAGTCTCTGGAAAAGCAGAGATCCCCAGTGCTGTTGCGGCTAAAGATAGGCTGCAGAGGGATAGTGAAGACCAGCAGGAGCTTTCAGGGCTGGCACCTTCCTTGTGGGAGAAGGAGCCAGACGTTTCCCTATTCAGAAAAAGTTTCTGCCGAGAACGAGCACCGTGACATGCTGAGTCTCTGGGAAAGCAGAGATCCCCAGTGCTGTTGTGCCTCTGGATAGGCTGCAGTGGGATGGTGAAGACCAGCAAGAGCTTTCAGGGCTGGCACCTTCCTTGTGGGAGAAGGAGCCAGACGTTTGCCTTTTCAGAAATAGTTTCTGCCGAGAACGAGCACCGTGACATGCTGAGTCTCTGGGAAAGCAGAGATCCCCAGTGCTGTTGCGGCTAAAGATAGGCTGCAGAGGGATAGTAAAGACCAGCAAGAGCTTTCAGGGCTGGCACCTTCCTTGTGGGAGAAGGAGCCAGACGTTTGCCTTTTCAGAAAAAGTTTCTGCCGAGAACGAGCACAGTGACATGCTGAGTCTCTGGGAAAGCAGAGATCCCCAGTGCTGTTGTGCCTGTGGATAGGCTGCAGGGGGACGGTGAAGACCAGCAAGATCTTTCAGGGCTGGCACCTTCCTTGTGGGAGAAGGAGCCAGACGTTTGCCTTTTCAGAAAAAGTTTCTGCCGAGAACGAGCACCGTGACATGCTGAGTCTCTGGAAAAGCAGAGATCCCCAGTGCTGTTGCGGCTAAAGATAGGCTGCAGACGGATAGTGAAGACCAGCAAGATCTTTCAGGGCTGGCACCTTCCTTGTGGGAGAAGGAGCCAGACGTTTGCCTTTTCAGAAAAAGGCTCTGCCGAGAGCGAGCACCATGAGATGCTGAGTCTCTGGGAAAGCAGAGATCCCCAGTGCTGTTGTGCCTGTGGATAGGCTGCAGGGGGACGGTGAAGACCAGCAAGATCTTTCAGGTCTGGCACCTTCCTTGTGGGAGAAGGAGCCAGACGTTTGCCTTTTCAGAAAAAGTTTCTGCCGAGAACGAGCACCGTGACATGCTGAGTAGCTGGAAAAGCAGAGATCCCCAGTACTGTTGTGCCTGTGGATAGGCTGCAGGGGGACGGTGAAGACCAGCAAGAGCTTTCAGGGCTGGCACCTTCCTTGTGGGAGAAGGAGCCAGACGTTTGCCTTTTCAGAAAAAGTTTCTGCCGAGAACGAGCACCGTGACATGCTGAGTCTCTGGGAAAGGAGAGATCCCCAGTGCTGTTGTGCCTGTGCATAGGCTGCAGGGGGATGGTGAAGACCAGCAAGATCTTTCAGGGCTGGCACCTTCCTTGTGGGAGAAGGTGCCAGACGTTTGCCTTTTGAGAAAAAGTTTCTGCCGAGAACGAGCACCGTGACATGCTGAGTCTCTGGGAAAGCAGAGATCCCCAGTGCTGTTGCGGCTAAAGATAGGCTGCAGAGGGATAGTGAAGACCAGCAAGAGCTTTCAGGGCTGGCACCTTCCTTGTGGGAGAAGGAGCCAGACGTTTGCCTTTTCAGAAAAAGTTTCTGCCGAGAACGAGCACCGTGACATGCTGAGTCTCTGGAAAAGCAGAGATCCCCAGTGCTGTTGTGCCTGTGGATAGGTTGCAGGGGGACGGTGAAGACCAGCAAGAGCTTTCAGGGCTGGCACCTTCCTTGTGGGAGAAGGAGCCAGACGTTTGCCTTTTCAGAAAAAGTTTCTGCCGAGAACGAGCACCGTGACATGCTGAGTCTCTGGAAAAGCAGAGATCCCCAGTGCTGTTGCGGCTAAAGATAGGCTGCAGAGGGATAGTGAAGACCAGCAGGAGCTTTCAGGGCTGGCACCTTCCTTGTGGGAGAAGGAGCCAGACGTTTGCCTTTTCAGAAAAAGTTTCTGCCGAGAAAAAGCACCGTGACATGCTGAGTCTCTGGGAAAGCAGAGATCCCCAGTGCTGTTGTGCCTGTGGATAGGCTGCAGGGGGACAGTGAAGACCAGCAAGATCTTTCAGGGCTGGCACCTTCCTTGTGGGAGAAGGAGCCAGACGTTTGCCTTTTCAGAAAAAGGCTCTGCCGAGAGAGAGCAACATGAGATGCTGAGTCTCTGGAAAAGCAGAGATCCCCAGTGCTGTTGTGCCTGTGGATAGGCTGCAGGGGGACGGTGAAGACCATCAAGATCTTTCAGGTCTAGCACCTTCCTTGTGGGAGAAGGAGCCAGACGTTTGCCTTTTCAGAAAAAGATTCTGCCGAGAACGAGCACCGTGACATGCTGAGTCTCTGGGAAAGCAGAGATCCCCAGTGCTGTTGTGCCTGTGGATAGGCTGCAGGGGGATGGTGAAGACCAGCAAGAGCTTTCAGGGCTGGCACCTTCCTTGTGGGAGAAGGAGCCAGACGTTTGCCTTTTCAGAAAAAGTTTCTGACGAGATTGAGCACCGTGACATGCTGAGTCTCTGGGAAAGCAGAGATCCCCAGTGCTGTTGCGGCTAAAGATAGGCTGCAGAGGGATAGTGAAGACCAGCAGGAGCTTTCAGGGCTGGCACCTTCCTTGTGGGAGAAGGAGCCAGACGTTTGCCTTTTCAGAAAAAGATTCTGCCGAGAACGAGCACCGTGACATGCTGAGTCTCTGGAAAAGCAGAGATCCCCAGTGCTATTGTGCCTGTGGATAGGCTGCAGGGGGACGGTGAAGACCAGCAAGAGCTTTCAGGCCTGGCACCTTCCTTGTGGGAGAAGGAGCCAGACGTTTGCATTTTCAGAAAAAGTTTGTGCCGAGAACGAGCACCGTGACATGCTGAGTCTCTGGAAAAGCAGAGATCCCCAGTGCTGTTGCGGCTAAAGATAGGCTGCAGAGGGATAGTGAAGACCAGCAGGAGCTTTCAGGGCTGGCACCTTCCTTGTGGGAGAAGGAGCCAGACGTTTCCCTATTCAGAAAAAGGCTCTGCCGAGAACGAGCACCGTGACATGCTGAGTCTCTGGGAAAGCAGAGATCCCCAGTGCTGTTGTGCCTGTGGATAGGCTGCAGAGGGATAGTGAAGACCTGCAAGAGCTTTCAGGGCTGGCACCTTCCTTGTGGGAGAAGGAGCCAGACGTTTGCCTTTTCAGAAAAAGTTTCTGCCGAGAACGAGCACCGTGACATGATGAGCCTCTGGGAAAGCAGAGATCCCCAGTGCTGTTGTGCCTCTGGATAGGCTGCAGGGGGACGGTGAAGACCAGCGAGATCTTTCAGGGCTGGCACCTTCCTTGTGGGAGAAGGAGCCAGACGTTTGCCTTTTCAGAAAAAGTTTCTGCCGAGAACGAGCACCGTGACATGCTGAGTCTCTGGGAAAGCAGAGATCCCCAGTGCTGTTGCGGCTAAAGATAGGCTGCAGAGGGATAGTGAAGACCAGCAAGATCTTTCAGGGCTGGCACCTTCCTTGTGGGAGAAGGAGCCAGACGTTTGCCTTTTCAGAAAAAGTTTCTGCCGAGAACGAGCACCGTGACATGCTGAGTCTCTGGGAAAGCAGAGATCCCCAGTGCTGTTGCGGCTAAAGATAGGCTGCAGACGGATAGTGAAGACCAGCAAGATCTTTCAGGGCTGGCACCTTCCTTGTGGGAGAAGGAGCCAGACGTTTGCCTTTTCAGAAAAAGGCTCTGCCGAGAGCGAGCGCCAGGAGATGCTGAGTCTCTGGGAAAGCAGAGATCCCCAGTGCTGTTGTGCCTGTGGATAGGCTGCAGGGGGACGGTGAAGACCAGCAAGATCTTTCAGGTCTGGCACCTTCCTTGTGGGAGAAGGAGCCAGACGTTTGCCTTTTCAGAAAAAGTTTCTGCCGAGATCGAGCACCGTGACATGCTGAGTAGCTGGAAAAGCAGAGATCCCCAGTACTGTTGTGCCTGTGGATAGGCTGCAGGGGGACGGTGAAGACCAGCAAGAGCTTTCAGGGCTGGCACCTTCCTTGTGGGAGAAGGAGCCAGACGTTTGCCTTTTCAGAAAAAGTTTCTGCCGAGAACGAGCACCGTGACATGCTGAGTCTCTGGAAAAGCAGAGATCCCCAGTGCTGTTGCGGCTAAAGATAGGCTGCAGAGGGATAGTGAAGACCAGCAAGATCTTTCAGGGCTGGCACCTTCCTTGTGGGAGAAGGAGCCAGACGTTTGCCTTTTCAGAAAAAGGCTCTGCCGAGAGCGAGCACCATGAGATGCTGAGTCTCTGGGAAAGCAGAGATCCCCAGTGCTGTTGTGCCTGTGGATAGGCTGCATGGGGAACGGTGAAGACCAGCAAGATCTTTCAGGGCTGGCACCTTCCTTGTGGGAGAAGGAGCCAGACGTTTGCCTTTTCAGAAAAGGTTTCTGCCGAGAACGAGCACCGTGACATGCTGAGTCTCTGGGAAAGCAGAGATCCCCAGTGCTGTTGTGCCTGTGGATAGGCTGCAGGGGGACGGTGAAGACCAGCAAGATCTTTCAGGTCTGGCACCTTCGTGTGGGAGAAGGAGCCAGACGTTTGCCTTTTCAGAAAAAGATTCTGCCGAGAACGAGCACCGTGACATGCTGAGTCTCTGGGAAAGCAGAGATCCCCAGTGCTGTTGTGCCTGTGGATAGGCTGCAGCGGGACGGTGAAGACCAGCAAGTTCTTTCAGGGCTGGCACCTTCCTTGTGGGAGAAGGAGCCAGACGTTTGCCTTTTCAGAAAAAGTTTCTGCCGAAAACGAGCACCGTGACATGCTGAGTCTCTGGGAAAGCAGAGATCCCCAGTGCTGTTGCGGCTAAAGATAGGCTGCAGAGGGATAGTGAAGACCAGCAAGAGCTTTCAGGGCTGGCACCTTCCTTGTGGGAGAAGGAGCCAGACGTTTGCCTTTTCAGAAAAAGTTTCTGCCGAGAACGAGCACCGTGACATGCTGAGTCTCTGGGAAAGCAGAGATCCCCAGTGCTGTTGTGCCTGTGGATAGGTTGCAGGGGGACGGTGAAGACCAGCAAGAGCTTTCAGGGCTGGCACCTTCTTTGTGGGAGAAGGAGCCAGACGTTTGCCTTTTCAGAAAAAGTTTCTGCCGAGAACGAGCACCGTGACATGCTGAGTCTCTGGAAAAGCAGAGATCCCCAGTGCTGTTGTGCCTGTGGATAGTCTGCAGGGGGACGGTGAAGACCAGCAAGATCTTTCAGGTCTGGCACCTTCCTTGTGGGAGAAGGAGCCAGACGTTTGCCTTTTCAGAAAAAGTTTCTGCCGAGAACGAGCACCGTGACATGCTGAGTCTCTGGGAAAGCAGAGATCCCCAGTGCTGTTGCGGCTAAAGATAGGCTGCAGGGGGACGGTGAAGACCAGCAAGAGCTTTCAGGGCTGGCACCTTCCTTGTGGGAGAAGGAGCCAGACGTTTGCCTTTTCAGAAAAAGTTTCTGACGAGATCGAGCACCGTGACATGCTGAGTCTCTGGGAAAGCAGAGATCCCCAGTGCTGTTGCGGCTAAAGATAGGCTGCAGAGGGATAGTGAAGACCAGCAGGAGCTTTCAGGGCTGGCACCTTCCTTGTGGGAGAAGGAGCCAGACGTTTGCCTTTTCAGAAAAAGATTCTGCCGAGAACGAGCACCGTGACATGCTGAGTCTCTGGGAAAGCAGAGATCCCCAGAGCTGTTGTGCCTGTGGATAGGCTGCAGGGGGACGGTGAAGACCAGCAAGAGCTTTCAGGGCTGGCACCTTCCTTGTGGGAGAAGGAGCCAGACGTTTGCCTTTTCAGAAAAACTTTCTGCCGAGAACGAGCACCGTGACATGCTGAGTCTCTGGAAAAGCAGAGATCCCCAGTGCTGTTGTGCCTGTGCATAGGCTGCAGGGGGACGGTGAAGACCAGCAAGAGCTTTCAGGCCTGGCACCTTCCTTGTGGGAGATGGTGCCAGACGTTTGCCTTTTGAGAAAAAGTTTCTGCCGAGAACGAGCACCGTGACATGCTGAGTCGCTGGGAAAGCAGAGATCCCCAGTGCTGTTGCGGCTAAAGATAGGCTGCAGAGGGATAGTGAAGACCAGCAAGAGCTTTCAGGGCTGGAACCTTCCTTGTGGGAGAAGGAGCCAGACGTTTGCCTTTTCAGAAAAAGTTTCTGCCGAGAACGAGCACCGTGACATGCTGAGTCTCTGGAAAAGCAGAGATCCCCAGTGCTGTTGTGCCTGTGGATAGGTTGCAGGGGGACGGTGAAGACCAGCAAGAGCTTTCAGGGCTGGCACCTTCCTTGTGGGAGAAGGAGCCAGACGTTTGCCTTTTCAGAAAAAGTTTCTGCCGAGAACGAGCACCGTGACATGCTGAGTCTCTGAGAAAGCAGAGATCCCCAGTGCTGTTGTGCCTGTGGATAGGCTGCAGGGGGACGGTGAAGACCAGCAAGAGCTTTCAGGGCTGGCACCTTCCTTGTGGGAGAAGGAGCCAGACGTTTGCCTTTTCAGAAAAAGGCTCTGCCGAGAGCGAGCACCATGAGATGCTGACTCTCTGGGAAAGCAGAGATCCCCAGTGCTGTTGTGCCTGTGGATAGGCTGCAGGGGGACGGTGAAGACCAGCAAGATCTTTCAGGTCTGGCACCTTCGTGTGGGAGAAGGAGCCAGACGTTTGCCTTTTCAGAAAAAGATTCTGCCGAGAACGAGCACCGTGACATGCTGAGTCTCTGGGAAAGCAGAGATCCCCAGTGCTGTTGTGCCTGTGGATAGGCTGCAGGGGGACGGTGAAGACCAGCAAGATCTTTCAGGGCTGGCACCTTCCTTGTGGGAGAAGGAGCCAGACGTTTGCCTTTTCAGAAAAAGTTTCTGCCGAAAACGAGCACCGTGACATGCTGAGTCTCTGGGAAAGCAGAGATCCCCAGTGCTGTTGCGGCTAAAGATAGGCTGCAGAGGGATAGTGAAGACCAGCAAGAGCTTTCAGGGCTGGCACCTTCCTTGTGGGAGAAGGAGCCAGACGTTTGCCTTTTCAGAAAAAGTTTCTGCCGAGAACGAGCACCGTGACATGCTGAGTCTCTGGGAAAGCAGAGATCCCCAGTGCTGTTGTGCCTGTGGATAGGTTGCAGGGGGACGGTGAAGACCAGCAAGAGCTTACAGGGCTGGCACCTTCCTTGTGGGAGAAGGAGCCAGACGTTTGCCTTTTCAGAAAAAGTTTCTGCCGAGAACGAGCACCGTGACATGCTGAGTCTCTGGAAAAGCAGAGCTCCCCAGTGCTGTTGTGCCTGTGGATAGGCTGCAGGGGGACGGTGAAGACCAGCAAGATCTTTCAGGTCTGGCACCTTCCTTGTGGGAGAAGGAACCAGACGTTTGCCTTTTCAGAAAAAGATTCTGCCGAGAACGAGCACCGTGACATGCTGAGTCTCTGGGAAAGCAGAGATCCCCAGTGCTGTTGTGCCTGTGGATAGGCTGCAGGGGGACGGTGAAGACCAGCAAGATCTTTCAGGTCTGGCACCTTCGTGTGGGAGAAGGAGCCAGACGTTTGCCTTTTCAGAAAAAGATTCTGCCGAGAACGAGCACCGTGACATGATGAGCCTCTGGGAAAGCAGAGATCCCCAGTGCTGTTGTGCCTCTGGATAGGCTGCAGGGGGACGGTGAAGACCAGCAAGATCTTTCAGGGCTGGCACCTTCCTTGTGGGAGAAGGAGCCAGACGTTTGCCTTTTCAGAAAAAGTTTCTGCCGAAAACGAGCACCGTGACATGCTGAGTCTCTGGGAAAGCAGAGATCCCCAGTGCTGTTGCGGCTAAAGATAGGCTGCAGAGGGATAGTGAAGACCAGCAAGAGCTTTCAGGGCTGGCACCTTCCTTGTGGGAGAAGGAGCCAGACGTTTGCCTTTTCAGAAAAAGTTTCTGCCGAGAACGAGCACCGTGACATGCTGAGTCTCTGGGAAAGCAGAGATCCCCAGTGCTGTTGTGCCTGTGGATAGGTTGCAGGGGGACGGTGAAGACCAGCAAGAGCTTTCAGGGCTGGCACCTTCCTTGTGGGAGAAGGAGCCAGACGTTTGCCTTTTCAGAAAAAGTTTCTGCCGAGAACGAGCACCGTGACATGCTGAGTCTCTGGAAAAGCAGAGATCCCCAGTGCTGTTGTGCCTGTGGATAGGCTGCAGGGGGACGGTGAAGACCAGCAAGATCTTTCAGGTCTGGCACCTTCCTTGTGGGAGAAGGAACCAGACGTTTGCCTTTTCAGAAAAAGATTCTGCCGAGAACGAGCACCGTGACATGCTGAGTCTCTGGGAAAGCAGAGATCCCCAGTGCTGTTGCGGCTAAAGATAGGCTGCAGACGGATAGTGAAGACCAGCAAGATCTTTCAGGGCTGGCACCTTCCTTGTGGGAGAAGGAGCCAGACGTTTGCCTTTTCAGAAAAAGTTTCTGCCGAGATCGAGCACCGTGACATGCTGAGTAGCTGGAAAAGCAGAGATCCCCAGTACTGTTGTGCCTGTGGATAGGCTGCAGGGGGACGGTGAAGACCAGCAAGAGCTTTCAGGGCTGGCACCTTCCTTGTGGGAGAAGGAGCCAGACGTTTGCCTTTTCAGAAAAAGTTTCTGCCGAGAACGAGCACCGTGACATGCTGAGTCTCTGGAAAAGCAGAGATCCCCAGTGCT
The DNA here is from genome assembly GCF_929443795.1 of Astur gentilis. Taxonomy (NCBI): domain Eukaryota; kingdom Metazoa; phylum Chordata; class Aves; order Accipitriformes; family Accipitridae; genus Astur; species Astur gentilis. The sequence goes on from NW_026061008.1 coordinate 3,739,762, forward strand.
GTTGCGGCTAAAGATAGGCTGCAGAGGGATAGTGAAGACCAGCAAGAGCTTTCAGGGCTGGCACCTTCCTTGTGGGAGAAGGAGCCAGACGTTTGCCTTTTCAGAAAAAGTTTCTGCCGAGAACGAGCACCGTGACATGCTGAGTCTCTGGGAAAGCAGAGATCCCCAGTGCTGTTGTGCCTGTGGATAGGCTGCAGGGGGACGGTGAAGACCAGCAAGATCTTTCAGGGCTGGCACCTTCCTTGTGGGAGAAGGAGCCAGACGTTTGCCTTTTCAGAAAAAGGCTCTGCCGAGAGCGAGCACCATGAGATGCTGAGTCTCTGGAAAAGCAGAGATCCCCAGTGCTGTTGTGCCTGTGGATAGGCTGCAGGGGGACGGTGAAGACCAGCAAGATCTTTCAGGTCTGGCACCTTCCTTGTGGGAGAAGGAGCCAGACGTTTGCCTTTTCAGAAAAGGTTTCTGCCGAGAACGAGCACCGTGACATGCTGAGTCTCTGGGAAAGCAGAGATCCCCAGTGCTGTTGTGCCTGTGGATAGGCTGCAGGGGGATGGTGAAGACCAGCAAGATCTTTCAGGGCTGGCACCTTCCTTGTGGGAGAAGGAGCCAGACGTTTGCCTTTTCAGAAAAGGTTTCTGCCGAGAACGAGCACCGTGACATGCTGAGTCTCTGGGAAAGCAGAGATCCCCAGTGCTGTTGCGGCTAAAGATAGGCTGCAGGGGGACGGTGAAGACCAGCAAGAGCTTTCAGGGCTGGCACCTTCCTTGTGGGAGAAGGAGCCAGACGTTTGCCTTTTCAGAAAAAGTTTCTGACGAGATCGAGCACCGTGACATGCTGAGTCTCTGGGAAAGCAGAGATCCCCAGTGCTGTTGCGGCTAAAGATAGGCTGCAGAGGGATAGTGAAGACCAGCAGGAGCTTTCAGGGCTGGCACCTTCCTTGTGGGAGAAGGAGCCAGACGTTTGCCTTTTCAGAAAAAGATTCTGCCGAGAACGAGCACCGTGACATGCTGAGTCTCTGGGAAAGCAGAGATCCCCAGAGCTGTTGTGCCTGTGGATAGGCTGCAGGGGGACGGTGAAGACCAGCAAGAGCTTTCAGGGCTGGCACCTTCCTTGTGGGAGAAGGAGCCAGACGTTTGCCTTTTCAGAAAAAGTTTCTGCCGAGAACGAGCACCGTGACATGCTGAGTCTCTGGAAAAGCAGAGATCCCCAGTGCTGTTGTGCCTGTGCATAGGCTGCAGGGGGACGGTGAAGACCAGCAAGAGCTTTCAGGGCTGGCACCTTCCTTGTGGGAGATGGTGCCAGACGTTTGCCTTTTGAGAAAAAGTTTCTGCCGAGAACGAGCACCGTGACATGCTGAGTCGCTGGGAAAGCAGAGATCCCCAGTGCTGTTGCGGCTAAAGATAGGCTGCAGAGGGATAGTGAAGACCAGCAAGAGCTTTCAGGGCTGGCACCTTCCTTGTGGGAGAAGGAGCCAGACGTTTGCCTTTTCAGAAAAAGTTTCTGCCGAGAACGAGCACCGTGACATGCTGAGTCTCTGGGAAAGGAGAGATCCCCAGTGCTGTTGTGCCTGTGGATAGGCTGCAGGGGGACGGTGAAGACCAGCAAGATCTTTCAGGGCTGGCACCTTCCTTGTGGGAGAAGGAGCCAGACGTTTGCCTTTTCAGAAAAAGGCTCTGCCGAGAGCGAGCACCATGAGATGCTGAGTCTCTGGAAAAGCAGAGATCCCCAGTGCTGTTGTGCCTGTGGATAGGCTGCAGGGGGACGGTGAAGACCAGCAAGATCTTTCAGGTCTGGCACCTTCCTTGTGGGAGAAGGAGCCAGACGTTTGCCTTTTCAGAAAAGGTTTCTGCCGAGAACGAGCACCGTGACATGCTGAGTCTCTGGGAAAGCAGAGATCCCCAGTGCTGTTGTGCCTGTGGATAGGCTGCAGGGGGATGGTGAAGACCAGCAAGATCTTTCAGGGCTGGCACCTTCCTTGTGGGAGAAGGAGCCAGACGTTTGCCTTTTCAGAAAAGGTTTCTGCCGAGAACGAGCACCGTGACATGCTGAGTCTCTGGGAAAGCAGAGATCCCCAGTGCTGTTGCGGCTAAAGATAGGCTGCAGGGGGACGGTGAAGACCAGCAAGAGCTTTCAGGGCTGGCACCTTCCTTGTGGGAGAAGGAGCCAGACGTTTGCCTTTTCAGAAAAAGTTTCTGACGAGATCGAGCACCGTGACATGCTGAGTCTCTGGGAAAGCAGAGATCCCCAGTGCTGTTGCGGCTAAAGATAGGCTGCAGAGGGATAGTGAAGACCAGCAGGAGCTTTCAGGGCTGGCACCTTCCTTGTGGGAGAAGGAGCCAGACGTTTGCCTTTTCAGAAAAAGATTCTGCCGAGAACGAGCACCGTGACATGCTGAGTCTCTGGGAAAGCAGAGATCCCCAGAGCTGTTGTGCCTGTGGATAGGCTGCAGGGGGACGGTGAAGACCAGCAAGAGCTTTCAGGGCTGGCACCTTCCTTGTGGGAGAAGGAGCCAGACGTTTGCCTTTTCAGAAAAAGTTTCTGCCGAGAACGAGCACCGTGACATGCTGAGTCTCTGGAAAAGCAGAGATCCCCAGTGCTGTTGTGCCTGTGCATAGGCTGCAGGGGGACGGTGAAGACCAGCAAGAGCTTTCAGGGCTGGCACCTTCCTTGTGGGAGATGGTGCCAGACGTTTGCCTTTTGAGAAAAAGTTTCTGCCGAGAACGAGCACCGTGACATGCTGAGTCGCTGGGAAAGCAGAGATCCCCAGTGCTGTTGCGGCTAAAGATAGGCTGCAGAGGGATAGTGAAGACCAGCAAGAGCTTTCAGGGCTGGAACCTTCCTTGTGGGAGAAGGAGCCAGACGTTTGCCTTTTCAGAAAAAGTTTCTGCCGAGAACGAGCACCGTGACATGCTGAGTCTCTGGAAAAGCAGAGATCCCCAGTGCTGTTGTGCCTGTGGATAGGTTGCAGGGGGACGGTGAAGACCAGCAAGAGCTTTCAGGGCTGGCACCTTCCTTGTGGGAGAAGGTGCCAGACGTTTGCCTTTTCAGAAAAAGTTTCTGCCGAGAACGAGCACCGTGACATGCTGAGTCTCTGAGAAAGCAGAGATCCCCAGTGCTGTTGTGCCTGTGGATAGGCTGCAGGGGGACGGTGAAGACCAGCAAGAGCTTTCAGGGCTGGCACCTTCCTTGTGGGAGAAGGAGCCAGACGTTTGCCTTTTCAGAAAAAGGCTCTGCCGAGAGCGAGCACCATGAGATGCTGACTCTCTGGGAAAGCAGAGATCCCCAGTGCTGTTGTGCCTGTGGATAGGCTGCAGGGGGACGGTGAAGACCAGCAAGATCTTTCAGGTCTGGCACCTTCGTGTGGGAGAAGGAGCCAGACGTTTGCCTTTTCAGAAAAAGATTCTGCCGAGAACGAGCACCGTGACATGCTGAGTCTCTGGGAAAGCAGAGATCCCCAGTGCTGTTGTGCCTGTGGATAGTCTGCAGGGGGACGGTGAAGACCAGCAAGATCTTTCAGGGCTGGCACCTTCCTTGTGGGAGAAGGAGCCAGACGTTTGCCTTTTCAGAAAAAGTTTCTGCCGAAAACGAGCACCGTGACATGCTGAGTCTCTGGGAAAGCAGAGATCCCCAGTGCTGTTGCGGCTAAAGATAGGCTGCAGAGGGATAGTGAAGACCAGCAAGAGCTTTCAGGGCTGGCACCTTCCTTGTGGGAGAAGGAGCCAGACGTTTGCCTTTTCAGAAAAAGTTTCTGCCGAGAACGAGCACCGTGACATGCTGAGTCTCTGGGAAAGCAGAGATCCCCAGTGCTGTTGTGCCTGTGGATAGGTTGCAGGGGGACGGTGAAGACCAGCAAGAGCTTTCAGGGCTGGCACCTTCCTTGTGGGAGAAGGAGCCAGACGTTTGCCTTTTCAGAAAAAGTTTCTGCCGAGAACGAGCACCGTGACATGCTGAGTCTCTGGAAAAGCAGAGCTCCCCAGTGCTGTTGTGCCTGTGGATAGGCTGCAGGGGGACGGTGAAGACCAGCAAGATCTTTCAGGGCTGGCACCTTCCTTGTGGGAGAAGGAGCCAGACGTTTGCCTTTTCAGAAAAAGTTTCTGCCGAGAACGAGCACCGTGACATGCTGAGTCTCTGGGAAAGCAGAGATCCCCAGTGCTGTTGCGGCTAAAGATAGGCTGCAGAGGGATAGTGAAGACCAGCAGGAGCTTTCAGGGCTGGCACCTTCCTTGTGGGAGAAGGAGCCAGACGTTTGCCTTTTCAGAAAAGGTTTCTGCCGAGAACGAGCACCGTGACATGCTGAGTCGCTGGGAAAGCAGAGATCCCCAGTGCTGTTGTGCCTGTGGATAGGCTGCAGGGGGACGGTGAAGACCAGCAAGATCTTTCAGGGCTGGCACCTTCCTTGTTGGAGAAGGAGCCAGACGTTTGCCTTTTGAGAAAAAGTTTCTGCCGAGAACGAGCACCGTGACATGCTGAGTCTCTGAGAAAGCAGAGATCCCCAGTGCTGTTGTGCCTGTGGATAGGCTGCAGGGGGACGGTGAAGACCAGCAAGATCTTTCAGGGCTGGCACCTTCCTTGTGGGAGAAGGAGCCAGACGTTTGCCTTTTCAGAAAAAGTTTCTGCCGAGAACGAGCACCGTGACATGCTGAGTCTCTGGAAAAGCAGAGATCCCCAGTGCTGTTCTGCCTGTGGATAGGTTGCAGGGGGACGGTGAAGACCAGCAAGAGCTTTCAGGGCTGGCACCTTCCTTGTGGGAGAAGGAGCCAGACGTTTGCCTTTTCAGAAAAAGTTTCTGCCGAGAACGAGCACCGTGACATGCTGAGTCTCTGGGAAAGCAGAGATCCCCAGTGCTGTTGCGGCTAAAGATAGGCTGCAGAGGGATAGTGAAGACCAGCAGGAGCTTTCAGGGCTGGCACCTTCCTTGTGGGAGAAGGAGCCAGACGTTTGCCTTTTCAGAAAAAGTTTCTGCCGAGAAAAAGCACCGTGACATGCTGAGTCTCTGAGAAAGCAGAGATCCCCAGTGCTGTTGTGCCTGTGGATAGGCTGCAGGGGGACGGTGAAGACCAGCAAGATCTTTCAGGGCTGGCACCTTCCTTGTGGGAGAAGGAGCCAGACGTTTGCCTTTTCAGAAAAAGATTCTGCCGAGAACGAGCACCGTGACATGCTGAGTCTCTGGGAAAGCAGAGATCCCCAGTGCTGTTGTGCCTGTGGATAGGCTGCAGGGGGACGGTGAAGACCAGCAAGATCTTTCAGGGCTGGCACCTTCCTTGTGGGAGAAGGAGCCAGACGTTTGCCTTTTCAGAAAAAGTTTCTGCCGAGAACGAGCACCGTGACATGCTGAGTCTCTGTGAAAGCAGAGATCCCCAGTGCTGTTGCGGCTAAAGATAGGCTGCAGAGGGATAGTGAAGACCAGCAAGAGCTTTCAGGGCTGGCACCTTCCCTGTGGGAGAAGGAGCCAGACGTTTGCCTTTTCAGAAAAAGGGTCTGCCGAGAGCGAGCACCATGAGATGCTGAGTCTCTGGGAAAGCAGAGATCCCCAGTGCTGTTGTGCCTGTGGATAGGCTGCAGGGGGACGGTGAAGACCAGCAAGAGCTTTCAGGGCTGGCACCTTCCTTGTGGGAGAAGGAGCCAGACGTTTGCCTTTTCAGAAAAAGATTCTGCCGAGAACGAGCACCGTGACATGCTGAGTCTCTGGGAAAGCAGAGATCCCCAGTGCTGTTGTGCCTGTGGATAGGCTGCAGGGGGATGGTGAAGACCAGCAAGATCTTTCAGGGCTGGCACCTTCCTTATGGGAGAAGGAGCCAGACGTTTGCCTTTTCAGAAAAGGTTTCTGCCGAGAACGAGCACCGTGACATGCTGAGTCTCTGGGAAAGCAGAGATCCCCAGTGCTGTTGTGCCTGTGGATAGGCTGCAGGGGGATGGTGAAGACCAGCAAGATCTTTCAGGGCTGGCACCTTCCTTGTGGGAGAAGGAGCCAGACGTTTGCCTTTTCAGAAAAAGTTTCTGCCGAGAATGAGCACCGTGACATGCTGAGTCTCTGGAAAAGCAGAGATCCCCAGTGCTATTGTGCCTGTGGATAGGCTGCAGGGGGACGGTGAAGACCAGCAAGAGCTTTCAGGCCTGGCACCTTCCTTGTGGGAGAAGGAGCCAGACGTTTGCATTTTCAGAAAAAGTTTGTGCCGAGAACGAGCACCGTGACATGCTGAGTCTCTGGAAAAGCAGAGATCCCCAGTGCTGTTGCGGCTAAAGATAGGCTGCAGAGGGATAGTGAAGACCAGCAGGAGCTTTCAGGGCTGGCACCTTCCTTGTGGGAGAAGGAGCCAGACGTTTCCCTATTCAGAAAAAGGCTCTGCCGAGAACGAGCACCGTGACATGCTGAGTCTCTGGGAAAGCAGAGATCCCCAGTGCTGTTGTGCCTGTGGATAGGCTGCTGAGGGATAGTGAAGACCTGCAAGAGCTTTCAGGGCTGGCACCTTCCTTGTGGGAGAAGGAGCCAGACGTTTGCCTTTTCAGAAAAAGTTTCTGCCGAGAACGAGCACCGTGACATGCTGAGTCTCTGGGAAAGCAGAGATCCCCAGTGCTGTTGTGCCTGTGGATAGGCTGCAGGGGGACGGTGAAGACCAGCAAGAGCTTTCAGGGCTGGCACCTTCCTTGTGGGAGAAGGAGCCAGACGTTTGCCTTTTCAGAAAAAGTTTCTGCCGAGAACGAGCACCGTGACATGCTGAGTCTCTGGGAAAGCAGAGATCCCCAGTGCTGTTGCGGCTAAAGATAGGCTGCAGAGGGATAGTGAAGACCAGCAAGAGCTTTCAGGGCTGGCACCTTCCTTGTGGTAGAAGGAGCCAGACGTTTGCCTTTTCAGAAAAAGTTTCTGCCGAGAACGAGCACCGTGACATGCTGAGTCTCTGGGAAAGCAGAGATCCCCAGTGCTGTTGTGCCTGTGGATAGGCTGCAGGGGGACGGTGAAGACCAGCAAGATCTTTCAGGGCTGGCACCTTCCTTGTGGGAGAAGGAGCCAGACGTTTGCCTTTTCAGAAAAAGTTTCTGCCGAGAACGAGCACCGTGACATGCTGAGTCTCTGGAAAAGCAGAGATCCCCAGTGCTGTTGCGGCTAAAGATAGGCTGCAGAGGGATAGTGAAGACCAGCAAGATCTTTCAGGGCTGGCACCTTCCTTGTGGGAGAAGGAGCCAGACATTTGCCTTTTCAGAAAAAGTTCTGCCGAGAGCGAGCGCCAGGAGATGCTGAGTCTCTGGGAAAGCAGAGATCCCCAGTGCTGTTGTGCCTGTGGATAGGCTGCAGGGGGACGGTGAAGACCAGCAAGATCTTTCAGGGCTGGCACCTTCCTTGTGGGAGAAGGAGCCAGACGTTTGCCTTTTCAGAAAAAGTTTCTGACGAGAAAAAGCACCGTGACATGCTGAGTAGCTGGAAAAGCAGAGATCCCCAGTACTGTTGTGCCTGTGGATAGGCTGCAGGGGGACGGTGAAGACCAGCAAGAGCTTTCAGGGCTGGCACCTTCCTTGTGGGAGAAGGAGCCAGACGTTTGCCTTTTCAGAAAAAGTTTCTGCCGAGAACGAGCACCGTGACATGCTGAGTCTCTGGGAAAGGAGAGATCCCCAGTGCTGTTGTGCCTGTGGATAGGCTGCAGGGGGATGGTGAAGACCAGCAAGATCTTTCAGGGCTGGCACCTTCCTTGTGGGAGAAGGTGCCAGACGTTTGCCTTTTGAGAAAAAGTTTCTGCCGAAAACGAGCACCGTGACATGCTGAGTCTCTGGGAAAGCAGAGATCCCCAGTGCTGTTGCGGCTAAAGATAGGCTGCAGAGGGATAGTGAAGACCAGCAAGAGCTTTCAGGGCTGGCACCTTCCTTGTGGGAGAAGGAGCCAGACGTTTGCCTTTTCAGAAAAAGTTTCTGCCGAGAACGAGCACCGTGACATGCTGAGTCTCTGGAAAAGCAGAGATCCCCAGTGCTGTTGTGCCTGTGGATAGGTTGCAGGGGGACGGTGAAGACCAGCAAGAGCTTTCAGGGCTGGCACCTTCCTTGTGGGAGAAGGAGCCAGACGTTTGCCTTTTCAGAAAAAGTTTCTGCCGAGAACGAGCACCGTGACATGCTGAGTCTCTGGAAAAGCAGAGATCACCAGTGCTGTTGCGGCTAAAGATAGGCTGCAGAGGGATAGTGAAGACCAGCAGGAGCTTTCAGGGCTGGCACCTTCCTTGTGGGAGAAGGAGCCAGACGTTTGCCTTTTCAGAAAAAGTTTCTGCCGAGAAAAAGCACCGTGACATGCTGAGTCTCTGGGAAAGCAGAGATCCCCAGTGCTGTTGTGCCTGTGGATAGGCTGCAGGGGGACGGTGAAGACCAGCAAGATCTTTCAGGGCTGGCACCTTCCTTGTGGGAGAAGGAGCCAGACGTTTGCCTTTTCAGAAAAAGGCTCTGCCGAGAGCGAGCACCATGAGATGCTGAGTCTCTGGAAAAGCAGAGATCCCCAGTGCTGTTGTGCCTGTGGATAGGCTGCAGGGGGACGGTGAAGACCATCAAGATCTTTCAGGTCTAGCACCTTCCTTGTGGGAGAAGGAGCCAGACGTTTGCCTTTTCAGAAAAAGATTCTGCCGAGAACGAGCACCGTGACATGCTGAGTCTCTGGGAAAGCAGAGATCCCCAGTGCTGTTGTGCCTGTGGATAGGCTGCAGGGGGATGGTGAAGACCAGCAAGATCTTTCAGGGCTGGCACCTTCCTTGTGGGAGAAGGAGCCAGACGTTTGCCTTTTCAGAAAAGGTTTCTGCCGAGAACGAGCACCGTGACATGCTGAGTCTCTGGGAAAGCAGAGATCCCCAGTGCTGTTGCGGCTAAAGATAGGCTGCAGGGGGACGGTGAAGACCAGCAAGAGCTTTCAGGGCTGGCACCTTCCTTGTGGGAGAAGGAGCCAGACGTTTGCCTTTTCAGAAAAAGTTTCTGACGAGATCGAGCACCGTGACATGCTGAGTCTCTGGGAAAGCAGAGATCCCCAGTGCTGTTGCGGCTAAAGATAGGCTGCAGAGGGATAGTGAAGACCAGCAGGAGCTTTCAGGGCTGGCACCTTCCTTGTGGGAGAAGGAGCCAGACGTTTGCCTTTTCAGAAAAAGTTTCTGCCGAGAACGAGCACCGTGACATGCTGAGTCTCTGGGAAAGCAGAGATCCCCAGTGCTGTTGTGCCTGTGGATAGGCTGCAGGGGGACGGTGAAGACCAGCAAGATCTTTCAGGGCTGGCACCTTCCTTGTGGGAGAAGGAGCCAGACGTTTGCCTTTTCAGAAAAAGTTTCTGCCGAGAACGAGCACCGTGACATGCTGAGTCTCTGGGAAAGCAGAGATCCCCAGTGCTGTTGCGGCTAAAGATAGGCTGCAGAGGGATAGTGAAGACCTGCAAGAGCTTTCAGGGCTGGCACCTTCCTTGTGGGAGAAGGAGCCAGACGTTTGCCTTTTCAGAAAAAGACTCTGCCGAGAGCGAGCGCCAGGAGATGCTGAGTCTCTGGGAAAGCAGAGATCCCCAGTGCTGTTGTGCCTGTGGATAGGCTGCAAGGGGACGGTGAAGACCATCAAGATCTTTCAGGTCTAGCACCTTCCTTGTGGGAGAAGGAGCCAGACGTTTGCCTTTTCAGAAAAAGATTCTGCCGAGAACGAGCACCGTGACATGCTGAGTCTCTGGGAAAGCAGAGATCCCCAGTGCTGTTGTGCCTGTGGATAGGCTGCAGGGGGATGGTGAAGACCAGCAAGATCTTTCAGGGCTGGCACCTTCCTTGTGGGAGAAGGAGCCAGACGTTTGCCTTTTCAGAAAAAGATTCTGCCGAGAACGAGCACCGTGACATGCTGAGTCTCTGGAAAAGCAGAGATCCCCAGTGCTGTTGCGGCTAAAGATAGGCTGCAGAGGGATAGTGAAGACCAGCAAGAGCTTTCAGGGCTGGCACCTTCCTTGTGGGAGAAGGAGCCAGACATTTGCCTTTTCAGAAAAAGTTTCTGCCGAGAACGAGCACCGTGACATGCTGAGTCTCTGGGAAAGGAGAGATCCCCAGTGCTGTTGCGGCTAAAGATAGGCTGCAGAGGGATAGTGAAGACCAGCAGGAGCTTTCAGGGCTGGCACCTTCCTTGTGGGAGAAGGAGCCAGACGTTTGCCTTTTCAGAAAAAGTTTCTGCCGAGAACGAGCACCGTGACATGCTGAGTCTCTGGGAAAGCAGAGATCCCCAGTGCTGTTGTGCCTGTGGATAGGCTGCAGGGGGACGGTGAAGACCAGCAAGATCTTTCAGGGCTGGCACCTTCCTTGTGGGAGAAGGAGCCAGACGTTTGCCTTTTCAGAAAAAGTTTCTGCCGAGAACGAGCACCGTGACATGCTGAGTCTCTGGGAAAGCAGAGATCCCCAGTGCTGTTGCGGCTAAAGATAGGCTGCAGAGGGATAGTGAAGACCAGCAAGAGCTTTCAGGGCTGGCACCTTCCTTGTGGGAGAAGGAGCCAGACGTTTGCCTTTTCAGAAAAAGACTCTGCCGAGAGCGAGCGCCAGGAGATGCTGAGTCTCTGGGAAAGCAGAGATCCCCAGTGCTGTTGTGCCTGTGGATAGGCTGCAGGGGGACGGTGAAGACCAGCAAGATCTTTCAGGTCTGGCACCTTCCTTGTGGGAGAAGGAGCCAGACGTTTGCCTTTTCAGAAAAAGTTTCTGCCGAGAACGAGCACCGTGACATGCTGAGTCTCTGGAAAAGCAGAGATCCCCAGTGCTGTTGCGGCTAAAGATAGGCTGCAGAGGGATAGTGAAGACCAGCAAGAGCTTTCAGGGCTGGCACCTTCCTTGTGGGAGAAGGAGCCAGACATTTGCCTTATCAGAAAAAGTTTCTGCCGAGAACGAGCACCGTGACATGCTGAGTCTCTGGGAAAGCAGAGATCCCCAGTGCTGTTGTGCCTGTGGATAGGCTGCAGGGGGACGGTGAAGACCAGCAAGATCTTTCAGGGCTGGCACCTTCCTTGTGGGAGAAGGAGCCAGACGTTTGCCTTTTCAGAAAAAGGCTCTGCCGAGAGCGAGCACCATGAGATGCTGAGTCTCTGGAAAAGCAGAGATCCCCAGTGCTGTTGTGCCTGTGGATAGGCTGCAGGGGGACGGTGAAGACCATCAAGATCTTTCAGGTCTAGCACCTTCCTTGTGGGAGAAGGAGCCAGACATTTGCCTTTTCAGAAAAAGATTCTGCCGAGAACGAGCACCGTGACATGCTGAGTCTCTGGGAAAGCAGAGATCCCCAGTGCTGTTGTGCCTGTGGATAGGCTGCAGGGGGATGGTGAAGACCAGCAAGATCTTTCAGGGCTGGCACCTTCCTTGTGGGAGAAGGAGCCAGACGTTTGCCTTTTCAGAAAAGGTTTCTGCCGAGAACGAGCACCGTGACATGCTGAGTCTCTGGGAAAGCAGAGATCCCCAGTGCTGTTGCGGCTAAAGATAGGCTGCAGGGGGACGGTGAAGACCAGCAAGAGCTTTCAGGGCTGGCACCTTCCTTGTGGGAGAAGGAGCCAGACGTTTGCCTTTTCAGAAAAAGTTTCTGACGAGATCGAGGACCGTGACATGCTGAGTCTCTGGGAAAGCAGAGATCCCCAGTGCTGTTGCGGCTAAAGATAGGCTGCAGAGGGATAGTGAAGACCAGCAGGAGCTTTCAGGGCTGGCACCTTCCTTGTGGGAGAAGGAGCCAGACGTTTGCCTTTTCAGAAAAAGATTCTGCCGAGAACGAGCACCGTGACATGCTGAGTCTCTGGGAAAGCAGAGATCCCCAGTGCTGTTGAGCCTGTGGATAGGCTGCAGGGGGATGGTGAAGACCAGCAAGATCTTTCAGGGCTGGCACCTTCCTTGTGGGAGAAGGAGCCAGACGTTTGCCTTTTCAGAAAAAGTTTCTGCCGAGAATGAGCACCGTGACATGCTGAGTCTCTGGAAAAGCAGAGATCCCCAGTGCTATTGTGCCTGTGGATAGGCTGCAGGGGGACGGTGAAGACCAGCAAGAGCTTTCAGGCCTGGCACCTTCCTTGTGGGAGAAGGAGCCAGACGTTTGCCTTTTCAGAAAAAGTTTCTGCCGAGAACGAGCACCGTGACATGCTGAGTCTCTGGAAAAGCTGAGATCCCCAGTGCTGTTGCGGCTAAAGATAGGCTGCAGAGGGATAGTGAAGACCAGCAGGAGCTTTCAGGGCTGGCACCTTCCTTGTGGGAGAAGGAGCCAGACGTTTCCCTATTCAGAAAAAGGCTCTGCCGAGAACGAGCACCGTGACATGCTGAGTCTCTGGGAAAGCAGAGATCCCCAGTGCTGTTGTGCCTGTGGATAGGCTGCAGAGGGATAGTGAAGACCTGCAAGAGCTTTCAGGGCTGGCACCTTCCTTGTGGGAGAAGGAGCCAGACGTTTGCCTTTTCAGAAAAGGTTTCTGCCGAGAACGAGCACCGTGACATGCTGAGTCTCTGGGAAAGCAGAGATCCCCAGTGCTGTTGTGCCTCTGGATAGGCTGCAGTGGGATGGTGAAGACCACCAAGAGCTTTCAGGGCTGGCACCTTCCTTGTGGGAGAAGGAGCCAGACGTTTGCCTTTTCAGAAAAAGTTTCTGCCGAGAACGAGCACCGTGACATGCTGAGTCTCTGGGAAAGCAGAGATCCCCAGTGCTGTTGCGGCTAAAGATAGGCTGCAGAGGGATAGTGAAGACCAGCAAGAGCTTTCAGGGCTGGCACCTTCCTTGTGGGAGAAGGAGCCAGACGTTTGCCTTTTCAGAAAAAGTTTCTGCCGAGAACGAGCACCGTGACATGCTGAGTCTCTGGGAAAGCAGAGATCCCCAGTGCTGTTGTGCCTGTGGATAGGCTGCAGGGGGACGGTGAAGACCAGCAAGATCTTTCAGGGCTGGCACCTTCCTTGTGGGAGAAGGAGCCAGACGTTTGCCTTTTCAGAAAAAGTTTCTGCCGAGAACGAGCACCGTGACATGCTGAGTCTCTGGGAAAGCAGAGATCCCCAGTGCTGTTGCGGCTAAAGATAGGCTGCAGACGGATAGTGAAGACCAGCAAGATCTTTCAGGGCTGGCACCTTCCTTGTGGGAGAAGGAGCCAGACGTTTGCCTTTTCAGAAAAAGACTCTGCCGAGAGCGAGCGCCAGGAGATGCTGAGTCTCTGGGAAAGCAGAGATCCCCAGTGCTGTTGTGCCTGTGGATAGGCTGCAAGGGGACGGTGAAGACCATCAAGATCTTTCAGGTCTAGCACCTTCCTTGTGGGAGAAGGAGCCAGACGTTTGCCTTTTCAGAAAAAGATTCTGCCGAGAACGAGCACCGTGACATGCTGAGTCTCTGGGAAAGCAGAGATCCCCAGTGCTGTTGTGCCTGTGGATAGGCTGCAGGGGGATGGTGAAGACCAGCAAGATCTTTCAGGGCTGGCACCTTCCTTGTGGGAGAAGGAGCCAGACGTTTGCCTTTTCAGAAAAGGTTTCTGCCGAGAACGAGCACCGTGACATGCTGAGTCTCTGGGAAAGCAGAGATCCCCAGTGCTGTTGCGGCTAAAGATAGGCTGCAGGGGGACGGTGAAGACCAGCAAGAGCTTTCAGGGCTGGCACCTTCCTTGTGGGAGAAGGAGCCAGACGTTTGCCTTTTCAGAAAAAGTTTCTGACGAGATCGAGCACCGTGACATGCTGAGTCTCTGGGAAAGCAGAGATCCCCAGTGCTGTTGCGGCTAAAGATAGGCTGCAGAGGGATAGTGAAGACCAGCAGGAGCTTTCAGGGCTGGCACCTTCCTTGTGGGAGAAGGAGCCAGACGTTTGCCTTTTCAGAAAAAGATTCTGCCGAGAACGAGCACCGTGACATGCTGAGTCTCTGGAAAAGCAGAGATCCCCAGTGCTGTTGCGGCTAAAGATAGGCTGCAGAGGGATAGTGAAGACCAGCAGGAGCTTTCAGGGCTGGCACCTTCCTTGTGGGAGAAGGAGCCAGACGTTTCCCTATTCAGAAAAAGGCTCTGCCGAGAACGAGCACCGTGACATGCTGAGTCTCTGGGAAAGCAGAGATCCCCAGTGCTGTTGTGCCTGTGCATAGGCTGCAGAGGGATAGTGAAGACCAGCAAGAGCTTTCAGGGCTGGCACCTTCCTTGTGGGAGAAGGAGCCAGACGTTTGCCTTTTCAGAAAAAGTTTCTGCCGAGAACGAGCACCGTGACATGATGAGCCTCTGGGAAAGCAGAGATCCCCAGTGCTGTTGTGCCTCTGGATAGGCTGCAGTGGGATGGTGAAGACCACCAAGAGCTTTCAGGGCTGGCACCTTCCTTGTGGGAGAAGGAGCCAGACGTTTGCCTTTTCAGAAAAAGACTCTGCCGAGAGCGAGCGCCAGGAGATGCTGAGTCTCTGGGAAAGCAGAGATCCCCAGTGCTGTTGTGCCTGTGGATAGGCTGCAGGGGGACGGTGAAGACCAGCAAGATCTTTCAGGTCTGGCACCTTCCTTGTGGGAGAAGGAGCCAGACGTTTGCCTTTTCAGAAAAAGTTTCTGCCGAGAACGAGCACCGTGACATGCTGAGTAGCTGGAAAAGCAGAGATCCCCAGTACTGTTGTGCCTGTGGATAGGCTGCAGGGGGACGGTGAAGACCAGCAAGAGCTTTCAGGGCTGGCACTTTCCTTGTGGGAGAAGGAGCCAGACGTTTGCCTTTTCAGAAAAAGTTTCTGCCGAGAACGAGCACCGTGACATGCTGAGTCTCTGGAAAAGCAGAGATCCCCAGTGCTGTTGCGGCTAAAGATAGGCTGCAGAGGGATAGTGAAGACCAGCAGGAGCTTTCAGGGCTGGCACCTTCCTTGTGGGAGAAGGAGCCAGACATTTGCCTTTTCAGAAAAAGTTTCTGCCGAGAACGAGCACCGTGACATGCTGAGTCTCTGGGAAAGGAGAGATCCCCAGTGCTGTTGCGGCTAAAGATAGGCTGCAGAGGGATAGTGAAGACCAGCAGGAGCTTTCAGGGCTGGCACCTTCCTTGTGGGAGAAGGAGCCAGACGTTTGCCTTTTCAGAAAAAGTTTCTGCCGAGAACGAGCACCGTGACATGCTGAGTCTCTGGGAAAGCAGAGATCCCCAGTGCTGTTGTGCCTGTGGATAGGCTGCAGGGGGACGGTGAAGACCAGCAAGATCTTTCAGGGCTGGCACCTTCCTTGTGGGAGAAGGAGCCAGACGTTTGCCTTTTCAGAAAAAGTTTCTGCCGAGAACGAGCACCGTGACATGCTGAGTCTCTGGGAAAGCAGAGATCCCCAGTGCTGTTGCGGCTAAAGATAGGCTGCAGACGGATAGTGAAGACCAGCAAGGTCTTTCAGGGCTGGCACCTTCCTTGTGGGAGAAGGAGCCAGACGTTTGCCTTTTCAGAAAAAGACTCTGCCGAGAGCGAGCGCCAGGAGATGCTGAGTCTCTGGGAAAGCAGAGATCCCCAGTGCTGTTGTGCCTGTGGATAGGCTGCAGGGGGACGGTGAAGACCAGCAAGATCTTTCAGGTCTGGCACCTTCCTTGTGGGAGAAGGAGCCAGACGTTTGCCTTTTCAGAAAAAGTTTCTGCCGAGAACGAGCACCGTGACATGCTGAGTAGCTGGAAAAGCAGAGATCCCCAGTACTGTTGTGCCTGTGGATAGGCTGCAGGGGGACGGTGAAGACCAGCAAGAGCTTTCAGGGCTGGCACCTTCCTTGTGGGAGAAGGAGCCAGACGTTTGCCTTTTCAGAAAAAGTTTCTGCCGAGAACGAGCACCGTGACATGCTGAGTCTCTGGGAAAGCAGAGATCCCCAGTGCTGTTGCGGCTAAAGATAGGCTGCAGAGGGATAGTGAAGACCAGCAAGAGCTTTCAGGGCTGGCACCTTCCTTGTGGGAGAAGGAGCCAGACGTTTGCCTTTTCAGAAAAAGTTTCTGCCGAGAAAAAGCACCGTGACATGCTGAGTCTCTGGGAAAGCAGAGATCCCCAGTGCTGTTGTGCCTGTGGATAGGCTGCAGGGGGACGGTGAAGACCAGCAAGATCTTTCAGGGCTGGCACCTTCCTTGTGGGAGAAGGAGCCAGACGTTTGCCTTTTCAGAAAAAGGCTCTGCCGAGAGCGAGCACCATGAGATGCTGAGTCTCTGGAAAAGCAGAGATCCCCAGTGCTGTTGTGCCTGTGGATAGGCTGCAGGGGGACGGTGAAGACCATCAAGATCTTTCAGGTCTAGCACCTTCCTTGTGGGAGAAGGAGCCAGACGTTTGCCTTTTCAGAAAAAGATTCTGCCGAGAACGAGCACCGTGACATGCTGAGTCTCTGGGAAAGCAGAGATCCCCAGTGCTGTTGTGCCTGTGGATAGGCTGCAGGGGGATGGTGAAGACCAGCAAGATCTTTCAGGGCTGGCACCTTCCTTGTGGGAGAAGGAGCCAGACGTTTGCCTTTTCAGAAAAGGTTTCTGCCGAGAACGAGCACCGTGACATGCTGAGTCTCTGGGAAAGCAGAGATCCCCAGTGCTGTTGCGGCTAAAGATAGGCTGCAGGGGGACGGTGAAGACCAGCAAGAGCTTTCAGGGCTGGCACCTTCCTTGTGGGAGAAGGAGCCAGACGTTTGCCTTTTCAGAAAAAGTTTCTGACGAGATCGAGGACCGTGACATGCTGAGTCTCTGGGAAAGCAGAGATCCCCAGTGCTGTTGCGGCTAAAGATAGGCTGCAGAGGGATAGTGAAGACCAGCAGGAGCTTTCAGGGCTGGCACCTTCCTTGTGGGAGAAGGAGCCAGACGTTTGCCTTTTCAGAAAAAGATTCTGCCGAGAACGAGCACCGTGACATGCTGAGTCTCTGGGAAAGCAGAGATCCCCAGTGCTGTTGTGCCTGTGGATAGGCTGCAGGGGGATGGTGAAGACCAGCAAGATCTTTCAGGGCTGGCACCTTCCTTGTGGGAGAAGGAGCCAGACGTTTGCCTTTTCAGAAAAAGTTTCTGCCGAGAATGAGCACCGTGACATGCTGAGTCTCTGGAAAAGCAGAGATCCCCAGTGCTATTGTGCCTGTGGATAGGCTGCAGGGGGACGGTGAAGACCAGCAAGAGCTTTCAGGCCTGACACCTTCCTTGTGGGAGAAGGAGCCAGACGTTTGCCTTTTCAGAAAAAGTTTCTGCCGAGAACGAGCACCGTGACATGCTGAGTCTCTGGAAAAGCAGAGATCCCCAGTGCTGTTGCGGCTAAAGATAGGCTGCAGAGGGATAGTGAAGACCAGCAGGAGCTTTCAGGGCTGGCACCTTCCTTGTGGGAGAAGGAGCCAGACGTTTCCCTATTCAGAAAAAGGCTCTGCCGAGAACGAGCACCGTGACATGCTGAGTCTCTGGGAAAGCAGAGATCCCCAGTGCTGTTGTGCCTGTGGATAGGCTGCAGAGGGATAGTGAAGACCTGCAAGATCTTTCAGGGCTGGCACCTTCCTTGTGGGAGAAGGAGCCAGACGTTTGCCTTTTCAGAAAAAGTTTCTGCCGAGAACGAGCACCGTGACATGATGAGCCTCTGGGAAAGCAGAGATCCCCAGTGCTGTTGTGCCTCTGGATAGGCTGCAGTGGGATGGTGAAGACCACCAAGAGCTTTCAGGGCTGGCACCTTCCTTGTGGGAGAAGGAGCCAGACGTTTGCCTTTTCAGAAAAAGTTTCTGCCGAGAACGAGCACCGTGACATGCTGAGTCTCTGGGAAAGCAGAGATCCCCAGTGCTGTTGAGGCTAAAGATAGGCTGCAGAGGGATCGTGAAGACCAGCAAGAGCTTTCAGGGCTGGCACCTTCCTTGTGGGAGAAGGAGCCAGACGTTTGCCTTTTCAGAAAAAGTTTCTGCCGAGAACGAGCACCGTGACATGCTGAGTCTCTGGGAAAGCAGAGATCCCCAGTGCTGTTGTGCCTGTGGATAGGCTGCAGGGGGACGGTGAAGACCAGCAAGATCTTTCAGGGCTGGCACCTTCCTTGTGGGAGAAGGAGCCAGACGTTTGCCTTTTCACAAAAAGTTTCTGCCGAGAAAGAGCACCGTGACATGCTGAGTCTCTGGAAAAGCAGAGATCCCCAGTGCTGTTGCGGCTAAAGATAGGCTGCAGAGGGATAGTGAAGACCAGCAAGAGCTTTCAGGGCTGGCACCTTCCTTGTGGGAGAAGGAGCCAGACATTTGCCTTTTCAGAAAAAGTTTCTGCCGAGAACGAGCACCGTGACATGCTGAGTCTCTGGGAAAGCAGAGATCCCCAGTGCTGTTGCGGCTAAAGATAGGCTGCAGACGGATAGTGAAGTCCAGCAAGATCTTTCAGGGCTGGCACCTTCCTTGTGGGAGAAGGAGCCAGACGTTTGCCTTTTCAGAAAAAGACTCTGCCGAGAGCGAGCGCCAGGAGATGCTGAGTCTCTGGGAAAGCAGAGATCCCCAGTGCTGTTGTGCCTGTGGATAGGCTGCAAGGGGACGGTGAAGACCATCAAGATTTTTCAGGTCTAGCACCTTCCTTGTGGGAGAAGGAGCCAGACGTTTGCCTTTTCAGAAAAAGATTCTGCCGAGAACGAGCACCGTGACATGCTGAGTCTCTGGGAAAGCAGAGATCCCCAGTGCTGTTGTGCCTGTGGATAGGCTGCAGGGGGATGGTGAAGACCAGCAAGATCTTTCAGGGCTGGCACCTTCCTTGTGGGAGAAGGAGCCAGACGTTTGCCTTTTCAGAAAAGGTTTCTGCCGAGAACGAGCACCGTGACATGCTGAGTCTCTGGGAAAGCAGAGATCCCCAGTGCTGTTGCGGCTAAAGATAGGCTGCAGGGGGACGGTGAAGACCAGCAAGAGCTTTCAGGGCTGGCACCTTCCTTGTGGGAGAAGGAGCCAGACGTTTGCCTTTTCAGAAAAAGTTTCTGACGAGATCGAGCACCGTGACATGCTGAGTCTCTGGGAAAGCAGAGATCCCCAGTGCTGTTGCGGCTAAAGATAGGCTGCAGAGGGATAGTGAAGACCAGCAGGAGCTTTCAGGGCTGCACCTTCCTTGTGGGAGAAGGAGCCAGACGTTTGCCTTTTCAGAAAAAGATTCTGCCGAGAACGAGCACCGTGACATGCTGAGTCTCTGGGAAAGCAGAGATCCCCAGTGCTGTTGTGCCTGTGGATAGGCTGCAGGGGGATTGTGAAGACCAGCAAGATCTTTCAGGGCTGGCACCTTCCTTGTGGGAGAAGGAGCCAGACGTTTGCCTTTTCAGAAAAAGTTTCTGCCGAGAACGAGCACCGTGACATGCTGAGTCTCTGGAAAAGCAGAGATCCCCAGTGCTGTTGCGGCTAAAGATAGGCTGCAGAGGGATAGTGAAGACCAGCAGGAGCTTTCAGGGCTGGCACCTTCCTTGTGGGAGAAGGAGCCAGACGTTTCCCTATTCAGAAAAAGGCTCTGCCGAGAACGAGCACCGTGACATGCTGAGTCTCTGGGAAAGCAGAGATCCCCAGTGCTGTTGTGCCTGTGGATAGGCTGCAGAGGGATAGTGAAGACCTGCAAGAGCTTTCAGGGCTGGCACCTTCCTTGTGGGAGAAGGAGCCAGACGTTTGCCTTTTCAGAAAAAGTTTCTGCCGAGAACGAGCACCGTGACATGATGAGCCTCTGGGAAAGCAGAGATCCCCAGTGCTGTTGTGCCTCTGGATAGGCTGCAGTGGGATGGTGAAGACCACCAAGAGCTTTCAGGGCTGGCACCTTCCTTGTGGGAGAAGGAGCCAGACGTTTGCCTTTTCAGAAAAAGTTTCTGCCGAGAACGAGCACCGTGACATGCTGAGTCTCTGGGAAAGCAGAGATCCCCAGTGCTGTTGCGGCTAAAGATAGGCTGCAGAGGGATAGTGAAGACCAGCAAGAGCTTTCAGGGCTGGCACCTTCCTTGTGGGAGAAGGAGCCAGACGTTTGCCTTTTCAGAAAAAGTTTCTGCCGAGAACGAGCACCGTGACATGCTGAGTCTCTGGGAAAGCAGAGATCCCCAGTGCTGTTGTGCCTGTGGATAGGCTGCAGGGGGACGGTGAAGACCAGCAAGATCTTTCAGGGCTGGCACCTTCCTTGTGGGAGAAGGAGCCAGACGTTTGCCTTTTCAGAAAAAGTTTCTGCCGAGAACGAGCACCGTGACATGCTGAGTCTCTGGGAAAGCAGAGATCCCCAGTGCTGTTGCGGATAAAGATAGGCTGCAGACGGATAGTGAAGACCAGCAAGGTCTTTCAGGGCTGGCACCTTCCTTGTGGGAGAAGGAGCCAGACGTTTGCCTTTTCAGAAAAAGACTCTGCCGAGAGCGAGCGCCAGGAGATGCTGAGTCTCTGGGAAAGCAGAGATCCCCAGTGCTGTTGTGCCTGTGGATAGGCTGCAGGGGGACGGTGAAGACCAGCAAGATCTTTCAGGTCTGGCACCTTCCTTGTGGGAGAAGGAGCCAGACGTTTGCCTTTTCAGAAAAAGTTTCTGCCGAGAACGAGCACCGTGACATGCTGAGTAGCTGGAAAAGCAGAGATCCCCAGTACTGTTGTGCCTGTGGATAGGCTGCAGGGGGACGGTGAAGACCAGCAAGAGCTTTCAGGGCTGGCACCTTCCTTGTGGGAGAAGGAGCCAGACGTTTGCCTTTTCAGAAAAAGTTTCTGCCGAGAACGAGCACCGTGACATGCTGAGTCTCTGGGAAAGCAGAGATCCCCAGTGCTGTTGCGGCTAAAGATAGGCTGCAGAGGGATAGTGAAGACCAGCAAGAGCTTTCAGGGCTGGCACCTTCCTTGTGGGAGAAGGAGCCAGACATTTGCCTTTTCAGAAAAAGTTTCTGCCGAGAACGAGCACCGTGACATGCTGAGTCTCTGGGAAAGGAGAGATCCCCAGTGCTGTTGTGCCTGTGCATAGGCTGCAGGGGGATGGTGAAGACCAGCAAGATCTTTCAGGGCTGGCACCTTCCTTGTGGGAGAAGGTGCCAGACATTTGCCTTTTGAGAAAAAGTTTCTGCCGAGAACGAGCACCGTGACATGCTGAGTCTCTGGGAAAGCAGAGATCCCCAGTGCTGTTGCGGCTAAAGATAGGCTGCAGAGGGATAGTGAAGACCTGCAAGAGCTTTCAGGGCTGGCACCTTCCTTGTGGGAGAAGGAGCCAGACGTTTGCCTTTTCAGAAAAAGTTTCTGCCGAGAACGAGCACCGTGACATGCTGAGTCTCTGGGAAAGCAGAGATCCCCAGTGCTGTTGTGCCTGTGGATAGGCTGCAGGGGGACGGTGAAGACCAGCAAGATCTTTCAGGGCTGGCACCTTCCTTGTGGGAGAAGGAGCCAGACGTTTGCCTTTTCAGAAAAAGTTTCTGCCGAGAACGAGTACCGTGACATGCTGAGTCTCTGGGAAAGCAGAGATCCCCAGTGCTGTTGCGGCTAAAGATAGGCTGCAGACGGATAGTGAAGACCAGCAAGGTCTTTCAGGGCTGGCACCTTCCTTGTGGGAGAAGGAGCCAGACGTTTGCCTTTTCAGAAAAAGACTCTGCCGAGAGCGAGCGCCAGGAGATGCTGAGTCTCTGGGAAAGCAGAGATCCCCAGTGCTGTTGTGCCTGTGGATAGGCTGCAGGGGGATGGTGAAGACCAGCAAGATCTTTCAGGTCTGGCACCTTCCTTGTGGGAGAAGGAGCCAGACGTTTGCCTTTTCAGAAAAAGTTTCTGCCGAGAAAGAGCACCGTGACATGCTGAGTCTCTGGAAAAGCAGAGATCCCCAGTGCTGTTGCGGCTAAAGATAGGCTGCAGAGGGATAGTGAAGACCAGCAAGAGCTTTCAGGGCTGGCACCTTCCTTGTGGGAGAAGGAGCCAGACATTTGCCTTTTCAGAAAAAGTTTCTGCCGAGAACGAGCACCGTGACATGCTGAGTCTCTGGGAAAGGAGAGATCCCCAGTGCTGTTGTGCCTGTGCATAGGCTGCAGGGGGATGGTGAAGACCAGCAAGATCTTTCAGGGCTGGCACCTTCCTTGTGGGAGAAGGTGCCAGACGTTTGCCTTTTGAGAAAAAGTTTCTGCCGAGAACGAGCACCGTGACATGCTGAGTCTCTGGGAAAGCAGAGATCCCCAGTGCTGTTGCGGCTAAAGATAGGCTGCAGAGGGATAGTGAAGACCAGCAAGAGCCTTCAGGGCTGGCACCTTCCTTGTGGGAGAAGGAGCCAGACGTTTGCCTTTTCAGAAAAAGTTTCTGCCGAGAACGAGCACCGTGACATGCTGAGTCTCTGGAAAAGCAGAGATCCCCAGTGCTGTTGTGCCTGTGGATAGGTTGCAGGGGGACGGTGAAGACCAGCAAGAGCTTTCAGGGCTGGCACCTTCCTTGTGGGAGAAGGAGCCAGACGTTTGCCTTTTCAGAAAAAGTTTCTGCCGAGAACGAGCACCGTGACATGCTGAGTCTCTGGAAAAGCAGAGATCCCCAGTGCTGTTGTGCCTGTGGATAGGCTGCAGGGGGATAGTGAAGACCAGCAGGAGCTTTCAGGGCTGGCACCTTCCTTGTGGGAGAAGGAGCCAGACGTTTGCCTTTTCAGAAAAAGTTTCTGCCGAGAAAAAGCACCGTGACATGCTGAGTCTCTGGGAAAGCAGAGATCCCCAGTGCTGTTGTGCCTGTGGATAGGCTGCAGGGGGACGGTGAAGACCAGCAAGATCTTTCAGGGCTGGCACCTTCCTTGTGGGAGAAGGAGCCAGACGTTTGCCTTTTCAGAAAAAGGCTCTGCCGAGAGCGAGCACCATGAGATGCTGAGTCTCTGGAAAAGCAGAGATCCCCAGTGCTGTTGTGCCTGTGGATAGGCTGCAGGGGGACGGTGAAGACCAGCAAGATCTTTCAGGTCTGGCACCTTCCTTGTGGGAGAAGGAGCCAGACGTTTGCCTTTTCAGAAAAAGATTCTGCCGAGAACGAGCACCGTGACATGCTGAGTCTCTGGGAAAGCAGAGATCCCCAGTGCTGTTGTGCCTGTGGATAGGCTGCAGGGGGATGGTGAAGACCAGCAAGATCTTTCAGGGCTGGCACCTTCCTTGTGGGAGAAGGAGCCAGACGTTTGCCTTTTCAGAAAAGGTTTCTGCCGAGAACGAGCACCGTGACATGCTGAGTCTCTGGGAAAGCAGAGATCCCCAGTGCTGTTGCGGCTAAAGATAGGCTGCAGACGGATAGTGAAGACCAGCAAGGTCTTTCAGGGCTGGCACCTTCCTTGTGGGAGAAGGAGCCAGACGTTTGCCTTTTCAGAAAAAGACTCTGCCGAGAGCGAGCGCCAGGAGATGCTGAGTCTCTGGGAAAGCAGAGATCCCCAGTGCTGTTGTGCCTGTGGATAGGCTGCAGGGGGATGGTGAAGACCAGCAAGATCTTTCAGGTCTGGCACCTTCCTTGTGGGAGAAGGAGCCAGACGTTTGCCTTTTCAGAAAAAGTTTCTGCCGAGAAAGAGCACCGTGACATGCTGAGTCTCTGGAAAAGCAGAGATCCCCAGTGCTGTTGCGGCTAAAGATAGGCTGCAGAGGGATAGTGAAGACCAGCAAGAGCTTTCAGGGCTGGCACCTTCCTTGTGGGAGAAGGAGCCAGACATTTGCCTTTTCAGAAAAAGTTTCTGCCGAGAACGAGCACCGTGACATGCTGAGTCTCTGGGAAAGGAGAGATCCCCAGTGCTGTTGTGCCTGTGCATAGGCTGCAGGGGGATGGTGAAGACCAGCAAGATCTTTCAGGGCTGGCACCTTCCTTGTGGGAGAAGGTGCCAGACGTTTGCCTTTTGAGAAAAAGTTTCTGCCGAGAACGAGCACCGTGACATGCTGAGTCTCTGGGAAAGCAGAGATCCCCAGTGCTGTTGCGGCTAAAGATAGGCTGCAGAGGGATAGTGAAGACCAGCAAGAGCCTTCAGGGCTGGCACCTTCCTTGTGGGAGAAGGAGCCAGACGTTTGCCTTTTCAGAAAAAGTTTCTGCCGAGAACGAGCACCGTGACATGCTGAGTCTCTGGGAAAGCAGAGATCCCCAGTGCTGTTGTGCCTGTGGATAGGTTGCAGGGGGACGGTGAAGACCAGCAAGAGCTTTCAGGGCTGGCACCTTCCTTGTGGGAGAAGGAGCCAGACGTTTGCCTTTTCAGAAAAAGTTTCTGCCGAGAACGAGCACCGTGACATGCTGAGTCTCTGGAAAAGCAGAGATCCCCAGTGCTGTTGTGCCTGTGGATAGGCTGCAGGGGGATAGTGAAGACCAGCAGGAGCTTTCAGGGCTGGCACCTTCCTTGTGGGAGAAGGAGCCAGACGTTTGCCTTTTCAGAAAAAGTTTCTGCCGAGAAAAAGCACCGTGACATGCTGAGTCTCTGGGAAAGCAGAGATCCCCAGTGCTGTTGTGCCTGTGGATAGGCTGCAGGGGGACGGTGAAGACCAGCAAGATCTTTCAGGGCTGGCACCTTCCTTGTGGGAGAAGGAGCCAGACGTTTGCCTTTTCAGAAAAAGGCTCTGCCGAGAGCGAGCACCATGAGATGCTGAGTCTCTGGAAAAGCAGAGATCCCCAGTGCTGTTGTGCCTGTGGATAGGCTGCAGGGGGACGGTGAAGACCAGCAAGATCTTTCAGGTCTGGCACCTTCCTTGTGGGAGAAGGAGCCAGACGTTTGCCTTTTCAGAAAAAGATTCTGCCGAGAACGAGCACCGTGACATGCTGAGTCTCTGGGAAAGCAGAGATCCCCAGTGCTGTTGTGCCTGTGGATAGGCTGCAGGGGGATGGTGAAGACCAGCAAGATCTTTCAGGGCTGGCACCTTCCTTGTGGGAGAAGGAGCCAGACGTTTGCCTTTTCAGAAAAGGTTTCTGCCGAGAACGAGCACCGTGACATGCTGAGTCTCTGGGAAAGCAGAGATCCCCAGTGCTGTTGCGGCTAAAGATAGGCTGCAGGGGGACGGTGAAGACCAGCAAGAGCTTTCAGGGCTGGCACCTTCCTTGTGGGAGAAGGAGCCAGACGTTTGCCTTTTCAGAAAAAGTTTCTGACGAGATCGAGCACCGTGACATGCTGAGTCTCTGGGAAAGCAGAGATCCCCAGTGCTGTTGCGGCTAAAGATAGGCTGCAGAGGGATAGTGAAGACCAGCAAGATCTTTCAGGGCTGGCACCTTCCTTGTGGGAGAAGGAGCCAGACGTTTGCCATTTCAGAAAAAGGCTCTGCCGAGAGCGAGCACCATGAGATGCTGAGTCTCTGGAAAAGCAGAGATCCCCAGTGCTGTTGTGCCTGTGGATAGGCTGCAGGGGGACGGTGAAGACCAGCAAGATCTTTCAGGTCTGGCACCTTCCTTGTGGGAGAAGGAGCCAGACGTTTGCCTTTTCAGAAAAAGATTCTGCCGAGAACGAGCACCGTGACATGCTGAGTCTCTGGGAAAGCAGAGATCCCCAGTGCTGTTGTGCCTGTGGATAGGCTGCAGGGGGATGGTGAAGACCAGCAAGATCTTTCAGGGCTGGCACCTTCCTTGTGGGAGAAGGAGCCAGACGTTTGCCTTTTCAGAAAAGGTTTCTGCCGAGAACGAGCACCGTGACATGCTGAGTCTCTGGGAAAGCAGAGATCCCCAGTGCTGTTGCGGCTAAAGATAGGCTGCAGGGGGACGGTGAAGAGCAGCAAGAGCTTTCAGGGCTGGCACCTTCCTTGTGGGAGAAGGAGCCAGACGTTTGCCTTTTCAGAAAAAGTTTCTGACGAGATCGAGCACCGTGACATGCTGAGTCTCTGGGAAAGCAGAGATCCCCAGTGCTGTTGCGGCTAAAGATAGGCTGCAGAGGGATAGTGAAGACCAGCAGGAGCTTTCAGGGCTGGCACCTTCCTTGTGGGAGAAGGAGCCAGACGTTTGCCTTTTCAGAAAAAGATTCTGCCGAGAACGAGCACCGTGACATGCTGAGTCTCTGGGAAAGCAGAGATCCCCAGAACTGTTGTGCCTGTGGATAGGCTGCAGGGGGACGGTGAAGACCAGCAAGAGCTTTCAGGGCTGGCACCTTCCTTGTGGGAGAAGGAGCCAGACGTTTGCCTTTTCAGAAAAACTTTCTGCCGAGAACGAGCACCGTGACATGCTGAGTCTCTGGAAAAGCAGAGATCCCCAGTGCTGTTGTGCCTGTGCATAGGCTGCAGGGGGATGGTGAAGACCAGCAAGAGCTTTCAGGGCTGGCACCTTCCTGGTGGGAGATGGTGCCAGACGTTTGCCTTTTGAGAAAAAGTTTCTGCCGAGAACGAGCACCGTGACATGCTGAGTCGCTGGGAAAGCAGAGATCCCCAGTGCTGTTGCGGCTAAAGATAGGCTGCAGAGGGATAGTGAAGACCAGCAAGAGCTTTCAGGGCTGGCACCTTCCTTGTGGGAGAAGGAGCCAGACGTTTGCCTTTTCAGAAAAAGGCTCTGCCGAGAGCGAGCACCATGAGATGCTGACTCTCTGGGAAAGCAGAGATCCCCAGTGCTGTTGTGCCTGTGGATAGGCTGCAGGGGGACGGTGAAGACCAGCAAGATCTTTCAGGTCTGGCACCTTCCTTGTGGGAGAAGGAGCCAGACGTTTGCCTTTTCAGAAAAAGATTCTGCCGAGAACGAGCACCGTGACATGCTGAGTCTCTGGGAAAGCAGAGATCCCCAGTGCTGTTGCGGCTAAAGATAGGCTGCAGAGGGATAGTGAAGACCAGCAAGATCTTTCAGGGCTGGCACCTTCCTTGTGGGAGAAGGAGCCAGACGTTTGCCTTTTCAGAAAAAGTTTCTGCCGAAAACGAGCACCGTGACATGCTGAGTCTCTGGGAAAGCAGAGATCCCCAGTGCTGTTGCGGCTAAAGATAGGCTGCAGAGGGATAGTGAAGACCAGCAAGAGCTTTCAGGGCTGGCACCTTCCTTGTGGGAGAAGGAGCCAGACGTTTGCCTTTTGAGAAAAAGTTTCTGCCGAGAACGAGCACCGTGACATGCTGAGTCTCTGGGAAAGCAGAGATCCCCAGTGCTGTTGCGGCTAAAGATAGGCTGCAGAGGGATAGTGAAGACCAGCAGGAGCTTTCAGGGCTGGCACCTTCCTTGTGGGAGAAGGAGCCAGACGTTTGCCTTTTCAGAAAAAGTTTCTGCCGAGAAAAAGCACCGTGACATGCTGAGTCTCTGGAAAAGCAGAGATCCCCAGTGCTGTTGTGCCTGTGGATAGGCTGCAGGGGGACGGTGAAGACCAGCAAGATCTTTCAGGGCTGGCACCTTCCTTGTGGGAGAAGGAGCCAGACGTTTGCCTTTTCAGAAAAAGGCTCTGCCGAGAGCGAGCACCATGAGATGCTGAGTCTCTGGAAAAGCAGAGATCCCCAGTGCTGTTGTGCCTGTGGATAGGCTGCAGGGGGACGGTGAAGACCAGCAAGATCTTTCAGGTCTGGCACCTTCCTTGTGGGAGAAGGAGCCAGACGTTTGCCTTTTCAGAAAAAGATTCTGCCGAGAACGAGCACCGTGACATGCTGAGTCTCTGGGAAAGCAGAGATCCCCAGTGCTGTTGTGCCTGTGGATAGGCTGCAGGGGGATGGTGAAGACCAGCAAGATCTTTCAGGGCTGGCACCTTCCTTGTGGGAGAAGGAGCCAGACGTTTGCCTTTTCAGAAAAGGTTTCTGCCGAGAACGAGCACCGTGACATGCTGAGTCTCTGGGAAAGCAGAGATCCCCAGTGCTGTTGCGGCTAAAGATAGGCTGCAGGGGGACGGTGAAGACCAGCAAGAGCTTTCAGGGCTGGCACCTTCCTTGTGGGAGAAGGAGCCAGACGTTTGCCTTTTCAGAAAAAGTTTCTGACGAGATCGAGCACCGTGACATGCTGAGTCTCTGGGAAAGCAGAGATCCCCAGTGCTGTTGCGGCTAAAGATAGGCTGCAGAGGGATAGTGAAGACCAGCAAGATCTTTCAGGGCTGGCACCTTCCTTGTGGGAGAAGGAGCCAGACGTTTGCCTTTTCAGAAAAAGGCTCTGCCGAGAGCGAGCACCATGAGATGCTGAGTCTCTGGAAAAGCAGAGATCCCCAGTGCTGTTGTGCCTGTGGATAGGCTGCAGGGGGACGGTGAAGACCAGCAAGATCTTTCAGGTCTGGCACCTTCCTTGTGGGAGAAGGAGCCAGACGTTTGCCTTTTCAGAAAAAGATTCTGCCGAGAACGAGCACCGTGACATGCTGAGTCTCTGGGAAAGCAGAGATCCCCAGTGCTGTTGTGCCTGTGGATAGGCTGCAGGGGGATGGTGAAGACCAGCAAGATCTTTCAGGGCTGGCACCTTCCTTGTGGGAGAAGGAGCCAGACGTTTGCCTTTTCAGAAAAGGTTTCTGCCGAGAACGAGCACCGTGACATGCTGAGTCTCTGGGAAAGCAGAGATCCCCAGTGCTGTTGCGGCTAAAGATAGGCTGCAGGGGGACGGTGAAGAGCAGCAAGAGCTTTCAGGGCTGGCACCTTCCTTGTGGGAGAAGGAGCCAGACGTTTGCCTTTTCAGAAAAAGTTTCTGACGAGATCGAGCACCGTGACATGCTGAGTCTCTGGGAAAGCAGAGATCCCCAGTGCTGTTGCGGCTAAAGATAGGCTGCAGAGGGATAGTGAAGACCAGCAGGAGCTTTCAGGGCTGGCACCTTCCTTGTGGGAGAAGGAGCCAGACGTTTGCCTTTTCAGAAAAAGATTCTGCCGAGAACGAGCACCGTGACATGCTGAGTCTCTGGGAAAGCAGAGATCCCCAGAACTGTTGTGCCTGTGGATAGGCTGCAGGGGGACGGTGAAGACCAGCAAGAGCTTTCAGGGCTGGCACCTTCCTTGTGGGAGAAGGAGCCAGACGTTTGCCTTTTCAGAAAAACTTTCTGCCGAGAACGAGCACCGTGACATGCTGAGTCTCTGGAAAAGCAGAGATCCCCAGTGCTGTTGTGCCTGTGCATAGGCTGCAGGGGGATGGTGAAGACCAGCAAGAGCTTTCAGGGCTGGCACCTTCCTGGTGGGAGATGG
The DNA here is from genome assembly GCF_929443795.1 of Astur gentilis. Taxonomy (NCBI): domain Eukaryota; kingdom Metazoa; phylum Chordata; class Aves; order Accipitriformes; family Accipitridae; genus Astur; species Astur gentilis. Next base: position 3,768,559 of record NW_026061008.1, read on the forward strand.
TGCCAGACGTTTGCCTTTTGAGAAAAAGTTTCTGCCGAGAACGAGCACCGTGACATGCTGAGTCGCTGGGAAAGCAGAGATCCCCAGTGCTGTTGCGGCTAAAGATAGGCTGCAGAGGGATAGTGAAGACCAGCAAGAGCTTTCAGGGCTGGCACCTTCCTTGTGGGAGAAGGAGCCAGACGTTTGCCTTTTCAGAAAAAGGCTCTGCCGAGAGCGAGCACCATGAGATGCTGACTCTCTGGGAAAGCAGAGATCCCCAGTGCTGTTGTGCCTGTGGATAGGCTGCAGGGGGACGGTGAAGACCAGCAAGATCTTTCAGGTCTGGCACCTTCCTTGTGGGAGAAGGAGCCAGACGTTTGCCTTTTCAGAAAAAGATTCTGCCGAGAACGAGCACCGTGACATGCTGAGTCTCTGGGAAAGCAGAGATCCCCAGTGCTGTTGCGGCTAAAGATAGGCTGCAGAGGGATAGTGAAGACCAGCAAGATCTTTCAGGGCTGGCACCTTCCTTGTGGGAGAAGGAGCCAGACGTTTGCCTTTTCAGAAAAAGTTTCTGCCGAAAACGAGCACCGTGACATGCTGAGTCTCTGGGAAAGCAGAGATCCCCAGTGCTGTTGCGGCTAAAGATAGGCTGCAGAGGGATAGTGAAGACCAGCAAGAGCTTTCAGGGCTGGCACCTTCCTTGTGGGAGAAGGAGCCAGACGTTTGCCTTTTGAGAAAAAGTTTCTGCCGAGAACGAGCACCGTGACATGCTGAGTCTCTGGGAAAGCAGAGATCCCCAGTGCTGTTGCGGCTAAAGATAGGCTGCAGAGGGATAGTGAAGACCAGCAGGAGCTTTCAGGGCTGGCACCTTCCTTGTGGGAGAAGGAGCCAGACGTTTGCCTTTTCAGAAAAAGTTTCTGCCGAGAAAAAGCACCGTGACATGCTGAGTCTCTGGAAAAGCAGAGATCCCCAGTGCTGTTGTGCCTGTGGATAGGCTGCAGGGGGACGGTGAAGACCAGCAAGATCTTTCAGGTCTGGCACCTTCCTTGTGGGAGAAGGAACCAGACGTTTGCCTTTTCAGAAAAAGATTCTGCCGAGAACGAGCACCGTGACATGCTGAGTCTCTGGGAAAGCAGAGATCCCCAGTGCTGTTGTGCCTGTGGATAGGCTGCAGGGGGATGGTGAAGACCAGCAAGATCTTTCAGGGCTGGCACCTTCCTTGTGGGAGAAGGAGCCAGACGTTTGCCTTTTCAGAAAAGGTTTCTGCCGAGAACGAGCACCGTGACATGCTGAGTCTCTGGGAAAGCAGAGATCCCCAGTGCTGTTGTGCCTGTGGATAGGCTGCAGGGGGACGGTGAAGACCAGCAAGAGCTTTCAGGGCTGGCACCTTCCTTGTGGGAGAAGGAGCCACACGTTTGCCTTTTCAGAAAAAGTTTCTGCCGAGAACGAGCACCGTGACATGCGGAGTCTCTGGAAAAGCAGAGATCCCCAGTGCTGTTGCGGCTAAAGATAGGCTGCAGACGGATAGTGAAGACCAGCAAGATCTTTCAGGTCTGGCACCTTCCTTGTGGGAGAAGGAGCCAGACGTTTGCCTTTTCAGAAAAAGATTCTGCCGAGAACGAGCACCGTGACATGCTGAGTCTCTGGGAAAGCAGAGATCCCCAGTGCTGTTGTGCCTGTGGATAGGCTGCAGGGGGATGGTGAAGACCAGCAAGATCTTTCAGGGCTGGCACCTTCTTTGTGGGAGAAGGAGCCAGACGTTTGCCTTTTCAGAAAAGGTTTCTGCCGAGAACGAGCACCGTGACATGCTGAGTCTCTGGGAAAGCAGAGATCCCCAGTGCTGTTGTGCCTGTGGATAGGCTGCAGGGGGACGGTGAAGACCAGCAAGAGCTTTCAGGGCTGGCACCTTCCTTGTGGGAGAAGGAGCCAGACGTTTGCCTTTTCAGAAAAAGTTTCTGCCGAGAACGAGCACCGTGACATGCTGAGTCTCTGGGAAAGCAGAGATCCCCAGTGCTGTTGTGCCTGTGGATAGGCTGCAGGGGGACGGTGAAGACCAGCAAGATCTTTCAGGGCTGGCACCTTCCTTGTGGGAGAAGGAGCCAGACGTTTGCCTTTTCAGAAAAAGGCTCTGCCGAGAGCGAGCACCATGAGATGCTGAGTCTCTGGAAAAGCAGAGATCCCCAGTGCTGTTGTGCCTGTGGATAGGCTGCAGGGGGACGGTGAAGACCAGCAAGATCTTTCAGGTCTGGCACCTTCCTTGTGGGAGAAGGAGCCAGACGTTTGCCTTTTCAGAAAAAGATTCTGCCGAGAACGAGCACCGTGACATGCTGAGTCTCTGGGAAAGCAGAGATCCCCAGTGCTGTTGTGCCTGTGGATAGGCTGCAGGGGGATGGTGAAGACCAGCAAGATCTTTCAGGGCTGGCACCTTCCTTGTGGGAGAAGGAGCCAGACGTTTGCCTTTTCAGAAAAGGTTTCTGCCGAGAACGAGCACCGTGACATGCTGAGTCTCTGGGAAAGCAGAGATCCCCAGTGCTGTTGCGGCTAAAGATAGGCTGCAGGGGGACGGTGAAGACCAGCAAGAGCTTTCAGGGCTGGCACCTTCCTTGTGGGAGAAGGAGCCAGACGTTTGCCTTTTCAGAAAAAGTTTCTGACGAGATCGAGCACCGTGACATGCTGAGTCTCTGGGAAAGCAGAGATCCCCAGTGCTGTTGCGGCTAAAGATAGGCTGCAGAGGGATAGTGAAGACCAGCAAGATCTTTCAGGGCTGGCACCTTCCTTGTGGGAGAAGGAGCCAGACGTTTGCCTTTTCAGAAAAAGGCTCTGCCGAGAGCGAGCACCATGAGATGCTGAGTCTCTGGAAAAGCAGAGATCCCCAGTGCTGTTGTGCCTGTGGATAGGCTGCAGGGGGACGGTGAAGACCAGCAAGATCTTTCAGGTCTGGCACCTTCCTTGTGGGAGAAGGAGCCAGACGTTTGCCTTTTCAGAAAAAGATTCTGCCGAGAACGAGCACCGTGACATGCTGAGTCTCTGGGAAAGCAGAGATCCCCAGTGCTGTTGTGCCTGTGGATAGGCTGCAGGGGGATGGTGAAGACCAGCAAGATCTTTCAGGGCTGGCACCTTCCTTGTGGGAGAAGGAGCCAGACGTTTGCCTTTTCAGAAAAGGTTTCTGCCGAGAACGAGCACCGTGACATGCTGAGTCTCTGGGAAAGCAGAGATCCCCAGTGCTGTTGCGGCTAAAGATAGGCTGCAGGGGGACGGTGAAGAGCAGCAAGAGCTTTCAGGGCTGGCACCTTCCTTGTGGGAGAAGGAGCCAGACGTTTGCCTTTTCAGAAAAAGTTTCTGACGAGATCGAGCACCGTGACATGCTGAGTCTCTGGGAAAGCAGAGATCCCCAGTGCTGTTGCGGCTAAAGATAGGCTGCAGAGGGATAGTGAAGACCAGCAGGAGCTTTCAGGGCTGGCACCTTCCTTGTGGGAGAAGGAGCCAGACGTTTGCCTTTTCAGAAAAAGATTCTGCCGAGAACGAGCACCGTGACATGCTGAGTCTCTGGGAAAGCAGAGATCCCCAGAACTGTTGTGCCTGTGGATAGGCTGCAGGGGGACGGTGAAGACCAGCAAGAGCTTTCAGGGCTGGCACCTTCCTTGTGGGAGAAGGAGCCAGACGTTTGCCTTTTCAGAAAAACTTTCTGCCGAGAACGAGCACCGTGACATGCTGAGTCTCTGGAAAAGCAGAGATCCCCAGTGCTGTTGTGCCTGTGCATAGGCTGCAGGGGGATGGTGAAGACCAGCAAGAGCTTTCAGGGCTGGCACCTTCCTGGTGGGAGATGGTGCCAGACGTTTGCCTTTTGAGAAAAAGTTTCTGCCGAGAACGAGCACCGTGACATGCTGAGTCTCTGGGAAAGCAGAGATCCCCAGTGCTGTTGCGGCTAAAGATAGGCTGCAGAGGGATAGTGAAGACCAGCAAGAGCTTTCAGGGCTGGCACCTTCCTTGTGGGAGAAGGAGCCAGACGTTTGCCTTTTCAGAAAAAGGCTCTGCCGAGAGCGAGCACCATGAGATGCTGACTCTCTGGGAAAGCAGAGATCCCCAGTGCTGTTGTGCCTGTGGATAGGCTGCAGGGGGACGGTGAAGACCAGCAAGATCTTTCAGGTCTGGCACCTTCCTTGTGGGAGAAGGAGCCAGACGTTTGCCTTTTCAGAAAAAGATTCTGCCGAGAACGAGCACCGTGACATGCTGAGTCTCTGGGAAAGCAGAGATCCCCAGTGCTGTTGCGGCTAAAGATAGGCTGCAGAGGGATAGTGAAGACCAGCAAGATCTTTCAGGGCTGGCACCTTCCTTGTGGGAGAAGGAGCCAGACGTTTGCCTTTTCAGAAAAAGTTTCTGCCGAAAACGAGCACCGTGACATGCTGAGTCTCTGGGAAAGCAGAGATCCCCAGTGCTGTTGCGGCTAAAGATAGGCTGCAGAGGGATAGTGAAGACCAGCAAGAGCTTTCAGGGCTGGCACCTTCCTTGTGGGAGAAGGAGCCAGACGTTTGCCTTTTGAGAAAAAGTTTCTGCCGAGAACGAGCACCGTGACATGCTGAGTCTCTGGGAAAGCAGAGATCCCCAGAGCTGTTGCGGCTAAAGATAGGCTGCAGAGGGATAGTGAAGACCAGCAGGAGCTTTCAGGGCTGGCACCTTCCTTGTGGGAGAAGGAGCCAGACGTTTGCCTTTTCAGAAAAAGTTTCTGCCGAGAAAAAGCACCGTGACATGCTGAGTCTCTGGAAAAGCAGAGATCCCCAGTGCTGTTGTGCCTGTGGATAGGCTGCAGGGGGACGGTGAAGACCAGCAAGATCTTTCAGGGCTGGCACCTTCCTTGTGGGAGAAGGAGCCAGACGTTTGCCTTTTCAGAAAAAGGCTCTGCCGAGAGCGAGCACCATGAGATGCTGAGTCTCTGGAAAAGCAGAGCTCCCCAGTGCTGTTGTGCCTGTGGATAGGCTGCAGGGGGACGGTGAAGACCAGCAAGATCTTTCAGGTCTGGCACCTTCCTTGTGGGAGAAGGAACCAGACGTTTGCCTTTTCAGAAAAAGATTCTGCCGAGAACGAGCACCGTGACATGCTGAGTCTCTGGGAAAGCAGAGATCCCCAGTGCTGTTGTGCCTGTGGATAGGCTGCAGGGGGATGGTGAAGACCAGCAAGATCTTTCAGGGCTGGCACCTTCCTTGTGGGAGAAGGAGCCAGACGTTTGCCTTTTCAGAAAAGGTTTCTGCCGAGAACGAGCACCGTGACATGCTGAGTCTCTGGGAAAGCAGAGATCCCCAGTGCTGTTGTGCCTGTGGATAGGCTGCAGGGGGACGGTGAAGACCAGCAAGAGCTTTCAGGGCTGGCACCTTCCTTGTGGGAGAAGGAGCCACACGTTTGCCTTTTCAGAAAAAGTTTCTGCCGAGAACGAGCACCGTGACATGCGGAGTCTCTGGAAAAGCAGAGATCCCCAGTGCTGTTGCGGCTAAAGATAGGCTGCAGACGGATAGTGAAGACCAGCAAGATCTTTCAGGTCTGGCACCTTCCTTGTGGGAGAAGGAGCCAGACGTTTGCCTTTTCAGAAAAAGATTCTGCCGAGAACGAGCACCGTGACATGCTGAGTCTCTGGGAAAGCAGAGATCCCCAGTGCTGTTGTGCCTGTGGATAGGCTGCAGGGGGATGGTGAAGACCAGCAAGATCTTTCAGGGCTGGCACCTTCTTTGTGGGAGAAGGAGCCAGACGTTTGCCTTTTCAGAAAAGGTTTCTGCCGAGAACGAGCACCGTGACATGCTGAGTCTCTGGGAAAGCAGAGATCCCCAGTGCTGTTGTGCCTGTGGATAGGCTGCAGGGGGACGGTGAAGACCAGCAAGAGCTTTCAGGGCTGGCACCTTCCTTGTGGGAGAAGGAGCCAGACGTTTGCCTTTTCAGAAAAAGTTTCTGCCGAGAACGAGCACCGTGACATGCTGAGTCTCTGGGAAAGCAGAGATCCCCAGTGCTGTTGTGCCTGTGCATAGGCTGCAGGGGGATGGTGAAGACCAGCAAGATCTTTCAGGGCTGGCACCTTCCTTGTGGGAGAAGGTGCCAGACGTTTGCCTTTTGAGAAAAAGTTTCTGCCGAGAACGAGCACCGTGACATGCTGAGTCTCTGGGAAAGCAGAGATCCCCAGTGCTGTTGCGGCTAAAGATAGGCTGCAGAGGGATAGTGAAGACCAGCAATAGCTTTCAGGGCTGGAACCTTCCTTGTGGGAGAAGGAGCCAGACGTTTGCCTTTTCAGAAAAAGGCTCTGCCGAGAGCGAGCACCATGAGATGCTGACTCTCTGGGAAAGCAGAGATCCCCAGTGCTGTTGTGCCTGTGGATAGGCTGCAGGGGGACGGTGAAGACCAGCAAGATCTTTCAGGTCTGGCACCTTCCTTGTGGGAGAAGGAGCCAGACGTTTGCCTTTTCAGAAAAAGATTCTGCCGAGAACGAGCACCGTGACATGCTGAGTCTCTGGGAAAGCAGAGATCCCCAGTGCTGTTGCGGCTAAAGATAGGCTGCAGAGGGATAGTGAAGACCAGCAAGATCTTTCAGGGCTGGCACCTTCCTTGTGGGAGAAGGAGCCAGACGTTTGCCTTTTCAGAAAAAGTTTCTGCCGAAAACGAGCACCGTGACATGCTGAGTCTCTGGGAAAGCAGAGATCCCCAGTGCTGTTGCGGCTAAAGATAGGCTGCAGAGGGATAGTGAAGACCAGCAAGAGCTTTCAGGGCTGGCACCTTCCTTGTGGGAGAAGGAGCCAGACGTTTGCCTTTTCAGAAAAAGTTTCTGCCGAGAACGAGCACCGTGACATGCTGAGTCTCTGGAAAAGCAGAGATCCCCAGTGCTGTTGCGGCTAAAGATAGGCTGCAGAGGGATAGTGAAGACCAGCAGGAGCTTTCAGGGCTGGCACCTTCCTTGTGGGAGAAGGAGCCAGACGTTTGCCTTTTCAGAAAAAGTTTCTGCTGAGAAAAAGCACCGTGACATGCTGAGTCTCTGGAAAAGCAGAGATCCCCAGTGCTGTTGTGCCTGTGGATAGGCTGCAGGGGGACGGTGAAGACCAGCAAGATCTTTCAGGGCTGGCACCTTCCTTGTGGGAGAAGGAGCCAGACGTTTGCCTTTTCAGAAAAAGGCTCTGCCGAGAGCGAGCACCATGAGATGCTGAGTCTCTGGAAAAGCAGAGCTCCCCAGTGCTGTTGTGCCTGTGGATAGGCTGCAGGGGGACGGTGAAGACCAGCAAGATCTTTCAGGTCTGGCACCTTCCTTGTGGGAGAAGGAACCAGACGTTTGCCTTTTCAGAAAAAGATTCTGCCGAGAACGAGCACCGTGACATGCTGAGTCTCTGGGAAAGCAGAGATCCCCAGTGCTGTTGTGCCTGTGGATAGGCTGCAGGGGGATGGTGAAGACCAGCAAGATCTTTCAGGGCTGGCACCTTCCTTGTGGGAGAAGGAGCCAGACGTTTGCCTTTTCAGAAAAGGTTTCTGCCGAGAACGAGCACCGTGACATGCTGAGTCTCTGGGAAAGCAGAGATCCCCAGTGCTGTTGTGCCTGTGGATAGGCTGCAGGGGGACGGTGAAGACCAGCAAGAGCTTTCAGGGCTGGCACCTTCCTTGTGGGAGAAGGAGCCACACGTTTGCCTTTTCAGAAAAAGTTTCTGCCGAGAACGAGCACCGTGACATGCGGAGTCTCTGGAAAAGCAGAGATCCCCAGTGCTGTTGCGGCTAAAGATAGGCTGCAGAGGGATAGTGAAGACCAGCAAGATCTTTCAGGTCTGGCACCTTCCTTGTGGGAGAAGGAGCCAGACGTTTGCCTTTTCAGAAAAAGATTCTGCCGAGAACGAGCACCGTGACATGCTGAGTCTCTGGGAAAGCAGAGATCCCCAGTGCTGTTGTGCCTGTGGATAGGCTGCAGGGGGATGGTGAAGACCAGCAAGATCTTTCAGGGCTGGCACCTTCTTTGTGGGAGAAGGAGCCAGACGTTTGCCTTTTCAGAAAAGGTTTCTGCCGAGAACGAGCACCGTGACATGCTGAGTCTCTGGGAAAGCAGAGATCCCCAGTGCTGTTGTGCCTGTGGATAGGCTGCAGGGGGATGGTGAAGACCAGCAAGATCTTTCAGGGCTGGCACCTTCCTTGTGGGAGAAGGAGCCAGACGTTTGCCTTTTCAGAAAAAGGCTCTGCCGAGAGCGAGCACCATGAGATGCTGAGTCTCTGGAAAAGCAGAGCTCCCCAGTGCTGTTGTGCCTGTGGATAGGCTGCAGGGGGACGGTGAAGACCAGCAAGATCTTTCAGGTCTGGCACCTTCCTTGTGGGAGAAGGAACCAGACGTTTGCCTTTTCAGAAAAAGATTCTGCCGAGAACGAGCACCGTGACATGCTGAGTCTCTGGGAAAGCAGAGATCCCCAGTGCTGTTGTGCCTGTGGATAGGCTGCAGGGGGATGGTGAAGACCAGCAAGATCTTTCAGGGCTGGCACCTTCCTTGTGGGAGAAGGAGCCAGACGTTTGCCTTTTCAGAAAAGGTTTCTGCCGAGAACGAGCACCGTGACATGCTGAGTCTCTGGGAAAGCAGAGATCCCCAGTGCTGTTGTGCCTGTGGATAGGCTGCAGGGGGACGGTGAAGACCAGCAAGAGCTTTCAGGGCTGGCACCTTCCTTGTGGGAGAAGGAGCCACACGTTTGCCTTTTCAGAAAAAGTTTCTGCCGAGAACGAGCACCGTGACATGCGGAGTCTCTGGAAAAGCAGAGATCCCCAGTGCTGTTGCGGCTAAAGATAGGCTGCAGAGGGATAGTGAAGACCAGCAAGATCTTTCAGGTCTGGCACCTTCCTTGTGGGAGAAGGAGCCAGACGTTTGCCTTTTCAGAAAAAGATTCTGCCGAGAACGAGCACCGTGACATGCTGAGTCTCTGGGAAAGCAGAGATCCCCAGTGCTGTTGTGCCTGTGGATAGGCTGCAGGGGGATGGTGAAGACCAGCAAGATCTTTCAGGGCTGGCACCTTCTTTGTGGGAGAAGGAGCCAGACGTTTGCCTTTTCAGAAAAGGTTTCTGCCGAGAACGAGCACCGTGACATGCTGAGTCTCTGGGAAAGCAGAGATCCCCAGTGCTGTTGTGCCTGTGGATAGGCTGCAGGGGGACGGTGAAGACCAGCAAGAGCTTTCAGGGCTGGCACCTTCCTTGTGGGAGAAGGAGCCAGACGTTTGCCTTTTCAGAAAAAGTTTCTGCCGAGAACGAGCACCGTGACATGCTGAGTCTCTGGGAAAGCAGAGATCCCCAGTGCTGTTGTGCCTGTGCATAGGCTGCAGGGGGATGGTGAAGACCAGCAAGATCTTTCAGGGCTGGCACCTTCCTTGTGGGAGAAGGTGCCAGACGTTTGCCTTTTGAGAAAAAGTTTCTGCCGAGAACAAGCACCGTGACATGCTGAGTCTCTGGGAAAGCAGAGATCCCCAGTGCTGTTGCGGCTAAAGATAGGCTGCAGAGGGATAGTGAAGACCAGCAATAGCTTTCAGGGCTGGAACCTTCCTTGTGGGAGAAGGAGCCAGACGTTTGCCTTTTCAGAAAAAGTTTCTGCCGAGAACGAGCACCGTGACATGCTGAGTCTCTGGAAAAGCAGAGATCCCCAGTGCTGTTGTGCCTGTGGATAGGTTGCAGGGGGAAGGTGAAGACCAGCAAGAGCTTTCAGGGCTGGCACCTTCCTTGTGGGAGAAGGAGCCAGACGTTTGCCTTTTCAGAAAAAGTTTCTGCCGAGAACGAGCACCGTGACATGCTGAGTCTCTGGAAAAGCAGAGATCCCCAGTGCTGTTGCGGCTAAAGATAGGCTGCAGAGGGATAGTGAAGACCAGCAGGAGCTTTCAGGGCTGGCACCTTCCTTGTGGGAGAAGGAGCCAGACGTTTGCCTTTTCAGAAAAAGGCTCTGCCGAGAGCGAGCACCATGAGATGCTGAGTCTCTGGGAAAGCAGAGATCCCCAGTGCTGTTGTGCCTGTGGATAGGCTGCAGGGAGACGGTGAAGACCAGCAAGATCTTTCAGGTCTGGCACCTTCCTTGTGGGAGAAGGAGCCAGACGTTTGCCTTTTCAGAAAAAGGCTCTGCCGAGAACGAGCACCGTGACATGCTGAGTCTCTGGGAAAGCAGAGATCCCCAGTGCTGTTGTGCCTGTGGATAGGCTGCAGGGGGATGGTGAAGACCAGCAAGATCTTTCAGGGCTGGCACCTTCCTTGTGGGAGAAGGAGCCAGACGTTTGCCTTTTCAGAAAAGGTTTCTGCCGAGAACGAGCACCGTGACATGCTGAGTCTCTGGGAAAGCAGAGATCCCCAGTGCTGTTGCGGCTAAAGATAGGCTGCAGGGGGACGGTGAAGACCAGCAAGATCTTTCAGGGCTGGCACCTTCCTTGTGGGAGAAGGAGCCAGACGTTTGCCTTTTCAGAAAAAGGCTCTGCCGAGAGCGAGCACCATGAGATGCTGAGTCTCTGGGAAAGCAGAGATCCCCAGTGCTGTTGTGCCTGTGGATAGGCTGCAGGGTGACGGTGAAGACCTGCAAGAGCTTTCAGGGCTGGCACCTTCCTTGTGGGAGAAGGAGCCAGACGTTTGCCTTTTCAGAAAAAGATTCTGCCGAGAACGAGCACCGTGACATGCTGAGTCTCTGGGAAAGCAGAGATCCCCAGTGCTGTTGTGCCTGTGGATAGGCTGCAGGGGGATGGTGAAGACCAGCAAGATCTTTCAGGGCTGGCACCTTCCTTGTGGGAGAAGGAGCCAGACGTTTGCCTTTTCAGAAAAGGTTTCTGCCGAGAATGAGCACCGTGACATGCGGAGTCTCTGGAAAAGCAGAGATCCCCAGTGCTGTTGCGGCTAAAGATAGGCTGCAGAGGGATAGTGAAGACCAGCAAGAGCTTTCAGGGCTGGCACCTTCCTTGTGGGAGAAGGAGCCAGACGTTTGCCTTTTCAGAAAAAGTTTCTGCCGAGAACGAGCACCGTGACATGCTGAGTCTCTGGGAAAGCAGAGATCCCCAGTGCTGTTGTGCCTGTGCATAGGCTGCAGGGGGATGGTGAAGACCAGCAAGATCTTTCAGGGCTGGCACCTTCCTTGTGGGAGAAGGTGCCAGACGTTTGCCTTTTGAGAAAAAGTTTCTGCCGAGAACGAGCACCGTGACATGCTGAGTCTCTGGGAAAGCAGAGATCCCCAGTGCTGTTGCGGCTAAAGATAGGCTGCAGAGGGATAGTGAAGACCAGCAAGAGCTTTCAGGGCTGGCACCTTCCTTGTGGGAGAAGGAGCCAGACGTTTGCCTTTTCAGAAAAAGTTTCTGCCGAGAACGAGCACCGTGACATGCTGAGTCTCTGGAAAAGCAGAGATCCCCAGTGCTGTTGTGCCTGTGGATAGGTTGCAGGGGGACGGTGAAGACCAGCAAGATCTTTCAGGGCTGGCACCTTCCTTGTGGGAGAAGGAGCCAGACGTTTGCCTTTTCAGAAAAAGTTTCTGCCGAGAACGAGCACCGTGACATGCTGAGTCTCTGGGAAAGCAGAGATCCCCAGTGCTGTTGTGCCTTTGGATAGGCTGCAGAGGGATAGTGAAGACCAGCAAGAGCTTTCAGGGCTGGCACCTTCCTTGTGGGAGAAGGAGCCAGACGTTTGCCTTTTCAGAAAAAGTTTCTGCCGAGAACGAGCACCGTGACATGCTGAGTCTCTGAGAAAGCAGAGATCCCCAGTGCTGTTGTGCCTGTGGATAGGCTGCAGGGGGACGGTGAAGACCAGCAAGAGCTTTCAGGGCTGGCACCTTCCTTGTGGGAGAAGGAGCCAGACGTTTGCCTTTTCAGAAAAAGTTTCTGCCGAGAACGAGCACCGTGACATGCTGAGTCTCTGGGAAAGCAGAGATCCCCAGTGCTGTTGTGCCTGTGCATAGGCTGCAGGGGGATGGTGAAGACCAGCAAGATCTTTCAGGGCTGGCACCTTCCTTGTGGGAGAAGGTGCCAGACGTTTGCCTTTTGAGAAAAAGTTTCTGCCGAGAACGAGCACCGTGACATGCTGAGTCGCTGGGAAAGCAGAGATCCCCAGTGCTGTTGCGGCTAAAGATAGGCTGCAGAGGGATAGTGAAGACCAGCAATAGCTTTCAGGGCTGGAACCTTCCTTGTGGGAGAAGGAGCCAGACGTTTGCCTTTTCAGAAAAAGTTTCTGCCGAGAACGAGCACCGTGACATGCTGAGTCTCTGGAAAAGCAGAGATCCCCAGTGCTGTTGTGCCTGTGGATAGGTTGCAGGGGGACGGTGAAGACCAGCAAGAGCTTTCAGGGCTGGCACCTTCCTTGTGGGAGAAGGAGCCAGACGTTTGCCTTTTCAGAAAAAGTTTCTGCCGAGAACGAGCACCGTGACATGCTGAGTCTCTGGAAAAGCAGAGATCCCCAGTGCTGTTGCGGCTAAAGATAGGCTGCAGAGGGATAGTGAAGACCAGCAGGAGCTTTCAGGGCTGGCACCTTCCTTGTGGGAGAAGGAGCCAGACGTTTGCCTTTTCAGAAAAAGGCTCTGCCGAGAGCGAGCACCATGAGATGCTGAGTCTCTGGGAAAGCAGAGATCCCCAGTGCTGTTGTGCCTGTGGATAGGCTGCAGGGAGACGGTGAAGACCAGCAAGATCTTTCAGGTCTGGCACCTTCCTTGTGGGAGAAGGAGCCAGACGTTTGCCTTTTCAGAAAAGGTTTCTGCCGAGAACGAGCACCGTGACATGCTGAGTCTCTGGGAAAGCAGAGATCCCCAGTGCTGTTGCGGCTAAAGATAGGCTGCAGGGGGACGGTGAAGACCAGCAAGATCTTTCAGGGCTGGCACCTTCCTTGTGGGAGAAGGAGCCAGACGTTTGCCTTTTCAGAAAAAGTTTCTGCCAAGAACGAGCACCGTGACATGCTGAGTCTCTCGGAAAGCAGAGATCCCCAGTGCTGTTGCGGCTAAAGATAGGCTGCAGAGGGATAGTGAAGACCAGCAAGAGCTTTCAGGGCTGGCACCTTCCTTGTGGGAGAAGGAGCCAGATGTTTGCCTTTTCAGAAAAAGGCTCTGCCGAGAGCGAGCACCATGAGATGCTGAGTCTCTGGGAAAGCAGAGATCCCCAGTGCTGTTGAGCCTGTGGATAGGCTGCAGGGTGACGGTGAAGACCTGCAAGAGCTTTCAGGGCTGGCACCTTCCTTGTGGGAGAAGGAGCCAGACGTTTGCCTTTTCAGAAAAAGATTCTGCCGAGAACGAGCACCGTGACATGCTGAGTCTCTGGGAAAGCAGAGATCCCCAGTGCTGTTGTGCCTGTGGATAGGCTGCAGGGGGATGGTGAAGACCAGCAAGATCTTTCAGGGCTGGCACCTTCTTTGTGGGAGAAGGAGCCAGACGTTTGCCTTTTCAGAAAAGGTTTCTGCCGAGAACGAGCACCGTGACATGCTGAGTCTCTGGGAAAGCAGAGATCCCCAGTGCTGTTGTGCCTGTGGATAGGCTGCAGGGGGACGGTGAAGACCAGCAAGAGCTTTCAGGGCTGGCACCTTCCTTGTGGGAGAAGGAGCCAGACGTTTGCCTTTTCAGAAAAAGTTTCTGCCGAGAACGAGCACCGTGACATGCTGAGTCTCTGGGAAAGCAGAGATCCCCAGTGCTGTTGTGCCTGTGCATAGGCTGCAGGGGGATGGTGAAGACCAGCAAGATCTTTCAGGGCTGGCACCTTCCTTGTGGGAGAAGGTGCCAGACGTTTGCCTTTTGAGAAAAAGTTTCTGCCGAGAACGAGCACCGTGACATGCTGAGTCTCTGGGAAAGCAGAGATCCCCAGTGCTGTTGCGGCTAAAGATAGGCTGCAGAGGGATAGTGAAGACCAGCAATAGCTTTCAGGGCTGGAACCTTCCTTGTGGGAGAAGGAGCCAGACGTTTGCCTTTTCAGAAAAAGGCTCTGCCGAGAGCGAGCACCATGAGATGCTGACTCTCTGGGAAAGCAGAGATCCCCAGTGCTGTTGTGCCTGTGGATAGGCTGCAGGGGGACGGTGAAGACCAGCAAGATCTTTCAGGTCTGGCACCTTCCTTGTGGGAGAAGGAGCCAGACGTTTGCCTTTTCAGAAAAAGATTCTGCCGAGAACGAGCACCGTGACATGCTGAGTCTCTGGGAAAGCAGAGATCCCCAGTGCTGTTGCGGCTATGGATAGGCTGCAGAGGGATAGTGAAGACCAGCAAGATCTTTCAGGGCTGGCACCTTCCTTGTGGGAGAAGGAGCCAGACGTTTGCCTTTTCAGAAAAAGTTTCTGCCGAAAACGAGCACCGTGACATGCTGAGTCTCTGGGAAAGCAGAGATCCCCAGTGCTGTTGCGGCTAAAGATAGGCTGCAGAGGGATAGTGAAGACCAGCAAGAGCTTTCAGGGCTGGCACCTTCCTTGTGGGAGAAGGAGCCAGACGTTTGCCTTTTCAGAAAAAGTTTCTGCCGAGAACGAGCACCGTGACATGCTGAGTCTCTGGAAAAGCAGAGATCCCCAGTGCTGTTGCGGCTAAAGATAGGCTGCAGAGGGATAGTGAAGACCAGCAGGAGCTTTCAGGGCTGGCACCTTCCTTGTGGGAGAAGGAGCCAGACGTTTGCCTTTTCAGAAAAAGTTTCTGCTGAGAAAAAGCACCGTGACATGCTGAGTCTCTGGAAAAGCAGAGATCCCCAGTGCTGTTGTGCCTGTGGATAGGCTGCAGGGGGACGGTGAAGACCAGCAAGATCTTTCAGGGCTGGCACCTTCCTTGTGGGAGAAGGAGCCAGACGTTTGCCTTTTCAGAAAAAGGCTCTGCCGAGAGCGAGCACCATGAGATGCTGAGTCTCTGGAAAAGCAGAGCTCCCCAGTGCTGTTGTGCCTGTGGATAGGCTGCAGGGGGACGGTGAAGACCAGCAAGATCTTTCAGGTCTGGCACCTTCCTTGTGGGAGAAGGAACCAGACGTTTGCCTTTTCAGAAAAAGATTCTGCCGAGAACGAGCACCGTGACATGCTGAGTCTCTGGGAAAGCAGAGATCCCCAGTGCTGTTGTGCCTGTGGATAGGCTGCAGGGGGATGGTGAAGACCAGCAAGATCTTTCAGGGCTGGCACCTTCCTTGTGGGAGAAGGAGCCAGACGTTTGCCTTTTCAGAAAAGGTTTCTGCCGAGAACGAGCACCGTGACATGCTGAGTCTCTGGGAAAGCAGAGATCCCCAGTGCTGTTGTGCCTGTGGATAGGCTGCAGGGGGACGGTGAAGACCAGCAAGAGCTTTCAGGGCTGGCACCTTCCTTGTGGGAGAAGGAGCCACACGTTTGCCTTTTCAGAAAAAGTTTCTGCCGAGAACGAGCACCGTGACATGCTGAGTCTCTGGAAAAGCAGAGATCCCCAGTGCTGTTGCGGCTAAAGATAGGCTGCAGAGGGATAGTGAAGACCAGCAAGATCTTTCAGGTCTGGCACCTTCCTTGTGGGAGAAGGAGCCAGACGTTTGCCTTTTCAGAAAAAGATTCTGCCGAGAACGAGCACCGTGACATGCTGAGTCTCTGGGAAAGCAGAGATCCCCAGTGCTGTTGTGCCTGTGGATAGGCTGCAGGGGGATGGTGAAGACCAGCAAGATCTTTCAGGGCTGGCACCTTCTTTGTGGGAGAAGGAGCCAGACGTTTGCCTTTTCAGAAAATGTTTCTGCCGAGAACGAGCACCGTGACATGCTGAGTCTCTGGGAAAGCAGAGATCCCCAGTGCTGTTGTGCCTGTGGATAGGCTGCAGGGGGACGGTGAAGACCAGCAAGAGCTTTCAGGGCTGGCACCTTCCTTGTGGGAGAAGGAGCCAGACGTTTGCCTTTTCAGAAAAAGTTTCTGCCGAGAACGAGCACCGTGACATGCTGAGTCTCTGGGAAAGCAGAGATCCCCAGTGCTGTTGTGCCTGTGCATAGGCTGCAGGGGGATGGTGAAGACCAGCAAGATCTTTCAGGGCTGGCACCTTCCTTGTGGGAGAAGGTGCCAGACGTTTGCCTTTTGAGAAAAAGTTTCTGCCGAGAACAAGCACCGTGACATGCTGAGTCTCTGGGAAAGCAGAGATCCCCAGTGCTGTTGCGGCTAAAGATAGGCTGCAGAGGGATAGTGAAGACCAGCAATAGCTTTCAGGGCTGGAACCTTCCTTGTGGGAGAAGGAGCCAGACGTTTGCCTTTTCAGAAAAAGTTTCTGCCGAGAACGAGCACCGTGACATGCTGAGTCTCTGGAAAAGCAGAGATCCCCAGTGCTGTTGTGCCTGTGGATAGGTTGCAGGGGGACGGTGAAGACCAGCAAGAGCTTTCAGGGCTGGCACCTTCCTTGTGGGAGAAGGAGCCAGACGTTTGCCTTTTCAGAAAAAGTTTCTGCCGAGAACGAGCACCGTGACATGCTGAGTCTCTGGAAAAGCAGAGATCCCCAGTGCTGTTGCGGCTAAAGATAGGCTGCAGAGGGATAGTGAAGACCAGCAGGAGCTTTCAGGGCTGGCACCTTCCTTGTGGGAGAAGGAGCCAGACGTTTGCCTTTTCAGAAAAAGGCTCTGCCGAGAGCGAGCACCATGAGATGCTGAGTCTCTGGGAAAGCAGAGATCCCCAGTGCTGTTGTGCCTGTGGATAGGCTGCAGGGAGACGGTGAAGACCAGCAAGATCTTTCAGGTCTGGCACCTTCCTTGTGGGAGAAGGAGCCAGACGTTTGCCTTTTCAGAAAAAGGCTCTGCCGAGAACGAGCACCGTGACATGCTGAGTCTCTGGGAAAGCAGAGATCCCCAGTGCTGTTGTGCCTGTGGATAGGCTGCAGGGGGATGGTGAAGACCAGCAAGATCTTTCAGGGCTGGCACCTTCCTTGTGGGAGAAGGAGCCAGACGTTTGCCTTTTCAGAAAAAGTTTCTGCCGAGAACGAGCACCGTGACATGCTGAGTCTCTGGGAAAGCAGAGATCCCCAGTGCTGTTGCGGCTAAAGATAGGCTGCAGGGGGACGGTGAAGACCAGCAAGATCTTTCAGGGCTGGCACCTTCCTTGTGGGAGAAGGAGCCAGACGTTTGCCTTTTCAGAAAAAGTTTCTGCCAAGAACGAGCACCGTGACATGCTGAGTCTCTCGGAAAGCAGAGATCCCCAGTGCTGTTGCGGCTAAAGATAGGCTGCAGAGGGATAGTGAAGACCAGCAAGAGCTTTCAGGGCTGGCACCTTCCTTGTGGGAGAAGGAGCCAGATGTTTGCCTTTTCAGAAAAAGGCTCTGCCGAGAGCGAGCACCATGAGATGCTGAGTCTCTGGGAAAGCAGAGATCCCCAGTGCTGTTGTGCCTGTGGATAGGCTGCAGGGTGACGGTGAAGACCTGCAAGAGCTTTCAGGGCTGGCACCTTCCTTGTGGGAGAAGGAGCCAGACGTTTGCCTTTTCAGAAAAAGATTCTGCCGAGAACGAGCACCGTGACATGCTGAGTCTCTGGGAAAGCAGAGATCCCCAGTGCTGTTGTGCCTGTGGATAGGCTGCAGGGGGATGGTGAAGACCAGCAAGATCTTTCAGGGCTGGCACCTTCCTTGTGGGAGAAGGAGCCAGACGTTTGCCTTTTCAGAAAAGGTTTCTGCCGAGAATGAGCACCGTGACATGCGGAGTCTCTGGAAAAGCAGAGATCCCCAGTGCTGTTGCGGCTAAAGATAGGCTGCAGAGGGATAGTGAAGACCAGCAAGAGCTTTCAGGGCTGGCACCTTCCTTGTGGGAGAAGGAGCCAGACGTTTGCCTTTTCAGAAAAAGTTTCTGCCGAGAACGAGCACCGTGACATGCTGAGTCTCTGGGAAAGCAGAGATCCCCAGTGCTGTTGTGCCTGTGCATAGGCTGCAGGGGGATGGTGAAGACCAGCAAGATCTTTCAGGGCTGGCACCTTCCTTGTGGGAGAAGGTGCCAGACGTTTGCCTTTTGAGAAAAAGTTTCTGCCGAGAACGAGCACCGTGACATGCTGAGTCTCTGGGAAAGCAGAGATCCCCAGTGCTGTTGCGGCTAAAGATAGGCTGCAGAGGGATAGTGAAGACCAGCAAGAGCTTTCAGGGCTGGCACCTTCCTTGTGGGAGAAGGAGCCAGACGTTTGCCTTTTCAGAAAAAGTTTCTGCCGAGAACGAGCACCGTGACATGCTGAGTCTCTGGAAAAGCAGAGATCCCCAGTGCTGTTGTGCCTGTGGATAGGTTGCAGGGGGACGGTGAAGACCAGCAAGATCTTTCAGGGCTGGCACCTTCCTTGTGGGAGAAGGAGCCAGACGTTTGCCTTTTCAGAAAAAGTTTCTGCCGAGAACGAGCACCGTGACATGCTGAGTCTCTGGGAAAGCAGAGATCCCCAGTGCTGTTGTGCCTTTGGATAGGCTGCAGAGGGATAGTGAAGACCAGCAAGAGCTTTCAGGGCTGGCACCTTCCTTGTGGGAGAAGGAGCCAGACGTTTGCCTTTTCAGAAAAAGTTTCTGCCGAGAACGAGCACCGTGACATGCTGAGTCTCTGAGAAAGCAGAGATCCCCAGTGCTGTTGTGCCTGTGGATAGGCTGCAGGGGGACGGTGAAGACCAGCAAGAGCTTTCAGGGCTGGCACCTTCCTTGTGGGAGAAGGAGCCAGACGTTTGCCTTTTCAGAAAAAGTTTCTGCCGAGAACGAGCACCGTGACATGCTGAGTCTCTGGGAAAGCAGAGATCCCCAGTGCTGTTGTGCCTGTGCATAGGCTGCAGGGGGATGGTGAAGACCAGCAAGATCTTTCAGGGCTGGCACCTTCCTTGTGGGAGAAGGTGCCAGACGTTTGCCTTTTGAGAAAAAGTTTCTGCCGAGAACGAGCACCGTGACATGCTGAGTCGCTGGGAAAGCAGAGATCCCCAGTGCTGTTGCGGCTAAAGATAGGCTGCAGAGGGATAGTGAAGACCAGCAAGAGCTTTCAGGGCTGGAACCTTCCTTGTGGGAGAAGGAGCCAGACGTTTGCCTTTTCAGAAAAAGTTTCTGCCGAGAACGAGCACCGTGACATGCTGAGTCTCTGGAAAAGCAGAGATCCCCAGTGCTGTTGTGCCTGTGGATAGGTTGCAGGGGGACGGTGAAGACCAGCAAGAGCTTTCAGGGCTGGCACCTTCCTTGTGGGAGAAGGAGCCAGACGTTTGCCTTTTCAGAAAAAGTTTCTGCCGAGAACGAGCACCGTGACATGCTGAGTCTCTGGAAAAGCAGAGATCCCCAGTGCTGTTGCGGCTAAAGATAGGCTGCAGAGGGATAGTGAAGACCAGCAGGAGCTTTCAGGGCTGGCACCTTCCTTGTGGGAGAAGGAGCCAGACGTTTGCCTTTTCAGAAAAAGGCTCTGCCGAGAGCGAGCACCATGAGATGCTGAGTCTCTGGGAAAGCAGAGATCCCCAGTGCTGTTGTGCCTGTGGATAGGCTGCAGGGAGACGGTGAAGACCAGCAAGATCTTTCAGGTCTGGCACCTTCCTTGTGGGAGAAGGAGCCAGACGTTTGCCTTTTCAGAAAAGGTTTCTGCCGAGAACGAGCACCGTGACATGCTGAGTCTCTGGGAAAGCAGAGATCCCCAGTGCTGTTGCGGCTAAAGATAGGCTGCAGGGGGACGGTGAAGACCAGCAAGATCTTTCAGGGCTGGCACCTTCCTTGTGGGAGAAGGAGCCAGACGTTTGCCTTTTCAGAAAAAGTTTCTGCCAAGAACGAGCACCGTGACATGCTGAGTCTCTCGGAAAGCAGAGATCCCCAGTGCTGTTGCGGCTAAAGATAGGCTGCAGAGGGATAGTGAAGACCAGCAAGAGCTTTCAGGGCTGGCACCTTCCTTGTGGGAGAAGGAGCCAGATGTTTGCCTTTTCAGAAAAAGGCTCTGCCGAGAGCGAGCACCATGAGATGCTGAGTCTCTGGGAAAGCAGAGATCCCCAGTGCTGTTGTGCCTGTGGATAGGCTGCAGGGTGACGGTGAAGACCAGCAAGAGCTTTCAGGGCTGGCACCTTCCTTGTGGGAGAAGGAGCCAGACGTTTGCCTTTTCAGAAAAAGATTCTGCCGAGAACGAGCACCGTGACATGCTGAGTCTCTGGGAAAGCAGAGATCCCCAGTGCTGTTGTGCCTGTGGATAGGCTGCAGGGGGATGGTGAAGACCAGCAAGATCTTTCAGGGCTGGCACCTTCCTTGTGGGAGAAGGAGCCAGACGTTTGCCTTTTCAGAAAAGGTTTCTGCCGAGAATGAGCACCGTGACATGCGGAGTCTCTGGAAAAGCAGAGATCCCCAGTGCTGTTGCGGCTAAAGATAGGCTGCAGAGGGATAGTGAAGACCAGCAAGAGCTTTCAGGGCTGGCACCTTCCTTGTGGGAGAAGGAGCCAGACGTTTGCCTTTTCAGAAAAAGTTTCTGCCGAGAACGAGCACCGTGACATGCTGAGTCTCTGGGAAAGCAGAGATCCCCAGTGCTGTTGTGCCTGTGCATAGGCTGCAGGGGGATGGTGAAGACCAGCAAGATCTTTCAGGGCTGGCACCTTCCTTGTGGGAGAAGGTGCCAGACGTTTGCCTTTTGAGAAAAAGTTTCTGCCGAGAACGAGCACCGTGACATGCTGAGTCTCTGGGAAAGCAGAGATCCCCAGTGCTGTTGCGGCTAAAGATAGGCTGCAGAGGGATAGTGAAGACCAGCAAGAGCTTTCAGGGCTGGCACCTTCCTTGTGGGAGAAGGAGCCAGACGTTTGCCTTTTCAGAAAAAGTTTCTGCCGAGAACGAGCACCGTGACATGCTGAGTCTCTGGAAAAGCAGAGATCCCCAGTGCTGTTGTGCCTGTGGATAGGTTGCAGGGGGACGGTGAAGACCAGCAAGATCTTTCAGGGCTGGCACCTTCCTTGTGGGAGAAGGAGCCAGACGTTTGCCTTTTCAGAAAAAGTTTCTGCCGAGAACGAGCACCGTGACATGCTGAGTCTCTGGGAAAGCAGAGATCCCCAGTGCTGTTGTGCCTTTGGATAGGCTGCAGAGGGATAGTGAAGACCAGCAAGAGCTTTCAGGGCTGGCACCTTCCTTGTGGGAGAAGGAGCCAGACGTTTGCCTTTTCAGAAAAAGTTTCTGCCGAGAACGAGCACCGTGACATGCTGAGTCTCTGAGAAAGCAGAGATCCCCAGTGCTGTTGTGCCTGTGGATAGGCTGCAGGGGGACGGTGAAGACCAGCAAGATCTTTCAGGGCTGGCACCTTCCTTGTGGGAGAAGGAGCCAGACGTTTGCCTTTTCAGAAAAAGGCTCTGCCGAGAGCGAGCACCATGAGATGCTGAGTCTCTGGGAAAGCAGAGATCCCCAGTGCTGTTGTGCCTGTGGATAGGCTGCAGGGGGACGGTGAAGACCAGCAAGATCTTTCAGGGCTGGCACCTTCCTTGTGGGAGAAGGAGCCAGACGTTTGCCTTTTCAGAAAAAGTATCTGCCGAGAACGAGCACCGTGACATGCTGAGTCTCTGGGAAAGCAGAGATCCCCAGTGCTGTTGCGGCTAAAGATAGGCTGCAGAGGGATAGTGAAGACCAGCAGGAGCTTTCAGGGCTGGCACCTTCCTTGTGGGAGAAGGAGCCAGACGTTTGCCTTTTCAGAAAAAGGCTCTGCCGAGAGCGAGCACCATGAGATGCTGAGTCTCTGGGAAAGCAGAGATCCCCAGTGCTGTTGTGCCTGTGGATAGGCTGCAGGGAGACGGTGAAGACCAGCAAGATCTTTCAGGTCTGGTACCTTCCTTGTGGGAGAAGGAGCCAGACGTTTGCCTTTTCAGAAAAAGGCTCTGCCGAGAACGAGCACCGTGACATGCTGAGTCTCTGGGAAAGCAGAGATCCCCAGTGCTGTTG
Organism: Astur gentilis; assembly: GCF_929443795.1. NCBI lineage: Eukaryota > Metazoa > Chordata > Aves > Accipitriformes > Accipitridae > Astur > Astur gentilis. Next base: position 3,790,279 of record NW_026061008.1, read on the forward strand.
TGCCTGTGGATAGGATGCAGGGGGATGGTGAAGACCAGCAAGAGCTTTCAGGGCTGGCACCTTCCTTGTGGGAGAAGGAGCCAGACGTTTGCCTTTTCAGAAAAGGTTTCTGCCGAGAACGAGCACCGTGACATGCTGAGTCTCTGGGAAAGCAGAGATCCCCAGTGCTGTTGCGGCTAATGATAGGCTGCAGGGGGACGGTGAAGACCAGCAAGATCTTTCAGGGCTGGCACCTTCCTTGTGGGAGAAGGAGCCAGATGTTTGCCTTTTCAGAAAAAGGCTCTGCCGAGAGCAAGCACCATGAGATGCTGAGTCTCTGGGAAAGCAGAGATCCCCAGTGCTGTTGTGCCTGTGGATAGGCTGCAGCGGGACGGTGAAGACCTGCAAGAGCTTTCAGGGCTGGCACCTTCCTTGTGGGAGAAGGAGCCAGACGTTTGCCTTTTCAGAAAAAGTTTCTGCCGAGATCGAGCACCGTGACATGCTGAGTCTCTGGGAAAGCAGAGATCCCCAGTGCTGTTGCGGCTAAAGATAGGCTGCAGAGGGATAGTGAAGACCAGCAGGAGCTTTCAGGGCTGGCACCTTCCTTGTGGGAGAAGGAGCCAGACGTTTGCCTTTTCAGAAAAAGTTTCTGCCGAGAACGAGCACCGTGACATGCTGAGTCTCTGGAAAAGCAGAGATCCCCAGTGCTGTTGCGGCTAAAGATAGGCTGCAGAGGGATAGTGAAGACCAGCAGGAGCTTTCAGGGCTGGCACCTTCCTTGTGGGAGAAGGAGCCAGACGTTTGCCTTTTCAGAAAAAGGCTCTGCCGAGAGCGAGCACCATGAGATGCTGAGTCTCTGGGAAAGCAGAGATCCCCAGTGCTGTTGTGCCTGTGGATAGGCTGCAGGGAGACGGTGAAGACCAGCAAGATCTTTCAGGTCTGGCACCTTCCTTGTGGGAGAAGGAGCCAGACGTTTGCCTTTTCAGAAAAGGTTTCTGCCGAGAACGAGCACCGTGACATGCTGAGTCTCTGGGAAAGCAGAGATCCCCAGTGCTGTTGCGGCTAAAGATAGGCTGCAGGGGGACGGTGAAGACCAGCAAGATCTTTCAGGGCTGGCACCTTCCTTGTGGGAGAAGGAGCCAGACGTTTGCCTTTTCAGAAAAAGTTTCTGCCAAGAACGAGCACCGTGACATGCTGAGTCTCTCGGAAAGCAGAGATCCCCAGTGCTGTTGCGGCTAAAGATAGGCTGCAGAGGGATAGTGAAGACCAGCAAGAGCTTTCAGGGCTGGCACCTTCCTTGTGGGAGAAGGAGCCAGATGTTTGCCTTTTCAGAAAAAGGCTCTGCCGAGAGCGAGCACCATGAGATGCTGAGTCTCTGGGAAAGCAGAGATCCCCAGTGCTGTTGTGCCTGTGGATAGGCTGCAGGGTGACGGTGAAGACCTGCAAGAGCTTTCAGGGCTGGCACCTTCCTTGTGGGAGAAGGAGCCAGACGTTTGCCTTTTCAGAAAAAGATTCTGCCGAGAACGAGCACCGTGACATGCTGAGTCTCTGGGAAAGCAGAGATCCCCAGTGCTGTTGTGCCTGTGGATAGGCTGCAGGGGGATGGTGAAGACCAGCAAGATCTTTCAGGGCTGGCACCTTCCTTGTGGGAGAAGGAGCCAGACGTTTGCCTTTTCAGAAAAGGTTTCTGCCGAGAATGAGCACCGTGACATGCGGAGTCTCTGGAAAAGCAGAGATCCCCAGTGCTGTTGCGGCTAAAGATAGGCTGCAGAGGGATAGTGAAGACCAGCAAGAGCTTTCAGGGCTGGCACCTTCCTTGTGGGAGAAGGAGCCAGACGTTTGCCTTTTCAGAAAAAGTTTCTGCCGAGAACGAGCACCGTGACATGCTGAGTCTCTGGGAAAGCAGAGATCCCCAGTGCTGTTGTGCCTGTGCATAGGCTGCAGGGGGATGGTGAAGACCAGCAAGATCTTTCAGGGCTGGCACCTTCCTTGTGGGAGAAGGAGCCAGACGTTTGCCTTTTGAGAAAAAGTTTCTGCCGAGAACGAGCACCGTGACATGCTGAGTCTCTGGGAAAGCAGAGATCCCCAGTGCTGTTGCGGCTAAAGATAGGCTGCAGAGGGATAGTGAAGACCAGCAAGAGCTTTCAGGGCTGGCACCTTCCTTGTGGGAGAAGGAGCCAGACGTTTGCCTTTTCAGAAAAAGTTTCTGCCGAGAACGAGCACCGTGACATGCTGAGTCTCTGGAAAAGCAGAGATCCCCAGTGCTGTTGTGCCTGTGGATAGGTTGCAGGGGGACGGTGAAGACCAGCAAGATCTTTCAGGGCTGGCACCTTCCTTGTGGGAGAAGGAGCCAGACGTTTGCCTTTTCAGAAAAAGATTCTGCCGAGAACGAGCACCGTGACATGCTGAGTCTCTGGGAAAGCAGAGATCCCCAGTGCTGTTGTGCCTTTTGATAGGCTGCAGAGGGATAGTGAAGACCAGCAAGAGCTTTCAGGGCTGGCACCTTCCTTGTGGGAGAAGGAGCCAGACGTTTGCCTTTTCAGAAAAAGTTTCTGCCGAGAACGAGCACCGTGACATGCTGAGTCTCTGAGAAAGCAGAGATCCCCAGTGCTGTTGTGCCTGTGGATAGGCTGCAGGGGGACGGTGAAGACCAGCAAGATCTTTCAGGGCTGGCACCTTCCTTGTGGGAGAAGGAGCCAGACGTTTGCCTTTTCAGAAAAAGGCTCTGCCGAGAGCGAGCACCATGAGATGCTGAGTCTCTGGGAAAGCAGAGATCCCCAGTGCTGTTGTGCCTGTGGATAGGCTGCAGGGGGACGGTGAAGACCAGCAAGATCTTTCAGGGCTGGCACCTTCCTTGTGGGAGAAGGAGCCAGACGTTTGCCTTTTCAGAAAAAGTATCTGCCGAGAACGAGCACCGTGACATGCTGAGTCTCTGGGAAAGCAGAGATCCCCAGTGCTGTTGCGGCTAAAGATAGGCTGCAGAGGGATAGTGAAGACCAGCAGGAGCTTTCAGGGCTGGCACCTTCCTTGTGGGAGAAGGAGCCAGACGTTTGCCTTTTCAGAAAAAGGCTCTGCCGAGAGCGAGCACCATGAGATGCTGAGTCTCTGGGAAAGCAGAGATCCCCAGTGCTGTTGTGCCTGTGGATAGGCTGCAGGGAGACGGTGAAGACCAGCAAGATCTTTCAGGTCTGGTACCTTCCTTGTGGGAGAAGGAGCCAGACGTTTGCCTTTTCAGAAAAAGGCTCTGCCGAGAACGAGCACCGTGACATGCTGAGTCTCTGGGAAAGCAGAGATCCCCAGTGCTGTTGTGCCTGTGGATAGGATGCAGGGGGATGGTGAAGACCAGCAAGAGCTTTCAGGGCTGGCACCTTCCTTGTGGGAGAAGGAGCCAGACGTTTGCCTTTTCAGAAAAAGTTTCTGCCGAGAACGAGCACCGTGACATGCTGAGTCTCTGGGAAAGCAGAGATCCCCAGTGCTGTTGCGGCTAATGATAGGCTGCAGGGGGACGGTGAAGACCAGCAAGATCTTTCAGGGCTGGCACCTTCCTTGTGGGAGAAGGAGCCAGATGTTTGCCTTTTCAGAAAAAGGCTCTGCCGAGAGCAAGCACCATGAGATGCTGAGTCTCTGGGAAAGCAGAGATCCCCAGTGCTGTTGTGCCTGTGGATAGGCTGCAGCGGGACGGTGAAGACCTGCAAGAGCTTTCAGGGCTGGCACCTTCCTTGTGGGAGAAGGAGCCAGACGTTTGCCTTTTCAGAAAAAGTTTCTGCCGAGATCGAGCACCGTGACATGCTGAGTCTCTGGGAAAGCAGAGATCCCCAGTGCTGTTGCGGCTAAAGATAGGCTGCAGAGGGATAGTGAAGACCAGCAGGAGCTTTCAGGGCTGGCACCTTCCTTGTGGGAGAAGGAGCCAGACGTTTGCCTTTTCAGAAAAAGATTCTGCCGAGAACGAGCACCGTGACATGCTGAGTCTCTGGGAAAGCAGAGATCCCCAGTGCTGTTGTGCCTGTGGATAGGCTGCAGGGGGATGGTGAAGACCAGCAAGATCTTTCAGGGCTGGCACCTTCCTTGTGGGAGAAGGAGCCAGACGTTTGCCTTTTCAGAAAAAGTTTCTGCCGAGAACGAGCACCGTGACATGCGGAGTCTCTGGAAAAGCAGAGATCCCCAGTGCTGTTGCGGCTAAAGATAGGCTGCAGAGGGATAGTGAAGACCTGCAAGAGCTTTCAGGGCTGGCACCTTCCTTGTGGGAGAAGGAGCCAGACGTTTGCCTTTTCAGAAAAAGTTTCTGCCGAGAACGAGCACCGTGACATGCTGAGTCTCTGGGAAAGCAGAGATCCCCAGTGCTGTTGTGCCTGTGCATAGGCTGCAGGGGGATGGTGAAGACCAGCAAGATCTTTCAGGGCTGGCACCTTCCTTGTGGGAGAAGGTGCCAGACGTTTGCCTTTTGAGAAAAAGTTTCTGCCGAGAACGAGCACCGTGACATGCTGAGTCTCTGGGAAAGCAGAGATCCCCAGTGCTGTTGCGGCTAAAGATAGGCTGCAGAGGGATAGTGAAGACCTGCAAGACCTTTCAGGGCTGGCACCTTCCTTGTGGAAGATGGAGCCAGACGTTTGCCTCTTCAGAAAAACGCTCTGCCGTAAGCGAGCACCATACGATGCTGAATCTCTGGGAAAGCAGAGATCCCCAGTGCTGTTGCGGCTATAGATAGGCTGCAGAGGGATAGTGAAGACCAGCACGAGCTTTCAGGGCTGGCAGCTTCCTTGTGGGAGAAGGAGCCAGACGTTTGCCTTTTCAGAAAAAGTTTCTGCCGAGAACGAGCACCGTGACATGCTGAGTCGCTGGGAAAGCAGAGATCCCCAGTGCTGTTGTGCCTGTGGATAGGCTGCAGAGGGATAGTGAAGACCAGCAAGATCTTTCAGGGCTGGCACCTTCCTTGTGGGAGAAGGAGCCAGACGTTTGCCTTTTCAGAAAAATTTTCTGCCGAGAACGAGCACCGTGACATGCTGAGTGTCTGGGAAAGCAGAGATCCCCAGTGCTGTTGCGGCTAAAGATAGGCTGCAGAGGGATAGTGAAGACCAGCAAGAGCTTTCAGGGCTGGCACCTTCCTTGTGGGAGAAGGAGCCAGACGTTTGCCTTTTCAGAAAAAGTTTCTGCCGAGAACGAGCACCGTGACATGCTGAGTGTCTGGAAAGCAGAGATCCCCAGTGCTGTTGTGCCTGTGGATAGGCTGCAGGGGGACGGTGAAGACCAGCAAGATCTTTCAGGGCTGGCACCTCCCTTGTGGGAGAAGGAGCCAGACGTTTGCCTTTTCAGAAAAAGTTTCTGCCGAGAACGAGCACCGTGACATGCTGAGTCTCTGGGAAAGCAGAGATCCCCAGTGCTGTTGTGCCTTTGGATAGGCTGCAGGGGGACGGTGAAGACCACCAAGATCTTTCAGGGCTGGCACCTTCCTTGTGGGAGAAGGAGCCAGACGTTTGCCTTTTCAGAAAAAGTTTCTGCCGAGAACAAGCACCGTGACATGCTGAGTCTCTGGGAAAGCAGAGATCCCCAGTGCTGTTGCGGCTAAAGATAGGCTGCAGAGGGATAGTGAAGACCAGCAAGATCTTTCAGGGCTGGCACCTTCCTTGTGGGAGAAGGAGCCAGACATTCGCCTTTTCAGAAACAGTTTCTGCCGAGAACGAGCACCGTGACATGCTGAGTCTCTGGGAAAGCAGAGATCCCCAGAGCTGTTGCGGCTAAAGATAGGCTGCAGGGGGACGGTGAAGACCAGCAAGAGCTTTCAGGGCTGGCACCTTCCTTGTGGGAGAAGGAGCCGTAAGTTTGTCTTTTCAGAAAAAGTTTCTGCCGAGAACGAGCACCGTGACATGCTGAGTCTCTGGGAAAGCAGAGATCCCCAGTGCTGTTGCGGCTAAAGATAGGCTGCAGAGGGATAGTGAAGACCTGCAAGACCTTTCAGGGCTGGCACCTTCCTTGTGGAAGATGGAGCCAGACGTTTGCCTCTTCAGAAAAACGCTCTGCCGTAAGCGAGCACCATACGATGCTGAATCTCTGGGAAAGCAGAGATCCCCAGTGCTGTTGCGGCTATAGATAGGCTGCAGAGGGATAGTGAAGACCAGCACGAGCTTTCAGGGCTGGCAGCTTCCTTGTGGGAGAAGGAGCCAGACGTTTGCCTTTTCAGAAAAAGTTTCTGCCGAGAACGAGCACCGTGACATGCTGAGTCGCTGGGAAAGCAGAGATCCCCAGTGCTGTTGTGCCTGTGGATAGGCTGCAGAGGGATAGTGAAGACCAGCAAGATCTTTCAGGGCTGGCACCTTCCTTGTGGGAGAAGGAGCCAGACGTTTGCCTTTTCAGAAAAATTTTCTGCCGAGAACGAGCACCGTGACATGCTGAGTGTCTGGGAAAGCACAGATCCCCAGTGCTGTTGTGCCTGTGGATAGGCTGCAGGGGGACGCTGAAGACCAGCAAGATCTTTCAGGGCTGGCACCTTCCTTGTGGGAGAAGGAGCCAGACGTTTGCCTTTTCAGAAAAAGTTTCTGCCGAGAACGAGCACCGTGACATGCTGAGTCTCTGGGACAGCAGAGATCCCCAGTGCTGTTGCGGCTAAAGATAGGCTGCAGAGGGATAGTGAAGACCAGCAAGAGCTTTCAGGGCTGGCACCTTCCTTGTGGGAGAAGGAGCCAGACCTTTGCCTTTTCAGAAAAAGTTTCTGCCGAGAACGAGCACCGTGACATGCTGAGTCTCTGGGAAAGCAGAGATCCCCAGTGCTGTTGTGCCTGTGGATAGGCTGCAGGGGGACGGTGAAGACCTGCAAGAGCTTTCAGGGCTGGCACCTTCCTTGTGGGAGGAGGAGCCAGACGTTTGCCTTTTCAGAAAAAGTTTCTGCCGAGAACAAGCACCGTGACATGCTGAGTGTCTGGGAAAGCAGAGATCCCCAGTGCTGTTGTGCCTGTGGATAGGCTGCAGGGGGACGGTGAAGACCTGCAAGAGCTTTCAGGGCTGGCACCTTCCTTGTGGGAGAAGGAGCCAGACGTTTGCCTTTTCAGAAAAAGTTTCTGCCGAGAACGAGCACCGTGACATGCTGAGTCTCTGGGAAAGCGGAGATCCCCAGTGCTGTTGTGCCTTTGGATAGGCTGCAGGGGGACGGTGAAGACCACCAAGATCTTTCAGGGCTGGCACTTTCCTTGTGGGAGAAGGAGCCAGACGTTTGCCTTTTCAGAAAAAGTTTCTGCCAAGAACGAGCACCGTGACATGCTGAGTCTCTGGGAAAGCAGAGATCCCCAGTGCTGTTGCGGCTAAAGATAGGCTGCAGAGGGATAGTGAAGACCAGCAAGATCTTTCAGGGCTGGCACCTTCCTTGTGGGAGAAGGAGCCAGACATTTGCCTTTTCAGAAAAAGTTTCTGCCGAGTACGAGCACCGTGACATGCTGAGTCTCTGGGAAAGCAGAGATCCCCAGTGCTGTTGTGCCTGTGGATAGGCTGCAGGGGGATGGTGAAGACCAGCAAGATCTTTCAGGGCTGGCACCTTCCTTGTGGGAGAAGGAGCCAGACGTTTGCCTTTTCAGAAAAGGTTTCTGCCGAGAACGAGCACCGTGACATGCTGAGTCTCTGGGAAAGCAGAGATCCCCAGTGCTGTTGTGCCTGTGGATAGGCTGCAGGGGGACGGTGAAGACCAGCAAGTTCTTTCAGGGCTGGCACCTTCCTTGTGGGAGAAGGAGCCAGACGTTTGCCTTTTCAGAAAAAGTTTCTGACGAGATCGAGCACCGTGACATGCTGAGTCTCTGGGAAAGCAGAGATCCCCAGTGCTGTTGTGCCTGTGGATAGGCTGCAGGGGGATGGTGAAGACCAGCAAGATCTTTCAGGGCTGGCACCTTCCTTGTGGGAGAAGGAGCCAGACGTTTGCCTTTTCAGAAAAAGTTTCTGCCGAGAACGAGCACCGTGACATGCTGAGTCTCTGGAAAAGCAGAGATCCCCAGTGCTGTTGCGGCTAAAGATAGGCTGCAGAGGGATAGTGAAGACCAGCAAGAGCTTTCAGGGCTGGCACCTTCCTTGTGGGAGAAGGAGCCAGACGTTTGCCTTTTCAGAAAAAGTTTCTGCCGAGAACGAGCACCGTGACATGCTGAGTCTCTGGGAAAGCAGAGATCCCCAGTGCTGTTGTGCCTGTGCATAGGCTGCAGGGGGATGGTGAAGACCAGCAAGATCTTTCAGGCCTGGCACCTTCCTTGTGGGAGAAGGTGCCAGACATTTGCCTTTTCAGAAAAAGTTTCTGCCGAGAACGAGCACCGTGACATGCTGAGTCTCTGGGAAAGCAGAGATCCCCAGTGCTGTTGCGGCTAAAGATAGGCTGCAGAGGGATAGTGAAGACCAGCAAGAGCTTTCAGGGCTGGCACCTTCCTTGTGGGAGAAGGAGCCAGACGTTTGCCTTTTCAGAAAAAGTTTCTGCCGAGAACGAGCACCGTGACATGCTGAGTCTCTGGAAAAGCAGAGATCCCCAGTGCTGTTGTGCCTGTGGATAGGTTGCAGGGGGACGGTGAAGACCAGCAGGAGCTTTCAGGGCTGGCACCTTCCTTGTGGGAGAAGGAGCCAGACGTTTGCCTTTTTAGAAAAAGTTTCTGCCGAGAAAAAGCACCGTGACATGCTGAGTCTCTGGGAAAGCAGAGATCCCCAGTGCTGTTGTGCCTGTGGATAGGCTGCAGGGGGACGGTGAAGACCAGCAAGAGCTTTCAGGGCTGGCACCTTCCTTGTGGGAGAAGGAGCCAGACGTTTGCCTTTTCAGAAAAAGGCTCTGCCGAGAGCGAGCACCATGAGATGCTGAGTCTCTGGGAAAGCAGAGATCCCCAGTGCTGTTGTGCCTGTGGATAGGCTGCAGGGGGACGGTGAAGACCTGCAAGAGCTTTCAGGGCTGGCACCTTCCTTGTGGGAGAAGGAGCCAGACGTTTGCCTTTTCAGAAAAAGTTTCTGCCGAGATCGAGCACCGTGACATGCTGAGTCTCTGGGAAAGCAGAGATCCCCAGTGCTGTTGCGGCTAAAGATAGGCTGCAGAGGGATAGTGAAGACCAGCAGGAGCTTTCAGGGCTGGCACCTTCCTTGTGGGAGAAGGAGCCAGACGTTTGCCTTTTCAGAAAAATTTTCTGCCGAGAACGAGCACCGTGACATGCTGAGTCTCTGGGAAAGCAGAGATCCCCAGTGCTGTTGTGCCTGTGGATAGGCTGCAGGGGGATGGTGAAGACCAGCAAGATCTTTCAGGGTTGGCACCTTCCTTGTGGGAGAAGGAGCCAGACGTTTGCCTTTTCAGAAAAAGTTTCTGCCGAGAACGAGCACCGTGACATGCGGAGTCTCTGGGAAAGCAGAGATCCCCAGTGCTGTTGCGGCTAAAGATAGGCTGCAGAGGGATAGTGAAGACCAGCAAGAGCTTTCAGGGCTGGCACCTTCCTTGTGGGAGAAGGAGCCAGACCTTTGCCTTTTCAGAAAAAGTTTCTGCCGAGAATGAGCACCGTGACATGCTGAGTCTCTGGGAAAGCAGAGATCCCCAGTGCTGTTGTGCCTGTGGATAGGCTGCAGGGGGATGGTGAAGACCAGCAAGATCTTTCAGGGCTGGCACCTTCCTTGTGGGAGAAGGAGCCAGACGTTTGCCTTTTCAGAAAAGGTTTCTGCCGAGAACGAGCACCGTGACATGCTGAGTCTCTGGGAAAGCAGAGATCCCCAGTCCTGTTGTGCCTGTGGATAGGCTGCAGGGGGACGGTGAAGACCAGCAAGAGCTTTCAGGGCTGGCACCTTCCTTGTGGGAGAAGGAGCCACACGTTTGCCTTTTCAGAAAAAGTTTCTGCCGAGAACGAGCACCGTGACATGCGGAGTATCTGGAAAAGCAGAGATCCCCAGTGCTGTTGCGGCTAAAGATAGGCTGCAGAGGGATAGTGAAGACCAGCAAGATCTTTCAGGTCTGGCACCTTCCTTGTGGGAGAAGGAGCCAGACGTTTGCCTTTTCAGAAAAAGTTTCTGCCGAGAACGAGCACCGTGACATGCTGAGTCTCTGGGAAAGCAGAGATCCCCAGTGCTGTTGCGGCTAAAGATAGGCTGCAGAGGGATAGTGAAGACCAGCAAGAGCTTTCAGGGCTGGCACCTTCCTTGTGGGAGAAGGAGCCAGACGTTTGCCTTTTCAGAAAAAGTTTCTGCCGAGAACGAGCACCGTGACATGCTGAGTCTCTGGGAAAGCAGAGATCCCCAGTGCTGTTGTGCCTGTGCATAGGCTGCAGGGGGATGGTGAAGACCAGCAAGATCTTTCAGGGCTGGCACCTTCCTTGTGGGAGAAGGTGCCAGACGTTTGCCTTTTGAGAAAAAGTTTCTGCCGAGAACGAGCACCGTGACATGCTGAGTCTCTGGGAAAGCAGAGATCCCCAGTGCTGTTGCGGCTAAAGATAGGCTGCAGAGGGATAGTGAAGACCAGCAATAGCTTTCAGGGCTGGAACCTTCCTTGTGGGAGAAGGAGCCAGACGTTTGCCTTTTCAGAAAAAGGTTCTGCCGAGAACGAGCACCGTGACATGCTGAGTCTCTGGAAAAGCAGAGATCCCCAGTGCTGTTGTGCCTGTGGATAGGTTGCAGGGGGACGGTGAAGACCAGCAAGAGCTTTCAGGGCTGGCACCTTCCTTGTGGGAGAAGGAGCCAGACGTTTGCCTTTTCAGAAAAAGTTTCTGCCGAGAACGAGCACCGTGACATGCTGAGTCGCTGGGAAAGCAGAGATCCCCAGTGCTGTTGTGCCTGTGGATAGGCTGCAGGGGGATGGTGAAGACCAGCAAGATCTTTCAGGGCTGGCACCTTCCTTGTGGGAGAAGGAGCCAGATGTTTGCCTTTTCAGAAAAAGTTTCTGCCGAGAACGAGCACCGTGACATGCGGAGTCTCTGGAAAAGCAGAGATCCCCAGTGCTGTTGCGGCTAAAGATAGGCTGCAGAGGGATAGTGAAGACCAGCAAGAGCTTTCAGGGCTGGCACCTTCCTTGTGGGAGAAGGAGCCAGACGTTTGCCTTTTCAGAAAAAGTTTCTGCCGAGAACGAGCACCGTGACATGCTGAGTCTCTGGGAAAGCAGAGATCCCCAGTGCTTTTGTGCCTGTGGATAGGCTGCAGGGGGATGGTGAAGACCAGCAAGATCTTTCAGGGCTGGCACCTTCCTTGTGGGAGAAGGAGCCACACGTTTGCCTTTTCAGAAAAGGTTTCTGCCGAGAACGAGCACCGTGACATGCTGAGTCTCTGGGAAAGCAGAGATCCCCAGTGCTGTTGTGCCTGTGGATAGGCTGCAGGGGGACGGTGAAGACCAGCAAGAGCTTTCAGGGCTGGCACCTTCCTTGTGGGAGAAGGAGCCAGACGTTTGCCTTTTCAGAAAAAGTTTCTGCCGAGAACGAGCACCGTGACATGCTGAGTCTCTGGGAAAGCAGAGATCCCCAGTGCTGTTGCGGCTAAAGATAGGCTGCAGAGGGATAGTGAAGACCAGCAAGAGCTTTCAGGGCTGGCACCTTCCTTGTGGGAGAAGGAGCCAGACGTTTGCCTTTTCAGAAAAAGTTTCTGCCGAGAACGAGCACCGTGACATGCTGAGTCTCTGGGAAAGCAGAGATCCCCAGTGCTGTTGTGCCTGTGGATAGGCTGCAGGGGGATGGTGAAGACCAGCAAGATCTTTCAGGGCTGGCACCTTCCTTGTGGGAGAAGGAGCCAGACGTTTGCCTTTTCAGAAAAAGTTTCTGCCGAGAACGAGCACCGTGACATGCTGAGTCTCTGGGAAAGCAGAGATCCCCAGTGCTGTTGCGGCTAAAGATAGGCTGCAGAGGGATAGTGAAGACCAGCAAGAGCTTTCAGGGCTGGCACCTTCCTTGTGGGAGAAGGTGCCAGACGTTTGCCTTTTCAGAAAAAGTTTCTGCCGAGAACGAGCACCGTGACATGCTGAGTCTCTGGAAAAGCAGAGATCCCCAGTGCTGTTGCGGCTAAAGATAGGCTGCAGAGGGATAGTGAAGACCAGCAATAGCTTTCAGGGCTGGAACCTTCCTTGTGGGAGAAGGAGCCAGACGTTTGCCTTTTCAGAAAAAGTTTCTGCCGAGAACGAGCACCGTGACATGCTGAGTCTCTGGAAAAGCAGAGATCCCCAGTGCTGTTGTGCCTGTGGATAGGTCGCAGGGGGACGGTGAAGACCAGCAAGAGCTTTCAGGGCTGGCACCTTCCTTGTGGGAGAAGGAGCCAGACGTTTGCCTTTTCAGAAAAAGTTTCTGCCGAGAACGAGCACCGTGACATGCTGAGTCTCTGGGAAAGCAGAGATCCCCAGTGCTGTTGTGCCTGTGGATAGGCTGCAGAGGGACGGTGAAGACCAGCAAGATCTTTCAGGGCTGGCACCTTCCTTGTGGGAGAAGGAGCCAGACGTTTGCCTTTTCAGAAAAAGGCTCTGCCGAGAGCGAGCAACATGAGATGCTGAGTCTCTGGGAAAGCAGAGATCCCCAGTGCTGTTGTGCCTGTGGATAGGCTGCAGGGAGACGGTGAAGACCAGCAAGATCTTTCAGGTCTGGCACCTTCCTTGTGGGAGAAGGAGCCAGACGTTTGCCTTTTCAGAAAAAGGCTCTGCTGAGAACGAGCACCGTGACATGCTGAGTCTCTGGGAAAGCAGAGATCTGCAGTGCTGTTGTGCCTGTGGATAGGCTGCAGGGGGATGGTGAAGACCAGCAAGATCTTTCAGGGCTGGCACCTTCCTTGTGGGAGAAGGAGCCAGACGTTTGCCTTTTCAGAAAAGGTTTCTGCCGAGAACGAGCACCGTGACATGCTGAGTCTCTGGGAAAGCAGAGATCCCCAGTGCTGTTGCGGCTAAAGATAGGCTGCAGGGGGACGGTGAAGACCAGCAAGATCTTTCAGGGCTGGCACCTTCCTTGTGGGAGAAGGAGCCAGACGTTTGCCTTTTCAGAAAAAGTTTCTGCCAAGAACGAGCACCGTGACATGCTGAGTCTCTGGGAAAGCAGAGATCCCCAGTGCTGTTGCGGCTAAAGATAGGCTGCAGAGGGATAGTGAAGACCAGCAAGAGCTTTCAGGGCTGGCACCTTCCTTGTGGGAGAAGGAGCCAGACGTTTGCCTTTTCAGAAAAAGGCTCTGCCGAGAGCGAGCACCATGAGATGCTGAGTCTCTGGGAAAGCAGAGATCCCCAGTGCTGTTGTGCCTGTGGATAGGCTGCAGCGGGACGGTGAAGACCTGCAAGAGCTTTCAGGGCTGGCACCTTCCTTGTGGGAGAAGGAGCCAGACGTTTGCCTTTTCAGAAAAAGTTTCTGCCGAGATCGAGCACCGTGACATGCTGAGTCTCTGGGAAAGCAGAGATCCCCAGTGCTGTTGTGCCTGTGCATAGGCTGCAGGGGGATGGTGAAGACCAGCAAGATCTTTCAGGGCTGGCACCTTCCTTGTGGGAGAAGGTGCCAGACGTTTGCCTTTTGAGAAAAAGTTTCTGCCGAGAACGAGCACCGTCACATGCTGAGTCTCTGGGAAAGCAGAGATCCCCAGTGCTGTTGCGGCTAAAGATAGGCTGCAGAGGGATAGTGAAGACCAGCAAGAGCTTTCAGGGCTGGCACCTTCCTTGTGGGAGAAGGAGCCAGACGTTTGCCTTTTCAGAAAAAGTTTCTGCCGAGAACGAGCACCGTGACATGCTGAGTCTCTGGAAAAGCAGAGATCCCCAGTGCTGTTGTGCCTGTGGATAGGTTGCAGGGGGACGGTGAAGACCAGCAAGAGCTTTCAGGGCTGGCACCTTCCTTGTGGGAGAAGGAGCCAGACGTTTGCCTTTTCAGAAAAAGTTTCTGCCGAGAACGAGCACCGTGACATGCTGAGTCTCTGGAAAAGCAGAGATCCCCAGTGCTGTTGCGGCTAAAGATAGGCTGCAGAGGGATAGTGAAGACCAGCAGGAGCTTTCAGGGCTGGCACCTTCCTTGTGGGAGAAGGAGCCAGACGTTTGCCTTTTCAGAAAAAGTTTCTGCCGAGAACGAGCACCGTGACATGCTGAGTCTCTGAGAAAGCAGAGATCCCCAGTGCTGTTGTGCCTGTGGATAGGCTGCAGGGGGACGGTGAAGACCAGCAAGATCTTTCAGGGCTGGCACCTTCCTTGTGGGAGAAGGAGCCAGACGTTTGCCTCTTCAGAAAAACGCTCTGCCGTAAGCGAGCACCATACGATGCTGAATCTCTGGGAAAGCAGAGATCCCCAGTGCTGTTGCGGCTATAGATAGGCTGCAGAGGGATAGTGAAGACCAGCACGAGCTTTCAGGGCTGGCACCTTCCTTGTGGGAGAAGGAGCCAGACGTTTGCCTTTTCAGAAAAATTTTCTGCCGAGAACGAGCACCGTGACATGCTGAGTGTCTGGGAAAGCACAGATCCCCAGTGCTGTTGTGCCTGTGGATAGGCTGCAGGGGGACGCTGAAGACCAGCAAGATCTTTCAGGGCTGGCACCTTCCTTGTGGGAGAAGGAGCCAGACGTTTGCCTTTTCAGAAAAAGTTTCTGCCGAGAACAAGCACCGTGACATGCTGAGTGTCTGGGAAAGCAGAGATCCCCAGTGCTGTTGTGCCTGTGGATAGGCTGCAGGGGGACGGTGAAGACCAGCAAGATCTTTCAGGGCTGGCACCTTCCTTGTGGGAGAAGGAGCCAGACGTTTGCCTTTTCAGAAAAAGTTTCTGCCGAGAACGAGCACCGTGACATGCTGAGTCTCTGGAAAAGCAGAGATCCCCAGTGCTGTTGCGGCTAAAGATAGGCTGCAGAGGGATAGTGAAGACCAGCAAGAGCTTTCAGGGCTGGCACCTTCCTTGTGGGAGAAGGAGCCAGACGTTTGCCTTTTCAGAAAAAGTTTCTGCCGAGAACGAGCACCGTGACATGCTGAGTCTCTGGGAAAGCAGAGATCCCCAGTGCTGTTGTGCCTGTGGATAGGCTGCAGGGGGACGTTGAAGACCAGCAAGATCTTTCAGGGCTGGCACCTTCCTTGTGGGAGAAGGAGCCAGACGTTTGCCTTTTCAGAAAAAGGCTCTGCCGAGAGCGAGCACCATGAGATGCTGAGTCTCTGGGAAAGCAGAGATCCCCAGTGCTGTTGTGCCTGTGGATAGGCTGCAGGGGGACGGTGAAGACCTGCAAGAGCTTTCAGGGCTGGCACCTTCCTTGTGGGAGAAGGAGCCAGACGTTTGCCTTTTCAGAAAAAGTTTCTGCCGAGATCGAGCACCGTGACATGCTGAGTCTCTGGGAAAGCAGAGATCCCCAGTGCTGTTGCGGCTAAAGATAGGCTGCAGAGGGATAGTGAAGACCAGCAGGAGCTTTCAGGGCTGGCACCTTCCTTGTGGGAGAAGGAGCCAGACGTTTGCCTTTTCAGAAAAAGTTTCTGCCGAGAACGAGCACCGTGACATGCTGAGTCGCTGGGAAAGCAGAGATCCCCAGTGCTGTTGTGCCTGTGGATAGGCTGCAGGGGGATGGTGAAGACCAGCAAGATCTTTCAGGGCTGGCACCTTCCTTGTGGGAGAAGGAGCCAGACGTTTGCCTTTTCAGAAAAAGTTTCTGCCGAGAACGAGCACCGTGACATGCGGAGTCTCTGGGAAAGCAGAGATACCCAGTGCTGTTGCGGCTAAAGATAGGCTGCAGAGGGATAGTGAAGACCAGCAAGAGCTTTCAGGGCTGGCACCTTCCTTGTGGGAGAAGGAGCCAGACCTTTGCCTTTTCAGAAAAAGTTTCTGCCGAGAATGAGCACCGTGACATGCTGAGTCTCTGGGAAAGCAGAGATCCCCAGTGCTGTTGTGCCTGTGGATAGGCTGCAGGGGGATGGTGAAGACCAGCAAGATCTTTCAGGGCTGGCACCTTCCTTGTGGGAGAAGGAGCCAGACGTTTGCCTTTTCAGAAAAAGTTTCTGCCGAGAACGAGCACCGTGACATGCTGAGTCTCTGGGAAAGCAGAGATCCCCAGTCCTGTTGTGCCTGTGGATAGGCTGCAGGGGGACGGTGAAGACCAGCAAGAGCTTTCAGGGCTGGCACCTTCCTTGTGGGAGAAGGAGCCACACGTTTGCCTTTTCAGAAAAAGTTTCTGCCGAGAACGAGCACCGTGACATGCGGAGTATCTGGAAAAGCAGAGATCCCCAGTGCTGTTGCGGCTAAAGATAGGCTGCAGAGGGATAGTGAAGACCAGCAAGATCTTTCAGGTCTGGCACCTTCCTTGTGGGAGAAGGAGCCAGACGTTTGCCTTTTCAGAAAAAGTTTCTGCCGAGAACGAGCACCGTGACATGCTGAGTCTCTGGGAAAGCAGAGATCCCCAGTGCTGTTGTGCCTGTGCATAGGCTGCAGGGGGATGGTGAAGACCAGCAAGATCTTTCAGGGCTGGCACCTTCCTTGTGGGAGAAGGTGCCAGACGTTTGCCTTTTGAGAAAAAGTTTCTGCCGAGAACGAGCACCGTGACATGCTGAGTCTCTGGGAAAGCAGAGATCCCCAGTGCTGTTGCGGCTAAAGATAGGCTGCAGAGGGATAGTGAAGACCAGCAATAGCTTTCAGGGCTGGAACCTTCCTTGTGGGAGAAGGAGCCAGACGTTTGCCTTTTCAGAAAAAGGTTCTGCCGAGAACGAGCACCGTGACATGCTGAGTCTCTGGAAAAGCAGAGATCCCCAGTGCTGTTGTGCCTGTGGATAGGTTGCAGGGGGACGGTGAAGACCAGCAAGAGCTTTCAGGGCTGGCACCTTCCTTGTGGGAGAAGGTGCCAGACGTTTGCCTTTTGAGAAAAAGTTTCTGCCGAGAACGAGCACCGTGACATGCTGAGTCTCTGGGAAAGCAGAGATCCCCAGTGCTGTTGCGGCTAAAGATAGGCTGCAGAGGGATAGTGAAGACCAGCAAGATCTTTCAGGTCTGGCACCTTCCTTGTGGGAGAAGGAGCCAGACGTTTGCCTTTTGAGAAAAAGTTTCTGCCGAGAACGAGCACCGTGACATGCTGAGTCTCTGGGAAAGCAGAGATCCCCAGTGCTGTTGCGGCTAAAGATAGGCTGCAGAGGGATAGTGAAGACCAGCAATAGCTTTCAGGGCTGGAACCTTCCTTGTGGGAGAAGGAGCCAGACGTTTGCCTTTTCAGAAAAAGTTTCTGCCGAGAACGAGCACCGTGACATGCTGAGTCGCTGGGAAAGCAGAGATCCCCAGTGCTGTTGTGCCTGTGGATAGGCTGCAGGGGGATGGTGAAGACCAGCAAGATCTTTCAGGGCTGGCACCTTCCTTGTGGGAGAAGGAGCCAGATGTTTGCCTTTTCAGAAAAAGTTTCTGCCGAGAACGAGCACCGTGACATGCGGAGTCTCTGGAAAAGCAGAGATCCCCAGTGCTGTTGCGGCTAAAGATAGGCTGCAGAGGGATAGTGAAGACCAGCAAGAGCTTTCAGGGCTGGCACCTTCCTTGTGGGAGAAGGAGCCAGACGTTTGCCTTTTCAGAAAAAGTTTCTGCCGAGAACGAGCACCGTGACATGCTGAGTCTCTGGGAAAGCAGAGATCCCCAGTGCTGTTGTGCCTGTGGATAGGCTGCAGGGGGATGGTGAAGACCAGCAAGATCTTTCAGGGCTGGCACCTTCCTTGTGGGAGAAGGAGCCACACGTTTGCCTTTTCAGAAAAGGTTTCTGCCGAGAACGAGCACCGTGACATGCTGAGTCTCTGGGAAAGCAGAGATCCCCAGTGCTGTTGTGCCTGTGGATAGGCTGCAGGGGGACGGTGAAGACCAGCAAGAGCTTTCAGGGCTGGCACCTTCCTTGTGGGAGAAGGAGCCAGACGTTTGCCTTTTCAGAAAAAGTTTCTGCCGAGAACGAGCACCGTGACATGCGGAGTATCTGGAAAAGCAGAGATCCCCAGTGCTGTTGCGGCTAAAGATAGGCTGCAGAGGGATAGTGAAGACCAGCAAGAGCTTTCAGGGCTGGCACCTTCCTTGTGGGAGAAGGAGCCAGACCTTTGCCTTTTCAGAAAAAGTTTCTGCCGAGAACGAGCACCGTGACATGCTGAGTCTCTGGGAAAGCAGAGATCCCCAGTGCTGTTGTGCCTGTGGATAGGCTGCAGGGGGATGGTGAAGACCAGCAAGATCTTTCAGGGCTGGAACCTTCCTTGTGGGAGAAGGAGCCAGACGTTTGCCTTTTCAGAAAAAGTTTCTGCCGAGAACGAGCACCGTGACATGCTGAGTCTCTGGGAAAGCAGAGATCCCCAGTGCTGTTGCGGCTAAAGATAGGCTGCAGAGGGATAGTGAAGACCAGCAAGAGCTTTCAGGGCTGGCACCTTCCTTGTGGGAGAAGGTGCCAGACGTTTGCCTTTTCAGAAAAAGTTTCTGCCGAGAACGAGCACCGTGACATGCTGAGTCTCTGGAAAAGCAGAGATCCCCAGTGCTGTTGCGGCTAAAGATAGGCTGCAGAGGGATAGTGAAGACCAGCAATAGCTTTCAGGGCTGGAACCTTCCTTGTGGGAGAAGGAGCCAGACGTTTGCCTTTTCAGAAAAAGTTTCTGCCGAGAACGAGCACCGTGACATGCTGAGTCTCTGGAAAAGCAGAGATCCCCAGTGCTGTTGTGCCTCTGGATAGGTTGCAGGGGGACGGTGAAGACCAGCAAGAGCTTTCAGGGCTGGCACCTTCCTTGTGGGAGAAGGAGCCAGACGTTTGCCTTTTCAGAAAAAGTTTCTGCCGAGAACGAGCACCGTGACATGCTGAGTCTCTGGGAAAGCAGAGATCCCCAGTGCTGTTGTGCCTGTGGATAGGCTGCAGGGGGACGGTGAAGACCAGCAAGATCTTTCAGGGCTGGCACCTTCCTTGTGGGAGAAGGAGCCAGACGTTTGCCTTTTCAGAAAAAGGCTCTGCCGAGAGCGAGCAACATGAGATGCTGAGTCTCTGGGAAAGCAGAGATCCCCAGTGCTGTTGTGCCTGTGGATAGGCTGCAGGGAGACGGTGAAGACCAGCAAGATCTTTCAGGTCTGGCACCTTCCTTGAGGGAGAAGGAGCCAGACGTTTGCCTTTTCAGAAAAAGGCTCTGCTGAGAACGAGCACCGTGACATGCTGAGTCTCTGGGAAAGCAGAGATCCGCAGTGCTGTTGTGCCTGTGGATAGGCTGCAGGGGGATGGTGAAGACCAGCAAGATCTTTCAGGGCTGGCACCTTCCTTGTGGGAGAAGGAGCCAGACGTTTGCCTTTTCAGAAAAGGTTTCTGCCGAGAACGAGCACCGTGACATGCTGAGTCTCTGGGAAAGCAGAGATCCCCAGTGCTGTTGCGGCTAAAGATAGGCTGCAGGGGGACGGTGAAGACCAGCAAGATCTTTCAGGGCTGGCACCTTCCTTGTGGGAGAAGGAGCCAGACGTTTGCCTTTTCAGAAAAAGTTTCTGCCAAGAACGAGCACCGTGACATGCTGAGTCTCTGGGAAAGCAGAGATCCCCAGTGCTGTTGCGGCTAAAGATAGGCTGCAGAGGGATAGTGAAGACCAGCAAGAGCTTTCAGGGCTGGCACCTTCCTTGTGGGAGAAGGAGCCAGACGTTTGCCTTTTCAGAAAAAGGCTCTGCCGAGAGCGAGCACCATGAGATGCTGAGTCTCTGGGAAAGCAGAGATCCCCAGTGCTGTTGTGCCTGTGGATAGGCTGCAGCGGGACGGTGAAGACCTGCAAGAGCTTTCAGGGCTGGCACCTTCCTTGTGGGAGAAGGAGCCAGACGTTTGCCTTTTCAGAAAAAGTTTCTGCCGAGATCGAGCACCGTGACATGCTGAGTCTCTGGGAAAGCAGAGATCCCCAGTGCTGTTGTGCCTGTGCATAGGCTGCAGGGGGATGGTGAAGACCAGCAAGATCTTTCAGGGCTGGCACCTTCCTTGTGGGAGAAGGTGCCAGACGTTTGCCTTTTGAGAAAAAGTTTCTGCCGAGAACGAGCACCGTCACATGCTGAGTCTCTGGGAAAGCAGAGATCCCCAGTGCTGTTGCGGCTAAAGATAGGCTGCAGAGGGATAGTGAAGACCAGCAAGAGCTTTCAGGGCTGGCACCTTCCTTGTGGGAGAAGGAGCCAGACGTTTGCCTTTTCAGAAAAAGTTTCTGCCGAGAACGAGCACCGTGACATGCTGAGTCTCTGGAAAAGCAGAGATCCCCAGTGCTGTTGTGCCTGTGGATAGGTTGCAGGGGGACGGTGAAGACCAGCAAGAGCTTTCAGGGCTGGCACCTTCCTTGTGGGAGAAGGAGCCAGACGTTTGCCTTTTCAGAAAAAGTTTCTGCCGAGAACGAGCACCGTGACATGCTGAGTCTCTGGAAAAGCAGAGATCCCCAGTGCTGTTGCGGCTAAAGATAGGCTGCAGAGGGATAGTGAAGACCAGCAGGAGCTTTCAAGGCTGGCACCTTCCTTGTGGGAGAAGGAGCCAGACGTTTGCCTTTTCAGAAAAAGTTTCTGCCGAGAACGAGCACCGTGACATGCTGAGTCTCTGAGAAAGCAGAGATCCCCAGTGCTGTTGTGCCTGTGGATAGGCTGCAGGGGGACGGTGAAGACCAGCAAGATCTTTCAGGGCTGGCACCTTCCTTGTGGGAGAAGGAGCCAGACGTTTGCCTCTTCAGAAAAACGCTCTGCCGTAAGCGAGCACCATACGATGCTGAATCTCTGGGAAAGCAGAGATCCCCAGTGCTGTTGCGGCTATAGATAGGCTGCAGAGGGATAGTGAAGACCAGCACGAGCTTTCAGGGCTGGCACCTTCCTTGTGGGAGAAGGAGCCAGACGTTTGCCATTTCAGAAAAATTTTCTGCCGAGAACGAGCACCGTGACATGCTGAGTGTCTGGGAAAGCACAGATCCCCAGTGCTGTTGTGCCTGTGGATAGGCTGCAGGGGGACGCTGAAGACCAGCAAGATCTTTCAGGGCTGGCACCTTCCTTGTGGGAGAAGGAGCCAGACGTTTGCCTTTTCAGAAAAAGTTTCTGCCGAGAACGAGCACCGTGACATGCTGAGTCTCTGGGAAAGCAGAGATCCCCAGTGCTGTTGCGGCTAAAGATAGGCTGCAGAGGGATAGTGAAGACCAGCAAGAGCTTTCAGGGCTGGCAGCTTCCTTGTGGGAGAAGGAGCCAGACCTTTGCCTTTTCAGAAAAAGTTTCTGCCGAGAACAAGCACCGTGACATGCTGAGTGTCTGGGAAAGCAGAGATCCCCAGTGCTGTTGTGCCTGTGGATAGGCTGCAGGGGGACGGTGAAGACCAGCAAGATCTTTCAGGGCTGGAACCTTCCTTGTGGGAGAAGGAGCCAGACGTTTGCCTTTTCAGAAAAAGTTTCTGCCGAGAACGAGCACCGTGACATGCTGAGTCTCTGGGAAAGCAGAGATCCCCAGTGCTGTTGTGCCTGTGGATAGGCTGCAGGGGGACGGTGAAGACCTGCAAGAGCTTTCAGGGCTGGCACCTTCCTTGTGGGAGAAGGAGCCAGACGTTTGCCTTTTCAGAAAAAGTTTCTGCCGAGAACGAGCACCGTGACATGCTGAGTCTCTGGGAAAGCAGAGATCCCCAGTGCTGTTGCGGCTAAAGATAGGCTGCAGAGGGATAGTGAAGACCAGCAAGAACTTTCATGGCTGGCACCTTCCTTGTGGGAGAAGGAGCCAGACATTTGCCTTTTCAGAAAAAGTTTCTGCCGAGAACGAGCACCGTGACATGCTGAGTGTCTGGAAAAGCAGAGATCCCCAGTGCTGTTGCGGCTATAGATAGGCTGCAGAGGGATAGTGAAGACCTGCAAGAGCTTTCAGGGCTGGCACCTTCCTTGTGGAAGATGGAGCCAGACGTTTGCCTCTTCAGAAAAACGCTCTGCCGTAAGCAAGCACCATAAGATGCTGAATCTCTGGGAAAGCAGAGATCCCCAGTGCTGTTGTGCCTGTGGATAGGCTGCAGGGGGACGGTGAAGACCAGCAAGATCTTTAAGGGCTGGCACCTTCCTTGTGGGATAAGGAGCCAGACGTTTGCCTTTTCAGAAAAAGATTCTGCCAAGAACGAGCACCGTGACATGCTGAGTCTCTGGGAAAGCAGAGATCCCCAGTGCTGTTGCGGCTAAAGATAGGCTGCAGAGGGATAGTGAAGACCAGCAAGAGCTTTCAGGGCTGGCACCTTCCTTGTGGGAGAAGGAGCCAGACGTTTGCCTTTTCAGAAAAAGGCTCTGCCGAGAGCGAGCACCATGAGATGCTGAGTCTCTGGGAAAGCAGAGATCCCCAGTGCTGTTGTGCCTGTGGATAGGCTGCAGCGGGACGGTGAAGACCTGCAAGAGCTTTCAGGGCTGGCACCTTCCTTGTGGGAGAAGGAGCCAGACGTTTGCCTTTTCAGAAAAAGTTTCTGCCGAGATCGAGCACCGTGACATGCTGAGTCTCTGGGAAAGCAGAGATCCCCAGTGCTGTTGTGCCTGTGCATAGGCTGCAGGGGGATGGTGAAGACCAGCAAGATCTTTCAGGGCTGGCACCTTCCTTGTGGGAGAAGGTGCCAGACGTTTGCCTTTTGAGAAAAAGTTTCTGCCGAGAACGAGCACCGTCACATGCTGAGTCTCTGGGAAAGCAGAGATCCCCAGTGCTGTTGCGGCTAAAGATAGGCTGCAGAGGGATAGTGAAGACCAGCAAGAGCTTTCAGGGCTGGCACCTTCCTTGTGGGAGAAGGAGCCAGACGTTTGCCTTTTCAGAAAAAGTTTCTGCCGAGAACGAGCACCGTGACATGCTGAGTCTCTGGAAAAGCAGAGATCCCCAGTGCTGTTGTGCCTGTGGATAGGTTGCAGGGGGACGGTGAAGACCAGCAAGATCTTTCTGGGCTGGCACCTTCCTTGTGGGAGAAGGAGCCAGACGTTTGCCTTTTCAGAAAAAGTTTCTGCCGAGAACGAGCACCGTGACATGCTGAGTCTCTGGGAAAACAGAGATCCCCAGTGCTGTTGTGCCTGTGGATAGGCTGCAGGGGGACGGTGAAGACCTGCAAGAGCTTTCAGGGCTGGCACCTTCCTTGTGGGAGGAGGAGCCAGACGTTTGCCTTTTCAGAAAAAGTTTCTGCCGAGAACAAGCACCGTGACATGCTGAGTGTCTGGGAAAGCAGAGATCCCCAGTGCTGTTGTGCCTGTGGATAGGCTGCAGGGGGACGGTGAAGACCAGCAAGATCTTTCAGGGCTGGCACCTTCCTTGTGGGAGAAGGAGCCAGACGTTTGCCTTTTCAGAAAAAGTTTCTGCCGAGAACGAGCACCGTGACATGCTGAGTCTCTGGGAAAGCAGAGATCCCCAGTGCTGTTGCGGCTAAAGATAGGCTGCAGAGGGATAGTGAAGACCAGCAAGAACTTTCAGGGCTGGCACCTTCCTTGTGGGAGAAGGAGCCAGACATTTGCCTTTTCAGAAAAAGTTTCTGCCGAGAACGAGCACCGTGACATGCTGAGTGTCTGGAAAAGCAGAGATCCCCAGTGCTGTTGCGGCTATAGATAGGCTGCAGAGGGATAGTGAAGACCTGCAAGAGCTTTCAGGGCTGGCACCTTCCTTGTGGAAGATGGAGCCAGACGTTTGCCTCTTCAGAAAAACGCTCTGCCGTAAGCAAGCACCATAAGATGCTGAATCTCTGGGAAAGCAGAGATCCCCAGTGCTGTTGTGCCTGTGGATAGGCTGCAGGGGGACGGTGAAGACCAGCAAGATCTTTAAGGGCTGGCACCTTCCTTGTGGGATAAGGAGCCAGACGTTTGCCTTTTCAGAAAAAGTTTCTGCCGAGAAAGAGCACCGTGACATGCTGAGTCTCTGGGAAAGCAGAGATCTCCAGTGCTGTTGCGGCTAAAGATAGGCTGCAGAGGGATAGTGAAGACCAGCAAGATCTTTCAGGGCTGGCACCTTCCTTGTGGGAGAAGGAGCCAGACATTTGCCTTTTCAGAAAAAGTTTCTGCCGAGAACAAGCACCGTGACATGCTGAGTCTCTGGGAAAGCAGAGATCCCCAGTGCTGTTGTGCCTGTGGATAGGCTGCAGGGGGACGGTGAAGACCAGCAAGAGCTTTCAGGGCTGGCACCTTCCTTGTGGGAGAAGGAGCCAGACGTTTGCCTTTTCAGAAAAAGTTTCTGCCGAGAACGAGCACCGTGACATGCGGAGTATCTGGAAAAGCAGAGATCCCCAGTGCTGTTGCGGCTAAAGATAGGCTGCAGAGGGATAGTGAAGACCAGCAAGAGCTTTCAGGGCTGGCACCTTCCTTGTGGGAGAAGGAGCCAGACGTTTGCCTTTTCAGAAAAAGTTTCTGCCGAGAACGAGCACCGTGACATGCTGAGTCTCTGGGAAAGCAGAGATCCCCAGTGCTGTTGTGCCTGTGGATAGGCTGCAGGGGGATGGTGAAGACCAGCAAGATCTTTCAGGGCTGGAACCTTCCTTGTGGGAGAAGGAGCCAGACGTTTGCCTTTTCAGAAAAAGTTTCTGCCGAGAACGAGCACCGTGACATGCTGAGTCTCTGGGAAAGCAGAGATCCCCAGTGCTGTTGCGGCTAAAGATAGGCTGCAGAGGGATAGTGAAGACCAGCAAGAGCTTTCAGGGCTGGCACCTTCCTTGTGGGAGAAGGTGCCAGACGTTTGCCTTTTCAGAAAAAGTTTCTGCCGAGAACGAGCACCGTGACATGCTGAGTCTCTGGAAAAGCAGAGATCCCCAGTGCTGTTGCGGCTAAAGATAGGCTGCAGAGGGATAGTGAAGACCAGCAATAGCTTTCAGGGCTGGAACCTTCCTTGTGGGAGAAGGAGCCAGACGTTTGCCTTTTCAGAAAAAGTTTCTGCCGAGAACGAGCACCGTGACATGCTGAGTCTCTGGAAAAGCAGAGATCCCCAGTGCTGTTGTGCCTCTGGATAGGTTGCAGGGGGACGGTGAAGACCAGCAAGAGCTTTCAGGGCTGGCACCTTCCTTGTGGGAGAAGGAGCCAGACGTTTGCCTTTTCAGAAAAAGTTTCTGCCGAGAACGAGCACCGTGACATGCTGAGTCTCTGGGAAAGCAGAGATCCCCAGTGCTGTTGTGCCTGTGGATAGGCTGCAGGGGGACGGTGAAGACCAGCAAGATCTTTCAGGGCTGGCACCTTCCTTGTGGGAGAAGGAGCCAGACGTTTGCCTTTTCAGAAAAAGGCTCTGCCGAGAGCGAGCAACATGAGATGCTGAGTCTCTGGGAAAGCAGAGATCCCCAGTGCTGTTGTGCCTGTGGATAGGCTGCAGGGAGACGGTGAAGACCAGCAAGATCTTTCAGGTCTGGCACCTTCCTTGTGGGAGAAGGAGCCAGACGTTTGCCTTTTCAGAAAAAGGCTCTGCTGAGAACGAGCACCGTGACATGCTGAGTCTCTGGGAAAGCAGAGATCCGCAGTGCTGTTGTGCCTGTGGATAGGCTGCAGGGGGATGGTGAAGACCAGCAAGATCTTTCAGGGCTGGCACCTTCCTTGTGGGAGAAGGAGCCAGACGTTTGCCTTTTCAGAAAAGGTTTCTGCCGAGAACGAGCACCGTGACATGCTGAGTCTCTGGGAAAGCAGAGATCCCCAGTGCTGTTGCGGCTAAAGATAGGCTGCAGGGGGACGGTGAAGACCAGCAAGATCTTTCAGGGCTGGCACCTTCCTTGTGGGAGAAGGAGCCAGACGTTTGCCTTTTCAGAAAAAGTTTCTGCCAAGAACGAGCACCGTGACATGCTGAGTCTCTGGGAAAGCAGAGATCCCCAGTGCTGTTGCGGCTAAAGATAGGCTGCAGAGGGATAGTGAAGACCAGCAAGAGCTTTCAGGGCTGGCACCTTCCTTGTGGGAGAAGGAGCCAGACGTTTGCCTTTTCAGAAAAAGGCTCTGCCGAGAGCGAGCACCATGAGATGCTGAGTCTCTGGGAAAGCAGAGATCCCCAGTGCTGTTGTGCCTGTGGATAGGCTGCAGCGGGACGGTGAAGACCTGCAAGAGCTTTCAGGGCTGGCACCTTCCTTGTGGGAGAAGGAGCCAGACGTTTGCCTTTTCAGAAAAAGTTTCTGCCGAGATCGAGCACCGTGACATGCTGAGTCTCTGGGAAAGCAGAGATCCCCAGTGCTGTTGTGCCTGTGCATAGGCTGCAGGGGGATGGTGAAGACCAGCAAGATCTTTCAGGGCTGGCACCTTCCTTGTGGGAGAAGGTGCCAGACGTTTGCCTTTTGAGAAAAAGTTTCTGCCGAGAACGAGCACCGTCACATGCTGAGTCTCTGGGAAAGCAGAGATCCCCAGTGCTGTTGCGGCTAAAGATAGGCTGCAGAGGGATAGTGAAGACCAGCAAGAGCTTTCAGGGCTGGCACCTTCCTTGTGGGAGAAGGAGCCAGACGTTTGCCTTTTCAGAAAAAGTTTCTGCCGAGAACGAGCACCGTGACATGCTGAGTCTCTGGGAAAGCACAGATCCCCAGTGCTGTTGTGCCTGTGGATAGGCTGCAGGGGGACGCTGAAGACGAGCAAGATCTTTCAGGGCTGGCACCTTCCTTGTGGGAGAAGGAGCCAGACGTTTGCCTTTTCAGAAAAAGTTTCTGCCGAGAACGAGCACCGTGACATGCTGAGTCTCTGGGAAAGCAGAGATCCCCAGTGCTGTTGCGGCTAAAGATAGGCTGCAGAGGGATAGTGAAGACCAGCAAGAGCTTTCAGGGCTGGCAGCTTCCTTGTGGGAGAAGGAGCCAGACCTTTGCCTTTTCAGAAAAAGTTTCTGCCGAGAACAAGCACCGTGACATGCTGAGTGTCTGGGAAAGCAGAGATCCCCAGTGCTGTTGTGCCTGTGGATAGGCTGCAGGGGGACGGTGAAGACCAGCAAGAGCTTTCAGGGCTGGCACCTTCCTTGTGGGAGAAGGAGCCAGACGTTTGCCTTTTCAGAAAAAGTTTCTGCCGAGAACGAGCACCGTGACATGCTGAGTCTCTGGGAAAGCAGAGATCCCCAGTGCTGTTGTGCCTGTGGATAGGCTGCAGGGGGACGGTGAAGACCTGCAAGAGCTTTCAGGGCTGGCACCTTCCTTGTCGGAGAAGGAGCCAGACGTTTGCCTTTTCAGAAAAAGTTTCTGCCGAGAACGAGCACCGTGACATGCTGAGTCTCTGGGAAAGCAGAGATCCCCAGTGCTGTTGCGGCTAAAGATAGGCTGCAGAGGGATAGTGAAGACCAGCAAGAACTTTCAGGGCTGGCACCTTCCTTGTGGGAGAAGGAGCCAGACATTTGCCTTTTCAGAAAAAGTTTCTGCCGAGAACGAGCACCGTGACATGCTGAGTGTCTGGAAAAGCAGAGATCCCCAGTGCTGTTGCGGCTATAGATAGGCTGCAGAGGGATAGTGAAGACCTGCAAGAGCTTTCAGGGCTGGCACCTTCCTTGTGGAAGATGGAGCCAGACGTTTGCCTCTTCAGAAAAACGCTCTGCCGTAAGCAAGCACCATAAGATGCTGAATCTCTGGGAAAGCAGAGATCCCCAGTGCTGTTGTGCCTGTGGATAGGCTGCAGGGGGACGGTGAAGACCAGCAAGATCTTTAAGGGCTGGCACCTTCCTTGTGGGATAAGGAGCCAGACGTTTGCCTTTTCAGAAAAAGTTTCTGCCAAGAACGAGCACCGTGACATGCTGAGTCTCTGGGAAAGCAGAGATCCCCAGTGCTGTTGCGGCTAAAGATAGGCTGCAGAGGGATAGTGAAGACCAGCAAGAGCTTTCAGGGCTGGCACCTTCCTTGTGGGAGAAGGAGCCAGACGTTTGCCTTTTCAGAAAAAGGCTCTGCCGAGAGCGAGCACCATGAGATGCTGAGTCTCTGGGAAAGCAGAGATCCCCAGTGCTGTTGTGCCTGTGGATAGGCTGCAGGGGGACGGTGAAGACCAGCAAGATCTTTCAGGGCTGGCACCTTCCTTGTGGGAGAAGGAGCCAGACGTTTGCCTCTTCAGAAAAACGCTCTGCCGTAAGCGAGCACCATACGATGCTGAATCTCTGGGAAAGCAGAGATCCCCAGTGCTGTTGCGGCTATAGATAGGCTGCAGAGGGATAGTGAAGACCAGCACGAGCTTTCAGGGCTGGCACCTTCCTTGTGGGAGAAGGAGCCAGACGTTTGCCTTTTCAGAAAAATTTTCTGCCGAGAACGAGCACCGTGACATGCTGAGTGTCTGGGAAAGCACAGATCCCCAGTGCTGTTGTGCCTGTGGATAGGCTGCAGGGGGACGCTGAAGACCAGCAAGATCTTTCAGGGCTGGCACCTTCCTTGTGGGAGAAGGAGCCAGACGTTTGCCTTTTCAGAAAAAGTTTCTGCCGAGAACGAGCACCGTGACATGCTGAGTCTCTGGGAAAGCAGAGATCCCCAGTGCTGTTGTGCCTGTGGATAGGCTGCAGGGGGACGGTGAAGACCTGCAAGAGCTTTCAGGGCTGGCACCTTCCTTGTGGGAGGAGGAGCCAGACGTTTGCCTTTTCAGAAAAAGTTTCTGCCGAGAACAAGCACCGTGACATGCTGAGTGTCTGGGAAAGCAGAGATCCCCAGTGCTGTTGTGCCTGTGGATAGGCTGCAGGGGGACGGTGAAGACCAGCAAGATCTTTCAGGGCTGGCACCTTCCTTGTGGGAGAAGGAGCCAGACGTTTGCCTTTTCAGAAAAAGTTTCTGCCGAGAACGAGCACCGTGACATGCTGAGTCTCTGGGAAAGCAGAGATCCCCAGTGCTGTTGTGCCTGTGGATAGGCTGCAGGGGGACGGTGAAGACCTGCAAGAGCTTTCAGGGCTGGCACCTTCCTTGTCGGAGAAGGTGCCAGACGTTTGCCTTTTCAGAAAAAGTTTCTGCCGAGAACGAGCACCGTGACATGCTGAGTCTCTGGGAAAGCAGAGATCCCCAGTGCTGTTGCGGCTAAAGATAGGCTGCAAAGGGATAGTGAAGACCAGCAAGAACTTTCAGGGCTGGCACCTTCCTTGTGGGAGAAGGAGCCAGACATTTGCCTTTTCAGAAAAAGTTTCTGCCGAGAACGAGCACCGTGACATGCTGAGTGTCTGGAAAAGCAGAGATCCCCAGTGCTGTTGCGGCTATAGATAGGCTGCAGAGGGATAGTGAAGACCTGCAAGAGCTTTCAGGGCTGGCACCTTCCTTGTGGAAGATGGAGCCAGACGTTTGCCTCTTCAGAAAAACGCTCTGCCGTAAGCAAGCACCATAAGATGCTGAATCTCTGGGAAAGCAGAGATCCCCAGTGCTGTTGTGCCTGTGGATAGGCTGCAGGGGGACGGTGAAGACCAGCAAGATCTTTAAGGGCTGGCACCTTCCTTGTGGGATAAGGAGCCAGACGTTTGCCTTTTCAGAAAAAGTTTCTGCCGAGAAAGAGCACCGTGACATGCTGAGTCTCTGGGAAAGCAGAGATCTCCAGTGCTGTT
Source organism: Astur gentilis (assembly GCF_929443795.1). Classification (NCBI taxonomy): domain Eukaryota; kingdom Metazoa; phylum Chordata; class Aves; order Accipitriformes; family Accipitridae; genus Astur; species Astur gentilis. Next base: position 3,819,514 of record NW_026061008.1, read on the forward strand.
GCGGCTAAAGATAGGCTGCAGAGGGATAGTGAAGACCAGCAAGATCTTTCAGGGCTGGCACCTTCCTTGTGGGAGAAGGAGCCAGACATTTGCCTTTTCAGAAAAAGTTTCTGCCGAGAACAAGCACCGTGACATGCTGAGTCTCTGGGAAAGCAGAGATCCCCAGTGCTGTTGTGCCTGTGGATAGGCTGCAGGGGGACTGTGAAGACCAGCAAGATCTTTCAGGGCTGGCACCTTCCTTGTGGGAGAAGGAGCCAGACGTTTGACTTTTCAGAAAAAGTTTCTGCCGAGAACGAGCACCGTGACATGCTGAGTCTCTGGGAAAGCAGAGATCCCCAGTGCTGTTGCGGCTAAAGATAGGCTGCAGAGGGATAGTGAAGACCAGCAAGATCTTTCAGGGCTGGCACATTCCTTGTGGGAGAAGGAGCCAGACGTTTGCCTTTTCAGAAAAATTTTCTGCCGAGAACGAGCACCGTGACATGCTGAGTGTCTGGGAAAGCACAGATCCCCAGTGCTGTTGTGCCTGTGGATAGGCTGCAGGGGGACGCTGAAGACCAGCAAGATCTTTCAGGGCTGACACCTTCCTTGTGGGAGAAGGAGCCAGACGTTTGCCTTTTCAGAAAAAGTTTCTGCCGAGAACGAGCACCGTGACATGCTGAGTCTCTGGGAAAGCAGAGATCCCCAGTGCTGTTGCGGCTAAAGATAGGCTGCAGAGGGATAGTGAAGACCAGCAAGAGCTTTCAGGGCTGGCACCTTCCTTGTGGGAGAAGGAGCCAGACCTTTGCCTTTTCAGAAAAAGTTTCTGCCGAGAATGAGCACCGTGACATGCTGAGTCTCTGGGAAAGCAGAGATCCCCAGTGCTGTTGTGCCTGTAGATAGTCTGCAGGGGGACGGTGAAGACCTGCAAGAGCTTTCAGGGCTGGCACCTTCCTTGTGGGAGGAGGAGCCAGACGTTTGCCTTTTCAGAAAAAGTTTCTGCCGAGAACAAGCACCGTGACATGCTGAGTGTCTGGGAAAGCAGAGATCCCCAGTGCTGTTGTGCCTGGGGATAGGCTGCAGGGGGACGGTGAAGACCACCAAGATCTTTCAGGGCTGGCACCTTCCTTGTGGGAGAAGGAGCCAGACGTTTGCCTTTTCAGAAAAAGTTTCTGCCGAGAACGAGCACCGTGACATGCTGAGTCTCTGGGAAAGCAGAGATCCCCAGTGCTGTTGTGCCTGTGGATAGGCTGCAGGGGGACCGTGAAGACCACCAAGATCTTTCAGGGCTGACACCTTCTTTGTGGGAGAAGGAGCCAGACGTTTGCCTTTTCAGAAAAAGTTTCTGCCAAGAACGAGCACCGTGACATGCTGAGTCTCTGGGAAAGCAGAGATCCCCAGTGCTGTTGCGGCTAAAGATAGGCTGCAGAGGGATAGTGAAGACCAGCAAGATCTTTCAGGGCTGGCACCTTCCTTGTGGGAGAAGGAGCCAGACGTTTGCCTTTTCAGAAAAAGTTTCTGCCGAGAACGAGCACCGTGACATGCGGAGTCTCTGGGAAAGCACAGATCCCCAGTTCTGTTGCGGCTAAAGATAGGCTGCAGAGGGATAGTGAAGACCAGCAAGATCTTTAAGGGCTGGCACCTTCCTTGTGGGAGAAGGAGCCAGACGTTTGCCTTTTCAGAAAAGGTTACTGCCGAGAACGAGCACCGTGACATGCTGAGTCTCTGGGAAAGCAGAGATCCCCAGTGCTGTTGTGCCTGTGGATAGGCTGCAGGGGGACGGTGAAGACCTGCAAGAGCTTTCAGGGCTGGCACCTTCCTTGTGGGAGGAGGAGCCAGACGTTTGCCTTTTCAGAAAAAGTTTCTGCCGAGAACAAGCACCGTGACATGCTGAGTGTCTGGGAAAGCAGAGATCCCCAGTGCTGTTGTGCCTTTGGATAGGCTGCAGGGGGACGGTGAAGACCAGCAAGATCTTTAAGGGCTGGCACCTTCCTTGTGGGAGAAGGAGCCAGACGTTTGCCTTTTCAGAAAATTTCTGCCGAGAACGAGCACCGTGACATGCTGAGTGTCTGGGAAAGCAGAGATCCCCAGTTCTGTTGCGGCTAAAGATAGGCTGCAGAGGGATAGTGAAGACCAGCGAGATCTTTCAGGGCTGGCACCTTCCTTGTGGGAGAAGGAGCCAGACGTTTGCCTTTTCAGAAAAATTTTCTGCCGAGACCGAGCACCGTGAGATGCTGAGTGTCTGGGAAAGCAGAGATCCCCAGTGCTGTTGTGCCTTTGGATAGGCTGCAGGGGGACGGTGAAGACCACCAAGATCTTTCAGGGCTGGCACCTTCCTTTTGGAGAAGGAGCCAGACGTTTGCCTTTTCAGAAAAAGTTTCTGCCAAGAACGAGCACCGTGACATGCTGAGTCTCTGGGAAAGCAGAGATCCCCAGTGCTGTTGCGGCTAAAGATAGGCTGCAGAGGGATAGTGAAGACCTGCAAGAGCTTTCAGGGCTGGCACCTTCCTTGTGGGAGAAGGAGCCAGACGTTTGCCTTTTCAGAAAAAGTTTCTGCCGAGAACGAGCACCGTGACATGCGGAGTCTCTGGGAAAGCACAGATCCCCAGTTCTGTTGCGGCTAAAGATAGGCTGCAGAGGGATAGTGAAGACCAGCAAGATCTTTCAGGTCTGGCACCTTCCTTGTGGAAAAGGAGCCGTAAGTTTGTCTTTTCAGAAAAAGTTTCTGCCGAGAACGAGCACCGTGACATGCTGAGTCTCTGGGAAAGCAGAGATCCCCAGTGCTGTTGTGCCTGTGGATAGGCTGCAGGGGGATGGTGAAGACCAGCAAGATCTTTCAGGGCTGGCACCTTCCTTGTGGGAGAAGGAGCCAGACGTTTGCCTTTTCAGAAAAGGTTACTGCCGAGAACGAGCACCGTGACATGCTGAGTCTCTGGGAAAGCAGAGATCCCCAGTGCTGTTGTGCCTGTGGATAGGCTGCAGGGGGACGGTGAAGACCTGCAAGAGCTTTCAGGGCTGGCACCTTCCTTGTGGGAGGAGGAGCCAGACGTTTGCCTTTTAAGAAAAAGTTTCTGCCGAGAACAAGCACCGTGACATGCTGAGTGTCTGGGAAAGCAGAGATCCCCAGTGCTGTTGTGCCTGTGGATAGGCTGCAGGGGGACGGTGAAGACCAGCAAGATCTTTCAGGGCTGGCACCTTCCTTGTGGGAGAAGGAGCCAGACGTTTGCCTTTTCAGAAAAATTTTCTGCCGAGACCGAGCACCGTGAGATGCTGAGTGTCTGGGAAAGCAGAGATCCCCAGTGCTGTTGTGCCTGTGGATAGGCTGCAGGGGGACGCTGAAGACCAGCAAGATCTTTCAGGGCTGGCACCTTCCTTGTGGGAGAAGGAGCCAGACGTTTGCCTTTTCAGAAAAAGTTTCTGCCGAGAACGAGCACCGTGACATGCTGAGTCTCTGGGAAAGCAGAGATCCCCAGTGCTGTTGCGGCTAAAGATAGGCTGCAGAGGGATAGTGAAGACCAGCAAGAGCTTTCAGGGCTGGCACCTTCCTTGTGGGAGAAGGAGCCAGCCCTTTGCCTTTTCAGAAAAAGTTTCTGCCGAGAACGAGCACCGTGACATGCTGAGTCTCTGGGAAAGCAGAGATCCCCAGTGCTGTTGTGCCTGTGGATAGGCTGCAGGGGGACGGTGAAGACCTGCAAGAGCTTTCAGGGCTGGCACCTTCCTTGTGGGAGAAGGAGCCAGACGTTTGCCTTTTCAGAAAAAGTTTCTGCCGAGAATGAGCACCGTGACATGCTGAGTCTCTGGGAAAGCAGAGATCCCCAGTGCTGTTGTGCCTTTGGATAGGCTGCAGGGGGACGGTGAAGACCACCAAGATCTTTCAGGGCTGGCACCTTCCTTTTGGAGAAGGAGCCAGACGTTTGCCTTTTCAGAAAAAGTTTCTGCCAAGAACGAGCACCGTGACATGCTGAGTCTCTGGGAAAGCAGAGATCCCCAGTGCTGTTGCGGCTAAAGATAGGCTGCAGAGGGATAGTGAAGACCTGCAAGAGCTTTCAGGGCTGGCACCTTCCTTGTGGGAGAAGGAGCCAGACGTTTGCCTTTTCAGAAAAAGTTTCTGCCGAGAACGAGCACCGTGACATGCGGAGTCTCTGGGAAAGCACAGATCCCCAGTTCTGTTGCGGCTAAAGATAGGCTGCAGAGGGATAGTGAAGACCAGCAAGATCTTTCAGGTCTGGCACCTTCCTTGTGGAAAAGGAGCCGTAAGTTTGTCTTTTCAGAAAAAGTTTCTGCCGAGAACGAGCACCGTGACATGCTGAGTCTCTGGGAAAGCAGAGATCCCCAGTGCTGTTGTGCCTGTGGATAGGCTGCAGGGGGATGGTGAAGACCAGCAAGATCTTTCAGGGCTGGCACCTTCCTTGTGGGAGAAGGAGCCAGACGTTTGCCTTTTCAGAAAAGGTTACTGCCGAGAACGAGCACCGTGACATGCTGAGTCTCTGGGAAAGCAGAGATCCCCAGTGCTGTTGTGCCTGTGGATAGGCTGCAGGGGGACGGTGAAGACCTGCAAGAGCTTTCAGGGCTGGCACCTTCCTTGTGGGAGGAGGAGCCAGACGTTTGCCTTTTAAGAAAAAGTTTCTGCCGAGAACAAGCACCGTGACATGCTGAGTGTCTGGGAAAGCAGAGATCCCCAGTGCTGTTGTGCCTGTGGATAGGCTGCAGGGGGACGGTGAAGACCAGCAAGATCTTTCAGGGCTGGCACCTTCCTTGTGGGAGAAGGAGCCAGACGTTTGCCTTTTCAGAAAAATTTTCTGCCGAGACCGAGCACCGTGAGATGCTGAGTGTCTGGGAAAGCAGAGATCCCCAGTGCTGTTGTGCCTGTGGATAGGCTGCAGGGGGACGCTGAAGACCAGCAAGATCTTTCAGGGCTGGCACCTTCCTTGTGGGAGAAGGAGCCAGACGTTTGCCTTTTCAGAAAAAGTTTCTGCCGAGAACGAGCACCGTGACATGCTGAGTCTCTGGGAAAGCAGAGATCCCCAGTGCTGTTGCGGCTAAAGATAGGCTGCAGAGGGATAGTGAAGACCAGCAAGAGCTTTCAGGGCTGGCACCTTCCTTGTGGGAGAAGGAGCCAGACCTTTGCCTTTTCAGAAAAAGTTTCTGCCGAGAACGAGCACCGTGACATGCTGAGTCTCTGGGAAAGCAGAGATCCCCAGTGCTGTTGTGCCTGTGGATAGGCTGCAGGGGGACGGTGAAGACCTGCAAGAGCTTTCAGGGCTGGCACCTTCCTTGTGGGAGAAGGAGCCAGACGTTTGCCTTTTCAGAAAAAGTTTCTGCCGAGAATGAGCACCGTGACATGCTGAGTCTCTGGGAAAGCAGAGATCCCCAGTGCTGTTGTGCCTTTGGATAGGCTGCAGGGGGACGGTGAAGACCACCAAGATCTTTCAGGGCTGGCACCTTCCTTTTGGAGAAGGAGCCAGACGTTTGCCTTTTCAGAAAAAGTTTCTGCCAAGAACGAGCACCGTGACATGCTGAGTCTCTGGGAAAGCAGAGATCCCCAGTGCTGTTGCGGCTAAAGATAGGCTGCAGAGGGATAGTGAAGACCTGCAAGAGCTTTCAGGGCTGGCACCTTCCTTGTGGGAGAAGGAGCCAGACGTTTGCCTTTTCAGAAAAAGTTTCTGCCGAGAACGAGCACCGTGACATGCGGAGTCTCTGGGAAAGCACAGATCCCCAGTTCTGTTGCGGCTAAAGATAGGCTGCAGAGGGATAGTGAAGACCAGCAAGATCTTTCAGGTCTGGCACCTTCCTTGTGGGAGAAGGAGCCGTAAGTTTGCCTTTTCAGAAAAAGTTTCTGCCGAGAACGAGCACCGTGACATGCTGAGTCTCTGGGAAAGCAGAGATCCCCAGTGCTGTTGTGCCTGTGGATAGGCTGCAGAGGGATAGTGAAGACCTGCAAGAGCTTTCAGGGCTGGCACCTTCCTTGTGGGAGAAGGAGCCAGACGTTTGCCTTTTCAGAAAAAGTTTCTGCCGAGAACGAGCACCGTGACATGCTGAGTCTCTGGGAAAGCACAGATCCCCAGTTCTGTTGCGGCTAAAGATAGGCTGCAGAGGGATAGTGAAGACCAGCAAGAGCTTTCACGGCTGGCACCTTCCTTGTGGGAGAAGGAGCCGTAAGTTTGCCTTTTCAGAAAAAGTTTCTGCCGAGAACGAGCACCGTGACATGCTGAGTGTCTGGAAAAGCAGAGATCCCCAGTGCTTTTGCGGCTATAGATAGGCTGCAGAGGGATAGTGAAGACCTGCAAGAGCTTTCAGGGCTGGCACCTTCCTTGTGGAAGATGGAGCCAGACGTTTGCCTCTTCAGAAAAACGCTCTGCCGTAAGCAAGCACCATAAGATGCTGAATCTCTGGGAAAGCAGAGATCCCCAGTGCTGTTGTGCCTGTGGATAGACTGCAGGGGGACGGTGAAGACCAGCAAGATCTTTCAGGGCTGGCACCTTCCTTGTGGGATAAGGAGCCAGACGTTTGCCTTTTCAGAAAAAGATTCTGCCAAGAACGAGCACCGTGACATGCTGAGTCTCTGGGAAAGCAGAGATCCCCAGTGCTGTTGCGGCTAAAGATAGGCTGCAGAGGGATAGTGAAGACCAGCAAGAGCTTTCAGGGCTGGCACCTTCCTTGTGGGAGAAGGAGCCAGACGTTTGCCTTTTCAGAAAAAGGCTCTGCCGAGAGCGAGCACCATGAGATGCTGAGTCTCTGGGAAAGCAGAGATCCCCAGTGCTGTTGTGCCTGTGGATAGGCTGCAGCGGGACGGTGAAGACCTGCAAGAGCTTTCAGGGCTGGCACCTTCCTTGTGGGAGAAGGAGCCAGACGTTTGCCTTTTCAGAAAAAGTTTCTGCCGAGATCGAGCACCGTGACATGCTGAGTCTCTGGGAAAGCAGAGATCCCCAGTGCTGTTGTGCCTGTGCATAGGCTGCAGGGGGATGGTGAAGACCAGCAAGATCTTTCAGGGCTGGCACCTTCCTTGTGGGAGAAGGTGCCAGACGTTTGCCTTTTGAGAAAAAGTTTCTGCCGAGAACGAGCACCGTCACATGCTGAGTCTCTGGGAAAGCAGAGATCCCCAGTGCTGTTGCGGCTAAAGATAGGCTGCAGAGGGATAGTGAAGACCAGCAAGAGCTTTCAGGGCTGGCACCTTCCTTGTGGGAGAAGGAGCCAGACGTTTGCCTTTTCAGAAAAAGTTTCTGCCGAGAACGAGCACCGTGACATGCTGAGTCTCTGGAAAAGCAGAGATCCCCAGTGCTGTTGTGCCTGTGGATAGGTTGCAGGGGGACGGTGAAGACCAGCAAGATCTTTAAGGGCTGGCACCTTCCTTGTGGGAGAAGGAGCCAGACGTTTGCCTTTTCAGAAAATTTCTGCCGAGAACGAGCACCGTGACATGCTGAGTGTCTGGAAAGCAGAGATCCCCAGTTCTGTTGCGGCTAAAGATAGGCTGCAGAGGGATAGTGAAGACCAGCAAGATCTTTCAGGGCTGGCACCTTCCTTGTGGGAGAAGGAGCCAGACGTTTGCCTTTTCAGAAAAATTTTCTGCCGAGACCGAGCACCGTGAGATGCTGAGTGTCTGGGAAAGCAGAGATCCCCAGTGCTGTTGTGCCTGTGGATAGGCTGCAGGGGGACGCTGAAGACCAGCAAGATCTTTCAGGGCTGGCACCTTCCTTGTGGGAGAAGGAGCCAGACGTTTGCCTTTTCAGAAAAAGTTTCTGCCGAGAACGAGCACCGTGACATGCTGAGTCTCTGGGAAAGCAGAGATCCCCAGTGCTGTTGCGGCTAAAGATAGGCTGCAGAGGGATAGTGAAGACCAGCAAGAGCTTTCAGGGCTGGCACCTTCCTTGTGGGAGAAGGAGCCAGACCTTTGCCTTTTCAGAAAAAGTTTCTGCCGAGAACGAGCACCGTGACATGCTGAGTCTCTGGGAAAGCAGAGATCCCCAGTGCTGTTGTGCCTGTGGATAGGCTGCAGGGGGACGGTGAAGACCTGCAAGAGCTTTCAGGGCTGGCACCTTCCTTGTGGGAGAAGGAGCCAGACGTTTGCCTTTTCAGAAAAAGTTTCTGCCGAGAATGAGCACCGTGACATGCTGAGTCTCTGGGAAAGCAGAGATCCCCAGTGCTGTTGTGCCTTTGGATAGGCTGCAGGGGGACGGTGAAGACCACCAAGATCTTTCAGGGCTGGCACCTTCCTTTTGGAGAAGGAGCCAGACGTTTGCCTTTTCAGAAAAAGTTTCTGCCAAGAACGAGCACCGTGACATGCTGAGTCTCTGGGAAAGCAGAGATCCCCAGTGCTGTTGCGGCTAAAGATAGGCTGCAGAGGGATAGTGAAGACCTGCAAGAGCTTTCAGGGCTGGCACCTTCCTTGTGGGAGAAGGAGCCAGACGTTTGCCTTTTCAGAAAAAGTTTCTGCCGAGAACGAGCACCGTGACATGCGGAGTCTCTGGGAAAGCACAGATCCCCAGTTCTGTTGCGGCTAAAGATAGGCTGCAGAGGGATAGTGAAGACCAGCAAGATCTTTCAGGTCTGGCACCTTCCTTGTGGGAGAAGGAGCCGTAAGTTTGTCTTTTCAGAAAAAGTTTCTGCCGAGAACGAGCACCGTGACATGCTGAGTCTCTGGGAAAGCAGAGATCCCCAGTGCTGTTGTGCCTGTGGATAGGCTGCAGAGGGATAGTGAAGACCTGCAAGAGCTTTCAGGGCTGGCACCTTCCTTGTGGGAGAAGGAGCCAGACGTTTGCCTTTTCAGAAAAAGTTTCTGCCGAGAACGAGCACCGTGACATGCTGAGTCTCTGGGAAAGCACAGATCCCAAGTTCTGTTGCGGCTAAAGATAGGCTGCAGAGGGATAGTGAAGACCAGCAAGAGCTTTCACGGCTGGCACCTTCCTTGTGGGAGAAGGAGCCGTAAGTTTGCCTTTTCAGAAAAAGTTTCTGCCGAGAACGAGCACCGTGACATGCTGAGTGTCTGGAAAAGCAGAGATCCCCAGTGCTTTTGCGGCTATAGATAGGCTGCAGAGGGATAGTGAAGACCTGCAAGAGCTTTCAGGGCTGGCACCTTCCTTGTGGAAGATGGAGCCAGACGTTTGCCTCTTCAGAAAAACGCTCTGCCGTAAGCAAGCACCATAAGATGCTGAATCTCTGGGAAAGCAGAGATCCCCAGTGCTGTTGTGCCTGTGGATAGGCTGCAGGGGGACGGTGAAGACCAGCAAGATCTTTCAGGGCTGGCACCTTCCTTGTGGGATAAGGAGCCAGACGTTTGCCTTTTCAGAAAAAGATTCTGCCAAGAACGAGCACCGTGACATGCTGAGTCTCTGGGAAAGCAGAGATCCCCAGTGCTGTTGCGGCTAAAGATAGGCTGCAGAGGGATAGTGAAGACCAGCAAGAGCTTTCAGGGCTGGCACCTTCCTTGTGGGAGAAGGAGCCAGACGTTTGCCTTTTCAGAAAAAGGCTCTGCCGAGAGCGAGCACCATGAGATGCTGAGTCTCTGGGAAAGCAGAGATCCCCAGTGCTGTTGTGCCTGTGGATAGGCTGCAGCGGGACGGTGAAGACCTGCAAGAGCTTTCAGGGCTGGCACCTTCCTTGTGGGAGAAGGAGCCAGACGTTTGCCTTTTCAGAAAAAGTTTCTGCCGAGATCGAGCACCGTGACATGCTGAGTCTCTGGGAAAGCAGAGATCCCCAGTGCTGTTGTGCCTGTGCATAGGCTGCAGGGGGATGGTGAAGACCAGCAAGATCTTTCAGGGCTGGCACCTTCCTTGTGGGAGAAGGTGCCAGACGTTTGCCTTTTGAGAAAAAGTTTCTGCCGAGAACGAGCACCGTCACATGCTGAGTCTCTGGGAAAGCAGAGATCCCCAGTGCTGTTGCGGCTAAAGATAGGCTGCAGAGGGATAGTGAAGACCAGCAAGAGCTTTCAGGGCTGGCACCTTCCTTGTGGGAGAAGGAGCCAGACGTTTGCCTTTTCAGAAAAAGTTTCTGCCGAGAACGAGCACCGTGACACGCTGAGTCTCTGGAAAAGCAGAGATCCCCAGTGCTGTTGTGCCTGTGGATAGGTTGCAGGGGGACGGTGAAGACCAGCAAGATCTTTCTGGGCTGGCACCTTCCTTGTGGGAGAAGGAGCCAGACGTTTGCCTTTTCAGAAAAAGTTTCTGCCGAGAACGAGCACCGTGACATGCTGAGTCTCTGGGAAAACAGAGATCCCCAGTGCTGTTGTGCCTGTGGATAGGCTGCAGGGGGACGGTGAAGACCTGCAAGAGCTTTCAGGGCTGGCACCTTCCTTGTGGGAGGAGGAGCCAGACGTTTGCCTTTTCAGAAAAAGTTTCTGCCGAGAACAAGCACCGTGACATGCTGAGTCTCTGGGAAAGCAGAGATCCCCAGTGCTGTTGCGGGTAAAGATAGGCTGCAGAGGGATAGTGAAGACCAGCAAGAGCTTTCAGGGCTGGCACCTTCCTTGTGGGAGAAGGAGCCAGACGTTTGCCTTTTCAGAAAAAGGCTCTGCCGAGAGCGAGCACCATGAGATGCTGAGTCTCTGGGAAAGCAGAGATCCCCAGTGCTGTTGTGCCTGTGGATAGGCTGCAGGGGGACGGTGAAGACCAGCAAGATCTTTCAGGGCTGGCACCTTCCTTGTGGGAGAAGGAGCCAGACGTTTGCCTCTTCAGAAAAACGCTCTGCCGTAAGCGAGCACCATACGATGCTGAATCTCTGGGAAAGCAGAGATCCCCAGTGCTGTTGCGGCTATAGATAGGCTGCAGAGGGATAGTGAAGACCAGCACGAGCTTTCAGGGCTGGCACCTTCCTTGTGGGAGAAGGAGCCAGACGTTTGCCTTTTCAGAAAAAGTTTCTGCCGAGAACGAGCACCGTGACATGCTGAGTCTCTGGGAAAGCAGAGATCCCCAGTGCTGTTGTGCCTGTGGATAGGCTGCAGGGGGACGCTGAAGACCTGCAAGAGCTTTCAGGGCTGGCACCTTCCTTGTGGGAGAAGGAGCCAGACGTTTGCCTTTTCAGAAAAAGTTTCTGCCGAGAACGAGCACCGTGACATGCTGAGTCTCTGGGAAAGCAGAGATCCCCAGTGCTGTTGCGGCTAAAGATAGGCTGCAGAGGGATAGTGAAGACCAGCAAGAGCTTTCAGGGCTGGCAGCTTCCTTGTGGGAGAAGGAGCCAGACGTTTGCCTTTTCAGAAAAAGTTTCTGCCGAGAACGAGCACCGTGACATGCTGAGTCTCTGGGAAAGCAGAGATCCCCAGTGCTGTTGTGCCTGTGGATAGGCTGCAGGGGGACTGTGAAGACCAGCAAGATCTTTCAGGGCTGGCACCTTCCTTGTGGGAGAAGGAGCCAGACGTTTGCCTTTTCAGAAAAAGTTTCTGCCGAGAACGAGCACCGTGACATGCTGAGTCTCTGGGAAAGCAGAGATCCCCAGTGCTGTTGCGGCTAAAGATAGGCTGCAGAGGGATAGTGAAGACCAGCAAGATCTTTCAGGGCTGGCACATTCCTTGTGGGAGAAGGAGCCAGACGTTTGCCTTTTCAGAAAAATTTTCTGCCGAGAACGAGCACCGTGACATGCTGAGTGTCTGGGAAAGCACAGATCCCCAGTGCTGTTGTGCCTGTGGATAGGCTGCAGGGGGACGCTGAAGACCAGCAAGATCTTTCAGGGCTGACACCTTCCTTGTGGGAGAAGGAGCCAGACGTTTGCCTTTTCAGAAAAAGTTTCTGCCGAGAACGAGCACCGTGACATGCTGAGTCTCTGGGAAAGCAGAGATCCCCAGTGCTGTTGCGGCTAAAGATAGGCTGCAGAGGGATAGTGAAGACCAGCAAGAGCTTTCAGGGCTGGCACCTTCCTTGTGGGAGAAGGAGCCAGACCTTTGCCTTTTCAGAAAAAGTTTCTGCCGAGAATGAGCACCGTGACACGCTGAGTCTCTGGGAAAGCAGAGATCCCCAGTGCTGTTGTGCCTGTGGATAGGCTGCAGGGGGACGGTGAAGACCTGCAAGAGCTTTCAGGGCTGGCACCTTCCTTGTGGGAGGAGGAGCCAGACGTTTGCCTTTTCAGAAAAAGTTTCTGCCGAGAACAAGCACCGTGACATGCTGAGTCTCTGGGAAAGCAGAGATCCCCAGTGCTGTTGTGCCTGTGGATAGGCTGCAGGGGGACGGTGAAGACCACCAAGATCTTTCAGGGCTGGCACCTTCCTTGTGGGAGAAGGAGCCAGACGTTTGCCTTTTCAGAAAAAGTTTCTGCCGAGAACGAGCACCGTGACATGCTGAGTCTCTGGGAAAGCAGAGATCCCCAGTGCTGTTGTGCCTGTGGATAGGCTGCAGGGGGACGGTGAAGACCACCAAGATCTTTCAGGGCTGGCACCTTCCTTGTGGGAGAAGGAGCCAGACGTTTGCCTTTTCAGAAAAAGTTTCTGCCAAGAACGAGCACCGTGACATGCTGAGTCTCTGGGAAAGCAGAGATCCCCAGTGCTGTTGCGGCTAAAGATAGGCTGCAGAGGGATAGTGAAGACCAGCAAGATCTTTCAGGGCTGGCACCTTCCTTGTGGGAGAAGGAGCCAGACATTTGCCTTTTCAGAAAAAGTTTCTGCCGAGTACGAGCACCGTGACATGCTGAGTCTCTGGGAAAGCAGAGATCCCCAGTGCTGTTGTGCCTGTGGATAGGCTGCAGGGGGATGGTGAAGACCAGCAAGATCTTTCAGGGCTGGCACCTTCCTTGTGGGAGAAGGAGCCAGACGTTTGCCTTTTCAGAAAAGGTTACTGCCGAGAACGAGCACCGTGACATGCTGAGTCTCTGGGAAAGCAGAGATCCCCAGTGCTGTTGTGCCTGTGGATAGGCTGCAGGGGGACGGTGAAGACCTGCAAGAGCTTTCAGGGCTGGCACCTTCCTTGTGGGAGGAGGAGCCAGACGTTTGCCTTTTCAGAAAAAGTTTCTGCCGAGAACAAGCACCGTGACATGCTGAGTGTCTGGGAAAGCAGAGATCCCCAGTGCTGTTGTGCCTGTGGATAGGCTGCAGGGGGACGGTGAAGACCACCAAGATCTTTAAGGGCTGGCACCTTCCTTGTGGGAGAAGGAGCCAGACGTTTGCCTTTTCAGAAAATTTCTGCCGAGAACGAGCACCGTGACATGCTGAGTGTCTGGGAAAGCAGAGATCCCCAGTTCTGTTGCGGCTAAAGATAGGCTGCAGAGGGATAGTGAAGACCAGCAAGATCTTTCAGGGCTGGCACCTTCCTTGTGGGAGAAGGAGCCAGACGTTTGCCTTTTCAGAAAAATTTTCTGCCGAGACCGAGCACCGTGAGATGCTGAGTGTCTGGGAAAGCAGAGATCCCCAGTGCTGTTGTGCCTGTGGATAGGCTGCAGGGGGACGCTGAAGACCAGCAAGATCTTTCAGGGCTGGCACCTTCCTTGTGGGAGAAGGAGCCAGACGTTTGCCTTTTCAGAAAAAGTTTCTGCCGAGAACGAGCACCGTGACATGCTGAGTCTCTGGGAAAGCAGAGATCCCCAGTGCTGTTGCGGCTAAAGATAGGCTGCAGAGGGATAGTGAAGACCAGCAAGAGCTTTCAGGGCTGGCACCTTCCTTGTGGGAGAAGGAGCCAGACCTTTGCCTTTTCAGAAAAAGTTTCTGCCGAGAACGAGCACCGTGACATGCTGAGTCTCTGGGAAAGCAGAGATCCCCAGTGCTGTTGTGCCTGTGGATAGGCTGCAGGGGGACGGTGAAGACCTGCAAGAGCTTTCAGGGCTGGCACCTTCCTTGTGGGAGAAGGAGCCAGACGTTTGCCTTTTCAGAAAAAGTTTCTGCCGAGAACGAGCACCGTGACATGCTGAGTCTCTGGGAAAGCAGAGATCCCCAGTGCTGTTGTGCCTTTGGATAGGCTGCAGGGGGACGGTGAAGACCACCAAGATCTTTCAGGGCTGGCACCTTCCTTTTGGAGAAGGAGCCAGACGTTTGCCTTTTCAGAAAAAGTTTCTGCCAAGAACGAGCACCGTGACATGCTGAGTCTCTGGGAAAGCAGAGATCCCCAGTGCTGTTGCGGCTAAAGATAGGCTGCAGAGGGATAGTGAAGACCTGCAAGAGCTTTCAGGGCTGGCACCTTCCTTGTGGGAGAAGGAGCCAGACGTTTGCCTTTTCAGAAAAAGTTTCTGCCGAGAACGAGCACCGTGACATGCGGAGTCTCTGGGAAAGCACAGATCCCCAGTTCTGTTGCGGCTAAAGATAGGCTGCAGAGGGATAGTGAAGACCAGCAAGAGCTTTCAGGGCTGGCACCTTCCTTGTGGGAGAAGGAGCCGTAAGTTTGTCTTTTCAGAAAAAGTTTCTGCCGAGAACGAGCACCGTGACATGCTGAGTCTCTGGGAAAGCAGAGATCCCCAGTGCTGTTGTGCCTGTGGATAGGCTGCAGAGGGATAGTGAAGACCTGCAAGAGCTTTCAGGGCTGGCACCTTCCTTGTGGGAGAAGGAGCCAGACGTTTGCCTTTTCAGAAAAAGTTTCTGCCGAGAACGAGCACCGTGACATGCTGAGTCTCTGGGAAAGCACAGATCCCAAGTTCTGTTGCGGCTAAAGATAGGCTGCAGAGGGATAGTGAAGACCAGCAAGAGCTTTCAGGGCTGGCACCTTCCTTGTGGGAGAAGGAGCCGTAAGTTTGCCTTTTCAGAAAAAGTTTCTGCCGAGAACGAGCACCGTGACATGCTGAGTCTCTGGGAAAGCAGAGATCCCCAGTGCTGTTGCGGCTAAAGATAGGCTGCAGAGGGATAGTGAAGACCTGCAAGAGCTTTCAGGGCTGGCACCTTCCTTGTGGGAGAAGGAGCCAGACGTTTGCCTTTTCAGAAAAAGTTTCTGCCGAGAACGAGCACCGTGACATGCGGAGTCTCTGGGAAAGCACAGATCCCCAGTTCTGTTGCGGCTAAAGATAGGCTGCAGAGGGATAGTGAAGACCAGCAAGAGCTTTCAGGGCTGGCACCTTCCTTGTGGGAGAAGGAGCCGTAAGTTTGTCTTTTCAGAAAAAGTTTCTGCCGAGAACGAGCACCGTGACATGCTGAGTCTCTGGGAAAGCAGAGATCCCCAGTGCTGTTGTGCCTGTGGATAGGCTGCGGGGGGATGGTGAAGACCAGCAAGATCTTTAAGGGCTGGCACCTTCCTTGTGGGAGAAGGAGCCAGACGTTTGCCTTTTCAGAAAAAGTTTCTGCCGAGAACGAGCACCGTGACATGCTGAGTCTCTGGGAAAGCAGAGATCCCCAGTGCTGTTGCGGCTAAAGATAGGCTGCAGAGGGATAGTGAAGACCTGCAAGAGCTTTCAGGGCTGGCACCTTCCTTGTGGGAGAAGGAGCCAGACGTTTGCCTTTTCAGAAAAAGTTTCTGCCGAGAACGAGCACCGTGACATGCGGAGTCTCTGGGAAAGCACAGATCCCCAGTTCTGTTGCGGCTAAAGATAGGCTGCAGAGGGATAGTGAAGACCAGCAAGAGCTTTCAGGGCTGGCACCTTCCTTGTGGGAGAAGGAGCCGTACGTTTGTCTTTTCAGAAAAAGTTTCTGCCGAGAACGAGCACCGTGACATGCTGAGTCTCTGGGAAAGCAGAGATCCCCAGTGCTGTTGTGCCTGTGGATAGGCTGCGGGGGGATGGTGAAGACCAGCAAGATCTTTAAGGGCTGGCACCTTCCTTGTGGGAGAAGGAGCCAGACGTTTGCCTTTTCAGAAAAAGTTTCTGCCGAGAACGAGCACCGTGACATGCTGAGTCTCTGGGAAAGCAGAGATCCCCAGTGCTGTTGCGGCTAAAGATAGGCTGCAGAGGGATAGTGAAGACCTGCAAGAGCTTTCAGGGCTGGCACCTTCCTTGTGGAAGATGGAGCCAGACGTTTGCCTCTTCAGAAAAACGCTCTGCCGTAAGCGAGCACCATAAGATGCTGAATCTCTGGGAAAGCAGAGCTCCCCAGTGCTGTTGCGGCTATAGATAGGCTGCAGAGGGATAGTGAAGACCAGCAAGATCTTTCAGGGCTGGCACCTTCCTTGTGGGAGAAGGAGCCGTAAGTTTGTCTTTTCAGAAAAAGTTTCTGCCGAGAACGAGCACGGTGACATGCTGAGTCTCTGGGAAAGCAGAGATCCCCAGTGCTGTTGCGGCTAAAGATAGGCTGCAGAGGGATAGTGAAGACCTGCAAGATCATTCAGGGCTGGCACCTTCCTTGTGGGAGAAGGAGCCAGACGTTTGCCTTTTCAGAAAAAGTTTCTGCCGAGAACGAGCACCGTGACATGCTGAGTCTCTGGGAAAGCAGAGATCCCCAGTGCTGTTGCGGCTAAAGATAGGCTGCAGAGGGATACTGAAGACCAGCAAGATCTTTCAGGGCTGGCACCTTCCTTGTGGGAGAAGGAGCCAGACATTTGCCTTTTCAGAAAAAGTTTCTGCCGAGAACGAGCACCGTGACATGCTGAGTGTCTGGGAAAGCAGAGATCCCCAGTGCTGTTGCGGCTAAAGATAGGCTGCAGAGGGATAGTGAAGACCTGCAAGATCATTCAGGGCTGGCACCTTCCTTGTGAGAGAAGGAGCCGTAAGTTTGTCTTTTCAGAAAAAGTTTCTGCTGAGAACGAGCACCGTGACATGCTGAGTCTCTGGGAAAGCAGAGATCCCCAGTGCTGTTGCGGCTAAAGATAGGCTGCAGAGGGATACTGAAGACCAGCAAGATCTTTCAGGGCTGGCACCTTCCTTGTGGGAGAAGGAGCCAGACATTTGCCTTTTCAGAAAAAGTTTCTGCCGAGAACGAGCACCGTGACATGCTGAGTGTCTGGGAAAGCAGAGATCCCCAGTGCTGTTGCGGCTAAAGATAGGCTGCAGAGGGATAGTGAAGACCTGCAAGATCATTCAGGGCTGGCACCTTCCTTGTGGGAGAAGGAGCCAGACGTTTGCCTTTTCAGAAAAAGTTTCTGCCGAGAACGAGCACCGTGACATGCTGAGTCTCTGGGAAAGCAGAGATCCCCAGTGCTGTTGCGGCTAAAGATAGGCTGCAGAGGGATAGTGAAGACCTGCAAGATCTTTCAGGGCTGGCACCTTCCTTGTGGGAGAAGGAGCCAGACGTTTGCCTTTTCAGAAAAAGTTTCTGCCGAGAACGAGCACCGTGACATGCGGAGTCTCTGGGAAAGCACAGATCCCCAGTGCTGTTGCGGCTAAAGATAGGCTGCAGAGGGATAGTGAAGACCAGCAAGAGCTTTCAGGGCTGGCACCTTCCTTGTGGGAGAAGGAGCCGTAAGTTTGTCTTTTCAGAAAAAGTTTCTGCCGAGAACGAGCACCGTGACATGCTGAGTCTCTAGGAAAGCAGAGATCCCCAGTGCTGTTGTGCCTGTGGATAGGCTGCAGGGGGACAGTGAAGACCAGCAAGATCTTTAAGGGCTGGCACCTTCCTTGTGGGAGAAGGAGCCGTAAGTTTGTCTTTTCAGAAAAAGTTTCTGCCGAGAACGAGCACCGTGACATGCTGAGTCTCTGGGAAAGCAGAGATCCCCAGTGCTGTTGCGGCTAAAGATAGGCTGCAGAGGGATAGTGAAGACCTGCAAGATCTTTCAGGGCTGGCACCTTCCTTGTGGGAGAAGGAGCCAGACGTTTGCCTTTTCAGAAAAAGTTTCTGCCGAGAACGAGCACCGTGACATGCTGAGTCTCTGGGAAAGCAGAGATCCCCAGTGCTGTTGCGGCTAAAGATAGGCTGCAGAGGGATAGTGAAGACCTGCAAGAGCTTTCAGGGCTGGCACCTTCCTTGTGGAAGATGGAGCCATACGTTTGCCTCTTCAGAAAAACGCTCTGCCGTAAGCGAGCACCATAAGATGGTGAATCTCTGGGAAAGCAGAGATCCCCAGTGCTGTTGCGGCTAAAGATAGGCTGCAGAGGGATAGTGAAGACCAGCAAGAGCTTTCAGGGCTGGCACCTTCCTTGTGGGAGAAGGAGCCGTAAGTTTGTCTTTTCAGAAAAAGTTTCTGCCGAGAACGAGCACCGTGACATGCTGAGTATCTGGGAAAGCAGAGATCCCCAGTGCTGTTGTGCCTGTGGATAGGCTGCAGGGAGACGGTGAAGACCAGCAAGATCTTTCAGGGCTGGCACCTTCCTTGTGGGAGAAGGAGCCAGACGTTTGCCTTTTCAGAAAAAGTTTCTGCCGAGAACGAGCACCGTGACATGCGGAGTCTCTGGGAAAGCACAGATCCCCAGTTCTGTTGCGGCTAAAGATAGGCTGCAGAGGGATAGTGAAGACCAGCAAGAGCTTTCAGGGCTGGCACCTTCCTTGTGGGAGAAGGAGCCAGACATTTGTCTTTTCAGAAAAAGTTTCTGCCGAGAACGAGCACCGTGACATGCTGAGTCTCTGGGAAAGCAGAGATCCCCAGTGCTGTTGTGCCTGTGGATAGGCTGCAGAGGGATAGTGAAGACCTGCAAGAGCTTTCAGGGCTGGCACCTTCCTTGTGGGAGAAGGAGCCGTAAGTTTGTCTGTTCAGAAAAAGTTTCTGCCGAGAACGAGCACCGTGACATGCTGAGTCTCTGGGAAAGCAGAGATCCCCAGTGCTGTTGTGCCTGTGGATAGGCTGCAGGGAGACGGTGAAGACCAGCAAGATCTTTCAGGGCTGGCAGCTTCCTTGTGGGAGAAGGAGCCAGACGTTTGCCTTTTCAGAAAAAGTTTCTGCCGAGAACGAGCACCGTGACATGCTGAGTCTCTGGGAAAGCAGAGATCCCCAGTGCTGTTGCGGCTAAAGATAGGCTGCAGAGGGATAGTGAAGACCTGCAAGATCTTTCAGGGCTGGCACCTTCCTTGTGGGAGAAGGAGCCGTAAGTTTGTCTTTTCAGAAAAAGTTTCTGCTGAGAACGAGCACCGTGACATGCTGAGTCTCTGGGAAAGCAGAGATCCCCAGTGCTGTTGCGGCTAAAGATAGGCTGCAGAGGGATACTGAAGACCAGCAAGATCTTTCAGGGCTGGCACCTTCCTTGTGGGAGAAGGAGCCAGACATTTGCCTTTTCAGAAAAAGTTTCTGCCGAGAACGAGCACCGTGACATGCTGAGTGTCTGGGAAAGCAGAGATCCCCAGTGCTGTTGCGGCTAAAGATAGGCTGCAGAGGGATAGTGAAGACCTGCAAGATCATTCAGGGCTGGCACCTTCCTTGTGGGAGAAGGAGCCAGACGTTTGCCTTTTCAGAAAAAGTTTCTGCCGAGAACGAGCACCGTGACATGCTGAGTCTCTGGGAAAGCAGAGATCCCCAGTGCTGTTGCGGCTAAAGATAGGCTGCAGAGGGATACTGAAGACCAGCAAGATCTTTCAGGGCTGGCACCTTCCTTGTGGGAGAAGGAGCCGTAAGTTTGCCTTTTCAGAAAAAGTTTCTGCCGAGAACGAGCACCGTGACATGCTGAGTCTCTGGGAAAGCAGAGATCCCCAGTGCTGTTGCGGCTAAAGATAGGCTGCAGAGGGATAGTGAAGACCTGCAAGAGCTTTCAGGGCTGGCACCTTCCTTGTGGGAGAAGGAGCCAGACGTTTGCCTTTTCAGAAAAAGTTTCTGCCGAGAACGAGCACCGTGACATGCGGAGTCTCTGGGAAAGCACAGATCCCCAGTTCTGTTGCGGCTAAAGATAGGCTGCAGAGGGATAGTGAAGACCAGCAAGAGCTTTCAGGGCTGGCACCTTCCTTGTGGGAGAAGGAGCCGTAAGTTTGTCTTTTCAGAAAAAGTTTCTGCCGAGAACGAGCACCGTGACATGCTGAGTCTCTGGGAAAGCAGAGATCCCCAGTGCTGTTGTGCCTGTGGATAGGCTGCGGGGGGATGGTGAAGACCAGCAAGATCTTTAAGGGCTGGCACCTTCCTTGTGGGAGAAGGAGCCAGACGTTTGCCTTTTCAGAAAAAGTTTCTGCCGAGAACGAGCACCGTGACATGCTGAGTCTCTGGGAAAGCAGAGATCCCCAGTGCTGTTGCGGCTAAAGATAGGCTGCAGAGGGATAGTGAAGACCTGCAAGAGCTTTCAGGGCTGGCACCTTCCTTGTGGAAGATGGAGCCAGACGTTTGCCTCTTCAGAAAAACGCTCTGCCGTAAGCGAGCACCATAAGATGCTGAATCTCTGGGAAAGCAGAGCTCCCCAGTGCTGTTGCGGCTATAGATAGGCTGCAGAGGGATAGTGAAGACCAGCAAGATCTTTCAGGGCTGGCACCTTCCTTGTGGGAGAAGGAGCCGTAAGTTTGTCTTTTCAGAAAAAGTTTCTGCCGAGAACGAGCACGGTGACATGCTGAGTCTCTGGGAAAGCAGAGCTCCCCAGTGCTGTTGCGGCTAAAGATAGGCTGCAGATGGATACTGAAGTCCAGCAAGATCTTTCAGGGCTGGCACCTTCCTTGTGGGAGAAGGAGCCAGACATTTGCCTTTTCAGAAAAAGTTTCTGCCGAGAACGATCACCGTGACATGCTGAGTGTCTGGGAAAGCAGAGATCCCCAGTGCTGTTGCGGCTAAAGATAGGCTGCAGAGGGATAGTGAAGACCTGCAAGATCATTCAGGGCTGGCACCTTCCTTGTGGGAGAAGGAGCCAGACGTTTGCCTTTTCAGAAAAAGTTTCTGCCGAGAACGAGCACCGTGACATGCTGAGTCTCTGGGAAAGCAGAGATCCCCAGTGCTGTTGCGGCTAAAGATAGGCTGCAGAGGGATACTGAAGACCAGCAATATCTTTCAGGGCTGGCACCTTCCTTGTGGGAGAAGGAGCCAGACATTTGCCTTTTCAGAAAAAGTTTCTGCCGAGAACGAGCACCGTGACATGCTGAGTGTCTGGGAAAGCAGAGATCCCCAGTGCTGTTGCGGCTAAAGATAGGCTGCAGAGGGATAGTGAAGACCTGCAAGATCATTCAGGGCTGGCACCTTCCTTGTGAGAGAAGGAGCCGTAAGTTTGTCTTTTCAGAAAAAGTTTCTGCTGAGAACGAGCACCGTGACATGCTGAGTCTCTGGGAAAGCAGAGATCCCCAGTGCTGTTGCGGCTAAAGATAGGCTGCAGAGGGATACTGAAGACCAGCAAGATCTTTCAGGGCTGGCACCTTCCTTGTGGGAGAAGGAGCCAGACATTTGCCTTTTCAGAAAAAGTTTCTGCCGAGAACGAGCACCGTGACATGCTGAGTGTCTGGGAAAGCAGAGATCCCCAGTGCTGTTGCGGCTAAAGATAGGCTGCAGAGGGATAGTGAAGACCTGCAAGATCATTCAGGGCTGGCACCTTCCTTGTGGGAGAAGGAGCCAGACGTTTGCCTTTTCAGAAAAAGTTTCTGCCGAGAACGAGCACCGTGACATGCTGAGTCTCTGGGAAAGCAGAGATCCCCAGTGCTGTTGCGGCTAAAGATAGGCTGCAGAGGGATACTGAAGACCAGCAAGATCTTTCAGGGCTGGCACCTTCCTTGTGGGAGAAGGAGCCGTAAGTTTGCCTTTTCAGAAAAAGTTTCTGCCGAGAACGAGCACCGTGACATGCTGAGTCTCTGGGAAAGCAGAGATCCCCAGTGCTGTTGTGCCTGTGGATAGGCTGCAGAGGGATAGTGAAGACCTGCAAGAGCTTTCAGGGCTGGCACCTTCCTTGTGGGAGAAGGAGCCAGACGTTTGCCTTTTCAGAAAAAGTTTCTGCCGAGAACGAGCACCGTGACATGCGGAGTCTCTGGGAAAGCACAGATCCCCAGTTCTGTTGCGGCTAAAGATAGGCTGCAGAGGGATAGTGAAGACCAGCAAGAGCTTTCAGGGCTGGCACCTTCCTTGTGGGAGAAGGAGCCGTAAGTTTGTCTTTTCAGAAAAAGTTTCTGCCGAGAACGAGCACCGTGACATGCTGAGTCTCTGGGAAAGCAGAGATCCCCAGTGCTGTTGTGCCTGTGGATAGGCTGCGGGGGGATGGTGAAGACCAGCAAGATCTTTAAGGGCTGGCACCTTCCTTGTGGGAGAAGGTGCCAGACGTTTGCCTTTTCAGAAAAAGTTTCTGCCGAGAACGAGCACCGTGACATGCTGAGTCTCTGGGAAAGCAGAGATCCCCAGTGCTGTTGCGGCTAAAGATAGGCTGCAGAGGGATAGTGAAGACCTGCAAGAGCTTTCAGGGCTGGCACCTTCCTTGTGGAAGATGGAGCCAGACGTTTGCCTCTTCAGAAAAACGCTCTGCCGTAAGCGAGCACCATAAGATGCTGAATCTCTGGGAAAGCAGAGCTCCCCAGTGCTGTTGCGGCTATAGATAGGCTGCAGAGGGATAGTGAAGACCAGCAAGATCTTTCAGGGCTGGCACCTTCCTTGTGGGAGAAGGAGCCGTAAGTTTGTCTTTTCAGAAAAAGTTTCTGCCGAGAACGAGCACGGTGACATGCTGAGTCTCTGGGAAAGCAGAGATCCCCAGTGCTGTTGCGGCTAAAGATAGGCTGCAGAGGGATAGTGAAGACCTGCAAGATCATTCAGGGCTGGCACCTTCCTTGTGGGAGAAGGAGCCAGACGTTTGCCTTTTCAGAAAAAGTTTCTGCCGAGAACGAGCACCGTGACATGCTGAGTCTCTGGGAAAGCAGAGATCCCCAGTGCTGTTGCGGCTAAAGATAGGCTGCAGAGGGATACTGAAGACCAGCAAGATCTTTCAGGGCTGGCACCTTCCTTGTGGGAGAAGGAGCCAGACATTTGCCTTTTCAGAAAAAGTTTCTGCCGAGAACGAGCACCGTGACATGCTGAGTGTCTGGGAAAGCAGAGATCCCCAGTGCTGTTGCGGCTAAAGATAGGCTGCAGAGGGATAGTGAAGACCTGCAAGATCATTCAGGGCTGGCACCTTCCTTGTGAGAGAAGGAGCCGTAAGTTTGTCTTTTCAGAAAAAGTTTCTGCTGAGAACGAGCACCGTGACATGCTGAGTCTCTGGGAAAGCAGAGATCCCCAGTGCTGTTGCGGCTAAAGATAGGCTGCAGAGGGATACTGAAGACCAGCAAGATCTTTCAGGGCTGGCACCTTCCTTGTGGGAGAAGGAGCCAGACATTTGCCTTTTCAGAAAAAGTTTCTGCCGAGAACGAGCACCGTGACATGCTGAGTGTCTGGGAAAGCAGAGATCCCCAGTGCTGTTGCGGCTAAAGATAGGCTGCAGAGGGATAGTGAAGACCTGCAAGATCATTCAGGGCTGGCACCTTCCTTGTGGGAGAAGGAGCCAGACGTTTGCCTTTTCAGAAAAAGTTTCTGCCGAGAACGAGCACCGTGACATGCTGAGTCTCTGGGAAAGCAGAGATCCCCAGTGCTGTTGCGGCTAAAGATAGGCTGCAGAGGGATAGTGAAGACCAGCAAGAGCTTTCAGGGCTGGCACCTTCCTTGTGGGAGAAGGAGCCAGACGTTTGCCTTTTCAGAAAAAGTTTCTGCCGAGAACGAGCACCGTGACATGCTGAGTCTCTGGGAAAGCAGAGATCCCCAGTGCTGTTGCGGCTAAAGATAGGCTGCAGAGGGATAGTGAAGACCTGCAAGATCTTTCAGGGCTGGCACCTTCCTTGTGGGAGAAGGAGCCAGACGTTTGCCTTTTCAGAAAAAGTTTCTGCCGAGAACGAGCACCGTGATATGCGGAGTCTCTGGGAAAGCACAGATCCCCAGTGCTGTTGCGGCTAAAGATAGGCTGCAGAGGGATAGTGAAGACCAGCAAGAGCTTTCAGGGCTGGCACCTTCCTTGTGGGAGAAGGAGCCGTAAGTTTGTCTTTTCAGAAAAAGTTTCTGCCGAGAACGAGCACCGTGACATGCTGAGTCTCTAGGAAAGCAGAGATCCCCAGTGCTGTTGTGCCTGTGGATAGGCTGCAGGGAGACGGTGAAGACCAGCAAGATCTTTCAGGGCTGGCACCTTCCTTGTGGGAGAAGGAGCCAGACGTTTGCCTTTTCAGAAAAAGTTTCTGCCGAGAACGAGCACCGTGACATGCTGAGTCTCTGGGAAAGCAGAGATCCCCAGTGCTGTTGCGGCTAAAGATAGGCTGCAGAGGGATAGTGAAGACCTGCAAGATCATTCAGGGCTGGCACCTTCCTTGTGGGAGAAGGAGCCAGACGTTTGCCTTTTCAGAAAAAGTTTCTGCCGAGAACGAGCACCGTGACATGCTGAGTCTCTGGGAAAGCAGAGATCCCCAGTGCTGTTGCGGCTAAAGATAGGCTGCAGAGGGATAGTGAAGACCTGCAAGAGCTTTCAGGGCTGGCACCTTCCTTGTGGAAGATGGAGCCATACGTTTGCCTCTTCAGAAAAACGCTCTGCCGTAAGCGAGCACCATAAGATGCTGAATCTCTGGGAAAGCAGAGATCCCCAGTGCTGTTGCGGCTAAAGATAGGCTGCAGAGGGATAGTGAAGACCAGCAAGAGCTTTCAGGGCTGGCACCTTCCTTGTGGGAGAAGGAGCCGTAAGTTTGTCTTTTCAGAAAAAGTTTCTGCCGAGAACGAGCACCGTGACATGCTGAGTATCTGGGAAAGCAGAGATCCCCAGTGCTGTTGTGCCTGTGGATAGGCTGCAGGGAGACGGTGAAGACCAGCAAGATCTTTCAGGGCTGGCACCTTCCTTGTGGGAGAAGGAGCCAGACGTTTGCCTTTTCAGAAAAAGTTTCTGCCGAGAACGAGCACCGTGACATGCGGAGTCTCTGGGAAAGCACAGATCCCCAGTTCTGTTGCGGCTAAAGATAGGCTGCAGAGGGATAGTGAAGACCAGCAAGAGCTTTCAGGGCTGGCACCTTCCTTGTGGGAGAAGGAGCCAGACATTTGTCTTTTCAGAAAAAGTTTCTGCCGAGAACGAGCACCGTGACATGCTGAGTCTCTGGGAAAGCAGAGATCCCCAGTGCTGTTGTGCCTGTGGATAGGCTGCAGAGGGATAGTGAAGACCTGCAAGAGCTTTCAGGGCTGGCACCTTCCTTGTGGGAGAAGGAGCCGTAAGTTTGTCTGTTCAGAAAAAGTTTCTGCCGAGAACGAGCACCGTGACATGCTGAGTCTCTGGGAAAGCAGAGATCCCCAGTGCTGTTGCGGCTAAAGATAGGCTGCAGAGGGATAGTGAAGACCTGCAAGATCATTCAGGGCTGGCACCTTCCTTGTGGGAGAAGGAGCCAGACGTTTGCCTTTTCAGAAAAAGTTTCTGCCGAGAACGAGCACCGTGACATGCTGAGTCTCTGGGAAAGCAGAGATCCCCAGTGCTGTTGCGGCTAAAGATAGGCTGCAGAGGGATAGTGAAGACCAGCAAGAGCTTTCAGGGCTGGCACCTTCCTTGTGGGAGAAGGAGCCGTAAGTTTGTCTTTTCAGAAAAAGTTTCTGCCGAGAACGAGCACCGTGACATGCTGAGTCTCTGGGAAAGCAGAGATCCCCAGTGCTGTTGTGCCTGTGGATAGGCTGCAGGGAGACGGTGAAGACCAGCAAGATCTTTCAGGGCTGGCAGCTTCCTTGTGGGAGAAGGAGCCAGACTTTTGCCTTTTCAGAAAAAGTTTCTGCCGAGAACGAGCACCGTGACATGCTGAGTCTCTGGGAAAGCAGAGATCCCCAGTGCTGTTGCGGCTAAAGATAGGCTGCAGAGGGATAGTGAAGACCTGCAAGATCTTTCAGGGCTGGCACCTTCCTTGTGGGAGAAGGAGCCAGACGTTTGCCTTTTCAGAAAAAGTTTCTGCCGAGAACGAGCACCGTGACATGCTGAGTCTCTGGGAAAGCAGAGATCCCCAGTGCTGTTGCGGCTAAAGATAGGCTGCAGAGGGATACTGAAGACCAGCAAGATCTTTCAGGGCTGGCACCTTCCTTGTGGGAGAAGGAGCCGTAAGTTTGCCTTTTCAGAAAAAGTTTCTGCCGAGAACGAGCACCGTGACATGCTGAGTCTCTGGGAAAGCAGAGATCCCCAGTGCTGTTGCGGCTAAAGATAGGCTGCAGAGGGATAGTGAAGACCTGCAAGAGCTTTCAGGGCTGGCACCTTCCTTGTGGGAGAAGGAGCCAGACGTTTGCCTTTTCAGAAAAAGTTTCTGCCGAGAACGAGCACCGTGACATGCGGAGTCTCTGGGAAAGCACAGATCCCCAGTTCTGTTGCGGCTAAAGATAGGCTGCAGAGGGATAGTGAAGACCAGCAAGAGCTTTCAGGGCTGGCACCTTCCTTGTGGGAGAAGGAGCCGTAAGTTTGTCTTTTCAGAAAAAGTTTCTGCCGAGAACGAGCACCGTGACATGCTGAGTCTCTGGGAAAGCAGAGATCCCCAGTGCTGTTGTGCCTGTGGATAGGCTGCGGGGGGATGGTGAAGACCAGCAAGATCTTTAAGGGCTGGCACCTTCCTTGTGGGAGAAGGAGCCAGACGTTTGCCTTTTCAGAAAAAGTTTCTGCCGAGAACGAGCACCGTGACATGCTGAGTCTCTGGGAAAGCAGAGATCCCCAGTGCTGTTGCGGCTAAAGATAGGCTGCAGAGGGATAGTGAAGACCTGCAAGAGCTTTCAGGGCTGGCACCTTCCTTGTGGAAGATGGAGCCAGACGTTTGCCTCTTCAGAAAAACGCTCTGCCGTAAGCGAGCACCATAAGATGCTGAATCTCTGGGAAAGCAGAGCTCCCCAGTGCTGTTGCGGCTATAGATAGGCTGCAGAGGGATAGTGAAGACCAGCAAGATCTTTCAGGGCTGGCACCTTCCTTGTGGGAGAAGGAGCCGTAAGTTTGTCTTTTCAGAAAAAGTTTCTGCCGAGAACGAGCACGGTGACATGCTGAGTCTCTGGGAAAGCAGAGATCCCCAGTGCTGTTGCGGCTAAAGATAGGCTGCAGAGGGATAGTGAAGACCTGCAAGATCATTCAGGGCTGGCACCTTCCTTGTGGGAGAAGGAGCCAGACGTTTGCCTTTTCAGAAAAAGTTTCTGCCGAGAACGAGCACCGTGACATGCTGAGTGTCTGGGAAAGCAGAGATCCCCAGTGCTGTTGCGGCTAAAGATAGGCTGCAGAGGGATACTGAAGACCAGCAAGATCTTTCAGGGCTGGCACCTTCCTTGTGGGAGAAGGAGCCAGACATTTGCCTTTTCAGAAAAAGTTTCTGCCGAGAACGAGCACCGTGACATGCTGAGTCTCTGGGAAAGCAGAGATCCCCAGTGCTGTTGCGGCTAAAGATAGGCTGCAGAGGGATAGTGAAGACCTGCAAGATCATTCAGGGCTGGCACCTTCCTTGTGAGAGAAGGAGCCGTAAGTTTGTCTTTTCAGAAAAAGTTTCTGCTGAGAACGAGCACCGTGACATGCTGAGTCTCTGGGAAAGCAGAGATCCCCAGTGCTGTTGCGGCTAAAGATAGGCTGCAGAGGGATACTGAAGACCAGCAAGATCTTTCAGGGCTGGCACCTTCCTTGTGGGAGAAGGAGCCAGACATTTGCCTTTTCAGAAAAAGTTTCTGCCGAGAACGAGCACCGTGACATGCTGAGTGTCTGGGAAAGCAGAGATCCCCAGTGCTGTTGCGGCTAAAGATAGGCTGCAGAGGGATAGTGAAGACCTGCAAGATCATTCAGGGCTGGCACCTTCCTTGTGGGAGAAGGAGCCAGACGTTTGCCTTTTCAGAAAAAGTTTCTGCCGAGAACGAGCACCGTGACATGCTGAGTCTCTGGGAAAGCAGAGATCCCCAGTGCTGTTGCGGCTAAAGATAGGCTGCAGAGGGATAGTGAAGACCAGCAAGAGCTTTCAGGGCTGGCACCTTCCTTGTGGGAGAAGGAGCCAGACGTTTGCCTTTTCAGAAAAAGTTTCTGCCGAGAACGAGCACCGTGACATGCTGAGTCTCTGGGAAAGCAGAGATCCCCAGTGCTGTTGCGGCTAAAGATAGGCTGCAGAGGGATAGTGAAGACCAGCAAGAGCTTTCAGGGCTGGCACCTTCCTTGTGGGAGAAGGAGCCGTAAGTTTGTCTTTTCAGAAAAAGTTTCTGCCGAGAACGAGCACCGTGACATGCTGAGTCTCTAGGAAAGCAGAGATCCCCAGTGCTGTTGTGCCTGTGGATAGGCTGCAGGGGGACAGTGAAGACCAGCAAGATCTTTAAGGGCTGGCACCTTCCTTGTGGGAGAAGGAGCCAGACGTTTGCCTTTTCAGAAAAAGTTTCTGCCGAGAACGAGCACCGTGACATGCTGAGTCTCTGGGAAAGCAGAGATCCCCAGTGCTGTTGCGGCTAAAGATAGGCTGCAGAGGGATAGTGAAGACCTGCAAGATCATTCAGGGCTGGCACCTTCCTTGTGGGAGAAGGAGCCAGACGTTTGCCTTTTCAGAAAAAGTTTCTGCCGAGAACGAGCACCGTGACATGCTGAGTCTCTGGGAAAGCAGAGATCCCCAGTGCTGTTGCGGCTAAAGATAGGCTGCAGAGGGATAGTGAAGACCTGCAAGAGCTTTCAGGGCTGGCACCTTCCTTGTGGAAGATGGAGCCATACGTTTGCCTCTTCAGAAAAACGCTCTGCCGTAAGCGAGCACCATAAGATGCTGAATCTCTGGGAAAGCAGAGATCCCCAGTGCTGTTGCGGCTAAAGATAGGCTGCAGAGGGATAGTGAAGACCAGCAAGAGCTTTCAGGGCTGGCACCTTCCTTGTGGGAGAAGGAGCCGTAAGTTTGTCTTTTCAGAAAAAGTTTCTGCCGAGAACGAGCACCGTGACATGCTGAGTATCTGGGAAAGCAGAGATCCCCAGTGCTGTTGTGCCTGTGGATAGGCTGCAGGGAGACGGTGAAGACCAGCAAGATCTTTCAGGGCTGGCACCTTCCTTGTGGGAGAAGGAGCCAGACGTTTGCCTTTTCAGAAAAAGTTTCTGCCGAGAACGAGCACCGTGACATGCGGAGTCTCTGGGAAAGCACAGATCCCCAGTTCTGTTGCGGCTAAAGATAGGCTGCAGAGGGATAGTGAAGACCAGCAAGAGCTTTCAGGGCTGGCACCTTCCTTGTGGGAGAAGGAGCCAGACATTTGTCTGTTCAGAAAAAGTTTCTGCCGAGAACGAGCACCGTGACATGCTGAGTCTCTGGGAAAGCAGAGATCCCCAGTGCTGTTGCGGCTAAAGATAGGCTGCAGAGGGATAGTGAAGACCTGCAAGATCATTCAGGGCTGGCACCTTCCTTGTGGGAGAAGGAGCCAGACGTTTGCCTTTTCAGAAAAAGTTTCTGCCGAGAACGAGCACCGTGACATGCGGAGTCTCTGGGAAAGCACAGATCCCCAGTTCTGTTGCGGCTAAAGATAGGCTGCAGAGGGATAGTGAAGACCAGCAAGAGCTTTCAGGGCTGGCACCTTCCTTGTGGGAGAAGGAGCCAGACATTTGTCTGTTCAGAAAAAGTTTCTGCCGAGAACGAGCACCGTGACATGCTGAGTCTCTGGGAAAGCAGAGATCCCCAGTGCTGTTGCGGCTAAAGATAGGCTGCAGAGGGATAGTGAAGACCTGCAAGAGCTTTCAGGGCTGGCACCTTCCTTGTGGGAGAAGGAGCCAGACGTTTGCCTTTTCAGAAAATGTTTCTGCCGAGAACGAGCATCGTGACATGCGGAGTTTCTGGGAAAGCACAGATCCCCAGTTCTGTTGCGGCTAAAGATAGGCTGCAGAGGGATAGTGAAGACCTGCAAGAGCTTTCAGGGCTGGCACCTTCCTTGTGGGAGAAGGAGCCAGACGTTTGCCTTTTCAGAAAAAGTTTCTGCCGAGAACAAGCACCGTAACATGCTGAGTGTCTGGGAAAGCAGAGATCCCCAGTGCTGTTGCGGCTAAAGATAGGCTGCAGAGGGATAGTGAAGACCTGCAAGAGCTTTCAGGGCTGGCACCTTCCTTGTGGAAGATGGAGCCAGACGTTTGCCTCTTCAGAAAAACGCTCTGCCGTAAGCGAGCACCATAAGATGCTGAATCTCTGGGAAAGCAGATATCCCCCGTGCTGTTGCGGCTAAAGATAGGCTGCAGAGGGATAGTGAAGACCAGCAAGATCTTTCAGGGCTGGCACCTTCCTTGTGGGAGAAGGAGCCAGACATTTGCCTTTTCAGAAAAAGTTTCTGCCGAGAACGAGCACCGTGACATGCTGAGTCTCTGGGAAAGCAGAGATCCCCAGTGCTGTTGCGGCTAAAGATAGGCTGCAGAGGGATAGTGAAGACCTGCAAGAGCTTTCAGGGCTGCCACCTTCCTCGTGGAAGATGGAGCCAGACGTTTGCCTCTTCAGAAAAACGCTCTGCCGTAAGCGAGCACCATAAGATGCTGAATCTCTGGGAAAGCAGAGATCCCCAGTGCTGTTGCGGCTAAAGATAGGCTGCAGAGGGATAGTGAAGACCAGCAAGATCTTTCAGGGCTGGCACCTTCCTTGTGGGAGAAGGAGCCAGACGTTTGCCTTTTCAGAAAAAGTTTCTGCCGAGAACGAGCACCGTGACATGCTGAGTCTCTGGGAAGCAGAGATCCCCAGTGCTGTTGCGGCTAAAGATAGGCTGCAGAGGGATAGTGAAGACCTGCAAGAGCTTTCAGGGCTGGCACCTTCCTTGTGGAAGATGGAGCCAGACGTTTGCCTCTTCAGAAAAACACTCTGCCGTAAGCGAGCA
Organism: Astur gentilis; assembly: GCF_929443795.1. NCBI lineage: Eukaryota > Metazoa > Chordata > Aves > Accipitriformes > Accipitridae > Astur > Astur gentilis. The sequence continues at coordinate 3,849,900 of NW_026061008.1, forward strand.
CCATAAGATGCTGAATCTCTGGGAAAGCAGAGCTCCCCAGTGCTGTTGCGGCTATAGATAGGCTGCAGAGGGATAGTGAAGACCAGCAAGATCTTTCAGGGCTGGCACCTTCCATGTGGGAGAAGGAGCCGTAAGTTTGTCTTTTCAGAAAAAGTTTCTGCCGAGAACGAGCACCGTGACATGCTGAGTCTCTGGGAAAGCAGAGATCCCCAGTGCTGTTGCGGCTAAAGATAGGCTGCAGAGGGATAGTGAAGACCTGCAAGATCATTCAGGGCTGGCACCTGCCTTGTGGGAGAAGGAGCCAGACGTTTGCCTTTTCAGAAAAAGTTTCTGCCGAGAACGAGCACCGTGACATGCTGAGTCTCTGGGAAAGCAGAGATCCCCAGTGCTGTTGCGGCTAAAGATAGGCTGCAGAGGGATAGTGAAGACCTGCACGATCATTCAGGGCTGGCACCTGCCTTGTGGGAGAAGGAGCCAGACGTTTGCCTTTTCAGAAAAAGTTTCTGCCGAGAACGAGCACCGTGACATGCTGAGTCTCTGGGAAAGCAGAGATCCCCAGTGCTGTTGCGGCTAAAGATAGGCTGCAGAGGGATAGTGAAGACCTGCAAGAGCTTTCAGGGCTGGCACCTTCCTTGTGGGAGAAGGAGCCAGACGTTTGCCTTTTCAGAAAAAGTTTCTGCCGAGAACGAGCACCGTGACATGCGGAGTCTCTGGGAAAGCACAGAGCCCCAGTTCTGTTGCGGCTAAAGATAGGCTGCAGAGGGATAGTGAAGACCAGCAAGAGCTTTCAGGGCTGGCACCTTCCTTGTGGGAGAAGGAGCCGTAAGTTTGTCTTTTCAGAAAAAGTTTCTGCCGAGAACGAGCACCGTGACATGCTGAGTCTCTGGGAAAGCAGAGATCCCCAGTGCTGTTGTGCCTGTGGATAGGCTGCAGGGGGACGGTGAAGACCAGCAAGATCTTTAAGGGCTGGCACCTTCCTTGTGGAAGATGGAGCCAGACGTTTGCCTCTTCAGAAAAACGCTCTGCCGTAAGCGAGCACCATAAGATGCTGAATCTCTGGGAAAGCAGAGATCCCCAGTGCTGTTGCGGCTAAAGATAGGCAGCAGAGGGATAGTGAAGACCAGCAAGATCTTTCAGGGCTGGCACCTTCCTTGTGGGAGAAGGAGCCGTAAGTTTGTCTTTTCAGAAAAAGTTTCTGCCGAGAACGAGCACCGTGACATGCTGAGTCTCTGGGAAAGCAGAGATCCCCAGTGCTGTTGCGGCTAGAGATAGGCTGCAGAGGGATAGTGAAGACCTGCAAGATCATTCAGGGCTGGCACCTTCCTTGTGGGAGAAGGAGCCAGACGTTTGCCTTTTCAGAAAAAGTTTCTCCCGAGAACGAGCACCGTGACATGCGGAGTCTCTGGGAAAGCAGAGATCCCCAGTGCTGTTGCGGCTAAAGATAGGCTGCAGAGGGATAGTGAAGACCTGCAAGATCTTTCAGGGCTGGCACCTTCCTTGTGGGAGAAGGAGCCAGACGTTTGCCTTTTCAGAAAAAGTTTCTGCCGAGAACGAGCACCGTGACATGCGGAGTCTCTGGGAAAGCACAGATCCCCAGTGCTGTTGCGGCTAAAGATAGGCTGCAGAGGGATAGTGAAGACCAGCAAGAGCTTTCAGGGCTGGCACCTTCCTTGTGGGAGAAGGAGCCGTAAGTTTGTCTTTTCAGAAAAAGTTTCTGCCGAGAACGAGCACCGTGACATGCTGAGTCTCTGGGAAAGCAGAGATCCCCAGTGCTGTTGCGGCTAAAGATAGGCTGCAGAGGGATAGTGAAGACCAGCAAGAGCTTTCAGGGCTGGCACCTTCCTTGTGGGAGAAGGAGCCAGACATTTGCCTTTTCAGAAAAAGTTTCTGCCGAGAACGAGCACCGTGACATGCTGAGTCTCTGGGAAAGCAGAGATCCCCAGTGCTGTTGCGGCTAAAGATAGGCTGCAGAGGGATAGTGAAGACCTGCAAGATCATTCAGGGCTGGCACCTGCCTTGTGGGAGAAGGAGCCAGACGTTTGCCTTTTCAGAAAAAGTTTCTGCCGAGAACGAGCACCGTGACATGCTGAGTCTCTGGGAAAGCAGAGATCCCCAGTGCTGTTGCGGCTAAAGATAGGCTGCAGAGGGATAGTGAAGACCTGCAAGATCTTTCAGGGCTGGCACCTTCCTTGTGGGAGAAGGAGCCAGACGTTTGCCTTTTCAGAAAAAGTTTCTGCCGAGAACGAGCACCGTGACATGCTGAGTCTCTGGGAAAGCAGAGATCCCCAGTGCTGTTGTGCCTGTGGATAGGCTGCAGAGGGATATTGAAGACCTGCAAGAGCTTTCAGGGCTGGCACCTTCCTTGTGGGAGAAGGAGCCGTAAGTTTGTCTTTTCAGAAAAAGTTTCTGCCGAGAACGAGCACCGTGACATGCTGAGTCTCTGGGAAAGCAGAGATCCCCAGTGCTGTTGCGGCTAAAGATAGGCTGCAGAGGGATAGTGAAGACCTGCAAGATCTTTCAGGGCTGGCACCTTCCTTGTGGGAGAAGGAGCCAGACGTTTGCCTTTTCAGAAAAAGATTCTGCCGAGAACGAGCACCGTGACATGCGGAGTCTCTGGGAAAGCACAGATCCCCAGTGCTGTTGCGGCTAAAGATAGGCTGCAGAGGGATAGTGAAGACCTGCAAGAGCTTTCAGGGCTGGCACCTTCCTTGTGGGAGAAGGAGCCAGACGTTTGCCTTTTCAGAAAAAGTTTCTGCCGAGAACGAGCAACGTGACATGCGGAGTCTCTGGGAAAGCAGAGATCCCCAGTTCTGTTGCGGCTAAAGATAGGCTGCAGAGGGATAGTGAAGACCTGCAAGAGCTTTCAGGGCTGGCACCTTCCTTGTGGGAGAAGGAGCCAGACGTTTGCCTTTTCAGAAAAAGTTTCTGCCGAGAACGAGCACCGTGACATGCTGAGTCTCTGGGAAAGCACAGATCCCCAGTTCTGTTGTGGCTAAAGATAGGCTGCAGAGGGATAGTGAAGACCAGCAAGAGCTTTCAGGGCTGGCACCTTCCTTGTGGGAGAAGGAGCCAGACATTTGTCTTTTCAGAAAAAGTTTCTGCCGAGAACGAGCACCGTGACATGCTGAGTCTCTGGGAAAGCAGAGATCCCCAGTGCTGTTGTGCCTGTGGATAGGCTGCAGAGGGATAGTGAAGACCTGCAAGAGCTTTCAGGGCTGGCACCTTCCTTGTGGGAGAAGGAGCCAGACGTTTGCCTTTTCAGAAAAAGTTTCTGCCGAGAACGAGCACCGTGACAAGCTGAGTCTCTGGGAAAGCAGAGATCCCCAGTGCTGTTGCGGCTAAAGATAGGCTGCAGAGGGATAGTGAAGACCTGCAAGAGCTTTCAGGGCTGGCACCTTCCTTGTGGGAGAAGGAGCCAGACGTTTGCCTTTTCAGAAAAAGTTTCTGCCGAGAACGAGCACCGTGACATGCGGAGTCTCTGGGAAAGCACAGATCCCCAGTTCTGTTGCGGCTAAAGATAGGCTGCAGAGGGATAGTGAAGACCAGCAAGAGCTTTCAGGGCTGGCACCTTCCTTGTGGGAGAAGGAGCCGTAAGTTTGTCTTTTCAGAGAAAGTTTCTGCCGAGAACGAGCACCGTGACATGCTGAGTCTCTGGGAAAGCAGAGATCCCCAGTGCTGTTGTGCCTGTGGATAGGCTGCAGAGGGATATTGAAGACCAGCAAGAGCTTTCAGGGCTGGCACCTTCCTTGTGGGAGAAGGAGCCAGACGTTTGCCTTTTCAGAAAAAGTTTCTGCCGAGAACGAGCACCGTGACATGCTGAGTCTCTGGGAAAGCAGAGATCCCCAGTGCTGTTGCGGCTAAAGATAGGCTGCAGAGGGATAGTGAAGACCTGCAAGAGCTTTCAGGGCTGGCACCTTCCTTGTGGGAGAAGGAGCCAGACGTTTGCCTTTTCAGAAAAAGTTTCTGCCGAGAACGAGCACCGTGACATGCGGAGTCTCTGGGAAAGCACAGATCCCCAGTTCTGTTGCGGCTAAAGATAGGCTGCAGAGGGATAGTGAAGACCTGCAAGAGCTTTCAGGGCTGGCACCTTCCTTGTGGGAGAAGGAGCCAGACGTTTGCCTTTTCAGAAGAAGTTTCTGCCGAGAACGAGCATCGTGACATGCTGAGTCTCTGGGAAAGCACAGATCCCCAGTTCTGTTGCGGCTAAAGATAGGCTGCAGAGGGATAGTGAAGACCTGCAAGAGCTTTCAGGGCTGGCACCTTCCTTGTGGGAGAAGGAGCCAGACGTTTGCCTTTTCAGAAAATGTTTCTGCCGAGAACGAGCATCGTGACATGCGGAGTTTCTGGGAAAGCACAGATCCCCAGTTCTGTTGCGGCTAAAGATAGGCTGCAGAGGGATAGTGAAGACCTGCAAGAGCTTTCAGGGCTGGCACCTTCCTTGTGGGAGAAGGAGCCAGACGTTTGCCTTTTCAGAAAAAGTTTCTGCCGAGAACAAGCACCGTAACATGCTGAGTGTCTGGGAAAGCAGAGATCCCCAGTGCTGTTGCGGCTAAAGATAGGCTGCAGAGGGATAGTGAAGACCTGCAAGAGCTTTCAGGGCTGGCACCTTCCTTGTGGAAGATGGAGCCAGACGTTTGCCTCTTCAGAAAAACGCTCTGCCGTAAGCGAGCACCATAAGATGCTGAATCTCTGGGAAAGCAGATATCCCCCGTGCTGTTGCGGCTAAAGATAGGCTGCAGAGGGATAGTGAAGACCAGCAAGATCTTTCAGGGCTGGCACCTTCCTTGTGGGAGAAGGAGCCAGACATTTGCCTTTTCAGAAAAAGTTTCTGCCGAGAACGAGCACCGTGACATGCTGAGTCTCTGGGAAAGCAGAGATCCCCAGTGCTGTTGCGGCTAAAGATAGGCTGCAGAGGGATAGTGAAGACCTGCAAGAGCTTTCAGGGCTGGCACCTTCCTTGTGGAAGATGGAGCCAGACGTTTGCCTCTTCAGAAAAACGCTCTGCCGTAAGCGAGCACCATAAGATGCTGAATCTCTGGGAAAGCAGAGATCCCCAGTGCTGTTGCGGCTAAAGATAGGCTGCAGAGGGATAGTGAAGACCAGCAAGATCTTTCAGGGCTGGCACCTTCCTTGTGGGAGAAGGAGCCAGACATTTGCCTTTTCAGAAAAAGTTTCTGCCGAGAACGAGCACCGTGACATGCTGAGTCTCTGGGAAAGCAGAGATCCCCAGTGCTGTTGCGGCTAAAGATAGGCTGCAGAGGGATAGTGAAGACCTGCAAGAGCTTTCAGGGCTGGCACCTTCCTTGTGGAAGATGGAGCCAGACGTTTGCCTCTTCAGAAAAACACTCTGCCGTAAGCGAGCACCATAAGATGCTGAATCTCTGGGAAAGCAGAGCTCCCCAGTGCTGTTGCGGCTATAGATAGGCTGCAGAGGGATAGTGAAGACCAGCAAGATCTTTCAGGGCTGGCACCTTCCATGTGGGAGAAGGAGCCGTAAGTTTGTCTTTTCAGAAAAAGTTTCTGCCGAGAACGAGCACAGTGACATGCTGAGTCTCTGGGAAAGCAGAGATCCCCAGTGCTGTTGCGGCTAAAGATAGGCTGCAGAGGGATAGTGAAGACCTGCAAGATCATTCAGGGCTGGCACCTTCCTTGTGGGAGAAGGAGCCAGACGTTTGCCTTTTCAGAAAAAGTTTCTGCCGAGAACGAGCACCGTGACATGCTGAGTCTCTGGGAAAGCAGAGATCCCCAGTGCTGTTGCGGCTAAAGATAGGCTGCAGAGGGATAGTGAAGACCTGCAAGAGCTTTCAGGGCTGGCACCTTCCTTGTGGGAGAAGGAGCCAGACGTTTGCCTTTTCAGAAAAAGTTTCTGCCGAGAACGAGCACCGTGACATGCGGAGTCTCTGGGAAAGCACAGAGCCCCAGTTCTGTTGCGGCTAAAGATAGGCTGCAGAGGGATAGTGAAGACCAGCAAGAGCTTTCAGGGCTGGCACCTTCCTTGTGGGAGAAGGAGCCGTAAGTTTGTCTTTTCAGAAAAAGTTTCTGCCGAGAACGAGCACCGTGACATGCTGAGTCTCTTGGAAAGCAGAGATCCCCAGTGCTGTTGTGCCTGTGGATAGGCTGCAGAGGGACGGTGAAGACCAGCAAGATCTTTAAGGGCTGGCACCTTCCTTGTGGAAGATGGAGCCAGACGTTTGCCTCTTCAGAAAAACGCTCTGCCGTAAGCGAGCACCATAAGATGCTGAATCTCTGGGAAAGCAGAGATCCCCAGTGCTGTTGCGGCTAAAGATAGGCAGCAGAGGGATAGTGAAGACCAGCAAGATCTTTCAGGGCTGGCACCTTCCTTGTGGGAGAAGGAGCCAGACATTTGCCTTTTCAGAAAAAGTTTCTGCCGAGAACGAGCACCGTGACATGCTGAGTGTCTGGGAAAGCAGAGATCCCCAGTGCTGTTGCGGCTAAAGATAGGCTGCAGAGGGATAGTGAAGACCTGCAAGATCATTCAGGGCTGGCACCTGCCTTGTGGGAGAAGGAGCCAGACGTTTGCCTTTTCAGAAAAAGTTTCTGCCGAGAACGAGCACCGTGACATGCTGAGTCTCTGGGAAAGCAGAGATCCCCAGTGCTGTTGCGGCTAAAGATAGGCTGCAGAGGGATAGTGAAGACCTGCAAGAGCTTTCAGGGCTGGCACCTTCCTTGTGGGAGAAGGAGCCGTAAGTTTGTCTTTTCAGAAAAAGTTTCTGCCGAGAACGAGCACCGTGACATGCTGAGTCTCTGGGAAAGCAGAGATCCCCAGTGCTGTTGTGCCTGTGGATAGGCTGCAGAGGGATAGTGAAGACCTGCAAGAGCTTTCAGGGCTGGCACCTTCCTTGTGGGAGAAGGAGCCAGACGTTTGCCTTTTCAGAAATAGTTTCTGCCGAGAACGAGCACCGTGACATGCGGAGTCTCTGGGAAAGCACAGATCCCCAGTGCTGTTGCGGCTAAAGATAGGCTGCAGAGGGATAGTGAAGACCAGCAAGAGCTTTCAGGGCTGGCACCTTCCTTGTGGGAGAAGGAGCCAGACGTTTGCCTCTTCAGAAAAACGCTCTGCCGTAAGCGAGCACCATAAGATGCTGAATCTCTGGGAAAGCAGAGCTCCCCAGTGCTGTTGCGGCTATAGATAGGCTGCAGAGGGATAGTGAAGACCAGCAAGATCTTTCAGGGCTGGCACGTTCCTTGTGGGAGAAGGAGCCGTAAGTTTGTCTTTTCAGAAAAAGTTTCTGCCGAGAACGAGCACCATGACATGCTGAGTCTCTGGGAAAGCAGAGATCCCCAGTGCTGTTGCGGCTAAAGATAGGCTGCAGAGGGATAGTGAAGACCTGCAAGAGCTTTCAGGGCTGGCACCTTCCTTGTGGGAGAAGGAGCCAGACGTTTGCCTTTTCAGAAAAAGTTTCTGCCGAGAACGAGCACCATGACATGCTGAGTCTCTGGGAAAGCAGAGATCCCCAGTGCTGTTGCGGCTAAAGATAGGCTGCAGAGGGATAGTGAAGACCAGCAAGATCTTTCAGGGCTGGCACCTTCCTTGTGGGAGAAGGAGCCAGACATTTGCCTTTTCAGAAAAAGTTTCTGCCGAGAACGAGCACCGTGACATGCTGAGTGTCTGGGAAAGCAGAGATCCCCAGTGCTGTTGCGGCTAAAGATAGGCTGCAGAGGGATAGTGAAGACCTGCAAGATCATTCAGGGCTGGCACCTGCCTTGTGGGAGAAGGAGCCAGACGTTTGCCTTTTCAGAAAAAGTTTCTGCCGAGAACGAGCACCGTGACATGCTGAGTGTCTGGGAAAGCAGAGATCCCCAGTGCTGTTGCGGCTAAAGATAGGCTGCAGAGGGATAGTGAAGACCTGCAAGATCTTTCAGGGCTGGCACCTTCCTTGTGGGAGAAGGAGCCAGACGTTTGCCTTTTCAGAAAAAGTTTCTGCCGAGAACGAGCACCGTGACATGCGGAGTCTCTGGGAAAGCACAGAGCCCCAGTTCTGTTGCGGCTAAAGATAGGCTGCAGAGGGATAGTGAAGACCAGCAAGATCTTTCAGGGCTGGCACCTTCCTTGTGGGAGAAGGAGCCAGACATTTGCCTTTTCAGAAAAAGTTTCTACCGAGAACGAGCACCATAAGATGCTGAATCTCTGGGAAAGGAGAGATCCGCAGTGCTGTTGCGGCTAAAGATAGGCTGCAGAGGGATAGTGAAGACCAGCAAGATCTTTCAGGGCTGGCACCTTCCTTGTGGGAGAAGGAGCCAGACATTTGCCTTTTCAGAAAAAGTTTCTGCCGAGAACGAGCACCGTGACATGCTGAGTGTCTGGGAAAGCAGAGATCCCCAGTGCTGTTGCGGCTAAAGATAGGCTGCAGAGGGATAGTGAAGACCTGCAAGATCATTCAGGGCTGGCACCTGCCTTGTGGGAGAAGGAGCCAGACGTTTGCCTTTTCAGAAAAAGTTTCTGCCGAGAACGAGCACCGTGACATGCTGAGTCTCTGGGAAAGCAGAGATCCCCAGTGCTGTTGTGCCTGTGGATAGGCTGCAGAGGGATAGTGAAGACCTGCAAGAGCTTTCAGGGCTGGCACCTTCCTTGTGGGAGAAGGAGCCAGACGTTTGCCTTTTCAGAAAAAGTTTCTGCCGAGAACGAGCACCGTGACATGCGGAGTCTCTGGGAAAGCACAGATCCCCAGTGCTGTTGCGGCTAAAGATAGGCTGCAGAGGGATAGTGAAGACCAGCAAGAGCTTTCAGGGCTGGCACCTTCCTTGTGGGAGAAGGAGCCGTAAGTTTGTCTTTTCAGAAAAAGTTTCTGCCGAGAACGAGCACCGTGACATGCTGAGTCTGTAGGAAAGCAGAGATCCCCAGTGCTGTTGTGCCTGTGGATAGGCTGCAGGGGGACAGTGAAGACCAGCAAGATCTTTAAGGGCTGGCACCTTCCTTGTGGGAGAAGGAGCCAGACGTTTGCCTTTTCAGAAAAAGTTTCTGCCGAGAACGAGCACCGTGACATGCTGAGTCTCTGGGAAAGCAGAGATCCCCAGTGCTGTTGCGGCTAAAGATAGGCTGCAGAGGGATAGTGAAGACCTGCAAGAGCTTTCAGGGCTGGCACCTTCCTTGTGGGAGAAGGAGCCAGACGTTTGCCTTTTCAGAAAAAGTTTCTGCCGAGAACGAGCACCGTGACATGCTGAGTCTCTGGGAAAGCACAGAGACCCAGTTCTGTTGCGGCTAAAGATAGGCTGCAGAGGGATAGTGAAGACCTGCAAGAGCTTTCAGGGCTGGCACCTTCCTTGTGGGAGAAGGAGCCGTAAGTTTGTCTTTTCAGAAAAAGTTTCTGCCGAGAACGAGCACCGTGACATGCTGAGTCTCTGGGAAAGCAGAGATCCCCAGTGCTGTTGTGCCTGTGGATAGGCTGCAGGGGGACGGTGAAGACCAGCAAGATCTTTAAGGGCTGGCACCTTCCTTGTGGGAGAAGGAGCCAGACGTTTGCCTTTTCAGAAAAAGTTTCTGCCGAGAACGAGCACCGTGACATGCTGAGTCTCTGGGAAAGCAGAGATCCCCAGTGCTGTTGCAGCTAAAGATAGGCTGCAGAGGGATAGTGAAGACCTGCAAGAGCTTTCAGGGCTGGCACCTTCCTTGTGGGAGAAGGAGCCAGACGTTTGCCTTTTCAGAAAAAGTTTCTGCCGAGAACGAGCACCGTGGCATGCTGAGTGTCTGGGAAAGCAGAGATCCCCAGTGCTGTTGCGGCTAAAGATAGGCTGCAGAGGGATAGTGAAGACCTGCAAGATCATTCAGGGCTGGCACCTGCCTTGTGGGAGAAGGAGCCAGACGTTTGCCTTTTCAGAAAAAGTTTCTGCCGAGAACGAGCACCGTGACATGCTGAGTCTCTGGGAAAGCAGAGATCCCCAGTGCTGTTGCGGCTAAAGATAGGCTGCAGGGGGACTGTGAAGACCAGCAAGATCTTTCAGGGCTGGCACCTTCCTTGTGGGAGAAGGAGCCGTAAGTTTGTCTTTTCAGAAAAAGTTTCTGCCGAGAACGAGCACCGTGACATGCTGAGTCTCTGGGAAAGCAGAGATCCCCAGTGCTGTTGTGCCTGTGGATAGGCTGCAGAGGGATAGTGAAGACCTGCAAGAGCTTTCAGGGCTGGCACCTTCCTTGTGGGAGAAGGAGCCAGACGTTTGCCTTTTCAGAAAAAGTTTCTGCCGAGAACGAGCACCGTGACATGCGGAGTCTCTGGGAAAGCACAGATCCCCAGTGCTGTTGCGGCTAAAGATAGGCTGCAGAGGGATAGTGAAGACCAGCAAGAGCTTTCAGGGCTGGCACCTTCCTTGTGGGAGAAGGAGCCGTAAGTTTGTCTTTTCAGAAAAAGTTTCTGCCGAGAACGAGCACCGTGACATGCTGAGTCTGTAGGAAAGCAGAGACCCCCAGTGCTGTTGTGCCTGTGGATAGGCTGCAGGGGGACAGTGAAGACCAGCAAGATCTTTAAGGGCTGGCACCTTCCTTGTGGGAGAAGGAGCCAGACGTTTGCCTTTTCAGAAAAAGTTTCTGCCGAGAACGAGCACCGTGACATGCTGAGTGTCTGGGAAAGCAGAGATCCCCAGTGCTGTTGCGGCTAAAGATAGGCTGCAGAGGGATAGTGAAGACCTGCAAGAGCTTTCAGGGCTGGCACCTTCCTTGTGGGAGAAGGAGCCAGACGTTTGCCTTTTCAGAAAAAGTTTCTGCCGAGAACGAGCACCGTGACATGCTGAGTCTCTGGGAAAGCACAGAGACCCAGTTCTGTTGCGGCTAAAGATAGGCTGCAGAGGGATAGTGAAGACCTGCAAGAGCTTTCAGGGCTGGCACCTTCCTTGTGGGAGAAGGAGCCGTAAGTTTGTCTTTTCAGAAAAAGTTTCTGCCGAGAACGAGCACCGTGACATGCTGAGTCTCTGGGAAAGCAGAGATCCCCAGTGCTGTTGTGCCTGTGGATAGGCTGCAGGGGGACGGTGAAGACCAGCAAGATCTTTAAGGGCTGGCACCTTCCTTGTGGGAGAAGGAGCCAGACGTTTGCCTTTTCAGAAAAAGTTTCTGCTGAGAACGAGCACCGTGACATGCTGAGTCTCTGGGAAAGCAGAGATCCCCAGTGCTGTTGCAGCTAAAGATAGGCTGCAGAGGGATAGTGAAGACCTGCAAGAGCTTTCAGGGCTGGCACCTTCCTTGTGGGAGAAGGAGCCAGACGTTTGCCTTTTCAGAAAAAGTTTCTGCCGAGAACGAGCACCGTGACATGCTGAGTGTCTGGGAAAGCAGAGATCCCCAGTGCTGTTGCGGCTAAAGATAGGCTGCAGAGGGATAGTGAAGACCTGCAAGATCATTCAGGGCTGGCACCTGCCTTGTGGGAGAAGGAGCCAGACGTTTGCCTTTTCAGAAAAAGTTTCTGCCGAGAACGAGCACCGTGACATGCTGAGTCTCTGGGAAAGCAGAGATGCCCAGTGCTATTGCGGCTAAAGATAGGCTGCAGGGGGACTGTGAAGACCAGCAAGATCTTTCAGGGCTGGCACCTTCCTTGTGGGAGAAGGAGCCGTAAGTTTGTCTTTTCAGAAAAAGTTTCTGCCGAGAACGAGCACCGTGACATGCTGAGTCTCTGGGAAAGCAGAGATCCCCAGTGCTGTTGTGCCTGTGGATAGGCTGCAGAGGGATAGTGAAGACCTGCAAGAGCTTTCAGGGCTGGCACCTTCCTTGTGGGAGAAGGAGCCAGACGTTTGCCTTTTCAGAAAAAGTTTCTGCCGAGAACGAGCACCGTGACATGCGGAGTCTCTGGGAAAGCACAGAGCCCCAGTTCTGTTGCGGCTAAAGATAGGCTGCAGAGGGATAGTGAAGACCTGCAAGAGCTTTCAGGGCTGGCACCTGCCTTGTGGGAGAAGGAGCCAGACGTTTGCCTTTTCAGAAAAAGTTTCTGCCGAGAACGAGCACCGTGACATGCTGAGTCTCTGGGAAAGCACAGATCCCCAGTGCTGTTGTGCCTGTGGATAGGCTGCAGGGGGACAGTGAAGACCAGCAAGACCTTTAAGGGCTGGCACCTTCCTTGTGGGAGAAGGAGCCAGACGTTTGCCTTTTCAGAAAAAGTTTCTGCCGAGAACGAGCACCGTGACATGCTGAGTCTCTGGGAAAGCAGAGATCCCCAGTGCTGTTGCGGCTAAAGATAGGCTGCAGAGGGATAGTGAAGACCTGCAAGAGCTTTCAGGGCTGGCACCTTCCTTGTGGGAGAAGGAGCCAGACGTTTGCCTTTTCAGAAAAAGTTTCTGCCGAGAACGAGCACCGTAACATGCTGAGTCTCTGGGAAAGCACAGATCCCCAGTTCTGTTGCGGCTACAGATAGGCAGCAGAGGGATAGTGAAGACCAGCAAGAGCTTTCAGGGCTGGCACCTTCCTTGTGGGAGAAGGAGCCAGACGTTTGCCTTTTCAGAAAAAGTTTCTGCCGAGAACGAGCTCCGTGACATGCTGAGTCTCTGGGAAAGCAGAGATCCCCAGTGCTGTTGTGCCTGTGGATAGGCTGCAGGGGGACGGTGAAGACCAGCAAGATCTTTAAGGGCTGGCACCTTCCTTGTGGGAGAAGGAGCCAGACGTTTGCCTTTTCAGAAAAAGTTTCTGCCGAGAACGAGCACCGTGACATGCTGAGTGTCTGGGAAAGCAGAGATCCCCAGTGCTGTTGCGGCTAAAGATAGGCTGCAGAGGGATAGTGAAGACCTGCAAGATCATTCAGGGCTGGCACCTTCCTTGTGGGAGAAGGAGCCAGACGTTTGCCTTTTCAGAAAAAGTTTCTGCCGAGAACGAGCACCGTGACATGCTGAGTCTCTGGGAAAGCAGAGATCCCCAGTGCTGTTGCGGCTAAAGATAGGCTGCAGGGGGACTGTGAAGACCAGCAAGATCTTTCAGGGCTGGCACCTTCCTTGTGGGAGAAGGAGCCGTAAGTTTGTCTTTTCAGAAAAAGTTTCTGCCGAGAACGAGCACCGTGACATGCTGAGTCTCTGGGAAAGCAGAGATCCCCAGTGCTGTTGTGCCTGTGGATAGGCTGCAGAGGGATAGTGAAGACCTGCAAGAGCTTTCAGGGCTGGCACCTTCCTTGTGGGAGAAGGAGCCAGACGTTTGCCTTTTCAGAAAAAGTTTCTGCCGAGAACGAGCACCGTGACATGCGGAGTCTCTGGGAAAGCACAGAGCCCCAGTTCTGTTGCGGCTAAAGATAGGCTGCAGAGGGATAGTGAAGACCAGCAAGAGCTTTCAGGGCTGGCACCTTCCTTGTGGGAGAAGGAGCCGTAAGTTTGTCTTTTCAGAAAAAGTTTCTGCCGAGAACGAGCACCGTGACATGCTGAGTCTCTGGGAAAGCACAGATCCCCAGTGCTGTTGTGCCTGTGGATAGGCTGCAGGGGGACAGTGAAGACCAGCAAGACCTTTAAGGGCTGGCACCTTCCTTGTGGGAGAAGGAGCCAGACGTTTGCCTTTTCAGAAAAAGTTTCTGCCGAGAACGAGCACCGTGACATGCTGAGTCTCTGGGAAAGCAGAGATCCCCAGTGCTGTTGCGGCTAAAGATAGGCTGCAGAGGGATAGTGAAGACCAGCAAGAGCTTTCAGGGCTGGCACCTTCCTTGTGGGAGAAGGAGCCGTAAGTTTGTCTTTTCAGAAAAAGTTTCTGCCGAGAACGAGCACCGTGACATGCTGAGTCTCTGGGAAAGCAGAGATCCCCAGTGCTGTTGTGCCTGTGGATAGGCTGCAGGGGGACGGTGAAGACCAGCAAGATCTTTAAGGGCTGGCACCTTCCTTGTGGGAGAAGGAGCCAGACGTTTGCCTTTTCAGAAAAAGTTTCTGCCGAGAACGAGCACCGTGACATGCTGACTGTCTGGGAAAGCAGAGATCCCCAGTGCTGTTGCGGCTAAAGATAGGCTGCAGAGGGATAGTGAAGACCTGCAAGATCATTCAGGGCTGGCACCTGCCTTGTGGGAGAAGGAGCCAGACGTTTGCCTTTTCAGAATAAGTTTCTGCCGAGAACGAGCACCGTGACATGCTGAGTCTCTGGGAAAGCAGAGATCCCCAGTGCTGTTGCGGCTAAAGATAGGCTGCAGGGGGACTGTGAAGACCAGCAAGATCTTTCAGGGCTAACACCTTCCTTGTGGGAGAAGGAGCCGTAAGTTTGTCTTTTCAGAAAAAGTTTCTGCCGAGAACGAGCACCGTGACATGCTGAGTCTCTGGGAAAGCAGAGATCCCCAGTGCTGTTGTGCCTGTGGATAGGCTGCAGAGGGATAGTGAAGACCTGCAAGAGCTTTCAGGGCTGGCACCTTCCTTGTGGGAGAAGGAGCCAGACGTTTGCCTTTTCAGAAAAAGTTTCTGCCGAGAACGAGCACCGTGACATGCGGAGTCTCTGGGAAAGCACAGAGCCCCAGTTCTGTTGCGGCTAAAGATAGGCTGCAGAGGGATAGTGAAGACCAGCAAGAGCTTTCAGGGCTGGCACCTTCCTTGTGGGAGAAGGAGCCGTAAGTTTGTCTTTTCAGAAAAAGTTTCTGCCGAGAACGAGCACCGTGACATGCTGAGTGTCTGGGAAAGCACAGATCCCCAGTGCTGTTGTGCCTGTGGATAGGCTGCAGGGGGACAGTGAAGACCAGCAAGACCTTTAAGGGCTGGCACCTTCCTTGTGGGAGAAGGAGCCAGACGTTTGCCTTTTCAGAAAAAGTTTCTGCCAAGAACGAGCACCGTGACATGCTGAGTCTCTGGGAAAGCAGAGATCCCCAGTGCTGTTGCGGCTAAAGATAGGCTGCAGAGGGATAGTGAAGACCTGCAAGAGCTTTCAGGGCTGGCACCTTCCTTGTGGGAGAAGGAGCCGTAAGTTTGTCTTTTCAGAAAAAGTTTCTGCCGAGAACGAGCACCGTGACATGCTGAGTCTCTGGGAAAGCAGAGATCCCCAGTGCTGTTGTGCCTGTGGATAGGCTGCAGGGGGACGGTGAAGACCAGCAAGATCTTTAAGGGCTGGCACCTTCCTTGTGGGAGAAGGAGCCAGACGTTTGCCTTTTCAGAAAAAGTTTCTGCCGAGAACGAGCACCGTGACATGCTGAGTGTCTGGGAAAGCAGAGATCCCCAGTGCTGTTGCGGCTAAAGATAGGCTGCAGAGGGATAGTGAAGACCTGCAAGAGCTTTCAGGGCTGGCACCTTCCTTGTGGAAGATGGAGCCATACGTTTGCCTCTTCAGAAAAACGCTCTGCCGTAAGCGAGCACCATAAGATGCTGAATCTCTGGGAAAGCAGAGATCCCCAGTGCTGTTGTGCCTGTGGATAGGCTGCAGAGGGATAGTGAAGACCAGCAAGATCTTTCAGGGCTGGCACCTTCCTTGTTGGAGAAGGAGCCAGACATTTGCCTTTTCAGAAAAAGTTTCTGCCGAGAACGAGCACCATAAGATGCTGAATCTCTGGGAAAGGAGAGATCCCCAGTGCTGTTGCGGCTAAAGATAGGCTGCAGAGGGATAGTGAAGACCAGCAAGATCTTTCAGGGCTGGCACCTTCCTTGTGGAAGAAGGAGCCAGACATTTGCCTTTTCAGAAAAAGTTTCTGCCGAGAACGAGCACCGTGACATGCTGAGTGTCTGGGAAAGCAGAGATCCCCAGTGCTGATGCGGCTAAAGATAGGCTGCAGAGGGATAGTGAAGACCTGCAAGAGCTTTCAGGGCTGGCACCTTCCTTGTGGGAGAAGGAGCCAGACGTTTGCCTTTTCAGAAAAAGTTTCTGCCGAGAACGAGCACCGTGACATGCTGAGTCTCTGGGAAAGCAGAGATCCCCAGTGCTGTTGCGGCTAAAGATAGGCTGCAGAGGGATAGTGAAGACCTGCAAGAGCTTTCAGGGCTGGCACCTTCCTTGTGGGAGAAGGAGCCAGACGTTTGCCTTTTCAGAAAAAGTTTCTGCCGAGAACGAGCACCGTGACATGCGGAGTCTCTGGGAAAGCAGAGATCCCCAGTGCTGTTGCAGCTAAAGATAGGCTGCAGAGGGATAGTGAAGACCTGCAAGAGCTTTCAGGGCTGGCACCTTCCTTGTGGGAGAAGGAGCCAGACGTTTGCCTTTTCAGAAAAAGTTTCTGCCGAGAACGAGCACCGTGACATGCTGAGTGTCTGGGAAAGCAGAGATCCCCAGTGCTGTTGCGGCTAAAGATAGGCTGCAGAGGGATAGTGAAGACCTGCAAGATCATTCAGGGCTGGCACCTGCCTTGTGGGAGAAGGAGCCAGACGTTTGCCTTTTCAGAAAAAGTTTCTGCCGAGAACGAGCACCGTGACATGCGGAGTCTCTGGGAAAGCAGAGATCCCCAGTGCTGTTGCGGCTAAAGATAGGCTGCAGGGGGACTGTGAAGACCAGCAAGATCTTTCAGGGCTGGCACCTTCCTTGTGGGAGAAGGAGCCGTAAGTTTGTCTTTTCAGAAAAAGTTTCTGCCGAGAACGAGCACCGTGACATGCTGAGTCTCTGGGAAAGCAGAGATCCCCAGTGCTGTTGTGCCTGTGGATAGGCTGCAGAGGGATAGTGAAGACCTGCAAGAGCTTTCAGGGCTGGCACCTTCCTTGTGGGAGAAGGAGCCAGACGTTTGCCTTTTCAGAAAAAGTTTCTGCCGAGAACGAGCACCGTGACATGCGGAGTCTCTGGGAAAGCACAGATCCCCAGTGCTGTTGCGGCTAAAGATAGGCTGCAGAGGGATAGTGAAGACCAGCAAGAGCTTTCAGGGCTGGCACCTTCCTTGTGGGAGAAGGAGCCGTAAGTTTGTCTTTTCAGAAAAAGTTTCTGCCGAGAACGAGCACCGTGACATGCTGAGTCTGTAGGAAAGCAGAGATCCCCAGTGCTGTTGTGCCTGTGGATAGGCTGCAGGGGGACAGTGAAGACCAGCAAGATCTTTAAGGGCTGGCACCTTCCTTGTGGGAGAAGGAGCCAGACGTTTGCCTTTTCAGAAAAAGTTTCTGCCGAGAACGAGCACCGTGACATGCTGAGTCTCTGGGAAAGCACAGAGACCCAGTTCTGTTGCGGCTAAAGATAGGCTGCAGAGGGATAGTGAAGACCTGCAAGAGCTTTCAGGGCTGGCACCTTCCTTGTGGGAGAAGGAGCCGTAAGTTTGTCTTTTCAGAAAAAGTTTCTGCCGAGAACGAGCACCGTGACATGCTGAGTCTCTGGGAAAGCAGAGATCCCCAGTGCTGTTGTGCCTGTGGATAGGCTGCAGGGGGACGGTGAAGACCAGCAAGATCTTTAAGGGCTGGCACCTTCCTTGTGGGAGAAGGAGCCAGACGTTTGCCTTTTCAGAAAAAGTTTCTGCCGAGAACGAGCACCGTGACATGCTGAGTGTCTGGGAAAGCAGAGATCCCCAGTGCTGTTGCAGCTAAAGATAGGCTGCAGAGGGATAGTGAAGACCTGCAAGAGCTTTCAGGGCTGGCACCTTCCTTGTGGGAGAAGGAGCCAGACGTTTGCCTTTTCAGAAAAAGTTTCTGCCGAGAACGAGCACCGTGACATGCTGAGTGTCTGGGAAAGCAGAGATCCCCAGTGCTGTTGCGGCTAAAGATAGGCTGCAGAGGGATAGTGAAGACCTGCAAGATCATTCAGGGCTGGCACCTGCCTTGTGGGAGAAGGAGCCAGACGTTTGCCTTTTCAGAAAAAGTTTCTGCCGAGAACGAGCACCGTGACATGCTGAGTCTCTGGGAAAGCAGAGATCCCCAGTGCTGTTGCGGCTAAAGATAGGCTGCAGGGGGACTGTGAAGACCAGCAAGATCTTTCAGGGCTGGCACCTTCCTTGTGGGAGAAGGAGCCGTAAGTTTGTCTTTTCAGAAAAAGTTTCTGCCGAGAACGAGCACCGTGACATGCTGAGTCTCTGGGAAAGCAGAGATCCCCAGTGCTGTTGTGCCTGTGGATAGGCTGCAGAGGGATAGTGAAGACCTGCAAGAGCTTTCAGGGCTGGCACCTTCCTTGTGGGAGAAGGAGCCAGACGTTTGCCTTTTCAGAAAAAGTTTCTGCCGAGAACGAGCACCGTGACATGCGGAGTCTCTGGGAAAGCACAGAGCCCCAGTTCTGTTGCGGCTAAAGATAGGCTGCAGAGGGATAGTGAAGACCAGCAAGAGCTTTCAGGGCTGGCACCTGCCTTGTGGGAGAAGGAGCCAGACGTTTGCCTTTTCAGAAAAAGTTTCTGCCGAGAACGAGCACCGTGACATGCTGAGTCTCTGGGAAAGCAGAGATCCCCAGTGCTGTTGCGGCTAAAGATAGGCTGCAGGGGGACTGTGAAGACCAGCAAGATCTTTCAGGGCTGGCACCTTCCTTGTGGGAGAAGGAGCCGTAAGTTTGTCTTTTCAGAAAAAGTTTCTGCCGAGAACGAGCACCGTGACATGCTGAGTCTCTGGGAAAGCAGAGATCCCCAGTGCTGTTGTGCCTGTGGATAGGCTGCAGAGGGATAGTGAAGACCTGCAAGAGCTTTCAGGGCTGGCACCTTCCTTGTGGGAGAAGGAGCCAGACGTTTGCCTTTTCAGAAAAAGTTTCTGCCGAGAACGAGCACCGTGACATGCGGAGTCTCTGGGAAAGCACAGAGCCCCAGTTCTGTTGCGGCTAAAGATAGGCTGCAGAGGGATAGTGAAGACCAGCAAGAGCTTTCAGGGCTGGCACCTTCCTTGTGGGAGAAGGAGCCGTAAGTTTGTCTTTTCAGAAAAAGTTTCTGCCGAGAACGAGCACCGTGACATGCTGAGTCTCTG
This sequence comes from Astur gentilis, assembly GCF_929443795.1. Classification (NCBI taxonomy): domain Eukaryota; kingdom Metazoa; phylum Chordata; class Aves; order Accipitriformes; family Accipitridae; genus Astur; species Astur gentilis. Next base: position 3,868,605 of record NW_026061008.1, read on the forward strand.
GGAAAGCACAGATCCCCAGTGCTGTTGTGCCTGTGGATAGGCTGCAGGGGGACAGTGAAGACCAGCAAGACCTTTAAGGGCTGGCACCTTCCTTGTGGGAGAAGGAGCCAGACGTTTGCCTTTTCAGAAAAAGTTTCTGCCGAGAACGAGCACCGTGACATGCTGAGTCTCTGGGAAAGCAGAGATCCCCAGTGCTGTTGCGGCTAAAGATAGGCTGCAGAGGGATAGTGAAGACCTGCAAGAGCTTTCAGGGCTGGCACCTTCCTTGTGGGAGAAGGAGCCGTAAGTTTGTCTTTTCAGAAAAAGTTTCTGCCGAGAACGAGCACCGTGACATGCGGAGTCTCTGGGAAAGCACAGAGCCCCAGTTCTGTTGCGGCTAAAGATAGGCTGCAGAGGGATAGTGAAGACCAGCAAGAGCTTTCAGGGCTGGCACCTTCCTTGTGGGAGAAGGAGCCGTAAGTTTGTCTTTTCAGAAAAAGTTTCTGCCGAGAACGAGCACCGTGACATGCTGAGTCTCTGGGAAAGCAGAGATCCCCAGTGCTGTTGTGCCTGTGGATAGGCTGCAGGGGGACGGTGAAGACCAGCAAGATCTTTAAGGGCTGGCACCTTCCTTGTGGGAGAAGGAGCCAGACGTTTGCCTTTTCAGAAAAAGTTTCTGCCGAGAACGAGCACCGTGACATGCTGAGTGTCTGGGAAAGCAGAGATCCCCAGTGCTGTTGCGGCTAAAGATAGGCTGCAGAGGGATAGTGAAGACCTGCAAGAGCTTTCAGGGCTGGCACCTTCCTTGTGGAAGATGGAGCCATACGTTTGCCTCTTCAGAAAAACGCTCTGCCGTAAGCGAGCACCATAAGATGCTGAATCTCTGGGAAAGCAGAGATCCCCAGTGCTGTTGTGCCTGTGGATAGGCTGCAGAGGGATAGTGAAGACCAGCAAGATCTTTCAGGGCTGGCACCTTCCTTGTTGGAGAAGGAGCCAGACATTTGCCTTTTCAGAAAAAGTTTCTGCCGAGAACGAGCACCATAAGATGCTGAATCTCTGGGAAAGGAGAGATCCCCAGTGCTGTTGCGGCTAAAGATAGGCTGCAGAGGGATAGTGAAGACCAGCAAGATCTTTCAGGGCTGGCACCTTCCTTGTGGGAGAAGGAGCCAGACATTTGCCTTTTCAGAAAAAGTTTCTGCCGAGAACGAGCACCGTGACATGCTGAGTGTCTGGGAAAGCAGAGATCCCCAGTGCTGATGCGGCTAAAGATAGGCTGCAGAGGGATAGTGAAGACCTGCAAGAGCTTTCAGGGCTGGCACCTTCCTTGTGGGAGAAGGAGCCAGACGTTTGCCTTTTCAGAAAAAGTTTCTGCCGAGAACGAGCACCGTGACATGCTGAGTCTCTGGGAAAGCAGAGATCCCCAGTGCTGTTGCGGCTAAAGATAGGCTGCAGAGGGATAGTGAAGACCTGCAAGAGCTTTCAGGGCTGGCACCTTCCTTGTGGGAGAAGGAGCCAGACGTTTGCCTTTTCAGAAAAAGTTTCTGCCGAGAACGAGCACCGTGACATGCGGAGTCTCTGGGAAAGCACAGATCCCCAGTTCTGTTGCGGCTAAAGATAGGCTGCAGAGGGATAGTGAAGACCTGCAAGAGCTTTCAGGGCTGGCACCTTCCTTGTGGGAGAAGGAGCCGTAAGTTTGTCTTTTCAGAAAAAGTTTCTGCCGAGAACGAGCACCGTGACATGCTGAGTCTCTGGGAAAGCAGAGATCCCCAGTGCTGTTGTGCCTGTGGATAGGCTGCAGGGGGACAGTGAAGACCAGCAAGATCTTTAAGGGCTGGCACCTTCCTTGTGGGAGAAGGAGCCAGACGTTTGCCTTTTCAGAAAAAGTTTCTGCCGAGAACGAGCACCGTGACATGCTGAGTCTCTGGGAAAGCAGAGATCCCCAGTGCTGTTGCGGCTAAAGATAGGCTGCAGAGGGATAGTGAAGACCTGCAAGAGCTTTCAGGGCTGGCACCTTCCTTGTGGGAGAAGGAGCCAGACGTTTGCCTTTTCAGAAAAAGTTTCTGCCGAGAACGAGCACCGTGACATGCTGAGTCTCTGGGAAAGCAGAGATCCCCAGTGCTGTTGCAGCTAAAGATAGGCTGCAGAGGGATAGTGAAGACCTGCAAGAGCTTTCTGGGCTGGCACCTTCCTTGTGGAAGATGGAGCCATACGTTTGCCTCTTCAGAAAAACGCTCTGCCGTAAGCGAGCACCATAAGATGCTGAATCTCTGGGAAAGCAGAGATCCCCAGTGCTGTTGTGCCTGTGGATAGGCTGCAGAGGGATAGTGAAGACCTGCAAGATCTTTAAGGGCTGGCACCTTCCTTGTGGGAGAAGTAGCCAGACGTTTGCCTTTTCAGAAAAAGTTTCTGCCGAGAACGAGCACCGTGACATGCTGAGTCTCTGGGAAAGCAGAGATCCCCAGTGCTGTTGCGGCTAAAGATAGGCTGCAGAGGGATAGTGAAGACCAGCAAGAGCTTTCAGGGCTGGCACCTTCCTTGTGGGAGAAGGAGCCGTAAGTTTGTCTTTTCAGAAAAAGTTTCTGCCGAGAACGAGCACCGTGACATGCTGAGTCTCTGGGAAAGCAGAGATCCCCAGTGCTGTTGTGCCTGTGGATAGGCTGCAGGGGGACGGTGAAGACCAGCAAGATCTTTAAGGGCTGGCACCTTCCTTGAGGGAGAAGGAGCCAGACGTTTGCCTTTTCAGAAAAAGTTTCTGCCGAGAACGAGCACCGTGACATGCTGAGTCTCTGGGAAAGCAGAGATCCCCAGTGCTGTTGCGGCTAAAGATAGGCTGCAGAGGGATAGTGAAGACCAGCAAGAGCTTTCAGGGCTGGCACCTTCCTTGTGGGAGAAGGAGCCGTAAGTTTGTCTTTTCAGAAAAAGTTTCTGCTGAGAACGAGCACCGTGACATGCTGAGTCTCTGGGAAAGCAGAGATCCCCAGTGCTGTTGCGGCTAAAGATAGGCTGCAGAGGGATAGTGAAGACCTGCAAGAGCTTTCAGGGCTGGCACCTTCCTTGTGGGAGAAGGAGCCAGACGTTTGCCTTTTCAGAAAAAGTTTCTGCCGAGAACGAGCACCGTGACATGCGGAGTCTCTGGGAAAGCACAGATCCCCAGTTCTGTTGCGGCTAAAGATAGGCTGCAGAGGGATAGTGAAGACCTGCAAGAGCTTTCAGGGCTGGCACCTTCCTTGTGGGAGAAGGAGCCAGACGTTTGCCTTTTCAGAAAAAGTTTCTGCCGAGAACGAGCACCGTGACATGCTGAGTCTCTGGGAAAGCAGAGATCCCCAGTGATGTTGTTCCTGTGGATAGGCTGCAGGGGGACGGTGAAGACCAGCAAGATCTTTAAGGGCTGGCACCTTCCTTGTGGGAGAAGGAGCCAGACGTTTGCCTTTTCAGAAAAAGTTTCTGCCGAGAACGAGCACCGTGACATGCTGAGTCTCTGGGAAAGCAGAGATCCCCAGTGCTGTTGCGGCTAAAGATAGGCTGCAGAGGGATAGTGAAGACCTGCAAGAGCTTTCAGGGCTGGCACCTTCCTTGTGGGAGAAGGAGCCGTAAGTTTGTCTTTTCAGAAAAAGTTTCTGCCGAGAACGAGCACCGTGACATGCTGAGTCTCTGGGAAAGCAGAGATCCCCAGTTCTGTTGCGGCTAAAGATAGGCTGCAGAGGGATAGTGAAGACCAGCAAGAGCTTCCAGGGCTGGCACCTTCCTTGTGGGAGAAGGAGCCAGACGTTTGCCTTTTCAGAAAAAGTTTCTGCCGAGAACGAGCACCGTGACATGCGGAGTCTCTGGGAAAGCACAGAGCCCCAGTTCTGTTGCGGCTAAAGATAGGCTGCAGAGGGATAGTGAAGACCAGCAAGAGCTTTCAGGGCTGGCACCTTCCTTGTGGGAGAAGGAGCCGTAAGTTTGTCTTTTCAGAAAAAGTTTCTGCCGAGAACGAGCACCGTAACATGCTGAGTCTCTGGGAAAGCAGAGATCCCCAGTGCTGTTGTGCCTGTGGATAGGCTGCAGGGGGACAGTGAAGACCAGCAAGATCTTTAAGGGCTGGCACCTTCCTTGTGGGAGAAGGAGCCAGACGTTTGCCTTTTCAGAAAAAGTTTCTGCCGAGAACGAGCACCGTGACATGCGGAGTCTCTGGGAAAGCAGAGATCCCCAGTTCTGTTGCGGCTAAAGACAGGCTGCAGAGGGATAGTGAAGACCAGCAAGAGCTTTCAGGGCTGGCACCTTCCTTGTGGGAGAAGGAGCCGTAAGTTTGTCTTTTCAGAAAAAGTTTCTGCCGAGAACGAGCACCGTGACATGCTGAGTCTCTGGGAAAGCAGAGATCCCCAGTGCTGTTGTGCCTGTGGATAGGCTGCAGGGGGACGGTGAAGACCAGCAAGATCTTTAAGGGCTGGCACCTTCCTTGTGGGAGAAGGAGCCAGACGTTTGCCTTTTCAGAAAAAGTTTCTGCCGAGAACGAGCACCGTGACATGCTGAGTCTCTGGGAAAGCAGAGATCCCCAGTTCTGTTGCGGCTAAAGATAGGCTGCAGAGGGATAGTGAAGACCTGCAAGAGCTTTCAGGGCTGGCACCTTCCTTGTGGAAGATGGAGCCATACGTTTGCCTCTTCAGAAAAACGCTCTGCCGTCAGCGAGCACCCTCAGATGCTGAATCACTGGGAAAGCAGAGATCCCCAGTGCTGTTGCGGCTAAAGATAGGCTGCAGAGGGATAGTGAAGACCAGCAAGATCTTTCAGGGCTGGCACCTTCCTTGTGGGAGAAGGAGCCAGACATTTGCCTTTTCAGAAAAAGTTTCTGCCGAGAACAAGCACCATAAGATGCTGAATCTCTGGGAAAGCAGAGATCCCCAGTGCTGTTGCGGCTAAAGATAGGCTGCAGAGGGATAGTGAAGACCAGCAAGATCTTTCAGGGCTGGCACCTTCCTTGTGGGAGAAGGAGCCAGACATTTGCCTTTTCAGAAAAAGTTTCTGCCGAGAACGAGCACCGTGACATGCGGAGTCTCTGGGAAAGCAGAGATCCCCAGTGCTGTTGCGGCTAAAGATAGGCTGCAGAGGGATAGTGAAGACCTGCAAGATCATTCAGGGCTGGCACCTTCCTTGTGGGAGAAGGAGCCAGACGTTTGCCTTTTCAGAAAAAGTTTCTGCCGAGAACGAGCACCGTGACATGCTGAGTGTCTGGGAAAGCAGAGCTCCCCAGTGCTGTTGCGGCTATAGATAGGCTGCAGAGGGATAGTGAAGACCTGCAAGAGCTTTCAGGGCTGGCACATTCCTTGTGGGAGAAGGAGCCAGACGTTTGCCTTTTCAGAAAAAGTTTCTGCCGAGAACGAGCACCGTGACATGCGGAGTCTCTGGGAAAGCACAGATCCCCAGTTCTGTTGCGGCTAAAGATAGGCTGCAGAGGGATAGTGAAGACCAGCAAGAGCTTTCAGGGCTGGCACCTTCCTTGTGGGAGAAGGAGCCGTAAGTTTGTCTTTTCAGAAAAAGTTTCTGCCGAGAACGAGCACCGTGACATGCTGAGTCTCTGGGAAAGCAGAGATCCCCAGTGCTGTTGTGCCTGTGGATAGGCTGCAGAGGGATAGTGAAGACCTGCAAGAGCTTTCAGGGCTGGCACCTTCCTTGTGGGAGAAGGAGCCAGACGTTTGCCTTTTCAGAAAAAGTTTCTGCCGAGAACGAGCACCGTGACATGCTGAGTCTCTGGGAAAGCAGAGATCCCCAGTGATGTTGTGCCTGTGGATAGGCTGCAGGGGGACGGTGAAGACCAGCAAGATCGTTAAGGGCTGGCACCTTCCTTGTGGGAGAAGGAGCCAGACGTTTGCCTTTTCAGAAAAAGTTTCTGCCGAGAACGAGCACCATAAGATGCTGAATCTCTGGGAAAGGAGAGATCCCCAGTGCTGTTGCGGCTAAAGATAGGCTGCAGAGGGATAGTGAAGACCAGCAAGATCTTTCAGGGCTGGCACCTTCCTTGTGGGAGAAGGAGCCAGACATTTGCCTTTTCAGAAAAAGTTTCTGCCGAGAACGAGCACCGTGACATGCTGAGTGTCTGGGAAAGCAGAGATCCCCAGTGCTGTTGCGGCTAAAGATAGGCTGCAGGGGGACGGTGAAGACCAGCAAGATCGTTAAGGGCTGGCACCTTCCTTGTGGGAGAAGGAGCCAGACGTTTGCCTTTTCAGAAAAAGTTTCTGCCGAGAACGAGCACCGTGACATGCTGAGTCTCTGGGAAAGCAGAGATCCCCAGTGCTGTTGCGGCTAAAGATAGGCTGCAGAGGGATAGTGAAGACCTGCAAGAGCTTTCAGGGCTGGCACCTTCCTTGTGGGAGAAGGAGCCAGACGTTTGCCTTTTCAGAAAAAGTTTCTGCCGAGAACGAGCACCGTGACATGCTGAGTCTCTGGGAAAGCAGAGATCCCCAGTGCTGTTGCGGCTAAAGATAGGCTGCAGAGGGATAGTGAAGACCTGCAAGATCTTTCAGGGCTGGCACCTTCCTTGTGGGAGAAGGAGCCAGATGTTTGCCTTTTCAGAAAAAGTTTCTGCCGAGAACGAGCACCGTGACATGCGGAGTCTCTGGGAAAGCACAGATCCCCAGTGCTGTTGCGGCTAAAGATAGGCTGCAGAGGGATAGTGAAGACCAGCAAGAGCTTTCAGGGCTGGCACCTTCCTTGTGGGAGAAGGAGCCGTAAGTTTGTCTTTTCAGAAAAAGTTTCTGCCGAGAACGAGCACCGTGACATGCTGAGTCTCTGGGAAAGCAGAGATCCCCAGTGCTGTTGTGCCTGTGGATAGGCTGCAGGGGGACAGTGAAGACCAGCAAGATCTTTAAGGGCTGGCACCTTCCTTGTGGGAGAAGGAGCCAGACGTTTGCCTTTTCAGAAAAAGTTTCTGCCGAGAACGAGCACCGTGACATGCTGAGTCTCTGGGAAAGCAGAGATCCCCAGTGCTGTTGCGGCTAAAGATAGGCTGCAGAGGGATAGTGAAGACCTGCAAGAGCTTTCAGGGCTGGCACCTTCCTTGTGGGAGAAGGAGCCAGACGTTTGCCTTTTCAGAAAAAGTTTCTGCCGAGAACGAGCACCATGACATGCGGAGTCTCTGGGAAAGAACAGATCCCCAGTTCTGTTGCGGCTAAAGATAAGCTGCAGAGGGATAGTGAAGACCAGCAAGAGCTTTCAGGGCTGGCACCTTCCTTGTGGGAGAAGGAGCCGTAAGTTTGTCTTTTCAGAAAAAGTTTCTGCCGAGAACGAGCACCGTGACATGCTGAGTCTCTGGGAAAGCAGAGATCCCCAGTGCTGTTGCGGCTAAAGATAGGCTGCAGAGGGATAGTGAAGACCTGCAAGAGCTTTCAGGGCTGGCACCTTCCTTGTGGGAGAAGGAGCCAGACGTTTGCCTTTTCAGAAAAAGTTTCTGCCGAGAACGAGCACCGTGACATGCTGAGTCTCTGGCAAAGCAGAGATCCCCAGTGCTGTTGCGGCTAAAGATAGGCTGCAGAGGGATAGTGAAGACCAGCAAGATCTTTCAGGGCTGGCACCTTCCTTGTGGGAGAAGGAGCCAGATGTTTGCCTTTTCAGAAAAAGTTTCTGCCGAGAACGAGCACCGTGACATGCTGAGTGTCTGGGAAAGCAGAGATCCCCAGTGCTGTTGCGGCTAAAGATAGGCTGCAGAGGGATAGTGAAGACCTGCAAGAGCTTTCAGGGCTGGCACCTTCCTTGTGGAAGATGGAGCCATACGTTTGCCTCTTCAGAAAAACGCTCTGCCGTAAGCGAGCACCATAAGATGCTGAATCACTGGGAAAGCAGAGATCCCCAGTGCTGTTGCGGCTAAAGATAGGCTGCAGAGGGATAGTGAAGACCAGCAAGATCTTTCAGGGCTGGCACCTTCCTTGTGGGAGAAGGAGCCAGACATTTGCCTTTTCAGAAAAAGTTTCTGCCGAGAACAAGCACCATAAGATGCTGAATCTCTGGGAAAGCAGAGATCCCCAGTGCTGTTGCGGCTAAAGATAGGCTGCAGAGGGATAGTGAAGACCAGCAAGATCTTTCAGGGCTGGCACCTTCCTTGTGGGAGAAGGAGCCAGACATTTGCCTTTTCAGAAAAAGTTTCTGCCGAGAACGAGCACCGTGACATGCTGAGTGTCTGGGAAAGCAGAGATCCCCAGTGCTGTTGCGGCTAAAGATAGGCTGCAGAGGGATAGTGAAGACCTGCAAGATCATTCAGGGCTGGCACCTTCCTTGTGGGAGAAGGAGCCAGACGTTTGCCTTTTCAGAAAAAGTTTCTGCCGAGAACGAGCACCGTGACATGCTGAGTGTCTGGGAAAGCAGAGCTCCCCAGTGCTGTTGCGGCTATAGATAGGCTGCAGAGGGATAGTGAAGACCTGCAAGAGCTTTCAGGGCTGGCACCTTCCTTGTGGGAGAAGGAGCCAGACGTTTGCCTTTTCAGAAAAAGTTTCTGCCGAGAACGAGCACCGTGACATGCGGAGTCTCTGGGAAAGCACAGATCCCCAGTTCTGTTGCGGCTAAAGATAGGCTGCAGAGGGATAGTGAAGACCAGCAAGAGCTTTCAGGGCTGGCACCTTCCTTGTGGGAGAAGGAGCCGTAAGTTTGTCTTTTCAGAAAAAGTTTCTGCCGAGAACGAGCACCGTGACATGCTGAGTCTCTGGGAAAGCAGAGATCCCCAGTGCTGTTGTGCCTGTGGATAGGCTGCAGAGGGATAGTGAAGACCTGCAAGAGCTTTCAGGGCTGGCACCTTCCTTGTGGGAGAAGGAGCCAGACGTTTGCCTTTTCAGAAAAAGTTTCTGCCGAGAACGAGCACCGTGACATGCTGAGTCTCTGGGAAAGCAGAGATCCCCAGTGATGTTGTGCCTGTGGATAGGCTGCAGGGGGACGGTGAAGACCAGCAAGATCGTTAAGGGCTGGCACCTTCCTTGTGGGAGAAGGAGCCAGACGTTTGCCTTTTCAGAAAAAGTTTCTGCCGAGAACGAGCACCATAAGATGCTGAATCTCTGGGAAAGGAGAGATCCCCAGTGCTGTTGCGGCTAAAGATAGGCTGCAGAGGGATAGTGAAGACCAGCAAGATCTTTCAGGGCTGGCACCTTCCTTGTGGGAGAAGGAGCCAGACATTTGCGTTTTCAGAAAAAGTTTCTGCCGAGAACGAGCACCGTGACATGCTGAGTGTCTGGGAAAGCAGAGATCCCCAGTGCTGTTGCGGCTAAAGATAGGCTGCAGAGGGATAGTGAAGACCTGCAAGATCATTCAGGGCTGGCACCTGCCTTGTGGGAGAAGGAGCCAGACGTTTGCCTTTTCAGAAAAAGTTTCTGCCGAGAACGAGCACCGTGACATGCTGAGTCTCTGGGAAAGCAGAGATCCCCAGTGCTGTTGCGGCTAAAGATAGGCTGCAGAGGGATAGTGAAGACCTGCAAGAGCTTTCAGGGCTGGCACCTTCCTTGTGGGAGAAGGAGCCAGACGTTTGACTTTTCAGAAAAAGTTTCTGCCGAGAACGAGCACCGTGACATGCTGAGTCTCTGGGAAAGCAGAGATCCCCAGTGCTGTTGCGGCTAAAGATAGGCTGCAGAGGGATAGTGAAGACCTGCAAGATCTTTCAGGGCTGGCACCTTCCTTGTGGGAGAAGGAGCCAGATGTTTGCCTTTTCAGAAAAAGTTTCTGCCGAGAACGAGCACCGTGACATGCGGAGTCTCTGGGAAAGCAGAGATCCCCAGTGCTGTTGCGGCTATAGATAGGCTGCAGAGGGATAGTGAAGACCAGCAAGAGCTTTCAGGGCTGGCACCTTCCTTGTGGGAGAAGGAGCCGTAAGTTTGTCTTTTCAGAAAAAGTTTCTGCCGAGAACGAGCACCGTGACATGCTGAGTCTCTGGGAAAGCAGAGATCCCCAGTGCTGTTGTGCCTGTGGATAGGCTGCAGGGGGACAGTGAAGACCAGCAAGATCTTTAAGGGCTGGCACCTTCCTTGTGGGAGAAGGAGCCAGACGTTTGCCTTTTCAGAAAAAGTTTCTGCCGAGAACGAGCACCGTGACATGCTGAGTCTCTGGGAAAGCAGAGATCCCCAGTGCTGTTGCGGCTAAAGATAGGCTGCAGAGGGATAGTGAAGACCTGCAAGAGCTTTCAGGGCTGGCACCTTCCTTGTGGGAGAAGGAGCCAGACGTTTGCCTTTTCAGAAAAAGTTTCTGCCGAGAACGAGCACCATGACATGCGGAGTCTCTGGGAAAGAACAGATCCCCAGTTCTGTTGCGGCTAAAGATAAGCTGCAGAGGGATAGTGAAGACCAGCAAGAGCTTTCAGGGCTGGCACCTTCCTTGTGGGAGAAGGAGCCGTAAGTTTGTCTTTTCAGAAAAAGTTTCTGCCGAGAACGAGCACCGTGACATGCTGAGTCTCTGGGAAAGCAGAGATCCCCAGTGCTGTTGCGGCTAAAGATAGGCTGCAGAGGGATAGTGAAGACCTGCAAGAGCTTTCAGGGCTGGCACCTTCCTTGTGGGAGAAGGAGCCAGACGTTTGCCTTTTCAGAAAAAGTTTCTGCCGAGAACGAGCACCGTGACATGCTGAGTCTCTGGCAAAGCAGAGATCCCCAGTGCTGTTGCGGCTAAAGATAGGCTGCAGAGGGATAGTGAAGACCAGCAAGATCTTTCAGGGCTGGCACCTTCCTTGTGGGAGAAGGAGCCAGATGTTTGCCTTTTCAGAAAAAGTTTCTGCCGAGAACGAGCACCGTGACATGCTGAGTGTCTGCGAAAGCAGAGATCCCCAGTGCTGTTGCGGCTAAAGATAGGCTGCAGAGGGATAGTGAAGACCTGCAAGAGCTTTCAGGGCTGGCACCTTCCTTGTGGAAGATGGAGCCAGACGTTTGCCTCTTCAGAAAAACGCTCTGCCATAAGCGAGCACCATAAGATGCTGAGTCTCTGGGAAAGCAGAGATCCCCAGTGCTGTTGTGCCTGTGGATAGGCTGCAGAGGGATAGTGAAGACCTGCAAGAGCTTTCAGGGCTGGCACCTTCCTTGTGGGAGAAGGAGCCAGACGTTTGCCTTTTCAGAAAAAGTTTCTGCCGAGAACGAGCACTGTGACATGCTGAGTCTCTGGGAAAGCAGAGATCCCCAGTGCTGTTGCGGCTAAAGATAGGCTGCAGAGGGATAGTGAAGACCTGCAAGAGCTTTCAGGGCTGGCACCTTCCTTGTGGGAGAAGGAGCCAGACGTTTGCCTTTTCAGAAAAAGTTTCTGCCGAGAACGAGCACCATGACATGCGGAGTCTCTGGGAAAGAACAGATCCCCAGTTCTGTTGCGGCTAAAGATAAGCTGCAGAGGGATAGTGAAGACCTGCAAGAGCTTTCAGGGCTGGCACCTTCCTTGTGGGAGAAGGAGCCGTAAGTTTGTCTTTTCAGAAAAAGTTTCTGCCGAGAACGAGCACCGTGACATGCTGAGTCTCTGGGAAAGCAGAGATCCCCAGTGCTGTTGTGCCTGTGGATAGGCTGCAGAGGGATAGTGAAGACCTGCAAGAGCTTTCAGGGCTGGCACCTTCCTTGTGGGAGAAGGAGCCAGACGTTTGCCTTTTCAGAAAAAGTTTCTGCCGAGAACGAGCACCGTGACATGCTGAGTCTCTGGGAAAGCAGAGATCCCCAGTGCTGTTGTGCCTGTGGATAGGCTGCAGGGGGACGGTGAAGACCAGCAAGATCTTTAAGGGCTGGCACCTTCCTTGTGGGAGAAGGAGCCAGATGTTTGCCTTTTCAGAAAAAGTTTCTGCCGAGAACGAGCACCGTGACATGCTGAGTCTCTGGGAAAGCAGAGATCCCCAGTGCTGTTGCGGCTAAAGATAGGCTGCAGAGGGATAGTGAAGACCTGCAAGAGCTTTCAGGGCTGGCACCTTCCTTGTGGGAGAAGGAGCCAGACGTTTGCCTTTTCAGAAAAAGTTTCTGCCGAGAACGAGCACCGTGACATGCTGAGTCTCTGGGAAAGCAGAGATCCCCAGTGCTGTTGCGGCTAAAGATAGGCTGCAGAGGGATAGTGAAGACCAGCAAGATCTTTCAGGGCTGGCACCTTCCTTGTGGGAGAAGGAACCAGACATTTGCCTTTTCAGAAAAAGTTTCTGCCGAGAACGAGCACCGTGACATGCTGAGTGTCTGGGAAAGCAGAGATCCCCAGTGCTGTTGCGGCTAAAGATAGGCTGCAGAGGGATAGTGAAGACCTGCAAGAGCTTTCAGGGCTGGCACCTTCCTTGTGGAAGATGGAGCCAGACGTTTGCCTCTTCAGAAAAACGCTCTGCCGTAAGCGAGCACCATAAGATGCTGAGTCTCTGGGAAAGCAGAGATCCCCAGTGCTGTTGTGCCTGTGGATAGGCTGCAGAGGGATAGTGAAGACCTGCAAGAGCTTTCAGGGCTGGCACCTTCCTTGTGGGAGAAGGAGCCAGACGTTTGCCTTTTCAGAAAAAGTTTCTGCCGAGAACGAGCACCGTGACATGCTGAGTCTCTGGGAAAGCAGAGATCCCCAGTGCTGTTGCGGCTAAAGATAGGCTGCAGAGGGATAGTGAAGACCTGCAAGAGCTTTCAGGGCTGGCACCTTCCTTGTGGGAGAAGGAGCCAGACGTTTGCCTTTTCAGAAAAAGTTTCTGCCGAGAACGAGCACCGTGACATGCGGAGTCTCTGGGAAAGCAGAGATCCCCAGTGCTGTTGCAGCTAAAGATAGGCTGCAGAGGGATAGTGAAGACCTGCAAGAGCTTTCAGGGCTGGCACCTTCCTTGTGGGAGAAGGAGCCAGACGTTTGCCTTTTCAGAAAAAGTTTCTGCCGAGAACGAGCACCGTGACATGCTGAGTGTCTGGGAAAGCAGAGATCCCCAGTGCTGTTGTGCCTGTGGATAGGCTGCAGAGGGATAGTGAAGACCTGCAAGAGCTTTCAGGGCTGGCACCTTCCTTGTGGGAGAAGGAGCCAGACGTTTGCCTTTTCAGAAAAAGTTTCTGCCGAGAACGAGCACCGTGACATGCGGAGTCTCTGGGAAAGCACAGATCCCCAGTTCTGTTGCGGCTAAAGATAGGCTGCAGAGGGATAGTGAAGACCAGCAAGAGCTTTCAGGGCTGGCACCTTCCTTGTGGGAGAAGGAGCCGTACGTTTGCCTTTTCAGAAAAAGTTTCTGCCGAGAACGAGCACCGTGACATGCTGAGTCTCTGGGAAAGCAGAGATCCCCAGTGCTGTTGTGCCTGTGGATAGGCTGCAGGGGGACGGTGAAGACCAGCAAGATCTTTAAGGGCTGGCACCTTCCTTGTGGGAGAAGGAGCCAGACGTTTGCCTTTTCAGAAAAAGTTTCTGCCGAGAACGAGCACCGTGACATGCTGAGTCTCTGGGAAAGCAGAGATCCCCAGTGCTGTTGCGGCTAAAGATAGGCTGCAGAGGGATAGTGAAGACCTGCAAGAGCTTTCAGGGCTGGCACCTTCCTTGTGGGAGAAGGAGCCAGACGTTTGTCTTTTCAGAATAAGTTTCTGCCGAGAACGAGCACCGTGACATGCTGAGTCTCTGGCAAAGCAGAGATCCCCAGTGCTGTTGCGGCTAAAGATAGGCTGCAGAGGGATAGTGAAGACCAGCAAGATCTTTCAGGGCTGGCACCTTACTTGTGGGAGAAGGAACCAGTCATTTGCCTTTTCAGAAAAAGTTTCTGCCGAGAACGAGCACCGTGACATGCTGAGTCTCTGGGAAAGCAGAGATCCCCAGTGCTGTTGCGGCTAAAGATAGGCTGCAGAGGGATAGTGAAGACCTGCAAGAGCTTTCAGGGCTGGCACCTTCCTTGTGGGAGAAGGAGCCAGACGTTTGCCTTTTCAGAAAAACGCTCTGCCGTAAGCGAGCACCGTAAGATGCTGAATCTCTGGGAAAGCAGAGCTCCCCAGTGCTGTTGCGGCTAAAGATAGGCTGCAGAGGGATAGTGAAGACCTGCAAGAGCTTTCAGGGCTGGCACCTTCCTTGTGGGAGAAGGAGCCAGACGTTTGCCTTTTCAGAAAAAGTTTCTGCCGAGAACGAGCACCGTGATATGCGGAGTCTCTGGGAAAGAACAGATCCCCAGTTCTGTTGTGGCTAAAGATAGGCTGCAGAGGGATAGTGAAGACCAGCAAGAGCTTTCAGGGCTGGCACCTTCCTTATGGGAGAAGGAGCCAGACGTTTGCCTTTTCAGAAAAAGTTTCTGCCGAGAACGAGCACCGTGACATGCTGAGTCTCTGGGAAAGCAGAGATCCCCAGTGCTGTTGTGCCTGTGGATAGGCTGCAGAGGGGTAGTGAAGACCTGCAAGAGCTTTCAGGGCTGGCACCTTCCTTGTGGGAGAAGGAGCCAGACGTTTGCCTTTTCAGAAAAAGTTTCTGCCGAGAACGAGCACCGTGACATGCGGAGTCTCTGGGAAAGCACAGAGCCCCAGTTCTGTTGCGGCTAAAGATAGGCTGCAGAGGGATAGTGAAGACCAGCAAGAGCTTTCAGGGCTGGCACCTTCCTTGTGGGAGAAGGAGCCGTAAGTTTGTCTTTTCAGAAAAAGTTTCTGCTGAGAACGAGCACCGTGACATGCTGAGTCTCTGGGAAAGCAGAGATCCCCAGTGCTGTTGTGCCTGTGGATAGGCTGCAGGGGGACGGTGAAGACCAGCAAGATCTTTAAGGGCTGGCACCTTCCTTGTGGGAGAAGGAGCCAGACGTTTGCCTTTTCAGAAAAAGTTTCTGCCGAGAACGAGCACCGTGACATGCTGAGTCTCTGGCAAAGCAGAGATCCCCAGTGCTGTTGCGGCTAAAGATAGGCTGCAGAGGGATAGTGAAGACCAGCAAGATCTTTCAGGGCTGGCACCTTCCTTGTGGGAGAAGGAGCCAGACGTTTGCCTTTTCAGAAAAAGTTTCTGCCGAGAACGAGCACCGTGACATGCTGAGTCTCTGGGAAAGCAGAGATCCCCAGTGCTGTTGCGGCTAAAGATAGGCTGCAGAGGGATAGTGAAGACCTGCAAGAGCTTTCAGGGCTGGCACCTTCCTTGTGGGAGAAGGAGCCAGACGTTTGCCTTTTCAGAAAAAGTTTCTGCCGAGAACGAGCACCGTGACATGCTGAGTCTCTGGGAAAGCAGAGATCCCCAGTGCTGTTGCGGCTAAAGATAGGCTGCAGAGGGATAGTGAAGACCTGCAAGATCTTTCAGGGCTGGCACCTTCCTTGTGGGAGAAGGAGCCAGATGTTTGCCTTTTCAGAAAAAGTTTCTGCCGAGAACGAGCACCGTGACATGCGGAGTCTCTGGGAAAGCAGAGATCCCCAGTGCTGTTGCGGCTATAGATAGGCTGCAGAGGGATAGTGAAGACCAGCAAGAGCTTTCAGGGCTGGCACCTTCCTTGTGGGAGAAGGAGCCGTAAGTTTGTCTTTTCAGAAAAAGTTTCTGCCGAGAACGAGCACCGTGACATGCTGAGTCTCTGGGAAAGCAGAGATCCCCAGTGCTGTTGTGCCTGTGGATAGGCTGCAGGGGGACAGTGAAGACCAGCAAGATCTTTAAGGGCTGGCACCTTCCTTGTGGGAGAAGGAGCCAGACGTTTGCCTTTTCAGAAAAAGTTTCTGCCGAGAACGAGCACCGTGACATGCTGAGTGTCTGGGAAAGCAGAGATCCCCAGTGCTGTTGCGGCTAAAGATAGGCTGCAGAGGGATAGTGAAGACCTGCAAGAGCTTTCAGGGCTGGCACCTTCCTTGTGGGAGAAGGAGCCAGACGTTTGCCTTTTCAGAAAAAGTTTCTGCCGAGAACGAGCACCATGACATGCGGAGTCTCTGGGAAAGAACAGATCCCCAGTTCTGTTGCGGCTAAAGATAAGCTGCAGAGGGATAGTGAAGACCAGCAAGAGCTTTCAGGGCTGGCACCTTCCTTGTGGGAGAAGGAGCCGTAAGTTTGTCTTTTCAGAAAAAGTTTCTGCCGAGAACGAGCACCGTGACATGCTGAGTCTCTGGGAAAGCAGAGATCCCCAGTGCTGTTGCGGCTAAAGATAGGCTGCAGAGGGATAGTGAAGACCTGCAAGAGCTTTCAGGGCTGGCACCTTCCTTGTGGGAGAAGGAGCCAGACGTTTGCCTTTTCAGAAAAAGTTTCTGCCGAGAACGAGCACCGTGACATGCTGAGTCTCTGGCAAAGCAGAGATCCCCAGTGCTGTTGCGGCTAAAGATAGGCTGCAGAGGGATAGTGAAGACCAGCAAGATCTTTCAGGGCTGGCACCTTCCTTGTGGGAGAAGGAGCCAGATGTTTGCCTTTTCAGAAAAAGTTTCTGCCGAGAACGAGCACCGTGACATGCTGAGTGTCTGCGAAAGCAGAGATCCCCAGTGCTGTTGCGGCTAAAGATAGGCTGCAGAGGGATAGTGAAGACCTGCAAGAGCTTTCAGGGCTGGCACCTTCCTTGTGGAAGATGGAGCCAGACGTTTGCCTCTTCAGAAAAACGCTCTGCCATAAGCGAGCACCATAAGATGCTGAGTCTCTGGGAAAGCAGAGATCCCCAGTGCTGTTGTGCCTGTGGATAGGCTGCAGAGGGATAGTGAAGACCTGCAAGAGCTTTCAGGGCTGGCACCTTCCTTGTGGGAGAAGGAGCCAGACGTTTGCCTTTTCAGAAAAAGTTTCTGCCGAGAACGAGCACTGTGACATGCTGAGTCTCTGGGAAAGCAGAGATCCCCAGTGCTGTTGCGGCTAAAGATAGGCTGCAGAGGGATAGTGAAGACCTGCAAGAGCTTTCAGGGCTGGCACCTTCCTTGTGGGAGAAGGAGCCAGACGTTTGCCTTTTCAGAAAAAGTTTCTGCCGAGAACGAGCACCATGACATGCGGAGTCTCTGGGAAAGAACAGATCCCCAGTTCTGTTGCGGCTAAAGATAAGCTGCAGAGGGATAGTGAAGACCTGCAAGAGCTTTCAGGGCTGGCACCTTCCTTGTGGGAGAAGGAGCCGTAAGTTTGTCTTTTCAGAAAAAGTTTCTGCCGAGAACGAGCACCGTGACATGCTGAGTCTCTGGGAAAGCAGAGATCCCCAGTGCTGTTGTGCCTGTGGATAGGCTGCAGAGGGATAGTGAAGACCTGCAAGAGCTTTCAGGGCTGGCACCTTCCTTGTGGGAGAAGGAGCCAGACGTTTGCCTTTTCAGAAAAAGTTTCTGCCGAGAACGAGCACCGTGACATGCTGAGTCTCTGGGAAAGCAGAGATCCCCAGTGCTGTTGTGCCTGTGGATAGGCTGCAGGGGGACGGTGAAGACCAGCAAGATCTTTAAGGGCTGGCACCTTCCTTGTGGGAGAAGGAGCCAGATGTTTGCCTTTTCAGAAAAAGTTTCTGCCGAGAACGAGCACCGTGACATGCTGAGTCTCTGGGAAAGCAGAGATCCCCAGTGCTGTTGCGGCTAAAGATAGGCTGCAGAGGGATAGTGAAGACCTGCAAGAGCTTTCAGGGCTGGCACCTTCCTTGTGGGAGAAGGAGCCAGACGTTTGCCTTTTCAGAAAAAGTTTCTGCCGAGAACGAGCACCGTGACATGCTGAGTCTCTGGGAAAGCAGAGATCCCCAGTGCTGTTGCGGCTAAAGATAGGCTGCAGAGGGATAGTGAAGACCAGCAAGATCTTTCAGGGCTGGCACCTTCCTTGTGGGAGAAGGAACCAGACATTTGCCTTTTCAGAAAAAGTTTCTGCCGAGAACGAGCACCGTGACATGCTGAGTGTCTGGGAAAGCAGAGATCCCCAGTGCTGTTGCGGCTAAAGATAGGCTGCAGAGGGATAGTGAAGACCTGCAAGAGCTTTCAGGGCTGGCACCTTCCTTGTGGAAGATGGAGCCAGACGTTTGCCTCTTCAGAAAAACTCTCTGCCGTAAGCGAGCACCATAAGATGCTGAGTCTCTGGGAAAGCAGAGATCCCCAGTGCTGTTGTGCCTGTGGATAGGCTGCAGAGGGATAGTGAAGACCTGCAAGAGCTTTCAGGGCTGGCACCTTCCTTGTGGGAGAAGGAGCCAGACGTTTGCCTTTTCAGAAAAAGTTTCTGCCGAGAACGAGCACCGTGACATGCTGAGTCTCTGGGAAAGCAGAGATCCCCAGTGCTGTTGAGGCTAAAGATAGGCTGCAGAGGGATAGTGAAGACCTGCAAGAGCTTTCAGGGCTGGCACCTTCCTTGTGGGAGAAGGAGCCAGACGTTTGCCTTTTCAGAAAAGTTTTTGCCGAGAACGAGCACCGTGACATGCGGAGTCTCTGGGAAAGCAGAGATCCCCAGTGCTGTTGCAGCTAAAGATAGGCTGCAGAGGGATAGTGAAGACCTGCAAGAGCTTTCAGGGCTGGCACCTTCCTTGTGGGAGAAGGAGCCAGACGTTTGCCTTTTCAGAAAAAGTTTCTGCCGAGAACGAGCACCGTGACATGCTGAGTGTCTGGGAAAGCAGAGATCCCCAGTGCTGTTGTGCCTGTGGATAGGCTGCAGAGGGATAGTGAAGACCTGCAAGAGCTTTCAGGGCTGGCACCTTCCTTGTGGGAGAAGGAGCCAGACGTTTGCCTTTTCAGAAAAAGTTTCTGCCGAGAACGAGCACCGTGACATGCGGAGTCTCTGGGAAAGCACAGATCCCCAGTTCTGTTGCGGCTAAAGATAGGCTGCAGAGGGATAGTGAAGACCAGCAAGAGCTTTCAGGGCTGGCACCTTCCTTGTGGGAGAAGGAGCCGTACGTTTGCCTTTTCAGAAAAAGTTTCTGCCGAGAACGAGCACCGTGACATGCTGAGTCTCTGGGAAAGCAGAGATCCCCAGTGCTGTTGTGCCTGTGGATAGGCTGCAGGGGGACGGTGAAGACCAGCAAGATCTTTAAGGGCTGGCACCTTCCTTGTGGGAGAAGGAGCCAGACGTTTGCCTTTTCAGAAAAAGTTTCTGCCGAGAACGAGCACCGTGACATGCTGAGTCTCTGGGAAAGCAGAGATCCCCAGTGCTGTTGCGGCTAAAGATAGGCTGCAGAGGGATAGTGAAGACCTGCAAGAGCTTTCAGGGCTGGCACCTTCCTTGTGGGAGAAGGAGCCAGACGTTTGTCTTTTCAGAAAAAGTTTCTGCCGAGAACGAGCACCGTGACATGCTGAGTCTCTGGCAAAGCAGAGATCCCCAGTGCTGTTGCGGCTAAAGATAGGCTGCAGAGGGATAGTGAAGACCAGCAAGATCTTTCAGGGCTGGCACCTTACTTGTGGGAGAAGGAACCAGTCATTTGCCTTTTCAGAAAAAGTTTCTGCCGAGAACGAGCACCGTGACATGCTGAGTCTCTGGGAAAGCAGAGATCCCCAGTGCTGTTGCGGCTAAAGATAGGCTGCAGAGGGATAGTGAAGACCTGCAAGAGCTTTCAGGGCTGGCACCTTCCTTGTGGGAGAAGGAGCCAGACGTTTGCCTTTTCAGAAAAACGCTCTGCCGTAAGCGAGCACCGTAAGATGCTGAATCTCTGGGAAAGCAGAGCTCCCCAGTGCTGTTGCGGCTAAAGATAGGCTGCAGAGGGATAGTGAAGACCTGCAAGAGCTTTCAGGGCTGGCACCTTCCTTGTGGGAGAAGGAGCCAGACGTTTGCCTTTTCAGAAAAAGTTTCTGCCGAGAACGAGCACCGTGATATGCGGAGTCTCTGGGAAAGAACAGATCCCCAGTTCTGTTGTGGCTAAAGATAGGCTGCAGAGGGATAGTGAAGACCAGCAAGAGCTTTCAGGGCTGGCACCTTCCTTATGGGAGAAGGAGCCAGACGTTTGCCTTTTCAGAAAAAGTTTCTGCCGAGAACGAGCACCGTGACATGCTGAGTCTCTGGGAAAGCAGAGATCCCCAGTGCTGTTGTGCCTGTGGATAGGCTGCAGAGGGGTAGTGAAGACCTGCAAGAGCTTTCAGGGCTGGCACCTTCCTTGTGGGAGAAGGAGCCAGACGTTTGCCTTTTCAGAAAAAGTTTCTGCCGAGAACGAGCACCGTGACATGCGGAGTCTCTGGGAAAGCACAGAGCCCCAGTTCTGTTGCGGCTAAAGATAGGCTGCAGAGGGATAGTGAAGACCAGCAAGAGCTTTCAGGGCTGGCACCTTCCTTGTGGGAGAAGGAGCCGTAAGTTTGTCTTTTCAGAAAAAGTTTCTGCTGAGAACGAGCACCGTGACATGCTGAGTCTCTGGGAAAGCAGAGATCCCCAGTGCTGTTGTGCCTGTGGATAGGCTGCAGGGGGACGGTGAAGACCAGCAAGATCTTTAAGGGCTGGCACCTTCCTTGTGGGAGAAGGAGCCAGACGTTTGCCTTTTCAGAAAAAGTTTCTGCCGAGAACGAGCACCGTGACATGCTGAGTCTCTGGCAAAGCAGAGATCCCCAGTGCTGTTGCGGCTAAAGATAGGCTGCAGAGGGATAGTGAAGACCAGCAAGATCTTTCAGGGCTGGCACCTTCCTTGTGGGAGAAGGAACCAGACATTTGCCTTTTCAGAAAAAGTTTCTGCCGAGAACGAGCACCGTGACATGCGGAGTCTCTGGGAAAGCACAGATCCCCAGTGCTGTTGCGGCTAAAGATAGGCTGCAGAGGGATAGTGAAGACCTGCAAGAGCTTTCAGGGCTGGCACCTTCCTTGTGGGAGAAGGAGCCAGACGTTTGCCTCTTCAGAAAAACGCTCTGCCGTAAGCGAGCACCATAAGATGCTGAATCTCTGGGAAAGCAGAGCTCCCCAGTGCTGTTGCGGCTATAGATAGGCTGCAGAGGGATAGTGAAGACCTGCAAGAGCTTTCAGGGCTGGCACCTTCCTTGTGGGAGAAGGAGCCAGACGTTTGCCTTTTCAGAAAAAGTTTCTGCCGAGAACGAGCACCGTGACATGCGGAGTCTCTGGGAAAGCACAGATCCCCAGTTCTGTTGCGGCTAAAGATAGGCTGCAGAGGGATAGTGAAGACCAGCAAGAGCTTTCAGGGCTGGCACCTTCCTTGTGGGAGAAGGAGCCGTAAGTTTGTCTTTTCAGAAAAAGTTTCTGCCGAGAACGAGCACCGTGACATGCTGAGTCTCTGGGAAAGCAGAGATCCCCAGTGCTGTTGCGGCTAAAGATAGGCTGCAGAGGGATAGTGAAGACCTGCAAGAGCTTTCAGGGCTGGCACCTTCCTTGTGGGAGAAGGAGCCAGACGTTTGCCTTTTCAGAAAAAGTTTCTGCCGAGAACGAGCACCGTGACATGCGGAGTCTCTGGGAAAGAACAGATCCCCAGTTCTGTTGCGGCTAAAGATAGGCTGCAGAGGGATAGTGAAGACCAGCAAGAGCTTTCAGGGCTGGCACCTTCCTTGTGGGAGAAGGAGCCGTAAGTTTGTCTTTTCAGAAAAAGTTTCTGCCGAGAACGAGCACCGTGACATGCTGAGTCTCTGGGAAAGCAGAGATCCCCAGTGCTGTTGTGCCTGTGGATAGGCTGCAGAGGGATATTGAAGACCTGCAAGAGCTTTCAGGGCTGGCACCTTCCTTGTGGGAGAAGGAGCCGTAAGTTTGTCTTTTCAGAAAAAGTTTCTGCCGAGAACGAGCACCGTGACATGCTGAGTCTCTGGGAAAGCAGAGATCCCCAGTGCTGTTGTGCCTGTGGATAGGCTGCAGAGGGATAGTGAAGACCTGCAAGAGCTTTCAGGGCTGGCACCTTCCTTGTGGGAGAAGGAGCCAGACGTTTGCCTTTTCAGAAAAAGTTTCTGCCGAGAACGAGCACCGTGACATGCTGAGTCTCTGGGAAAGCAGAGATCCCCAGTGCTGTTGTGCCTGTGGATAGGCTGCAGGGGGACGGTGAAGACCAGCAAGATCTTTAAGGGCTGGCACCTTCCTTGTGGGAGAAGGAGCCAGATGTTTGCCTTTTCACAAAAAGTTTCTGCCGAGAACGAGCACCGTGACATGCTGAGTCTCTGGGAAAGCAGAGATCCCCAGTGCTGTTGCGGCTAAAGATAGGCTGCAGAGGGATAGTGAAGACCTGCAAGAGCTTTCAGGGCTGGCACCTTCCTTGTGGGAGAAGGAGCCAGACGTTTGCCTTTTCAGAAAAAGTTTCTGCCGAGAACGAGCACCGTGACATGCTGAGTCTCTGGGAAAGCAGAGATCCCCAGTGCTGTTGCGGCTAAAGATAGGCTGCAGAGGGATAGTGAAGACCAGCAAGATCTTTCAGGGCTGGCACCTTCCTTGTGGGAGAAGGAACCAGACATTTGCCTTTTCAGAAAAAGTTTCTGCCGAGAACGAGCACCGTGACATGCTGAGTGTCTGGGAAAGCAGAGATCCCCAGTGCTGTTGCGGCTAAAGATAGGCTGCAGAGGGATAGTGAAGACCTGCAAGAGCTTTCAGGGCTGGCACCTTCCTTGTGGAAGATGGAGCCAGACGTTTGCCTCTTCAGAAAAACGCTCTGCCGTAAGCGAGCACCATAAGATGCTGAGTCTCTGGGAAAGCAGAGATCCCCAGTGCTGTTGTGCCTGTGGATAGGCTGCAGAGGGATAGTGAAGACCTGCAAGAGCTTTCAGGGCTGGCACCTTCCTTGTGGGAGAAGGAGCCAGACGTTTGCCTTTTCAGAAAAAGTTTCTGCCGAGAACGAGCACCGTGACATGCTGAGTCTCTGGGAAAGCAGAGATCCCCAGTGCTGTTGCGGCTAAAGATAGGCTGCAGAGGGATAGTGAAGACCTGCAAGAGCTTTCAGGGCTGGCACCTTACTTGTGGGAGAAGGAGCCAGACGTTTGCCTTTTCAGAAAAAGTTTCTGCCGAGAACGAGCACCATGACATGCGGAGTCTCTCGGAAAGAACAGATCCCCAGTTCTGTTGTGGCTAAAGATAAGCTGCAGAGGGATAGTGAAGACCAGCAAGAGCTTTCAGGGCTGGCACCTTCCTTGTGGGAGAAGGAGCCGTAAGTTTGTCTTTTCAGAAAAAGTTTCTGCCGAGAACGAGCACCGTGACATGCTGAGTCTCTGGGAAAGCAGAGATCCCCAGTGCTGTTGTGCCTGTGGATAGGCTGCAGAGGGATAGTGAAGACCTGCAAGAGCTTTCAGGGCTGGCACCTTCCTTGTGGGAGAAGGAGCCAGACGTTTGCCTTTTCAGAAAAAGTTTCTGCCGAGAACGAGCACCGTGACATGCGGAGTCTCTGGGAAAGCACAGATCCCCAGTTCTGTTGCGGCTAAAGATAGGCTGCAGAGGGATAGTGAAGACCAGCAAGAGCTTTCAGGGCTGGCACCTTCCTTGTGGGAGAAGGAGCCGTACGTTTGCCTTTTCAGAAAAAGTTTCTGCCGAGAACGAGCACCGTGACATGCTGAGTCTCTGGGAAAGCAGAGATCCCCAGTGCTGTTGTGCCTGTGGATAGGCTGCAGGGGGACGGTGAAGACCAGCAAGATCTTTAAGGGCTGGCACCTTCCTTGTGGGAGAAGGAGCCAGACGTTTGCCTTTTCAGAAAAAGTTTCTGCCGAGAACGAGCACCGTGACATGCTGAGTCTCTGGGAAAGCAGAGATCCCCAGTGCTGTTGCGGCTAAAGATAGGCTGCAGAGGGATAGTGAAGACCTGCAAGAGCTTTCAGGGCTGGCACCTTCCTTGTGGGAGAAGGAGCCAGACGTTTGTCTTTTCAGAAAAAGTTTCTGCCGAGAACGAGCACCGTGACATGCTGAGTCTCTGGCAAAGCAGAGATCCCCAGTGCTGTTGCGGCTAAAGATAGGCTGCAGAGGGATAGTGAAGACCAGCAAGATCTTTCAGGGCTGGCACCTTACTTGTGGGAGAAGGAACCAGTCATTTGCCTTTTCAGAAAAAGTTTCTGCCGAGAACGAGCACCGTGACATGCTGAGTCTCTGGGAAAGCAGAGATCCCCAGTGCTGTTGCGGCTAAAGATAGGCTGCAGAGGGATAGTGAAGACCTGCAAGAGCTTTCAGGGCTGGCACCTTCCTTGTGGGAGAAGGAGCCAGACGTTTGCCTTTTCAGAAAAACGCTCTGCCGTAAGCGAGCACCGTAAGATGCTGAATCTCTGGGAAAGCAGAGCTCCCCAGTGCTGTTGCGGCTAAAGATAGGCTGCAGAGGGATAGTGAAGACCTGCAAGAGCTTTCAGGGCTGGCACCTTCCTTGTGGGAGAAGGAGCCAGACGTTTGCCTTTTCAGAAAAAGTTTCTGCCGAGAACGAGCACCGTGATATGCGGAGTCTCTGGGAAAGAACAGATCCCCAGTTCTGTTGTGGCTAAAGATAGGCTGCAGAGGGATAGTGAAGACCAGCAAGAGCTTTCAGGGCTGGCACCTTCCTTATGGGAGAAGGAGCCAGACGTTTGCCTTTTCAGAAAAAGTTTCTGCCGAGAACGAGCACCGTGACATGCTGAGTCTCTGGGAAAGCAGAGATCCCCAGTGCTGTTGTGCCTGTGGATAGGCTGCAGAGGGGTAGTGAAGACCAGCAAGAGCTTTCAGGGCTGGCACCTTCCTTGTGGGAGAAGGAGCCAGACGTTTGCCTTTTCAGAAAAAGTTTCTGCCGAGAACGAGCACCGTGACATGCAGAGTCTCTGGGAAAGCACAGAGCCCCAGTTCTGTTGCGGCTAAAGATAGGCTGCAGAGGGATAGTGAAGACCAGCAAGAGCTTTCAGGGCTGGCACCTTCCTTGTGGGAGAAGGAGCCGTAAGTTTGTCTTTTCAGAAAAAGTTTCTGCTGAGAACGAGCACCGTGACATGCTGAGTCTCTGGGAAAGCAGAGATCCCCAGTGCTGTTGTGCCTGTGGATAGGCTGCAGGGGGACGGTGAAGACTAGCAAGATCTTTAAGGGCTGGCACCTTCCTTGTGGGAGAAGGAGCCAGACGTTTGCCTTTTCAGAAAAAGTTTCTGCCGAGAACGAGCACCGTGACATGCTGAGTCTCTGGCAAAGCAGAGATCCCCAGTGCTGTTGCGGCTAAAGATAGGCTGCAGAGGGATAGTGAAGACCAGCAAGATCTTTCAGGGCTGGCACCTTCCTTGTGGGAGAAGGAACCAGACATTTGCCTTTTCAGAAAAAGTTTCTGCCGAGAACGAGCACCGTGACATGCGGAGTCTCTGGGAAAGCACAGATCCCCAGTGCTGTTGCGGCTAAAGATAGGCTGCAGAGGGATAGTGAAGACCTGCAAGAGCTTTCAGGGCTGGCACCTTCCTTGTGGGAGAAGGAGCCAGACGTTTGCCTCTTCAGAAAAACGCTCTGCCGTAAGCGAGCACCATAAGATGCTGAATCTCTGGGAAAGCAGAGCTCCCCAGTGCTGTTGCGGCTATAGATAGGCTGCAGAGGGATAGTGAAGACCTGCAAGAGCTTTCAGGGCTGGCACCTTCCTTGTGGGAGAAGGAGCCAGACGTTTGCCTTTTCAGAAAAAGTTTCTGCCGAGAACGAGCACCGTGACATGCGGAGTCTCTGGGAAAGCACAGATCCCCAGTTCTGTTGCGGCTAAAGATAGGCTGCAGAGGGATAGTGAAGACCAGCAAGAGCTTTCAGGGCTGGCACCTTCCTTGTGGGAGAAGGAGCCGTAAGTTTGTCTTTTCAGAAAAAGTTTCTGCCGAGAACGAGCACCGTGACATGCTGAGTCTCTGGGAAAGCAGAGATCCCCAGTGCTGTTGCGGCTAAAGATAGGCTGCAGAGGGATAGTGAAGACCTGCAAGAGCTTTCAGGGCTGGCACCTTCCTTGTGGGAGAAGGAGCCAGACGTTTGCCTTTTCAGAAAAAGTTTCTGCCGAGAACGAGCACCGTGACATGCGGAGTCTCTGGGAAAGAACAGATCCCCAGTTCTGTTGCGGCTAAAGATAGGCTGCAGAGGGATAGTGAAGACCAGCAAGAGCTTTCAGGGCTGGCACCTTCCTTGTGGGAGAAGGAGCCGTAAGTTTGTCTTTTCAGAAAAAGTTTCTGCCGAGAACGAGCACCGTGACATGCTGAGTCTCTGGGAAAGCAGAGATCCCCAGTGCTGTTGTGCCTGTGGATAGGCTGCAGAGGGATAGTGAAGACCTGCAAGAGCTTTCAGGGCTGGCACCTTCCTTGTGGGAGAAGGAGCCAGACGTTTGCCTTTTCAGAAAAAGTTTCTGCCGAGAACGAGCACCGTGACATGCGGAGTCTCTGGGAAAGCACAGATCCCCAGTGCTGTTGCGGCTAAAGATAGGCTGCAGAGGGATAGTGAAGACCAGCAAGAGCTTTCAGGGCTGGCACCTTCCTTGTGGGAGAAGGAGCCGTAAGTTTGTCTTTTCAGAAAAAGTTTCTGCCGAGAACGAGCACCGTGACATGCTGAGTCTCTGGGAAAGCAGAGATCCCCAGTGCTGTTGCGGCTAAAGATAGGCTGCAGAGGGATAGTGAAGACCTGCAAGAGCTTTCAGGGCTGGCACCTTCCTTGTGGGAGAAGGAGCCGTACGTTTGCCTTTTCAGAAAAAGTTTCTGCCGAGAACGAGCACCGTGACATGCTGAGTCTCTGGCAAAGCACAGAGCCCCAGTTCTGTTGCGGCTAAAGATAGGGTGCAGAGGGATAGTGAAGACCAGCAAGAGCTTTCAGGGCTGGCACCTTCCTTGTGGGAGAAGGAGCCGTACGTTTGCCTTTTCAGAAAAAGTTTCTGCCGAGAACGAGCACCGTGACATGCTGAGTCTCTGGGAAAGCAGAGATCCCCAGTGCTGTTGTGCCTGTGGATAGGCTGCAGGGGGACGGTGAAGACCAGCAAGATCTTTAAGGGCTGGCACCTTCCTTGTGGGAGAAGGAGCCAGACGTTTGCCTCTTCAGAAAAACGCTCTGCCGTAAGCGAGCACCATAAGATGCTGAATCTCTGGGAAAGCAGAGCTCCCCAGTGCTGTTGCGGCTATAGATAGGCTGCAGAGGGATAGTGAAGACCTGCAAGAGCTTTCAGGGCTGGCACCTTCCTTGTGGGAGAAGGAGCCAGACGTTTGCCTTTTCAGAAAAAGTTTCTGCCGAGAACGAGCACCGTGACATGCGGAGTCTCTGGGAAAGCACAGATCCCCAGTTCTGTTGCGGCTAAAGATAGGCTGCAGAGGGATAGTGAAGACCAGCAAGAGCTTTCAAGGCTGGCACCTTCCTTGTGGGAGAAGGAGCCGTAAGTTTGTCTTTTCAGAAAAAGTTTCTGCCGAGAACGAGCACCGTGACATGCTGAGTCTCTGGGAAAGCAGAGATCCCCAGTGCTGTTGCGGCTAAAGATAGGCTGCAGAGGGATAGTGAAGACCTGCAAGAGCTTTCAGGGCTGGCACCTTCCTTGTGGGAGAAGGAGCCAGACGTTTGCCTTTTCAGAAAGTTTCTGCCGAGAACGAGCACCGTGACATGCGGAGTCTCTGGGAAAGAACAGATCCCCAGTTCTGTTGCGGCTAAAGATAGGCTGCAGAGGGATAGTGAAGACCAGCAAGAGCTTTCAGGGCTGGCACCTTCCTTGTGGGAGAAGGAGCCGTAAGTTTGTCTTTTCAGAAAAAGTTTCTGCCGAGAACGAGCACCGTGACATGCTGAGTCTCTGGGAAAGCAGAGATCCCCAGTGCTGTTGTGCCTGTGGATAGGCTGCAGAGGGATAGTGAAGACCTGCAAGATCTTTCAGGGCTTGCACCTTCCTTGTGGGAGAAGGAGCCAGACGTTTGCCTTTTCAGAAAAAGTTTCTGCCGAGAACGAGCACCGTGACATGCGGAGTCTCTGGGAAAGCACAGATCCCCAGTGCTGTTGCGGCTAAAGATAGGCTGCAGAGGGATAGTGAAGACCTGCAAGAGCTTTCAGGGCTGGCACCTTCCTTGTGGGAGAAGGAGCCGTACGTTTGCCTTTTCAGAAAAAGTTTCTGCCGAGAACGAGCACCGTGACATGCTGAGTCTCTGGCAAAGCACAGAGCCCGAGTTCTGTTGCGGCTAAAGATAAGGTGCAGAGGGATAGTGAAGACCAGCAAGAGCTTTCAGGGCTGGCACCTTCCTTGTGGGAGAAGGAGCCGTACGTTTGCCTTTTCAGAAAAAGTTTCTGCCGAGAACGAGCACCGTGACATGCTGAGTCTCTGGGAAAGCAGAGATCCCCAGTGCTGTTGTGCCTGTGGATAGGCTGCAGGGGGACGGTGAAGACCAGCAAGATCTTTAAGGGCTGGCACCTTCCTTGTGGGAGAAGGAGCCAGATGTTTGCCTTTTCAGAAAAAGTTTCTGCCGAGAACGAGCACCGTGACATGCGGAGTCTCTGGGAAAGCAGAGATCCCCAGTGCTGTTGCGGCTAAAGATAGGCTGCAGAGGGATAGTGAAGACCTGCAAGAGCTTTCAGGGCTGGCACCTTCCTTGTGGGAGAAGGAGCCAGACGTTTGCCTTTTCAGAAAAAGTTTCTGCCGAGAACGAGCACCGTGACATGCTGAGTCTCTGGCAAAGCAGAGATCCCCAGTGCTGTTGCGGCTAAAGATAGGCTGCAGAGGGATAGTGAAGACCAGCAAGATCTTTCAGGGCTGGCACCTTCCTTGTGGGAGAAGGAACCAGACATTTGCCTTTTCAGAAAAAGTTTCTGCCGAGAACGAGCACCGTGACATGCTGAGTCTCTGGGAAAGCAGAGATCCCCAGTGCTGTTGCGGCTAAAGATAGGCTGCAGAGGGATAGTGAAGACCTGCAAGAGCTTTCAGGG
The DNA here is from genome assembly GCF_929443795.1 of Astur gentilis. Classification (NCBI taxonomy): domain Eukaryota; kingdom Metazoa; phylum Chordata; class Aves; order Accipitriformes; family Accipitridae; genus Astur; species Astur gentilis. The sequence goes on from NW_026061008.1 coordinate 3,897,054, forward strand.
CTGGCACCTTCCTTGTGGGAGAAGGAGCCAGACGTTTGCCTCTTCAGAAAAACGCTCTGCCGTAAGCGAGCACCATAAGATGCTGAATCTCTGGGAAAGCAGAGCTCCCCAGTGCTGTTGCGGCTATAGATAGGCTGCAGAGGGATAGTGAAGACCTGCAAGAGCTTTCAGGGCTGGCACCTTCCTTGTGGGAGAAGGAGCCAGACGTTTGCCTTTTCAGAAAAAGTTTCTGCCGAGAACGAGCACCGTGACATGCGGAGTCTCTGGGAAAGCACAGATCCCCAGTTCTGTTGCGGCTAAAGACAGGCTGCAGAGGGATAGTGAAGACCAGCAAGAGCTTTCAGGGCTGGCACCTTCCTTGTGGGAGAAGGAGCCGTAAGTTTGTCTTTTCAGAAAAAGTTTCTGCCGAGAACGAGCACCGTGACATGCTGAGTCTCTGGGAAAGCAGAGATCCCCAGTGCTGTTGTGCCTGTGGATAGGCTGCAGGGGTACAGTGAAGACCAGCAAGATCTTTAAGGGCTGGCACCTTCCTTGTGGGAGAAGGAGCCAGACGTTTGCCTTTTCAGAAAAAGTTTCTGCCGAGAACGAGCACCGTGACATGCGGAGTCTCTGGGAAAGAACAGATCCCCAGTGCTGTTGCGGCTAAAGATAGGCTGCAGAGGGATAGTGAAGACCAGCAAGAGCTTTCAGGGCTGGCACCTTCCTTGTGGGAGAAGGAGCCAGACATTTGCCTTTTCAGAAAAAGTTTCTGCCGAGAACGAGCACCGTGACATGCTGAGTGTCTGGGAAAGCAGAGATCCCCAGTGCTGTTGCGGCTAAAGATAGGCTGCAGAGGGATAGTGAAGACCTGCAAGATCATTCAGGGCTGGCACCTGCCTTGTGGGAGAAGGAGCCAGACGTTTGCCTTTTCAGAAAAAGTTTCTGCCGAGAACGAGCACCGTGACATGCTGAGTCTCTGGGAAAGCAGAGATCCCCAGTGCTGTTGCGGCTAAAGATAGGCTGCAGAGGGATAGTGAAGACCTGCAAGATCTTTCAGGGCTGGCACCTTCCTTGTGGGAGAAGGAGCCGTAAGTTTGTCTTTTCAGAAAAAGTTTCTGCCGAGAACGAGCACCGTGACATGCTGAGTCTCTGGGAAAGCAGAGATCCCCAGTGCTGTTGTGCCTGTGGATAGGCTGCAGAGGGATAGTGAAGACCTGCAAGAGCTTTCAGGGCTGGCACCTTCCTTGTGGGAGAAGGAGCCAGACGTTTGCCTTTTCAGAAAAAGTTTCTGCCGAGAACGAGCACCGTGACATGCGGAGTCTCTGGGAAAGCACAGATCCCCAGTGCTGTTGCGGCTAAAGATAGGCTGCAGAGGGATAGTGAAGACCAGCAAGAGCTTTCAGGGCTGGCACCTTCCTTGTGGGAGAAGGAGCCGTAAGTTTGTCTTTTCAGAAAAAGTTTCTGCCGAGAACGAGCACCGTGACATGCTGAGTCTGTAGGAAAGCAGAGATCCCCAGTGCTGTTGTGCCTGTGGATAGGCTGCAGGGGGACAGTGAAGACCAGCAAGATCTTTAAGGGCTGGCACCTTCCTTGTGGGAGAAGGAGCCAGACGTTTGCCTTTTCAGAAAAAGTTTCTGCCGAGAACGAGCACCGTGACATGCTGAGTCTCTGGGAAAGCAGAGATCCCCAGTGCTGTTGCGGCTAAAGATAGGCTGCAGAGGGATAGTGAAGACCTGCAAGAGCTTTCAGGGCTGGCACCTTCCTTGTGGGAGAAGGAGCCAGACGTTTGCCTTTTCAGAAAAAGTTTCTGCCGAGAACGAGCACCGTGACATGCTGAGTCTCTGGGAAAGCACAGAGACCCAGTTCTGTTGCGGCTAAAGATAGGCTGCAGAGGGATAGTGAAGACCTGCAAGAGCTTTCAGGGCTGGCACCTTCCTTGTGGGAGAAGGAGCCGTAAGTTTGTCTTTTCAGAAAAAGTTTCTGCCGAGAACGAGCACCGTGACATGCTGAGTCTCTGGGAAAGCAGAGATCCCCAGTGCTGTTGCAGCTAAAGATAGGCTGCAGAGGGATAGTGAAGACCTGCAAGAGCTTTCAGGGCTGGCACCTTCCTTGTGGGAGAAGGAGCCAGACGTTTGCCTTTTCAGAAAAAGTTTCTGCCGAGAACGAGCACCGTGACATGCTGAGTGTCTGGGAAAGCAGAGATCCCCAGTGCTGTTGCGGCTAAAGATAGGCTGCAGAGGGATAGTGAAGACCTGCAAGATCATTCAGGGCTGGCACCTGCCTTGTGGGAGAAGGAGCCAGACGTTTGCCTTTTCAGAAAAAGTTTCTGCCGAGAACGAGCACCGTGACATGCTGAGTCTCTGGGAAAGCAGAGATCCCCAGTGCTGTTGCGGCTAAAGATAGGCTGCAGGGGGACTGTGAAGACCAGCAAGATCTTTCAGGGCTGGCACCTTCCTTGTGGGAGAAGGAGCCGTAAGTTTGTCTTTTCAGAAAAAGTTTCTGCCGAGAACGAGCACCGTGACATGCTGAGTCTCTGGGAAAGCAGAGATCCCCAGTGCTGTTGTGCCTGTGGATAGGCTGCAGAGGGATAGTGAAGACCTGCAAGAGCTTTCAGGGCTGGCACCTTCCTTGTGGGAGAAGGAGCCAGACGTTTGCCTTTTCAGAAAAAGTTTCTGCCGAGAACGAGCACCGTGACATGCGGAGTCTCTGGGAAAGCACAGATCCCCAGTGCTGTTGTGCCTGTGGATAGGCTGCAGGGGGACAGTGAAGACCAGCAAGACCTTTAAGGGCTGGCACCTTCCTTGTGGGAGAAGGAGCCAGACGTTTGCCTTTTCAGAAAAAGTTTCTGCCGAGAACGAGCACCGTGACATGCTGAGTCTCTGGGAAAGCAGAGATCCCCAGTGCTGTTGCGGCTAAAGATAGGCTGCAGAGGGATAGTGAAGACCTGCAAGAGCTTTCAGGGCTGGCACCTTCCTTGTGGGAGAAGGAGCCAGACGTTTGCCTTTTCAGAAAAAGTTTCTGCCGAGAACGAGCACCGTGACATGCTGAGTCTCTGGGAAAGCACAGATCCCCAGTGCTGTTGTGCCTGTGGATAGGCTGCAGGGGGACAGTGAAGACCAGCAAGACCTTTAAGGGCTGGCACCTTCCTTGTGGGAGAAGGAGCCAGACGTTTGCCTTTTCAGAAAAAGTTTCTGCCGAGAACGAGCACCGTGACATGCTGAGTCTCTGGGAAAGCAGAGATCCCCAGTGCTGTTGCGGCTAAAGATAGGCTGCAGAGGGATAGTGAAGACCTGCAAGAGCTTTCAGGGCTGGCACCTTCCTTGTGGGAGAAGGAGCCGTACGTTTGCCTTTTCAGAAAAAGTTTCTGCCGAGAACGAGCACCGTGACATGCTGAGTCTCTGGGAAAGCAGAGATCCCCAGTGCTGTTGTGCCTGTGGATAGGCTGCAGGGGGACGGTGAAGACCAGCAAGATCTTTAAGGGCTGGCACCTTCCTTGTGGGAGAAGGAGCCAGACGTTTGCCTTTTCAGAAAAAGTTTCTGCCGAGAACGAGCACCGTGACATGCGGAGTCTCTGGGAAAGCACAGATCCCCAGTGCTGTTGCGGCTAAAGATAGGCTGCAGAGGGATAGTGAAGACCTGCAAGAGCTTTCAGGGCTGGCACCTTCCTTGTGGGAGAAGGAGCCGTAAGTTTGTCTTTTCAGAAAAAGTTTCTGCCGAGAACGAGCACCGTGACATGCTGAGTCTGTAGGAAAGCAGAGATCCCCAGTGCTGTTGTGCCTGTGGATAGGCTGCAGGGGGACAGTGAAGACCAGCAAGATCTTTAAGGGCTGGCACCTTCCTTGTGGGAGAAGGAGCCAGACGTTTGCCTTTTCAGAAAAAGTTTCTGCCGAGAACGAGCACCGTGACATGCTGAGTCTCTGGGAAAGCAGAGATCCCCAGTGCTGTTGCGGCTAAAGATAGGCTGCAGAGGGATAGTGAAGACCAGCAAGAGCTTTCAGGGCTGGCACCTTCCTTGTGGGAGAAGGAGCCAGACGTTTGCCTTTTCAGAAAAAGTTTCTGCCGAGAACGAGCACCGTGACATGCTGAGTGTCTGGGAAAGCAGAGATCCCCAGTGCTGTTGCGGCTAAAGATAGGCTGCAGAGGGATAGTGAAGACCTGCAAGATCATTCAGGGCTGGCACCTGCCTTGTGGGAGAAGGAGCCAGACGTTTGCCTTTTCAGAAAAAGTTTCTGCCGAGAACGAGCACCGTGACATGCTGAGTGTCTGGGAAAGCAGAGATCCCCAGTGCTGTTGCGGCTAAAGATAGGCTGCAGGGGGACTGTGAAGACCAGCAAGATCTTTCAGGGCTGGCACCTTCCTTGTGGGAGAAGGAGCCGTAAGTTTGTCTTTTCAGAAAAAGTTTCTGCCGAGAACGAGCACCGTGACATGCTGAGTCTCTGGGAAAGCAGAGATCCCCAGTGCTGTTGTGCCTGTGGATAGGCTGCAGAGGGATAGTGAAGACCTGCAAGAGCTTTCAGGGCTGGCACCTTCCTTGTGGGAGAAGGAGCCAGACGTTTGCCTTTTCAGAAAAAGTTTCTGCCGAGAACGAGCACCGTGACATGCGGAGTCTCTGGGAAAGCACAGATCCCCAGTGCTGTTGCGGCTAAAGATAGGCTGCAGAGGGATAGTGAAGACCAGCAAGAGCTTTCAGGGCTGGCACCTTCCTTGTGGGAGAAGGAGCCGTAAGTTTGTCTTTTCAGAAAAAGTTTCTGCCGAGAACGAGCACCGTGACATGCTGAGTCTGTAGGAAAGCAGAGATCCCCAGTGCTGTTGTGCCTGTGGATAGGCTGCAGGGGGACAGTGAAGACCAGCAAGATCTTTAAGGGCTGGCACCTTCCTTGTGGGAGAAGGAGCCAGACGTTTGCCTTTTCAGAAAAAGTTTCTGCCGAGAACGAGCACCGTGACATGCTGAGTCTCTGGGAAAGCAGAGATCCCCAGTGCTGTTGCGGCTAAAGATAGGCTGCAGAGGGATAGTGAAGACCTGCAAGAGCTTTCAGGGCTGGCACCTTCCTTGTGGGAAAAGGAGCCAGACGTTTGCCTTTTCAGAAAAAGTTTCTGCCGAGAACGAGCACCGTGACATGCTGAGTCTCTGGGAAAGCACAGAGACCCAGTTCTGTTGCGGCTAAAGATAGGCTGCAGAGGGATAGTGAAGACCTGCAAGAGCTTTCAGGGCTGGCACCTTCCTTGTGGGAGAAGGAGCCGTAAGTTTGTCTTTTCAGAAAAAGTTTCTGCCGAGAACGAGCACCGTGACATGCTGAGTCTCTGGGAAAGCAGAGATCCCCAGTGCTGTTGTGCCTGTGGATAGGCTGCAGGGGGATAGTGAAGACCAGCAAGATCTTTAAGGGCTGGCACCTTCCTTGTGGGAGAAGGAGCCAGACGTTTGCCTTTTCAGAAAAAGTTTCTGCCGAGAACGAGCACCGTGACATGCTGAGTCTCTGGGAAAGCAGAGATCCCCAGTGCTGTTGCAGCTAAAGATAGGCTGCAGAGGGATAGTGAAGACCTGCAAGAGCTTTCAGGGCTGGCACCTTCCTTGTGGGAGAAGGAGCCAGACGTTTGCCTTTTCAGAAAAAGTTTCTGCCGAGAACGAGCACCGTGACATGCTGAGTGTCTGGGAAAGCAGAGATCCCCAGTGCTGTTGCGGCTAAAGATAGGCTGCAGAGGGATAGTGAAGACCTGCAAGATCATTCAGGGCTGGCACCTGCCTTGTGGGAGAAGGAGCCAGACATTTGCCTTTTCAGAAAAAGTTTCTGCCGAGAACGAGCACCGTGACATGCTGAGTCTCTGGGAAAGCAGAGATCCCCAGTGCTGTTGCGGCTAAAGATAGGCTGCAGAGGGATAGTGAAGACCTGCAAGATCTTTCAGGGCTGGCACCTTCCTTGTGGGAGAAGGAGCCGTAAGTTTGTCTTTTCAGAAAAAGTTTCTGCCGAGAACGAGCACCGTGACATGCTGAGTCTCTGGGAAAGCAGAGATCCCCAGTGCTGTTGTGCCTGTGGATAGGCTGCAGAGGGATAGTGAAGACCAGCAAGAGCTTTCAGGGCTGGCACCTTCCTTGTGGGAGAAGGAGCCAGACGTTTGCCTTTTCAGAAAAAGTTTCTGCCGAGAACGAGCACCGTGACATGCGGAGTCTCTGGGAAAGCACAGATCCCCAGTGCTGTTGCGGCTAAAGATAGGCTGCAGAGGGATAGTGAAGACCAGCAAGAGCTTTCAGGGCTGGCACCTTCCTTGTGGGAGAAGGAGCCGTAAGTTTGTCTTTTCAGAAAAAGTTTCTGCCGAGAACGAGCACCGTGACATGCTGAGTCTGTAGGAAAGCAGAGATCCCCAGTGCTGTTGTGCCTGTGGATAGGCTGCAGGGGGACAGTGAAGACCAGCAAGATCTTTAAGGGCTGGCACCTTCCTTGTGGGAGAAGGAGCCAGACGTTTGCCTTTTCAGAAAAAGTTTCTGCCGAGAACGAGCACCGTGACATGCTGAGTCTCTGGGAAAGCAGAGATCCCCAGTGCTGTTGCGGCTAAAGATAGGCTGCAGAGGGATAGTGAAGACCTGCAAGAGCTTTCAGGGCTGGCACCTTCCTTGTGGGAGAAGGAGCCAGACGTTTGCCTTTTCAGAAAAAGTTTCTGCCGAGAACGAGCACCGTGACATGCTGAGTCTCTGGGAAAGCACAGAGACCCAGTTCTGTTGCGGCTAAAGATAGGCTGCAGAGGGATAGTGAAGACCTGCAAGAGCTTTCAGGGCTGGCACCTTCCTTGTGGGAGAAGGAGCCGTAAGTTTGTCTTTTCAGAAAAAGTTTCTGCCGAGAACGAGCACCGTGACATGCTGAGTCTCTGGGAAAGCAGAGATCCCCAGTGCTGTTGTGCCTGTGGATAGGCTGCAGGGGGACGGTGAAGACCAGCAAGATCTTTAAGGGCTGGCACCTTCCTTGTGGGAGAAGGAGCCAGACGTTTGCCTTTTCAGAAAAAGTTTCTGCCGAGAACGAGCACCGTGACATGCTGAGTCTCTGGGAAAGCAGAGATCCCCAGTGCTGTTGCAGCTAAAGATAGGCTGCAGAGGGATAGTGAAGACCTGCAAGATCATTCAGGGCTGGCACCTTCCTTGTGGGAGAAGGAGCCAGACGTTTGCCTTTTCAGAAAAAGTTTCTGCCGAGAACGAGCACCGTGACATGCTGAGTCTCTGGGAAAGCAGAGATCCCCAGTGCTGTTGCGGCTAAAGATAGGCTGCAGGGGGACTGTGAAGACCAGCAAGATCTTTCAGGGCTGGCACCTTCCTTGTGGGAGAAGGAGCCGTAAGTTTGTCTTTTCAGAAAAAGTTTCTGCCGAGAACGAGCACCGTGACATGCTGAGTCTCTGGGAAAGCAGAGATCCCCAGTGCTGTTGTGCCTGTGGATAGGCTGCAGAGGGATAGTGAAGACCTGCAAGAGCTTTCAGGGCTGGCACCTTCCTTGTGGGAGAAGGAGCCAGACGTTTGCCTTTTCAGAAAAAGTTTCTGCCGAGAACGAGCACCGTGACATGCGGAGTCTCTGGGAAAGCACAGAGCCCCAGTTCTGTTGCGGCTAAAGATAGGCTGCAGAGGGATAGTGAAGACCAGCAAGAGCTTTCAGGGCTGGCACCTGCCTTGTGGGAGAAGGAGCCAGACGTTTGCCTTTTCAGAAAAAGTTTCTGCCGAGAACGAGCACCGTGACATGCTGAGTCTCTGGGAAAGCACAGATCCCCAGTGCTGTTGTGCCTGTGGATAGGCTGCAGGGGGACAGTGAAGACCAGCAAGACCTTTAAGGGCTGGCACCTTCCTTGTGGGAGAAGGAGCCAGACGTTTGCCTTTTCAGAAAAAGTTTCTGCCGAGAACGAGCACCGTGACATGCTGAGTCTCTGCGAAAGCACAGATCCCCAGTGCTGTTGCGGCTAAAGATAGGCTGCAGAGGGATAGTGAAGACCTGCAAGAGCTTTCAGGGCTGGCACCTTCCTTGTGGGAGAAGGAGCCAGACGTTTGCCTTTTCAGAAAAAGTTTCTGCCGAGAACGAGCACCGTGACATGCTGAGTCTCTGGGAAAGCACAGATCCCCAGTTCTGTTGCGGCTAAAGATAGGCTGCAGAGGGATAGTGAAGACCAGCAAGAGCTTTCAGGGCTGGCACCTTCCTTGTGGGAGAAGGAGCCAGACGTTTGCCTTTTCAGAAAAAGTTTCTGCCGAGAACGAGCACCGTGACATGCTGAGTCTCTGGGAAAGCAGAGATCCCCAGTGCTGTTGTGCCTGTGGATAGGCTGCAGGGGGACGGTGAAGACCAGCAAGATCTTTAAGGGCTGGCACCTTCCTTGTGGGAGAAGGAGCCAGACGTTTGCCTTTTCAGAAAAAGTTTCTGCCGAGAACGAGCACCGTGACATGCGGAGTCTCTGGGAAAGCACAGATCCCCAGTGCTGTTGCGGCTAAAGATAGGCTGCAGAGGGATAGTGAAGACCAGCAAGAGCTTTCAGGGCTGGCACCTTCCTTGTGGGAGAAGGAGCCGTAAGTTTGTCTTTTCAGAAAAAGTTTCTGCCGAGAACGAGCACCGTGACATGCTGAGTCTGTAGGAAAGCAGAGATCCCCAGTGCTGTTGTGCCTGTGGATAGGCTGCAGGGGGACAGTGAAGACCAGCAAGATCTTTAAGGGCTGGCACCTTCCTTGTGGGAGAAGGAGCCAGACGTTTGCCTTTTCAGAAAAAGTTTCTGCCGAGAACGAGCACCGTGACATGCTGAGTCTCTGGGAAAGCAGAGATCCCCAGTGCTGTTGCGGCTAAAGATAGGCTGCAGAGGGATAGTGAAGACCTGCAAGAGCTTTCAGGGCTGGCACCTTCCTTGTGGGAGAAGGAGCCGTAAGTTTGTCTTTTCAGAAAAAGTTTCTGCCGAGAACGAGCACCGTGACATGCTGAGTCTCTGGGAAAGCAGAGATCCCCAGTGCTGTTGTGCCTGTGGATAGGCTGCAGAGGGATAGTGAAGACCAGCAAGAGCTTTCAGGGCTGGCACCTTCCTTGTGGGAGAAGGAGCCAGACGTTTGCCTTTTCAGAAAAAGTTTCTGCCGAGAACGAGCACCGTGACATGCGGAGTCTCTGGGAAAGCACAGATCCCCAGTGCTGTTGCGGCTAAAGATAGGCTGCAGAGGGATAGTGAAGACCAGCAAGAGCTTTCAGGGCTGGCACCTTCCTTGTGGGAGAAGGAGCCGTAAGTTTGTCTTTTCAGAAAAAGTTTCTGCCGAGAACGAGCACCGTGACATGCTGAGTCTGTAGGAAAGCAGAGATCCCCAGTGCTGTTGTGCCTGTGGATAGGCTGCAGGGGGACAGTGAAGACCAGCAAGATCTTTAAGGGCTGGCACCTTCCTTGTGGGAGAAGGAGCCAGACGTTTGCCTTTTCAGAAAAAGTTTCTGCCGAGAACGAGCACCGTGACATGCTGAGTCTCTGGGAAAGCAGAGATCCCCAGTGCTGTTGCGGCTAAAGATAGGCTGCAGAGGGATAGTGAAGACCTGCAAGAGCTTTCAGGGCTGGCACCTTCCTTGTGGGAGAAGGAGCCAGACGTTTGCCTTTTCAGAAAAAGTTTCTGCCGAGAACGAGCACCGTGACATGCTGAGTCTCTGGGAAAGCACAGAGACCCAGTTCTGTTGCGGCTAAAGATAGGCTGCAGAGGGATAGTGAAGACCTGCAAGAGCTTTCAGGGCTGGCACCTTCCTTGTGGGAGAAGGAGCCGTAAGTTTGTCTTTTCAGAAAAAGTTTCTGCCGAGAACGAGCACCGTGACATGCTGAGTCTCTGGGAAAGCAGAGATCCCCAGTGCTGTTGTGCCTGTGGATAGGCTGCAGGGGGACGGTGAAGACCAGCAAGATCTTTCAGGGCTGGCACCTTCCTTGTGGGAGAAGGAGCCAGACGTTTGCCTTTTCAGAAAAAGTTTCTGCCGAGAACGAGCACCGTGACATGCTGAGTCTCTGGGAAAGCAGAGATCCCCAGTGCTGTTGCAGCTAAAGATAGGCTGCAGAGGGATAGTGAAGACCTGCAAGATCATTCAGGGCTGGCACCTTCCTTGTGGGAGAAGGAGCCAGACGTTTGCCTTTTCAGAAAAAGTTTCTGCCGAGAACGAGCACCGTGACATGCTGAGTCTCTGGGAAAGCAGAGATCCCCAGTGCTGTTGCGGCTAAAGATAGGCTGCAGGGGGACTGTGAAGACCAGCAAGATCTTTCAGGGCTGGCACCTTCCTTGTGGGAGAAGGAGCCGTAAGTTTGTCTTTTCAGAAAAAGTTTCTGCCGAGAACGAGCACCGTGACATGCTGAGTCTCTGGGAAAGCAGAGATCCCCAGTGCTGTTGTGCCTGTGGATAGGCTGCAGAGGGATAGTGAAGACCTGCAAGAGCTTTCAGGGCTGGCACCTTCCTTGTGGGAGAAGGAGCCAGACGTTTGCCTTTTCAGAAAAAGTTTCTGCCGAGAACGAGCACCGTGACATGCGGAGTCTCTGGGAAAGCACAGAGCCCCAGTTCTGTTGCGGCTAAAGATAGGCTGCAGAGGGATAGTGAAGACCAGCAAGAGCTTTCAGGGCTGGCACCTGCCTTGTGGGAGAAGGAGCCAGACGTTTGCCTTTTCAGAAAAAGTTTCTGCCGAGAACGAGCACCGTGACATGCTGAGTCTCTGGGAAAGCACAGATCCCCAGTGCTGTTGTGCCTGTGGATAGGCTGCAGGGGGACAGTGAAGACCAGCAAGACCTTTAAGGGCTGGCACCTTCCTTGTGGGAGAAGGAGCCAGACGTTTGCCTTTTCAGAAAAAGTTTCTGCCGAGAACGAGCACCGTGACATGCTGAGTCTCTGCGAAAGCACAGATCCCCAGTGCTGTTGCGGCTAAAGATAGGCTGCAGAGGGATAGTGAAGACCTGCAAGAGCTTTCAGGGCTGGCACCTTCCTTGTGGGAGAAGGAGCCAGACGTTTGCCTTTTCAGAAAAAGTTTCTGCCGAGAACGAGCACCGTGACATGCTGAGTCTCTGGGAAAGCACAGATCCCCAGTTCTGTTGCGGCTAAAGATAGGCTGCAGAGGGATAGTGGGGCTGGCACCTTCCTTGTGGGAGAAGGAGCCAGACGTTTGCCTTTTCAGAAAAAGTTTCTGCCGAGAACGAGCACCGTGACATGCTGAGTCTCTGGGAAAGCAGAGATCCCCAGTGCTGTTGTGCCTGTGGATAGGCTGCAGGGGGACGGTGAAGACCAGCAAGATCTTTAAGGGCTGGCACCTTCCTTGTGGGAGAAGGAGCCAGACGTTTGCCTTTTCAGAAAAAGTTTCTGCCGAGAACGAGCACCGTGACATGCGGAGTCTCTGGGAAAGCACAGATCCCCAGTGCTGTTGCGGCTAAAGATAGGCTGCAGAGGGATAGTGAAGACCAGCAAGAGCTTTCAGGGCTGGCACCTTCCTTGTGGGAGAAGGAGCCGTAAGTTTGTCTTTTCAGAAAAAGTTTCTGCCGAGAACGAGCACCGTGACATGCTGAGTCTGTAGGAAAGCAGAGATCCCCAGTGCTGTTGTGCCTGTGGATAGGCTGCAGAGGGACAGTGAAGACCAGCAAGATCTTTAAGGGCTGGCACCTTCCTTGTGGGAGAAGGAGCCAGACGTTTGCCTTTTCAGAAAAAGTTTCTGCCGAGAACGAGCACCGTGACATGCTGAGTCTCTGGGAAAGCAGAGATCCCCAGTGCTGTTGCGGCTAAAGATAGGCTGCAGAGGGATAGTGAAGACCTGCAAGAGCTTTCAGGGCTGGCACCTTCCTTGTGGGAGAAGGAGCCGTAAGTTTGTCTTTTCAGAAAAAGTTTCTGCCGAGAACGAGCACCGTGACATGCTGAGTCTCTGGGAAAGCAGAGATCCCCAGTGCTGTTGTGCCTGTGGATAGGCTGCAGGGGGACGGTGAAGACCAGCAAGATCTTTAAGGGCTGGCACCTTCCTTGTGGGAGAAGGAGCCAGACGTTTGCCTTTTCAGAAAAAGTTTCTGCCGAGAACGAGCACCGTGACATGCTGAGTCTCTGGGAAAGCAGAGATCCCCAGTGCTGTTGCGGCTAAAGATAGGCTGCAGAGGGATAATGAAGACCTGCAAGATCATTCAGGGCTGGCACCTGCCTTGTGGGAGAAGGAGCCAGACGTTTGCCTTTTCAGAAAAAGTTTCTGCCGAGAACGAGCACCGTGACATGCTGAGTCTCTGGGAAAGCAGAGATCCCCAGTGCTGTTGCGGCTAAAGATAGGCTGCAGAGGGATAGTGAAGACCAGCAAGAGCTTTCAGGGCTGGCACCTTCCTTGTGGGAGAAGGAGCCGTAAGTTTGTCTTTTCAGAAAAAGTTTCTGCTGAGAACGAGCACCGTGACATGCTGAGTCTCTGGGAAAGCAGAGATCCCCAGTGCTGTTGCGGCTAAAGATAGGCTGCAGAGGGATAGTGAAGACCTGCAAGAGCTTTCAGGGCTGGCACCTTCCTTGTGGGAGAAGGAGCCAGACGTTTGCCTTTTCAGAAAAAGTTTCTGCCGAGAACGAGCACCGTGACATGCGGAGTCTCTGGGAAAGCACAGATCCCCAGTTCTGTTGCGGCTAAAGATAGGCTGCAGAGGGATAGTGAAGACCTGCAAGAGCTTTCAGGGCTGGCACCTTCCTTGTGGGAGAAGGAGCCAGACGTTTGCCTTTTCAGAAAAAGTTTCTGCCGAGAACGAGCACCGTGACATGCTGAGTCTCTGGGAAAGCAGAGATCCCCAGTGATGTTGTTCCTGTGGATAGGCTGCAGGGGGACGGTGAAGACCAGCAAGATCTTTAAGGGCTGGCACCTTCCTTGTGGGAGAAGGAGCCAGACGTTTGCCTTTTCAGAAAAAGTTTCTGCCGAGAACGAGCACCATGACATGCTGAGTCTCTGGGAAAGCAGAGATCCCCAGTGCTGTTGCGGCTAAAGATAGGCTGCAGAGGGATAGTGAAGACCTGCAAGAGCTTTCAGGGCTGGCACCTTCCTTGTGGGAGAAGGAGCCGTAAGTTTGTCTTTTCAGAAAAAGTTTCTGCCGAGAACGAGCACCGTGACATGCTGAGTCTCTGGGAAAGCAGAGATCCCCAGTTCTGTTGCGGCTAAAGATAGGCTGCAGAGGGATAGTGAAGACCAGCAAGAGCTTCCAGGGCTGGCACCTTCCTTGTGTGAGAAGGAGCCGTAAGTTTGTCTTTTCAGAAAAAGTTTCTGCCGAGAACGAGCACCGTGACATGCTGAGTCTCTGGGAAAGCAGAGATCCCCAGTGCTGTTGTGCCTGTGGATAGTCTGCAGGGGGACGGTGAAGACCAGCAAGAGCTTTCAGGGCTGGCACCTTCCTTGTGGGAGAAGGAGCCAGACGTTTGCCTTTTCAGAAAAAGTTTCTGCCGAGAACGAGCACCGTGACATGCGGAGTCTCTGGGAAAGCACAGAGCCCCAGTTCTGTTGCGGCTAAAGATAGGCTGCAGAGGGATAGTGAAGACCAGCAAGAGCTTTCAGGGCTGGCACCTTCCTTGTGGGAGAAGGAGCCGTAAGTTTGTCTTTTCAGAAAAAGTTTCTGCCGAGAACGAGCACCGTAACATGCTGAGTCTCTGGGAAAGCAGAGATCCCCAGTGCTGTTGTGTCTGTGGATAGGCTGCAGGGGGACAGTGAAGACCAGCAAGATCTTTAAGGGCTGGCACCTTCCTTGTGGGAGAAGGAGCCAGACGTTTGCCTTTTCAGAAAAAGTTTCTGCCGAGAACGAGCACCGTGACATGCTGAGTCTCTGGGAAAGCAGAGATCCCCAGTGCTGTTGCGGCTAAAGATAGGCTGCAGAGGGATAGTGAAGACCTGCAAGAGCTTTCAGGGCTGGCACCTTCCTTGTGGGAGAAGGAGCCAGACGTTTGCCTTTTCAGAAAAAGTTTCTGCCGAGAACGAGCACCGTGACATGCTGAGTCTCTGGGAAAGCAGAGATCCCCACTTCTGTTGCGGCTAAAGATAGGCTGCAGAGGGATAGTGAAGACCTGCAAGAGCTTTCAGGGCTGGCACCTTCCTTGTGGAAGATGGAGCCATACGTTTGCCTCTTCAGAAAAACGCTCTGCCGTAAGCGAGCACCATAAGATGCTGAATCACTGGGAAAGCAGAGATCCCCAGTGCTGTTGCGGCTAAAGATAGGCTGCAGAGGGATAGTGAAGACCAGCAAGATCTTTCAGGGCTGGCACCTTCCTTGTGGGAGAAGGAGCCAGACATTTGCCTTTTCAGAAAAAGTTTCTGCCGAGAACAAGCACCATAAGATGCTGAATCTCTGGGAAAGCAGAGATCCCCAGTGCTGTTGCGGCTAAAGATAGGCTGCAGAGGGATAGTGAAGACCAGCAAGATCTTTCAGGGCTGGCACCTTCCTTGTGGGAGAAGGAGCCAGACATTTGCCTTTTCAGAAAAAGTTTCTGCCGAGAACGAGCACCGTGACATGCTGAGTGTCTGGGAAAGCAGAGATCCCCAGTGCTGTTGCGGCTAAAGATAGGCTGCAGAGGGATAGTGAAGACCTGCAAGATCATTCAGGGCTGGCACCTTCCTTGTGGGAGAAGGAGCCAGACGTTTGCCTTTTCAGAAAAAGTTTCTGCCGAGAACGAGCACCGTGACATGCTGAGTGTCTGGGAAAGCAGAGCTCCCCAGTGCTGTTGCGGCTATAGATAGGCTGCAGAGGGATAGTGAAGACCTGCAAGAGCTTTCAGGGCTGGCACCTTCCTTGTGGGAGAAGGAGCCAGACGTTTGCCTTTTCAGAAAAAGTTTCTGCCGAGAACGAGCACCGTGACATGCGGAGTCTCTGGGAAAGCACAGATCCCCAGTTCTGTTGCGGCTAAAGATAGGCTGCAGAGGGATAGTGAAGACCAGCAAGAGCTTTCAGGGCTGGCACCTTCCTTGTGGGAGAAGGAGCCGTAAGTTTGTCTTTTCAGAAAAAGTTTCTGCCGAGAACGAGCACCGTGACATGCTGAGTCTCTGGGAAAGCAGAGATCCCCAGTGCTGTTGTGCCTGTGGATAGGCTGCAGGGGGACAGTGAAGACCAGCAAGATCTTTAAGGGCTGGCACCTTCCTTGTGGGAGAAGGAGCCAGACGTTTGCCTTTTCAGAAAAAGTTTCTGCCGAGAACGAGCACCGTGACATGCCGAGTCTCTGGGAAAGCAGAGATCCCCAGTGCTGTTGCGGCTAAAGATAGGCTGCAGAGGGATAGTGAAGACCTGCAAGAGCTTTCAGGGCTGGCACCTTCCTTGTGGGAGAAGGAGCCAGACGTTTGCCTTTTCAGAAAAAGTTTCTGCCGAGAACGAGCACCGTGACATGCTGAGTCTCTGGGAAAGCAGAGATCCCCAGTGATGTTGTGCCTGTGGATAGGCTGCAGGGGGACGGTGAAGACCAGCAAGATCTTTAAGGGCTGGCACCTTCCTTGTGGGAGAAGGAGCCAGACGTTTGCCTTTTCAGAAAAAGTTTCTGCCGAGAACGAGCACCATAAGATGCTGAATCTCTGGGAAAGGAGAGATCCCCAGTGCTGTTGCGGCTAAAGATAGGCTGCAGAGGGATAGTGAAGACCAGCAAGATCTTTCAGGGCTGGCACCTTCCTTGTGGGAGAAGGAGCCAGACATTTGCGTTTTCAGAAAAAGTTTCTGCCGAGAACGAGCACCGTGACATGCTGAGTGTCTGGGAAAGCAGAGATCCCCAGTGCTTTTGCGGCTATAGATAGGCTGCAGAGGGATAGTGAAGACCTGCAAGAGCTTTCAGGGCTGGCACCTTCCTTGTGGGAGAAGGAGCCAGACGTTTGCCTTTTCAGAAAAAGTTTCTGCCGAGAACGAGCACCGTGACATGCTGAGTCTCTGGGAAAGCAGAGATCCCCACTTCTGTTGCGGCTAAAGATAGGCTGCAGAGGGATAGTGAAGACCTGCAAGAGCTTTCAGGGCTGGCACCTTCCTTGTGGAAGATGGAGCCATACGTTTGCCTCTTCAGAAAAACGCTCTGCCGTAAGCGAGCACCATAAGATGCTGAATCACTGGGAAAGCAGAGATCCCCAGTGCTGTTGCGGCTAAAGATAGGCTGCAGAGGGATAGTGAAGACCAGCAAGATCTTTCAGGGCTGGCACCTTCCTTGTGGGAGAAGGAGCCAGACATTTGCCTTTTCAGAAAAAGTTTCTGCCGAGAACAAGCACCATAAGATGCTGAATCTCTGGGAAAGCAGAGATCCCCAGTGCTGTTGCGGCTAAAGATAGGCTGCAGAGGGATAGTGAAGACCAGCAAGATCTTTCAGGGCTGGCACCTTCCTTGTGGGAGAAGGAGCCAGACATTTGCCTTTTCAGAAAAAGTTTCTGCCGAGAACGAGCACCGTGACATGCTGAGTGTCTGGGAAAGCAGAGATCCCCAGTGCTGTTGCGGCTAAAGATAGGCTGCAGAGGGATAGTGAAGACCTGCAAGATCATTCAGGGCTGGCACCTTCCTTGTGGGAGAAGGAGCCAGACGTTTGCCTTTTCAGAAAAAGTTTCTGCCGAGAACGAGCACCGTGACATGCTGAGTGTCTGGGAAAGCAGAGCTCCCCAGTGCTGTTGCGGCTATAGATAGGCTGCAGAGGGATAGTGAAGACCTGCAAGAGCTTTCAGGGCTGGCACCTTCCTTGTGGGAGAAGGAGCCAGACGTTTGCCTTTTCAGAAAAAGTTTCTGCCGAGAACGAGCACCGTGACATGCGGAGTCTCTGGGAAAGCACAGATCCCCAGTTCTGTTGCGGCTAAAGATAGGCTGCAGAGGGATAGTGAAGACCAGCAAGAGCTTTCAGGGCTGGCACCTTCCTTGTGGGAGAAGGAGCCGTAAGTTTGTCTTTTCAGAAAAAGTTTCTGCCGAGAACGAGCACCGTGACATGCTGAGTCTCTGGGAAAGCAGAGATCCCCAGTGCTGTTGTGCCTGTGGATAGGCTGCAGGGGGACAGTGAAGACCAGCAAGATCTTTAAGGGCTGGCACCTTCCTTGTGGGAGAAGGAGCCAGACGTTTGCCTTTTCAGAAAAAGTTTCTGCCGAGAACGAGCACCGTGACATGCCGAGTCTCTGGGAAAGCAGAGATCCCCAGTGCTGTTGCGGCTAAAGATAGGCTGCAGAGGGATAGTGAAGACCTGCAAGAGCTTTCAGGGCTGGCACCTTCCTTGTGGGAGAAGGAGCCAGACGTTTGCCTTTTCAGAAAAAGTTTCTGCCGAGAACGAGCACCGTGACATGCTGAGTCTCTGGGAAAGCAGAGATCCCCAGTGATGTTGTGCCTGTGGATAGGCTGCAGGGGGACGGTGAAGACCAGCAAGATCTTTAAGGGCTGGCACCTTCCTTGTGGGAGAAGGAGCCAGACGTTTGCCTTTTCAGAAAAAGTTTCTGCCGAGAACGAGCACCATAAGATGCTGAATCTCTGGGAAAGGAGAGATCCCCAGTGCTGTTGCGGCTAAAGATAGGCTGCAGAGGGATAGTGAAGACCAGCAAGATCTTTCAGGGCTGGCACCTTCCTTGTGGGAGAAGGAGCCAGACATTTGCGTTTTCAGAAAAAGTTTCTGCCGAGAACGAGCACCGTGACATGCTGAGTGTCTGGGAAAGCAGAGATCCCCAGTGCTTTTGCGGCTAAAGATAGGCTGCAGAGGGATAGTGAAGACCTGCAAGATCATTCAGGGCTGGCACCTGCCTTGTGGGAGAAGGAGCCAGACGTTTGCCTTTTCAGAAAAAGTTTCTGCCGAGAACGAGCACCGTGACATGCTGAGTCTCTGGGAAAGCAGAGATCCCCAGTGCTGTTGCGGCTAAAGATAGGCTGCAGAGGGATAGTGAAGACCTGCAAGATCTTTCAGGGCTGGCACCTTCCTTGTGGGAGAAGGAGCCAGACGTTTGCCTTTTCAGAAAAAGTTTCTGCTGAGAACGAGCACCGTGACATGCGGAGTCTCTGGGAAAGAACAGATCCCCAGTGCTGTTGCGGCTAAAGATAGGCTGCAGAGGGATAGTGAAGACCTGCAAGAGCTTTCAGGGCTGGCACCTACCTTGTGGGAGAAGGAGCCAGACGTTTGCCTTTTCAGAAAAAGTTTCTGCCGAGAACGAGCACCGTGACATGCGGAGTCTCTGGGAAAGCACAGATCCCCAGTTCTGTTGCGGCTAAAGATAGGCTGCAGAGGGATAGTGAAGACCAGCAAGAGCTTTCAGGGCTGGCACCTTCCTTGTGGGAGAAGGAGCCAGACGTTTGCCTTTTCAGAAAAAGTTTCTGCCGAGAACGAGCACCGTGACATGCTGAGTCTCTGGGAAAGCAGAGATCCCCAGTGATGTTGTGCCTGTGGATAGGCTGCAGGGGGACGGTGAAGACCAGCAAGATCTTTAAGGGCTGGCACCTTCCTTGTGGGAGAAGGAGCCAGACGTTTGCCTTTTCAGAAAAAGTTTCTGCCGAGAACGAGCACCATAAGATGCTGAATCTCTGGGAAAGGAGAGATCCCCAGTGCTGTTGCGGCTATAGATAGGCTGCAGAGGGATAGTGAAGACCAGCAAGATCTTTCAGGGCTGGCACCTTCCTTGTGGGAGAAGGAGCCAGACATTTGCGTTTTCAGAAAAAGTTTCTGCCGAGAACGAGCACCGTGACATGCTGAGTGTCTGGGAAAGCAGAGATCCCCAGTGCTTTTGCGGCTAAAGATAGGCTGCAGAGGGATAGTGAAGACCTGCAAGATCATTCAGGGCTGGCACCTGCCTTGTGGGAGAAGGAGCCAGACGTTTGCCTTTTCAGAAAAAGTTTCTGCCGAGAACGAGCACCGTGACATGCTGAGTCTCTGGGAAAGCAGAGATCCCCAGTGCTGTTGCGGCTAAAGATAGGCTGCAGAGGGATAGTGAAGACCTGCAAGATCTTTCAGGGCTGGCACCTTCCTTGTGGGAGAAGGAGCCAGACGTTTGCCTTTTCAGAAAAAGTTTCTGCCGAGAACGAGCACCGTGACATGCTGAGTCTCTGGGAAAGCAGAGATCCCCAGTGCTGTTGCGGCTAAAGATAGGCTGCAGAGGGATAGTGAAGACCTGCAAGATCTTTCAGGGCTGGCACCTTCCTTGTGGGAGAAGGAGCCAGACGTTTGCCTTTTCAGAAAAAGTTTCTGCCGAGAACGAGCACCGTGACATGCGGAGTCTCTGGGAAAGCACAGATCCCCAGTGCTGTTGCGGCTAAAGATAGGCTGCAGAGGGATAGTGAAGACCAGCAAGATCTTTAAGGGCTGGCACCTTCCTTGTGGGAGAAGGAGCCGTAAGTTTGTCTTTTCAGAAAAAGTTTCTGCCGAGAACGAGCACCGTGACATGCTGAGTCTCTGGGAAAGCAGAGATCCCCAGTGCTGTTGTGCCTGTGGATAGGCTGCAGGGGGACAGTGAAGACCAGCAAGATCTTTAAGGGCTGGCACCTTCCTTGTGGGAGAAGGAGCCAGACGTTTGCCTTTTCAGAAAAAGTTTCTGCCGAGAACGAGCACCGTGACATGCTGAGTCTCTGGGAAAGCAGAGATCCCCAGTGCTGTTGCGGCTAAAGATAGGCTGCAGAGGGATAGTGAAGACCTGCAAGAGCTTTCAGGGCTGGCACCTTCCTTGTGGGAGAAGGAGCCAGACGTTTGCCTTTTCAGAAAAAGTTTCTGCCGAGAACGAGCACCGTGACATGCTGAGTCTCTGGGAAAGCAGAGATCCCCAGTGCTGTTGTGCCTGTGGATAGGCTGCAGAGGGATAGTAAAGACCTGCAAGAGCTTTCAGGGCTGGCACCTTCCTTGTGGGAGAAGGAGCCAGACGTTTGCCTTTTCAGAAAAAGTTTCTGCCGAGAACGAGCACCATGACATGCGGAGTCTCTGGGAAAGAACAGATCCCCAGTTCTGTTGCGGCTAAAGATAAGCTGCAGAGGGATAGTGAAGACCAGCAAGAGCTTTCAGGGCTGGCACCTTCCTTGTGGGAGAAGGAGCCGTAAGTTTGTCTTTTCAGAAAAAGTTTCTGCCGAGAACGAGCACCGTGACATGCTGAGTCTCTGGGAAAGCAGAGATCCCCAGTGCTGTTGTGCCTGTGGATAGGCTGCAGAGGGATAGTGAAGACCTGCAAGAGCTTTCAGGGCTGGCACCTTCCTTGTGGGAGAAGGAGCCAGACGTTTGCCTTTTCAGAAAAAGTTTCTGCCGAGAACGAGCACCGTGACATGCTGAGTCTCTGGGAAAGCAGAGATCCCCAGTGCTGTTGTGCCTGTGGATAGGCTGCAGAGGGATAGTGAAGACCAGCAAGAGCTTTCAGGGCTGGCACCTTCCTTGTGGGAGAAGGAGCCGTAAGTTTGTCTTTTCAGAAAAAGTTTCTGCCGAGAACGAGCACCGTGACATGCTGAGTCTCTGGGAAAGCAGAGATCCCCAGTGCTGTTGCGGCTAAAGATAGGCTGCAGAGGGATAGTGAAGACCTGCAAGAGCTTTCAGGGCTGGCACCTTCCTTGTGGGAGAAGGAGCCAGACGTTTGCCTTTTCAGAAAAAGTTTCTGCCGAGAACGAGCACCGTGACATGCTGAGTCTCTGGCAAAGCAGAGATCCCCAGTGCTGTTGCGGCTAAAGATAGGCTGCAGAGGGATAGTGAAGACCAGCAAGATCTTTCAGGGCTGGCACCTTCCTTGTGGGAGAAGGAACCAGACATTTGCCTTTTCAGAAAAAGTTTCTGCCGAGAACGAGCACCGTGACATGCTGAGTGTCTGGGAAAGCAGAGATCCCCAGTGCTGTTGCGGCTAAAGATAGGCTGCAGAGGGATAGTGAAGACCTGCAAGAGCTTTCAGGGCTGGCACCTTCCTTGTGGAAGATGGAGCCAGACGTTTGCCTCTTCAGAAAAACGCTCTGCCGTAAGCGAGCACCATAAGATGCTGAGTCTCTGGGAAAGCAGAGATCCCCAGTGCTGTTGTGCCTGTGGATAGGCTGCAGAGGGATAGTGAAGACCTGCAAGAGCTTTCAGGGCTGGCACCTTCCTTGTGGGAGAAGGAGCCAGACGTTTGCCTTTTCAGAAAAAGTTTCTGCCGAGAACGAGCACCATGACATGCGGAGTCTCTGGGAAAGAACAGATCCCCAGTTCTGTTGCGGCTAAAGATAAGCTGCAGAGGGATAGTGAAGACCAGCAAGAGCTTTCAGGGCTGGCACCTTCCTTGTGGGAGAAGGAGCCGTAAGTTTGTCTTTTCAGAAAAAGTTTCTGCCGAGAACGAGCACCGTGACATGCTGAGTCTCTGGGAAAGCAGAGATCCCCAGTGCTGTTGTGCCTGTGGATAGGCTGCAGAGGGATAGTGAAGACCTGCAAGAGCTTTCAGGGCTGGCACCTTCCTTGTGGGAGAAGGAGCCAGACGTTTGCCTTTTCAGAAAAAGTTTCTGCCGAGAACGAGCACCGTGACATGCGGAGTCTCTGGGAAAGCAGAGATCCCCAGTTCTGTTGCGGCTAAAGATAGGCTGCAGAGGGATAGTGAAGACCAGCAAGAGCTTTCAGGGCTGGCACCTTCCTTGTGGGAGAAGGAGCCGTACGTTTGCCTTTTCAGAAAAAGTTTCTGCCGAGAACGAGCACCGTGACATGCTGAGTCTCTGGGAAAGCAGAGATCCCCAGTGCTGTTGTGCCTGTGGATAGGCTGCAGGGGGACGGTGAAGACCAGCAAGATCTTTAAGGGCTGGCACCTTCCTTGTGGGAGAAGGAGCCAGATGTTTGCCTTTTCAGAAAAAGTTTCTGCCGAGAACGAGCACCGTGACATGCTGAGTCTCTGGGAAAGCAGAGATCCCCAGTGCTGTTGCGGCTAAAGATAGGCTGCAGAGGGATAGTGAAGACCTGCAAGAGCTTTCAGGGCTGGCACCTTCCTTGTGGGAGAAGGAGCCAGACGTTTGTCTTTTCAGAAAAAGTTTCTGCCGAGAACGAGCACCGTGACATGCTGAGTCTCTGGGAAAGCAGAGATCCCCAGTGCTGTTGCGGCTAAAGATAGGCTGCAGAGGGATAGTGAAGACCAGCAAGATCTTTCAGGGCTGGCACCTTACTTGTGGGAGAAGGAACCAGACATTTGCCTTTTCAGAAAAAGTTTCTGCCGAGAACGAGCACCGTGACATGCTGAGTCTCTGGGAAAGCAGAGATCCCCAGTGCTGTTGCGGCTAAAGATAGGCTGCAGAGGGATAGTGAAGACCTGCAAGATCTTTCAGGGCTGGCACCTTCCTTGTGGGAGAAGGAGCCAGACGTTTGCCTTTTCAGAAAAACGCTCTGCCGTAAGCGAGCACCATAAGATGATGAATCTCTGGGAAAGCAGAGCTCCCCAGTGCTGTTGCGGCTAAAGATAGGCTGCAGAGGGATAGTGAAGACCTGCAAGAGCTTTCAGGGCTGGCACCTTCCTTGTGGGAGAAGGAGCCAGACGTTTGCCTTTTCAGAAAAAGTTTCTGCCGAGAACGAGCACCGTGATATGCGGAGTCTCTGGGAAAGAACAGATCCCCAGTTCTGTTGCGGCTAAAGATAGGCTGCAGAGGGATAGTGAAGACCAGCAAGAGCTTTCAGGGCTGGCACCTTCCTTGTGGGAGAAGGAGCCGTAAGTTTTTCTTTTCAGAAAAAGTTTCTGCCGAGAACGAGCACCGTGACATGCTGAGTCTCTGGGAAAGCAGAGATCCCCAGTGCTGTTGTGCCTGTGGATAGGCTGCAGAGGGGTAGTGAAGACCTGCAAGAGCTTTCAGGGCTGGCACCTTCCTTGTGGGAGAAGGAGCCAGACGTTTGCCTTTTCAGAAAAAGTTTCTGCCGAGAACGAGCACCGTGACATGCGGAGTCTCTGGGAAAGCACAGAGCCCCAGTTCTGTTGCGGCTAAAGATAGGCTGCAGAGGGATAGTGAAGACCAGCAAGAGCTTTCAGGGCTGGCACCTTCCTTGTGGGAGAAGGAGCCGTAAGTTTGTCTTTTCAGAAAAAGTTTCTGCCGAGAACGAGCACCGTGACATGCTGAGTCTCTGGGAAAGCAGAGATCCCCAGTGCTGTTGTGCCTTTGGATAGGCTGCAGGGGGACGGTGAAGACCAGCAAGATCTTTAAGGGCTGGCACCTTCCTTGTGGGAGAAGGAGCCAGACGTTTGCCTTTTCAGAAAAAGTTTCTGCCGAGAACGAGCACCGTGACATGCTGAGTCTCTGGCAAAGCAGAGATCCCCAGTGCTGTTGCGGCTAAAGATAGGCTGCAGAGGGATAGTGAAGACCAGCAAGATCTTTAAGGGCTGGCACCTTCCTTGTGGGAGAAGGAACCAGACATTTGCCTTTTCAGTAAAAGTTTCTGCCGAGAACGAGCACCGTGACATGCTGAGTGTCTGGGAAAGCAGAGATCCCCAGTGCTGTTGCGGCTAAAGATAGGCTGCAGAGGGATAGTGAAGACCTGCAAGAGCTTTCAGGGCTGGCACCTTCCTTGTGGAAGATGGAGCCAGACGTTTGCCTCTTCAGAAAAACGCTCTGCCGTAAGCGAGCACCATAAGATGCTGAGTCTCTGGGAAAGCAGAGATCCCCAGTGCTGTTGTGCCTGTGGATAGGCTGCAGAGGGATAGTGAAGACCTGCAAGAGCTTTCAGGGCTGGCACCTTCCTTGTGGGAGAACGAGCCAGACGTTTGCCTTTTCAGAAAAAGTTTCTGCCGAGAACGAGCACCGTGACATGCGGAGTCTCTGGGAAAGCACAGAGCCCCAGTTCTGTTGCGGCTAAAGATAGGCTGCAGAGGGATAGTGAAGACCAGCAAGAGCTTTCAGGGCTGGCACCTTCCTTGTGGGAGAAGGAGCCGTACGTTTGCCTTTTCAGAAAAAGTTTCTGCCGAGAACGAGCACCGTGACATGCTGAGTCTCTGGGAAAGCAGAGATCCCCAGTGCTGTTGTGCCTGTGGATAGGCTGCAGGGGGACGGTGAAGACCAGCAAGATCTTTAAGGGCTGGCACCTTCCTTGTGGGAGAAGGAGCCAGACATTTGCCTTTTCAGAAAAAGTTTCTGCCGAGAACGAGCACCGTGACATGCTGAGTCTCTGGGAAAGCAGAGATCCCCAGTGCTGTTGCGGCTAAAGATAGGCTGCAGAGGGATAGTGAAGACCTGCAAGAGCTTTCAGGGCTGGCACCTTCCTTGTGGGAGAAGGAGCCAGACGTTTGCCTTTTCAGAAAAAGTTTCTGCCGAGAACGAGCACCGTGACATGCTGAGTCTCTGGCAAAGCAGAGATCCCCAGTGCTGTTGCGGCTAAAGATAGGCTGCAGAGGGATAGTGAAGACCAGCAAGATCTTTCAGGGCTGGCACCTTCCTTGTGGGAGAAGGAACCAGACATTTGCCTTTTCAGAAAAAGTTTCTGCCGAGAACGAGCACCGTGACATGCTGAGTCTCTGGGAAAGCAGAGATCCCCAGTGCTGTTGCGGCTAAAGATAGGCTGCAGAGGGATAGTGAAGACCTGCAAGAGCTTTCAGGGCTGGCACCTTCCTTGTGGGAGAAGGAGCCAGACGTTTGCCTCTTCAGAAAAACGCTCTGCCGTAAGCGAGCACCATAAGATGCTGAATCTCTGGGAAAGCAGAGCTCCCCAGTGCTGTTGCGGCTATAGATAGGCTGCAGAGGGAGAGTGAAGACCTGCAAGAGCTTTCAGGGCTGGCACCTTCCTTGTGGGAGAAGGAGCCAGACGTTTGCCTTTTCAGAAAAAGTTTCTGCCGAGAACGAGCACCGTGACATGCGGAGTCTCTGGGAAAGCACAGATCCCCAGTTCTGTTGCGGCTAAAGATAGGCTGCAGAGGGATAGTGAAGACCAGCAAGAGCTTTCAGGGCTGGCACCTTCCTTGTGGGAGAAGGAGCCGTAAGTTTGTCTTTTCAGAAAAAGTTTCTGCCGAGAACGAGCACCGTGACATGCTGAGTCTCTGGCAAAGCAGAGATCCCCAGTGCTGTTGCGGCTAAAGATAGGCTGCAGAGGGATAGTGAAGACCAGCAAGATCTTTCAGGGCTGGCACCTTCCTTGTGGGAGAAGGAGCCAGACGTTTGCCTTTTCAGAAAAAGTTTCTGCCGAGAACGAGCACCGTGACATGCGGAGTCTCTGGGAAAGAACAGATCCCCAGTGCTGTTGCGGCTAAAGATAGGCTGCAGAGGGATAGTGAAGACCTGCAAGAGCTTTCAGGGCTGGCACCTTCCTTGTGGGAGAAGGAGCCGTAAGTTTGTCTTTTCAGAAAAAGTTTCTGCCGAGAACGAGCACCGTGACATGCTGAGTCTCTGGGAAAGCAGAGATCCCCAGTGCTGTTGTGCCTGTGGATAGGCTGCAGGGGGACGGTGAAGACCAGCAAGATCTTTAAGGGCTGGCACCTTCCTTGTGGGAGAAGGAGCCAGATGTTTGCCTTTTCAGAAAAAGTTTCTGCCGAGAACGAGCACCGTGACATGCGGAGTCTCTGGGAAAGCAGAGATCCCCAGTGCTGTTGCGGCTAAAGATAGGCTGCAGAGGGATAGTGAAGACCTGCAAGAGCTTTCAGGGCTGGCACCTTCCTTGTGGGAGAAGGAGCCAGACGTTTGCCTTTTCAGAAAAAGTTTCTGCCGAGAACGAGCACCGTGACATGCTGAGTCTCTGGCAAAGCAGAGATCCCCAGTGCTGTTGTGCCTGTGGATAGGCTGCAGGGGGACGGTGAAGACCAGCAAGATCTTTAAGGGCTGGCACCTTCCTTGTGGGAGAAGGAGCCAGACGTTTGCCTCTTCAGAAAAACGCTCTGCCGTAAGCGAGCACCATAAGATGCTGAATCTCTGGGAAAGCAGAGCTCCCCAGTGCTGTTGCGGCTATAGATAGGCTGCAGAGGGATAGTGAAGACCTGCAAGAGCTTTCAGGGCTGGCACCTTCCTTGTGGGAGAAGGAGCCAGACGTTTGCCTTTTCAGAAAAAGTTTCTGCCGAGAACGAGCACCGTGACATGCGGAGTCTCTGGGAAAGCACAGATCCCCAGTTCTGTTGCGGCTAAAGATAGGCTGCAGAGGGATAGTGAAGACCAGCAAGAGCTTTCAGGGCTGGCACCTTCCTTGTGGGAGAAGGAGCCGTAAGTTTGTCTTTTCAGAAAAAGTTTCTGCCGAGAACGAGCACCGTGACATGCTGAGTCTCTGGGAAAGCAGAGATCCCCAGTGCTGTTGCGGCTAAAGATAGGCTGCAGAGGGATAGTGAAGACCTGCAAGAGCTTTCAGGGCTGGCACCTTCCTTGTGGGAGAAGGAGCCAGACGTTTGCCTTTTCAGAAAAAGTTTCTGCCGAGCACGAGCACCGTGACATGCGGAGTCTCTGGGAAAGCACAGATCCCCAGTTCTGTTTCGGCTAAAGATAAGGTGCAGAGGGATAGTGAAGACCAGCAAGAGCTTTCAGGGCTGGCACCTTCCTTGTGGGAGAAGGAGCCGTACGTTTGCCTTTTCAGAAAAAGTTTCTGCCGAGAACGAGCACCGTGACATGCTGAGTCTCTGGGAAAGCAGAGATCCCCAGTGCTGTTGTGCCTGTGGATAGGCTGCAGGGGGACGGTGAAGACCAGCAAGATCTTTAAGGGCTGGCATCTTCCTTGTGGGAGAAGGAGCCAGATGTTTGCCTTTTCAGAAAAAGTTTCTGCCGAGAACGAGCACCGTGACATGCGGAGTCTCTGGGAAAGCAGAGATCCCCAGTGCTGTTGCGGCTAAAGATAGGCTGCAGAGGGATAGTGAAGACCTGCAAGAGCTTTCAGGGCTGGCACCTTCCTTGTGGGAGAAGGAGCCGTACGTTTGCCTTTTCAGAAAAAGTTTCTGCCGAGAACGAGCACCGTGACATGCTGAGTCTCTGGCAAAGCAGAGATCCCCAGTGCTGTTGCGGCTAAAGATAGGCTGCAGAGGGATAGTGAAGACCAGCAAGATCTTTCAGGGCTGGCACCTTCCTTGTGGGAGAAGGAACCAGACATTTGCCTTTTCAGAAAAAGTTTCTGCCGAGAATGAGCACCGTGACATGCTGAGTCTCTGGGAAAGCAGAGATCCCCAGTGCTGTTGCGGCTAAAGATAGGCTGCAGAGGGATAGTGAAGACCTGCAAGAGCTTTCAGGGCTGGCACCTTCCTTGTGGGAGAAGGAGCCAGACGTTTGCCTCTTCAGAAAAACGCTCTGCCGTAAGCGAGCACCATAAGATGCTGAATCTCTGGGAAAGCAGAGCTCCCCAGTGCTGTTGCTGCTATAGATAGGCTGCAGAGGGATAGTGAAGACCTGCAAGATCTTTCAGGGCTGGCACCTTCCTTGTGGGAGAAGGAGCCAGACGTTTGCCTTTTCAGAAAAAGTTTCTGCCGAGAACGAGCACCGTGACATGCGGAGTCTCTGGGAAAGCAGAGATCCCCAGTGCTGTTGCGGCTAAAGATAGGCTGCAGAGGGATAGTGAAGACCTGCAAGAGCTTTCAGGGCTGGCACCTTCCTTGTGGGAGAAGGAGCCGTAAGTTTGTCTTTTCAGAAAAAGTTTCTGCCGAGAACGAGCACCGTGACATGCTGAGTCTCTGGGAAAGCAGAGATCCCCAGTGCTGTTGTGCCTGTGGATAGGCTGCAGGGGGACAGTGAAGACCAGCAAGATCTTTAAGGGCTGGCACCTTCCTTGTGGGAGAAGGAGCCAGACGTTTGCCTTTTCAGAAAAAGTTTCTGCCGAGAACGAGCACCGTGACATGCGGAGTCTCTGGGAAAGAACAGATCCCCAGTGCTGTTGCGGCTAAAGATAGGCTGCAGAGGGATAGTGAAGACCAGCAAGAGCTTTCAGGGCTGGCACCTTCCTTGTGGGAGAAGGAGCCGTAAGTTTGTCTTTTCAGAAAAAGTTTCTGCCGAGAACGAGCACCGTGACATGCTGAGTCTCTGGCAAAGCACAGAGCCCCAGTTCTGTTGCGGCTAAAGATAAGGTGCAGAGGGATAGTGAAGACCAGCAAGAGCTTTCAGGGCTGGCACCTTCCTTGTGGGAGAAGGAGCCGTACGTTTGCCTTTTCAGAAAAAGTTTCTGCCGAGAACGAGCACCGTGACATGCTGAGTCTCTGGGAAAGCAGAGATCCCCAGTGCTGTTGTGCCTGTGGATAGGCTGCAGGGGGACGGTGAAGACCAGCAAGATCTTTAAGGGCTGGCACCTTCCTTGTGGGAGAAGGAGCCAGATGTTTGCCTTTTCAGAAAAAGTTTCTGCCGAGAACGAGCACCGTGACATGCGGAGTCTCTGGGAAAGCAGAGATCCCCAGTGCTGTTGCGGCTAAAGATAGGCTGCAGAGGGATAGTGAAGACCTGCAAGAGCTTTCAGGGCTGGCACCTTCCTTGTGGGAGAAGGAGCCAGACGTTTGCCTTTTCAGAAAAAGTTTCTGCCGAGAACGAGCACCGTGACATGCTGAGTCTCTGGCAAAGCAGAGATCCCCAGTGCTGTTGCGGCTAAAGATAGGCTGCAGAGGGATAGTGAAGACCAGCAAGATCTTTCAGGGCTGGCACCTTCCTTGTGGGAGAAGGAACCAGACATTTGCCTTTTCAGAAAAAGTTTCTGCCGAGAACGAGCACCGTGACATGCTGAGTCTCTGGGAAAGCAGAGATCCCCAGTGCTGTTGCGGCTAAAGATAGGCTGCAGAGGGATAGTGAAGACCTGCAAGAGCTTTCAGGGCTGGCACCTTCCTTGTGGGAGAAGGAGCCAGACGTTTGCCTCTTCAGAAAAACGCTCTGCCGTAAGCGAGCACCATAAGATGCTGAATCTCTGGGAAAGCAGAGCTCCCCAGTGCTGTTGCGGCTATAGATAGGCTGCAGAGGGATAGTGAAGACCTGCAAGATCTTTCAGGGCTGGCACCTTCCTTGTGGGAGAAGGAGCCAGACGTTTGCCTTTTCAGAAAAAGTTTCTGCCGAGAACGAGCACCGTGACATGCGGAGTCTCTGGGAAAGCACAGATCCCCAGTTCTGTTGCGGCTAAAGACAGGCTGCAGAGGGATAGTGAAGACCAGCAAGAGCTTTCAGGGCTGGCACCTTCCTTGTGGGAGAAGGAGCCGTAAGTTTGTCTTTTCAGAAAAAGTTTCTGCCGAGAACGAGCACCGTGACATGCTGAGTCTCTGGGAAAGCAGAGATCCCCAGTGCTGTTGTGCCTGTGGATAGGCTGCAGGGGGACAGTGAAGACCAGCAAGATCTTTAAGGGCTGGCACCTTCCTTGTGGGAGAAGGAGCCAGACGTTTGCCTTTTCAGAAAAAGTTTCTGCCGAGAACGAGCACCGTGACATGCGGAGTCTCTGGGAAAGAACAGATCCCCAGTGCTGTTGCGGCTAAAGATAGGCTGCAGAGGGATAGTGAAGACCAGCAAGAGCTTTCAGGGCTGGCACCTTCCTTGTGGGAGAAGGAGCCGTAAGTTTGTCTTTTCAGAAAAAGTTTCTGCCGAGAACGAGCACCGTGACATGCTGAGTCTCTGGGAAAGCAGAGATCCCCAGTGCTGTTGCGGCTAAAGATAGGCTGCAGAGGGATAGTGAAGACCTGCAAGAGCTTTCAGGGCTGGCACCTTCCTTGTGGGAGAAGGAGCCAGACGTTTGCCTTTTCAGAAAAAGTTTCTGCCGAGAACGAGCACCGTGACATGCGGAGACTCTGGGAAAGCACAGAGCCCCAGTTCTGTTGCGGCTAAAGATAGGCTGCAGAGGGATAGTGAAGACCAGCAAGAGCTTTCAGGGCTGGCACCTTCCTTGTGGGAGAAGGAGCCAGACGTTTGTCTTTTCAGAAAAAGTTTCTGCCGAGAACGAGCACCGTGACATGCTGAGTCTCTGGGAAAGCAGAGATCCCCAGTGCTGTTGTGCCTGTGGATAGGCTGCAGGGGGACGGTGAAGACCAGCAATATCTTTAAGGGCTGGCACCTTCCTTGTGGGAGAAGGAGCCAGACGTTTGCCTTTTCAGAAAAAGTTTCTGCCGAGAACGAGCACCGTGACATGCTGAGTCTCTGGGAAAGCAGAGATCCCCAGTGCTGTTGCGGCTAAAGATAGGCTGCAGAGGGATAGTGAGGACCAGCAAGATCATTCAGGGCTGGCACCTTCCTTGTGGGAGAAGGAGCCAGACGTTTGCCTTTTCAGAAAAAGTTTCTGCCGAGAACGAGCACCGTGACATGCGGAGTCTCTGGGAAAGCAGAGATCCCCAGTGCTGTTGCGGCTAAAGATAGGCTGCAGAGGGATAGTGAAGACCTGCAAGATCTTTCAGGGCTGGCACCTTCCTTGTGGGAGAAGGAGCCAGACGTTTGCCTTTTCAGAAAAAGTTTCTGCCGAGAACGAGCACCGTGACATGCTGAGTGTCTGGGAAAGCAGAGATCCCCAGTGCTGTTGCGGCTAAAGATAGGCTGCAGAGGGATAGTGAAGACCTGCAAGATCTTTCAGGGCTGGCACCTTCCTTGTGGGAGAAGGAGCCAGACGTTTGCCTTTTCAGAAAAAGTTTCTGCCGAGAACGAGCACCGTGACATGCTGAGTCTCTGGGAAAGCACAGATCCCCAGTTCTGTTGCAGCTAAAGATAAGCTGCAGAGGGATAGTGAAGACCAGCAAGAGCTTTCAGGGCTGGCACCTTCCTTGTGGGAGAAGGAGCCGTAAGTTTGTCTTTTCAGAAAAAGTTTCTGCCGAGAACGAGCACCGTGACATGCTGAGTCTCTGGGAAAGCAGAGATCCCCAGTGCTGTTGTGCCTGTGGATAGGCTGCAGGGGGACAGTGAAGACCAGCAAGATCTTTAAGGGCTGGCACCTTCCTTGTGGGAGAAGGAGCCAGACGTTTGCCTTTTCAGAAAAAGTTTCTGCCGAGAACGAGCACCGTGACATGCTGAGTGTCTGGGAAAGCAGAGATCCCCAGTGCTGTTGCGGCTAAAGATAGGCTGCAGAGGGATAGTGAAGACCTGCAAGAGCTTTCAGGGCTGGCACCTTCCTTGTGGAAGATGGAGCCAGACGTTTGCCTCTTCAGAAAAACGCTCTGCCGTAAGCGAGCACCATAAGATGCTGAATCTCTGGGAAAGCAGAGATCCCCAGTGCTGTTGCGGCTAAAGATAGGCTGCAGAGGGATAGTGAAGACCAGCAAGATCTTTCAGGGCTGGCACCTTCCTTGTGGGAGAAGGAGCCAGACATTTGCCTTTTCAGAAAAAGTTCTGCCGAGAACGAGCACCGTGACATGCTGAGTGTCTGGGAAAGCAGAGATCCCCAGTGCTGTTGCGGCTAAAGATAGGCTGCAGAGGGATAGTGAAGACCTGCAAGATCATTCAGGGCTGGCACCTGCCTTGTGGGAGAAGGAGCCAGACGTTTGCCTTTTCAGAAAAAGTTTCTGCCGAGAACGAGCACCGTGACATGCTGAGTCTCTGGGAAAGCAGAGATCCCCAGTGCTGTTGCGGCTAAAGATAGGCTGCAGAGGGATAGTGAAGACCTGCAAGATCTTTCAGGGCTGGCACCTTCCTTGTGGGAGAAGGAGCCAGACGTTTGCCTTTTCAGAAAAAGTTTCTGCCGAGAACGAGCACCGTGACATGCTGAGTGTCTGGGAAAGCAGAGATCCCCAGTGCTGTTGCGGCTAAAGATAGGCTGCAGAGGGATAGTGAAGACCAGCAAGAGCTTTCAGGGCTGGCACCTTCCTTGTGGGAGAAGGAGCCGTAAGTTTGTCTTTTCAGAAAAAGTTTCTGCCGAGAACGAGCACCGTGACATGCTGAGTCTCTGGGAAAGCAGAGATCCCCAGTGCTGTTGTGCCTGTGGATAGGCTGCAGAGGGATAGTGAAGACCTGCAAGAGCTTTCAGGGCTGGCACCTTCCTTGTGGGAGAAGGAGCCAGACGTTTGCCTTTTCAGAAAAAGTTTCTGCTGAGAACGAGCACCGTGACATGCTGAGTGTCTGGGAAAGCAGAGATCCCCAGTGCTGTTGCGGCTAAAGATAGGCTGCAGAGGGATAGTGAAGACCTGCAAGAGCTTTCAGGGCTGGCACCTTCCTTGTGGAAGATGGAGCCAGACGTTTGCCTCTTCAGAAAAACGCTCTGCCGAGAACGAGCACCGTGACATGCTGAGTCTCTGGGAAAGCAGAGATCCCCAGTGCTGTTGTGCCTGTGGATAGGCTGCAGGGGGACGGTGAAGACCAGCAAGATCTTTAAGGGCTGGCACCTTCCTTGTGGGAGAAGGAGCCAGACGTTTGCCTTTTCAGAAAAAGTTTCTGCCGAGAACGAGCACCGTGACATGCGGAGTCTCTGGGAAAGCACAGATCCCCAGTTCTGTTGCGGCTAAAGATAGGCTGCAGAGGGATAGTGAAGACCTGCAAGAGCTTTCAGGGCTGGCACCTTCCTTGTGGGAGAAGGAGCCAGACGTTTGCCTTTTCAGAAAAAGTTTCTGCCGAGAACGAGCACCGTGACATGCGGAGTCTCTGGGAAAGCAGAGATCCCCAGTGCTGTTGTGCCTGTGGATAGGCTGCAGGGGGACGGTGAAGACCAGCAAGATCTTTAAGGGCTGGCACCTTCCTTGTGGGAGAAGGAGCCAGACGTTTGCCTTTTCAGAAAAAGTTTCTGCCGAGAACGAGCACCGTGACATGCTGAGTCTCTGGGAAAGCAGAGATCCCCAGTGCTGTTGCGGCTAAAGATAGGCTGCAGAGGGATAGTGAAGACCTGCAAGAGCTTTCAGGGCTGGCACCTTCCTTGTGGGAGAAGGAGCCGTACGTTTGCCTTTTCAGAAAAAGTTTCTGCCGAGAACGAGCACCGTGACATGCTGAGTCTCTGGCAAAGCACAGAGCCCCAGTTCTGTTGCGGCTAAAGATAGGCTGCAGAGGGATAGTGAAGACCAGCAAGAGCTTTCAGGGCTGGCACCTTCCTTGTGGGAGAAGGAGCCGTACGTTTGCCTTTTCAGAAAAAGTTTCTGCCGAGAACGAGCACCGTGACATGCTGAGTCTCTGGGAAAGCAGAGATCCCCAGTGCTGTTGTGCCTGTGGATAGGCTGCAGGGGGACGGTGAAGACCAGCAAGATCTTTAAGGGCTGGCACCTTCCTTGTGGGAGAAGGAGCCAGATGTTTGCCTTTTCAGAAAAAGTTTCTGCCGAGAACGAGCACCGTGACATGCTGAGTCTCTGGGAAAGCAGAGATCCCCAGTGCTGTTGCGGCTAAAGATAGGCTGCAGAGGGATAGTGAAGACCTGCAAGAGCTTTCAGGGCTGGCACCTTCCTTGTGGGAGAAGGAGCCAGACGTTTGCCTTTTCAGAAAAAGTTTCTGCCGAGAACGAGCACCGTGACATGCTGAGTCTCTGGCAAAGCAGAGATCCCCAGTGCTGTTGCGGCTAAAGATAGGCTGCAGAGGGATAGTGAAGACCTGCAAGAGCTTTCAGGGCTGGCACCTTCCTTGTGGGAGAAGGAGCCAGACATTTGCCTTTTCAGAAAAAGTTTCTGCCGAGAACGAGCACCGTGACATGCTGAGTCTCTGGCAAAGCAGAGATCCCCAGTGCTGTTGCGGCTAAAGATAGGCTGCAGAGGGATAGTGAAGACCTGCAAGAGCTTTCAGGGCTGGCACCTTCCTTGTGGGAGAAGGAGCCAGACGTTTGCCTCTTCAGAAAAACGCTCTGCCGTAAGCGAGCACCATAAGATGCTGAATCTCTGGGAAAGCAGAGCTCCCCAGTGCTGTTGCGGCTATAGATAGGCTGCAGAGGGATAGTGAAGACCTGCAAGAGCTTTCAGGGCTGGCACCTTCCTTGTGGGAGAAGGAGCCAGACGTTTGCCTTTTCAGAAAAAGTTTCTGCCGAGAACGAGCACCGTGACATGCGGAGTCTCTGGGAAAGCACAGATCCCCAGTTCTGTTGCGGCTAAAGACAGGCTGCAGAGGGATAGTGAAGACCAGCAAGAGCTTTCAGGGCTGGCACCTTCCTTGTGGGAGAAGGAGCCGTACGTTTGACTTTTCAGAAAAAGTTTCTGCCGAGAACGAGCACCGTGACATGCTGAGTCTCTGGGAAAGCAGAGATCCCCAGTGCTGTTGTGCCTGTGGATAGGCTGCAGGGGGACGGTGAAGACCAGCAAGATCTTTAAGGGCTGGCACCTTCCTTGTGGGAGAAGGAGCCAGACATTTGCCTTTTCAGAAAAAGTTTCTGCCGAGAACGAGCACCGTGACATGCTGAGTCTCTGGCAAAGCAGAGATCCCCAGTGCTGTTGCGGCTAAAGATAGGCTGCAGAGGGATAGTGAAGACCTGCAAGAGCTTTCAGGGCTGGCACCTTCCTTGTGGGAGAAGGAGCCAGACGTTTGCCTTTTCAGAAAAAGTTTCTGCCGAGAACGAGCACCGTGACATGCGGAGTCTCTGGGAAAGCACAGATCCCCAGTTCTGTTGCGGCTAAAGACAGGCTGCAGAGGGATAGTGAAGACCAGCAAGAGCTTTCAGGGCTGGCACCTTCCTTGTGGGAGAAGGAGCCGTACGTTTGACTTTTCAGAAAAAGTTTCTGCCGAGAACGAGCACCGTGACATGCTGAGTCTCTGGGAAAGCAGAGATCCCCAGTGCTGTTGTGCCTGTGGATAGGCTGCAGGGGGACGGTGAAGACCAGCAAGATCTTTAAGGGCTGGCACCTTCCTTGTGGGAGAAGGAGCCAGATGTTTGCCTTTTCAGAAAAAGTTTCTGCCGAGAACGAGCACCGTGACATGCTGAGTCTCTGGGAAAGCAGAGATCCCCAGTGCTGTTGCGGCTAAAGATAGGCTGCAGAGGGATAGTGAAGACCTGCAAGAGCTTTCAGGGCTGGCACCTTCCTTGTGGGAGAAGGAGCCAGACGTTTGCCTTTTCAGAAAAAGTTTCTGCCGAGAACGAGCACCGTGACATGCTGAGTCTCTGGCAAAGCAGAGATCCCCAGTGCTGTTGCGGCTAAAGATAGGCTGCAGAGGGATAGTGAAGACCTGCAAGAGCTTTCAGGGCTGGCACCTTCCTTGTGGGAGAAGGAGCCAGACATTTGCCTTTTCAGAAAAAGTTTCTGCCGAGAACGAGCACCGTGACATGCTGAGTCTCTGGGAAAGCAGAGATCCCCAGTGCTGTTGCGGCTAAAGATAGGCTGCAGAGGGATAGTGAAGACCTGCAAGAGCTTTCAGGGCTGGCACCTTCCTTGTGGGAGAAGGAGCCAGACGTTTGCCTCTTCAGAAAAACGCTCTGCCGTAAGCGAGCACCATAAGATGCTGAATCTCTGGGAAAGCAGAGATCCCCAGTGCTGTTGCGGCTATAGATAGGCTGCAGAGGGATAGTGAAGACCTGCAAGAGCTTTCAGGGCTGGCACCTTCCTTGTGGGAGAAGGAGCCAGACGTTTGCCTTTTCAGAAAAAGTTTCTGCCGAGAACGAGCACCGTGACATGCGGAGTCTCTGGGAAAGCACAGATCCCCAGTGCTGTTGCGGCTAAAGATAGGCTGCAGAGGGATAGTGAAGACCTGCAAGAGCTTTCAGGGCTGGCACCTTCCTTGTGGGAGAAGGAGCCAGACGTTTGCCTTTTCAGAAAAAGTTTCTGCCGAGAACGAGCACCGTGACATGCTGAGTCTCTGGCAAAGCACAGAGCCCCAGTGCTGTTGCGGCTAAAGATAGGCTGCAGAGGGATAGTGAAGACCTGCAAGAGCTTTCAGGGCTGGCACCTTCCTTGTGGGAGAAGGAGCCGTACGTTTGCCTTTTCAGAAAAAGTTTCTGCCGAGAACGAGCACCGTGACATGCTGAGTCTCTGGCAAAGCACAGAGCCCCAGTTCTGTTGCGGCTAAAGATAGGCTGCAGAGGGATAGTGAAGACCAGCAAGAGCTTTCAGGGCTGGCACCTTCCTTGTGGGAGAAGGAGCCGTACGTTTGCCTTTTCAGAAAAAGTTTCTGCCGAGAACGAGCACCGTGACATGCTGAGTCTCTGGGAAAGCAGAGATCCCCAGTGCTGTTGTGCCTGTGGATAGGCTGCAGGGGGACGGTGAAGACCAGCAAGATCTTTAAGGGCTGGCACCTTCCTTGTGGGAGAAGGAGCCAGATGTTTGCCTTTTCAGAAAAAGTTTCTGCCGAGAACGAGCACCGTGACATGCGGAGTCTCTGGGAAAGCAGAGATCCCCAGTGCTGTTGCGGCTAAAGATAGGCTGCAGAGGGATAGTGAAGACCTGCAAGAGCTTTCAGGGCTGGCACCTTCCTTGTGGGAGAAGGAGCCAGACGTTTGCCTTTTCAGAAAAAGTTTCTGCCGAGAACGAGCACCGTGACATCCTGAGTGTCTGGGAAAGCAGAGATCCCCAGTGCTGTTGCGGCTAAAGATAGGCTGCAGAGGGATAGTGAAGACCAGCAAGAGCTTTCAGGGCTGGCACCTTCCTTGTGGGAGAAGGAGCCAGACATTTGCCTTTTCAGAAAAAGTTTCTGCCGAGAACGAGCACCGTGACATGCTGAGTCTCTGGCAAAGCAGAGATCCCCAGTGCTGTTGCGGCTAAAGATAGGCTGCAGAGGGATAGTGAAGACCTGCAAGAGCTTTCAGGGCTGGCACCTTCCTTGTGGGAGAAGGAGCCAGACGTTTGCCTCTTCAGAAAAACGCTCTGCCGTAAGCGAGCACCATAAGATGCTGAATCTCTGGGAAAGCAGAGCTCCCCAGTGCTGTTGCGGCTATAGATAGGCTGCAGAGGGATAGTGAAGACCTGCAAGAGCTTTCAGGGCTGGCACCTTCCTTGTGGGAGAAGGAGCCGTACGTTTGACTTTTCAGAAAAAGTTTCTGCCGAGAACGAGCACCATGACATGCTGAGTCTCTGGGAAAGCAGAGATCCCCAGTGCTGTTGTGCCTGTGGATAGGCTGCAGGGGGACGGTGAAGACCAGCAAGATCTTTAAGGGCTGGCACCTTCCTTGTGGGAGAAGGAGCCAGACATTTGCCTTTTCAGAAAAAGTTTCTGCCGAGAACGAGCACCGTGACATGCTGAGTCTCTGGCAAAGCAGAGATCCCCAGTGCTGTTGCGGCTAAAGATAGGCTGCAGAGGGATAGTGAAGACCTGCAAGAGCTTTCAGGGCTGGCACCTTCCTTGTGGGAGAAGGAGCCAGACGTTTGCCTTTTCAGAAAAAGTTTCTGCCGAGAACGAGCACCGTGACATGCTGAGTCTCTGGCAAAGCACAGAGCCCCAGTTCTGTTGCGGCTAAAGATAGGCTGCAGAGGGATAGTGAAGACCAGCAAGAGCTTTCAGGGCTGGCACCTTCCTTGTGGGAGAAGGAGCCGTACGTTTGCCTTTTCAGAAAAAGTTTCTGCCGAGAACGAGCACCGTGACATGCTGAGTCTCTGGGAAAGCAGAGATCCCCAGTGCTGTTGTGCCTGTGGATAGGCTGCAGGGGGACGGTGAAGACCAGCAAGATCTTTAAGGGCTGGCACCTTCCTTGTGGGAGAAGGAGCCAGATGTTTGCCTTTTCAGAAAAAGTTTCTGCCGAGAACGAGCACCGTGACATGCGGAGTCTCTGGGAAAGCAGAGATCCCCAGTGCTGTTGCGGCTAAAGATAGGCTGCAGAGGGATAGTGAAGACCTGCAAGAGCTTTCAGGGCTGGCACCTTCCTTGTGGGAGAAGGAGCCAGACGTTTGCCTCTTCAGAAAAACGCTCTGCCGTAAGCGAGCACCATAAGATGCTGAATCTCTGGGAAAGCAGAGCTCCCCAGTGCTGTTGCGGCTATAGATAGGCTGCAGAGGGATAGTGAAGACCTGCAAGAGCTTTCAGGGCTGGCACCTTCCTTGTGGGAGAAGGAGCCAGACGTTTGCCTTTTCAGAAAAAGTTTCTGCCGAGAACGAGCACCGTGACATGCGGAGTCTCTGGGAAAGCACAGATCCCCAGTTCTGTTGCGGCTAAAGACAGGCTGCAGAGGGATAGTGAAGACCAGCAAGAGCTTTCAGGGCTGGCACCTTCCTTGTGGGAGAAGGAGCCGTACGTTTGACTTTTCAGAAAAAGTTTCTGCCGAGAACGAGCACCGTGACATGCTGAGTCTCTGGGAAAGCAGAGATCCCCAGTGCTGTTGTGCCTGTGGATAGGCTGCAGGGGGACGGTGAAGACCAGCAAGATCTTTAAGGGCTGGCACCTTCCTTGTGGGAGAAGGAGCCAGATGTTTGCCTTTTCAGAAAAAGTTTCTGCCGAGAACGAGCACCGTGACATGCTGAGTCTCTGCGAAACCAGAGATCCCCAGTGCTGTTGCGGCTAAAGATAGGCTGCAGAGGGATAGTGAAGACCTGCAAGAGCTTTCAGGGCTGGCACCTTCCTTGTGGGAGAAGGAGCCAGACATTTGCCTTTTCAGAAAAAGTTTCTGCCGAGAACGAGCACCGTGACATGCTGAGTCTCTGGGAAAGCAGAGATCCCCAGTGCTGTTGCGGCTAAAGATAGGCTGCAGAGGGATAGTGAAGACCAGCAAGAGCTTTCAGGGCTGGCACCTTCCTTGTGGGAGAAGGAGCCAGACGTTTGCCTCTTCAGAAAAACGCTCTGCCGTAAGCGAGCACCATAAGATGCTGAATCTCTGGGAAAGCAGAGCTCCCCAGTGCTGTTGCGGCTAAAGATAGGCTGCAGAGGGATAGTGAAGACCTGCAAGAGCTTTCAGGGCTGGCACCTTCCTTGTGGGAGAAGGAGCCAGACGTTTGCCTTTTCAGAAAAAGTTTCTGCCGAGAACGAGCACCGTGACATGCGGAGTCTCTGGGAAAGCACAGATCCCCAGTGCTGTTGCGGCTAAAGATAGGCTGCAGAGGGATAGTGAAGACCTGCAAGAGCTTTCAGGGCTGGCACCTTCCTTGTGGGAGAAGGAGCCAGACGTTTGCCTTTTCAGAAAAAGTTTCTGCCGAGAACGAGCACCGTGACATGCTGAGTCTCTGGGAAAGCAGAGATCCCCAGTGCTGTTGCGGCTAAAGATAGGCTGCAGAGGGATAGTGAAGACCTGCAAGAGCTTTCAGGGCTGGCACCTTCCTTGTGGGAGAAGGAGCCAGACGTTTGCCTCTTCAGAAAAACGCTCTGCCGTAAGCGAGCACCATAAGATGCTGAATCTCTGGGAAAGCAGAGCTCCCCAGTGCTGTTGTGGCTATAGATAGGCTGCAGAGGGATAGTGAAGACCTGCAAGAGCTTTCAGGGCTGGCACCTTCCTTGTGGGAGAAGGAGCCGTACGTTTGACTTTTCAGAAAAAGTTTCTGCCGAGAACGAGCACCGTGACATGCTGAGTCTCTGGGAAAGCAATGATCCCCAGTGCTGTTGTGCCTGTGGATAGGCTGCAGGGGGACGGTGAAGACCAGCAAGATCTTTAAGGGCTGGCACCTTCCTTGTGGGAGAAGGAGCCAGATGTTTGCCTTTTCAGAAAAAGTTTCTGCCGAGAACGAGCACCGTGACATGCTGAGTCTCTGGGAAAGCAGAGATCCCCAGTGCTGTTGCGGCTAAAGATAGGCTGCAGAGGGATAGTGAAGACCAGCAAGAGCTTTCAGGGCTGGCACCTTCCTTGTGGGAGAAGGAGCCAGACGTTTGCCTTTTCAGAAAAAGTTTCTGCCGAGAACGAGCACCGTGACATGCTGAGTCTCTGGCAAAGCAGAGATCCCCAGTGCTGTTGCGGCTAAAGATAGGCTGCAGAGGGATAGTGAAGACCTGCAAGAGCTTTCAGGGCTGGCACCTTCCTTGTGGGAGAAGGAGCCAGACATTTGCCTTTTCAGAAAAAGTTTCTGCCGAGAACGAGCACCGTGACATGCTGAGTCTCTGGGAAAGCAGAGATCCCCAGTGCTGTTGCGGCTAAAGATAGGCTGCAGAGGGATAGTGAAGACCTGCAAGAGCTTTCAGGGCTGGCACCTGCCTTGTGGGAGAAGGAGCCAGACGTTTGCCTTTTCAGAAAAAGTTTCTGCCGAGAACGAGCACCGTGACATGCGGAGTCTCTGGGAAAGCACAGATCCCCAGTTCTGTTGCGGCTAAAGACAGGCTGCAGAGGGATAGTGAAGACCAGCAAGAGCTTTCAGGGCTGGCACCTTCCTTGTGGGAGAAGGAGCCGTAAGTATGTCTTTTCAGAAAAAGTTTCTGCCGAGAACGAGCACCGTGACATGCTGAGTCTCTGGGAAAGCAGAGATCCCCAGTGCTGTTGTGCCTGTGGATAGGCTGCAGGGGGACAGTGAAGACCAGCAAGATCTTTAAGGGCTGGCACCTTCCTTGTGGGAGAAGGAGCCAGACGTTTGCCTTTTCAGAAAAAGTTTCTGCCGAGAACGAGCACCGTGACATGCGGAGTCTCTGGGAAAGAACAGATCCCCAGTTCTGTTGCGGCTAAAGATAGGCTGCAGAGGGATAGTGAAGACCAGCAAGAGCTTTCAGGGCTGGCACCTTCCTTGTGGGAGAAGGAGCCGTAAGTTTGTCTTTTCAGAAAAAGTTTCTGCCGAGAACGAGCACCGTGACATGCTGAGTCTCTGGGAAAGCAGAGATCCCCAGTGCTGTTGTGCCTGTGGATAGGCTGCAGGGGGACGGTGAAGACCAGCAATATCTTTAAGGGCTGGCACCTTCCTTGTGGGAGAAGGAGCCAGATGTTTGCCTTTTCAGAAAAAGTTTCTGCCGAGAACGAGCACCGTGACATGCTGAGTGTCTGGGAAAGCAGAGATCCCCAGTGCTGTTGCGGCTAAAGATAGGCTGCAGAGGGATAGTGAAGACCAGCAAGATCTTTCAGGGCTGGCACCTTCCTTGTGGGAGAAGGAACCAGACATTTGCCTTTTCAGAAAAAGTTTCTGCCGAGAACGAGCACCGTGACATGCTGAGTGTCTGGGAAAGCAGAGATCCCCAGTGCTGTTGCGGCTAAAGATAGGCTGCAGAGGGATAGTGAAGACCTGCAAGAGCTTTCAGGGCTGGCACCTTCCTTGTGGAAGATGGAGCCAGACGTTTGCCTCTTCAGAAAAACGCTCTGCCGTAAGCGAGCACCATAAGATGCTGAATCTCTGGGAAAGCAGAGATCCCCAGTGCTGTTGCGGCTAAAGACAGGCTGCAGAGGGATAGTGAAGACCAGCAAGATCTTTCAGGGCTGGCACCTTCCTTGTGGGAGAAGGAGCCAGACATTTGCCTTTTCAGAAAAAGTTTCTGCCGAGAACGAGCACCGTGACATGCTGAGTGTCTGGGAAAGCAGAGATCCCCAGTGCTGTTGCGGCTAAAGATAGGCTGCAGAGGGATAGTGAAGACCTGCAAGAGCTTTCAGGGCTGGCACCTTCCTTGTGGGAGAAGGAGCCAGACGTTTGCCTTTTCAGAAAAAGTTTCTGCCGAGAACGAGCACCGTGACATGCTGAGTCTCTGGCAAAGCACAGAGCCCCAGTTCTGTTGCGGCTAAAGATAGGCTGCAGAGGGATAGTGAAGACCAGCAAGAGCTTTCAGGGCTGGCACCTTCCTTGTGGGAGAAGGAGCCGTACGTTTGCCTTTTCAGAAAAAGTTTCTGCCGAGAACGAGCACCGTGACATGCTGAGTCTCTGGGAAAGCAGAGATCCCCAGTGCTGTTGTGCCTGTGGATAGGCTGCAGGGGGACGGTGAAGACCAGCAAGATCTTTAAGGGCTGGCACCTTCCTTGTGGGAGAAGGAGCCAGATGTTTGCCTTTTCAGAAAAAGTTTCTGCCGAGAACGAGCACCGTGACATGCTGAGTCTCTGGGAAAGCAGAGATCCCCAGTGCTGTTGCGGCTAAAGATAGGCTGCAGAGGGATAGTGAAGACCTGCAAGAGCTTTCAGGGCTGGCACCTTCCTTGTGGGAGAAGGAGCCAGACGTTTGCCTTTTCAGAAAAAGTTTCTGCCGAGAACGAGCACCGTGACATGCTGAGTCTCTGGCAAAGCAGAGATCCCCAGTGCTGTTGCGGCTAAAGATAGGCTGCAGAGGGATAGTGAAGACCTGCAAGAGCTTTCAGGGCTGGCACCTTCCTTGTGGGAGAAGGAGCCAGACATTTGCCTTTTCAGAAAAAGTTTCTGCCGAGAACGAGCACCGTGACATGCTGAGTCTCTGGCAAAGCAGAGATCCCCAGTGCTGTTGCGGCTAAAGATAGGCTGCAGAGGGATAGTGAAGACCTGCAAGAGCTTTCAGGGCTGGCACCTTCCTTGTGGGAGAAGGAGCCAGACGTTTGCCTCTTCAGAAAAACGCTCTGCCGTAAGCGAGCACCATAAGATGCTGAATCTCTGGGAAAGCAGAGCTCCCCAGTGCTGTTGCGGCTATAGATAGGCTGCAGAGGGATAGTGAAGACCTGCAAGAGCTTTCAGGGCTGGCACCTTCCTTGTGGGAGAAGGAGCCAGACGTTTGCCTTTTCAGAAAAAGTTTCTGCCGAGAACGAGCACCGTGACATGCGGAGTCTCTGGGAAAGCACAGATCCCCAGTTCTGTTGCGGCTAAAGACAGGCTGCAGAGGGATAGTGAAGACCAGCAAGAGCTTTCAGGGCTGGCACCTTCCTTGTGGGAGAAGGAGCCGTACGTTTGACTTTTCAGAAAAAGTTTCTGCCGAGAACGAGCACCGTGACATGCTGAGTCTCTGGGAAAGCAGAGATCCCCAGTGCTGTTGCGGCTAAAGATAGGCTGCAGAGGGATAGTGAAGACCTGCAAGAGCTTTCAGGGCTGGCACCTTCCTTGTGGGAGAAGGAGCCAGACGTTTGCCTTTTCAGAAAAAGTTTCTGCCGAGAACGAGCACCGTGACATGCGGAGTCTCTGGGAAAGCACAGATCCCCAGTTCTGTTGCGGCTAAAGACAGGCTGCAGAGGGATAGTGAAGACCAGCAAGAGCTTTCAGGGCTGGCACCTTCCTTGTGGGAGAAGGAGCCGTACGTTTGACTTTTCAGAAAAAGTTCTGCCGAGAACGAGCACCGTGACATGCTGAGTCTCTGGGAAAGCAGAGATCCCCAGTGCTGTTGCGGCTAAAGATAGGCTGCAGAGGGATAGTGAAGACCTGCAAGATCATTCAGGGCTGGCACCTTCCTTGTGGGAGAAGGAGCCGTACGTTTGACTTTTCAGAAAAAGTTTCTGCCGAGAACGAGCACCGTGACATGCTGAGTCTCTGGGAAAGCAGAGATCCCCAGTGCTGTTGTGCCTGTGGATAGGCTGCAGAGGGATAGTGAAGACCAGCAAGAGCTTTCAGGGCTGGCACCTTCCTTGTGGGAGAAGGAGCCGTACGTTTGACTTTTCAGAAAAAGTTTCTGCCGAGAACGAGCACCGTGACATGCTGAGTCTCTGGGAAAGCAGAGATCCCCAGTGCTGTTGCGGCTAAAGATAGGCTGCAGAGGGATAGTGAAGACCTGCAAGAGCTTTCAGGGCTGGCACCTTCCTTGTGGGAGAAGGAGCCAGACGTTTGCCTTTTCAGAAAAAGTTTCTGCCGAGAACGAGCACCGTGACATGCGGAGTCTCTGGGAAAGCACAGATCCCCAGTTCTGTTGCGGCTAAAGACAGGCTGCAGAGGGATAGTGAAGACCAGCAAGAGCTTTCAGGGCTGGCACCTTCCTTGTGGGAGAAGGAGCCGTACGTTTGACTTTTCAGAAAAAGTTTCTGCCGAGAACGAGCACCATGAGATGCTGAGTGTCTGGGAAAGCAGAGATCCCCAGTGCTGTTGTGCCTGTGGATAGGCTGCAGGGGGACGGTGAAGACCAGCAAGATCTTTAAGGGCTGGCACCTTCCTTGTGGGAGAAGGAGCCAGACATTTGCCTTTTCAGAAAAAGTTTCTGCCGAGAACGAGCACCGTGACATGCTGAGTCTCTGGGAAAGCAGAGATCCCCAGTGCTGTTGCGGCTAAAGATAGGCTGCAGAGGGATAGTGAAGACCTGCAAGAGCTTTCAGGGCTGGCACCTTCCTTGTGGGAGAAGGAGCCAGACGTTTGCCTCTTCAGAAAAACGCTCTGCCGTAAGCGAGCACCATAAGATGCTGAATCTCTGGGAAAGCAGAGCTCCCCAGTGCTGTTGCGGCTATAGATAGGCTGCAGAGGGATAGTGAAGACCTGCAAGAGCTTTCAGGGCTGGCACCTTCCTTGTGGGAGAAGGAGCCAGACGTTTGACTTTTCAGAAAAAGTTTCTGCCGAGAACGAGCACCGTGACATGCTGAGTCTCTGGGAAAGCAGAGATCCCCAGTGCTGTTGTGCCTGTGGATAGGCTGCAGGGGGACGGTGAAGACCAGCAAGATCTTTAAGGGCTGGCACCTTCCTTGTGGGAGAAGGAGCCAGATGTTTGCCTTTTCAGAAAAAGTTTCTGCCGAGAACGAGCACCGTGACATGCTGAGTCTCTGGGAAAGCAGAGATCCCCAGTGCTGTTGCGGCTAAAGATAGGCTGCAGAGGGATAGTGAAGACCTGCAAGAGCTTTCAGGGCTGGCACCTTCCTTGTGGGAGAAGGAGCCAGACGTTTGCCTTTTCAGAAAAAGTTTCTGCCGAGAACGAGCACCGTGACATGCTGAGTCTCTGCGAAACCAGAGATCCCCAGTGCTGTTGCGGCTAAAGATAGGCTGCAGAGGGATAGTGAAGACCTGCAAGAGCTTTCAGGGCTGGCACCTTCCTTGTGGGAGAAGGAGCCAGACATT
Organism: Astur gentilis; assembly: GCF_929443795.1. Taxonomy (NCBI): domain Eukaryota; kingdom Metazoa; phylum Chordata; class Aves; order Accipitriformes; family Accipitridae; genus Astur; species Astur gentilis. The sequence continues at coordinate 3,941,356 of NW_026061008.1, forward strand.
TGCCTTTTCAGAAAAAGTTTCTGCCGAGAACGAGCACCGTGACATGCTGAGTCTCTGGGAAAGCAGAGATCCCCAGTGCTGTTGCGGCTAAAGATAGGCTGCAGAGGGATAGTGAAGACCTGCAAGAGCTTTCAGGGCTGGCACCTTCCTTGTGGGAGAAGGAGCCAGACGTTTGCCTCTTCAGAAAAACGCTCTGCCGTAAGCGAGCACCATAAGATGCTGAATCTCTGGGAAAGCAGAGCTCCCCAGTGCTGTTGCGGCTAAAGATAGGCTGCAGAGGGATAGTGAAGACCTGCAAGAGCTTTCAGGGCTGGCACCTTCCTTGTGGGAGAAGGAGCCAGACGTTTGCCTTTTCAGAAAAAGTTTCTGCCGAGAACGAGCACCGTGACATGCGGAGTCTCTGGGAAAGCACAGATCCCCAGTGCTGTTGCGGCTAAAGATAGGCTGCAGAGGGATAGTGAAGACCTGCAAGAGCTTTCAGGGCTGGCACCTTCCTTGTGGGAGAAGGAGCCAGACGTTTGCCTTTTCAGAAAAAGTTTCTGCCGAGAACGAGCACCGTGACATGCTGAGTCTCTGGGAAAGCAGAGATCCCCAGTGCTGTTGCGGCTAAAGATAGGCTGCAGAGGGATAGTGAAGACCTGCAAGAGCTTTCAGGGCTGGCACCTTCCTTGTGGGAGAAGGAGCCAGACGTTTGCCTCTTCAGAAAAACGCTCTGCCGTAAGCGAGCACCATAAGATGCTGAATCTCTGGGAAAGCAGAGCTCCCCAGTGCTGTTGTGGCTATAGATAGGCTGCAGAGGGATAGTGAAGACCTGCAAGAGCTTTCAGGGCTGGCACCTTCCTTGTGGGAGAAGGAGCCGTACGTTTGACTTTTCAGAAAAAGTTTCTGCCGAGAACGAGCACCGTGACATGCTGAGTCTCTGGGAAAGCAATGATCCCCAGTGCTGTTGTGCCTGTGGATAGGCTGCAGGGGGACGGTGAAGACCAGCAAGATCTTTAAGGGCTGGCACCTTCCTTGTGGGAGAAGGAGCCAGATGTTTGCCTTTTCAGAAAAAGTTTCTGCCGAGAACGAGCACCGTGACATGCTGAGTCTCTGGGAAAGCAGAGATCCCCAGTGCTGTTGCGGCTAAAGATAGGCTGCAGAGGGATAGTGAAGACCAGCAAGAGCTTTCAGGGCTGGCACCTTCCTTGTGGGAGAAGGAGCCAGACGTTTGCCTTTTCAGAAAAAGTTTCTGCCGAGAACGAGCACCGTGACATGCTGAGTCTCTGGCAAAGCAGAGATCCCCAGTGCTGTTGCGGCTAAAGATAGGCTGCAGAGGGATAGTGAAGACCTGCAAGAGCTTTCAGGGCTGGCACCTTCCTTGTGGGAGAAGGAGCCAGACATTTGCCTTTTCAGAAAAAGTTTCTGCCGAGAACGAGCACCGTGACATGCTGAGTCTCTGGGAAAGCAGAGATCCCCAGTGCTGTTGCGGCTAAAGATAGGCTGCAGAGGGATAGTGAAGACCTGCAAGAGCTTTCAGGGCTGGCACCTGCCTTGTGGGAGAAGGAGCCAGACGTTTGCCTTTTCAGAAAAAGTTTCTGCCGAGAACGAGCACCGTGACATGCGGAGTCTCTGGGAAAGCACAGATCCCCAGTTCTGTTGCGGCTAAAGACAGGCTGCAGAGGGATAGTGAAGACCAGCAAGAGCTTTCAGGGCTGGCACCTTCCTTGTGGGAGAAGGAGCCGTAAGTATGTCTTTTCAGAAAAAGTTTCTGCCGAGAACGAGCACCGTGACATGCTGAGTCTCTGGGAAAGCAGAGATCCCCAGTGCTGTTGTGCCTGTGGATAGGCTGCAGGGGGACAGTGAAGACCAGCAAGATCTTTAAGGGCTGGCACCTTCCTTGTGGGAGAAGGAGCCAGACGTTTGCCTTTTCAGAAAAAGTTTCTGCCGAGAACGAGCACCGTGACATGCGGAGTCTCTGGGAAAGAACAGATCCCCAGTTCTGTTGCGGCTAAAGATAGGCTGCAGAGGGATAGTGAAGACCAGCAAGAGCTTTCAGGGCTGGCACCTTCCTTGTGGGAGAAGGAGCCGTAAGTTTGTCTTTTCAGAAAAAGTTTCTGCCGAGAACGAGCACCGTGACATGCTGAGTCTCTGGGAAAGCAGAGATCCCCAGTGCTGTTGTGCCTGTGGATAGGCTGCAGGGGGACGGTGAAGACCAGCAATATCTTTAAGGGCTGGCACCTTCCTTGTGGGAGAAGGAGCCAGATGTTTGCCTTTTCAGAAAAAGTTTCTGCCGAGAACGAGCACCGTGACATGCTGAGTCTCTGGGAAAGCAGAGATCCCCAGTGCTGTTGCGGCTAAAGATAGGCTGCAGAGGGATAGTGAAGACCAGCAAGATCTTTCAGGGCTGGCACCTTCCTTGTGGGAGAAGGAACCAGACATTTGCCTTTTCAGAAAAAGTTTCTGCCGAGAACGAGCACCGTGACATGCTGAGTGTCTGGGAAAGCAGAGATCCCCAGTGCTGTTGCGGCTAAAGATAGGCTGCAGAGGGATAGTGAAGACCTGCAAGAGCTTTCAGGGCTGGCACCTTCCTTGTGGAAGATGGAGCCAGACGTTTGCCTCTTCAGAAAAACGCTCTGCCGTAAGCGAGCACCATAAGATGCTGAATCTCTGGGAAAGCAGAGATCCCCAGTGCTGTTGCGGCTAAAGATAGGCTGCAGAGGGATAGTGAAGACCTGCAAGATCTTTCAGGGCTGGCACCTTCCTTGTGGGAGAAGGAGCCAGACATTTGCCTTTTCAGAAAAAGTTCTGCCGAGAACGAGCACCGTGACATGCTGAGTCTCTGGGAAAGCAGAGATCCCCAGTGCTGTTGCGGCTAAAGATAGGCTGCAGAGGGATAGTGAAGACCTGCAAGATCATTCAGGGCTGGCACCTTCCTTGTGGGAGAAGGAGCCGTACGTTTGACTTTTCAGAAAAAGTTTCTGCCGAGAACGAGCACCGTGACATGCTGAGTCTCTGGGAAAGCAGAGATCCCCAGTGCTGTTGTGCCTGTGGATAGGCTGCAGGGGGACGGTGAAGACCAGCAAGATCTTTAAGGGCTGGCACCTTCCTTGTGGGAGAAGGAGCCAGACGTTTGCCTTTTCAGAAAAAGTTTCTGCCGAGAACGAGCACCGTGACATGCTGAGTCTCTGGCAAAGCAGAGATCCCCAGTGCTGTTGCGGCTAAAGATAGGCTGCAGAGGGATAGTGAAGACCTGCAAGAGCTTTCAGGGCTGGCACCTTCCTTGTGGGAGAAGGAGCCAGACATTTGCCTTTTCAGAAAAAGTTTCTGCCGAGAACGAGCACCGTGACATGCTGAGTCTCTGGGAAAGCAGAGATCCCCAGTGCTGTTGCGGCTAAAGATAGGCTGCAGAGGGATAGTGAAGACCTGCAAGAGCTTTCAGGGCTGGCACCTTCCTTGTGGGAGAAGGAGCCAGACATTTGCCTTTCCAGAAAAAGTTTCTGCCGAGAACGAGCACCGTGACATGCTGAGTCTCTGGGAAAGCAGAGATCCCCAGTGCTGTTGCGGCTAAAGATAGGCTGCAGAGGGATAATGAAGACCTGCAAGAGCTTTCAGGGCTGGCACCTTCCTTGTGGGAGAAGGAGCCAGACGTTTGCCTCTTCAGAAAAACGCTCTGCCGTAAGCGAGCACCATAAGATGCTGAATCTCTGGGAAAGCAGAGCTCCCCAGTGCTGTTGCGGCTAAAGATAGGCTGCAGAGGGATAGTGAAGACCTGCAAGAGCTTTCAGGGCTGGCACCTTCCTTGTGGGAGAAGGAGCCAGACGTTTGCCTTTTCAGAAAAAGTTTCTGCCGAGAACGAGCACCGTGACATGCGGAGTCTCTGGGAAAGCACAGATCCCCAGTTCTGTTGCGGCTAAAGACAGGCTGCAGAGGGATAGTGAAGACCAGCAAGAGCTTTCAGGGCTGGCACCTTCCTTGTGGGAGAAGGAGCCGTACGTTTGACTTTTCAGAAAAAGTTTCTGCCGAGAACGAGCACCGTGACATGCTGAGTCTCTGGGAAAGCAATGATCCCCAGTGCTGTTGTGCCTGTGGATAGGCTGCAGGGGGACGGTGAAAACCAGCAAGATCTTTAAGGGCTGGCACCTTCCTTGTGGGAGAAGGAGCCAGATGTTTGCCTTTTCAGAAAAAGTTTCTGCCGAGAACGAGCACCGTGACATGCTGAGTCTCTGGGAAAGCAGAGATCCCCAGTGCTGTTGCGGCTAAAGATAGGCTGCAGAGGGATAGTGAAGACCAGCAAGAGCTTTCAGGGCTGGCACCTTCCTTGTGGGAGAAGGAGCCAGACGTTTGCCTTTTCAGAAAAAGTTTCTGCCGAGAACGAGCACCGTGACATGCTGAGTCTCTGGCAAAGCAGAGATCCCCAGTGCTGTTGCGGCTAAAGATAGGCTGCAGAGGGATAGTGAAGACCTGCAAGAGCTTTCAGGGCTGGCACCTTCCTTGTGGGAGAAGGAGCCAGACATTTGCCTTTTCAGAAAAAGTTTCTGCCGAGAACGAGCACCGTGACATGCTGAGTCTCTGGGAAAGCAGAGATCCCCAGTGCTGTTGCGGCTAAAGATAGGCTGCAGAGGGATAGTGAAGACCTGCAAGAGCTTTCAGGGCTGGCACCTTCCTTGTGGGAGAAGGAGCCAGACGTTTGCCTCTTCAGAAAAACGCTCTGCCGTAAGCGAGCACCATAAGATGCTGAATCTCTGGGAAAGCAGAACTCCCCAGTGCTGTTGCGGCTATAGATAGGCTGCAGAGGGATAGTGAAGACCAGCAAGAGCTTTCAGGGCTGGCACCTTCCTTGTGGGAGAAGGAGCCAGACGTTTGCCTTTTCAGAAAAAGTTTCTGCCGAGAAGGAGCACCGTGACATGCGGAGTCTCTGGGAAAGCACAGATCCCCAGTTCTGTTGCGGCTAAAGACAGGCTGCAGAGGGATAGTGAAGACCAGCAAGAGCTTTCAGGGCTGGCACCTTCCTTGTGGGAGAAGGAGCCGTAAGTTTGTCTTTTCAGAAAAAGTTTCTGCCGAGAACGAGCACCGTGACATGCTGAGTCTCTGGGAAAGCAGAGATCCCCAGTGCTGTTGTGCCTGTGGATAGGCTGCAGGGGGACGGTGAAGACCAGCAATATCTTTAAGGGCTGGCACCTTCCTTGTGGGAGAAGGAGCCAGATGTTTGCCTTTTCAGAAAAAGTTTCTGCCGAGAACGAGCACCGTGACATGCTGAGTCTCTGGGAAAGCAGAGATCCCCAGTGCTGTTGCGGCTAAAGATAGGCTGCAGAGGGATAGTGAAGACCAGCAAGATCTTTCAGGGCTGGCACCTTCCTTGTGGGAGAAGGAACCAGACATTTGCCTTTTCAGAAAAAGTTTCTGCCGAGAACGAGCACCGTGACATGCTGAGTGTCTGGGAAAGCAGAGATCCCCAGTGCTGTTGCGGCTAAAGATAGGCTGCAGAGGGATAGTGAAGACCTGCAAGAGCTTTCAGGGCTGGCACCTTCCTTGTGGAAGATGGAGCCAGACGTTTGCCTCTTCAGAAAAACGCTCTGCCGTAAGCGAGCACCATAAGATGCTGAATCTCTGGGAAAGCAGAGATCCCCAGTGCTGTTGCGGCTAAAGATAGGCTGCAGAGGGATAGTGAAGACCAGCAAGATCTTTCAGGGCTGGCACCTTCCTTGTGGGAGAAGGAGCCAGACATTTGCCTTTTCAGAAAAAGTTCTGCCGAGAACGAGCACCGTGACATGCTGAGTCTCTGGGAAAGCAGAGATCCCCAGTGCTGTTGCGGCTAAAGATAGGCTGCAGAGGGATAGTGAAGACCTGCAAGATCATTCAGGGCTGGCACCTTCCTTGTGGGAGAAGGAGCCGTACGTTTGACTTTTCAGAAAAAGTTTCTGCCGAGAACGAGCACCGTGACATGCTGAGTCTCTGGGAAAGCAGAGATCCCCAGTGCTGTTGTGCCTGTGGATAGGCTGCAGGGGGACGGTGAAGACCAGCAAGATCTTTAAGGGCTGGCACCTTCCTTGTGGGAGAAGGAGCCAGATGTTTGCCTTTTCAGAAAAAGTTTCTGCCGAGAACGAGCACCGTGACATGCTGAGTCTCTGGGAAAGCAGAGATCCCCAGTGCTGTTGCGGCTAAAGATAGGCTGCAGAGGGATAGTGAAGACCTGCAAGAGCTTTCAGGGCTGGCACCTTCCTTGTGGGAGAAGGAGCCAGACGTTTGCCTTTTCAGAAAAAGTTTCTGCCGAGAACGAGCACCGTGACATGCTGAGTCTCTGGGAAAGCAGAGATCCCCAGTGCTGTTGTGGCTAAAGATAGGCTGCAGCGGGATAGTGAAGACCTGCAAGAGCTTTCAGGGCTGGCACCTTCCTTGTGGGAGAAGGAGCCAGACATTTGCCTTTTCAGAAAAAGTTTCTGCCGAGAACGAGCACCGTGACATGCTGAGTCTCTGGGAAAGCAGAGATCCCCAGTGCTGTTGCGGCTAAAGATAGGCTGCAGAGGGATAATGAAGACCTGCAAGAGCTTTCAGGGCTGGCACCTTCCTTGTGGGAGAAGGAGCCAGACGTTTGCCTCTTCAGAAAAACGCTCTGCCGTAAGCGAGCACCATAAGATGCTGAATCTCTGGGAAAGCAGAGCTCCCCAGTGCTGTTGCGGCTATAGATAGGCTGCAGAGGGATAGTGAAGACCTGCAAGAGCTTTCAGGGCTGGCACCTTCCTTGTGGGAGAAGGAGCCAGACGTTTGCCTTTTCAGAAAAAGTTTCTGCCGAGAACGAGCACCGTGACATGCGGAGTGTCTGGGAAAGCACAGATCCCCAGTGCTGTTGCGGCTAAAGATAGGCTGCAGAGGGATAGTGAAGACCTGCAAGAGCTTTCAGGGCTGGCACCTTCCTTGTGGAAGATGGAGCCAGACGTTTGCCTCTTCAGAAAAACGCTCTGCCGTAAGCGAGCACCATAAGATGCTGAATCTCTGGGAAAGCAGAGATCCCCAGTGCTGTTGCGGCTAAAGATAGGCTGCAGAGGGATAGTGAAGACCAGCAAGATCTTTCAGGGCTGGCACCTTCCTTGTGGGAGAAGGAGCCAGACATTTGCCTTTTCAGAAAAAGTTCTGCCGAGAACGAGCACCGTGACATGCTGAGTCTCTGGGAAAGCAGAGATCCCCAGTGCTGTTGCGGCTAAAGATAGGCTGCAGAGGGATAGTGAAGACCTGCAAGATCATTCAGGGCTGGCACCTTCCTTGTGGGAGAAGGAGCCGTACGTTTGACTTTTCAGAAAAAGTTTCTGCCGAGAACGAGCACCGTGACATGCTGAGTCTCTGGGAAAGCAGAGATCCCCAGTGCTGTTGTGCCTGTGGATAGGCTGCAGGGGGACGGTGAAGACCAGCAAGATCTTTAAGGGCTGGCACCTTCCTTGTGGGAGAAGGAGCCAGATGTTTGCCTTTTCAGAAAAAGTTTCTGCCGAGAACGAGCACCGTGACATGCTGAGTCTCTGGGAAAGCAGAGATCCCCAGTGCTGTTGCGGCTAAAGATAGGCTGCAGAGGGATAGTGAAGACCTGCAAGAGCTTTCAGGGCTGGCACCTTCCTTGTGGGAGAAGGAGCCAGACGTTTGCCTTTTCAGAAAAAGTTTCTGCCGAGAACGAGCACCGTGACATGCTGAGTCTCTGGCAAAGCAGAGATCCCCAGTGCTGTTGTGGCTAAAGATAGGCTGCAGAGGGATAGTGAAGACCTGCAAGAGCTTTCAGGGCTGGCACCTTCCTTGTGGGAGAAGGAGCCAGACATTTGCCTTTTCAGAAAAAGTTTCTGCCGAGAACGAGCACCGTGACATGCTGAGTCTCTGGGAAAGCAGAGATCCCCAGTGCTGTTGCGGCTAAAGATAGGCTGCAGAGGGATAATGAAGACCTGCAAGAGCTTTCAGGGCTGGCACCTTCCTTGTGGGAGAAGGAGCCAGACGTTTGCCTCTTCAGAAAAACGCTCTGCCGTAAGCGAGCACCATAAGATGCTGAATCTCTGGGAAAGCAGAGCTCCCCAGTGCTGTTGCGGCTAAAGATAGGCTGCAGAGGGATAGTGAAGACCTGCAAGAGCTTTCAGGGCTGGCACCTTCCTTGTGGGAGAAGGAGCCAGACGTTTGCCTTTTCAGAAAAAGTTTCTGCCGAGAACGAGCACCGTGACATGCGGAGTCTCTGGGAAAGCACAGATCCCCAGTGCTGTTGCGGCTAAAGATAGGCTGCAGAGGGATAGTGAAGACCTGCAAGAGCTTTCAGGGCTGGCACCTTCCTTGTGGGAGAAGGAGCCAGACGTTTGCCTTTTCAGAAAAAGTTTCTGCCGAGAACGAGCACCGTGACATGCTGAGTCTCTGGGAAAGCAGAGATCCCCAGTGATGTTGTGCCTGTGGATAGGCTGCAGAGGGATAGTGAAGACCTGCAAGAGCTTTCAGGGCTGGCACCTTCCTTGTGGGAGAAGGAGCCAGACGTTTGCCTTTTCAGAAAAAGTTTCTGCCGAGAACGAGCACCGTGACATGCGGAGTCTCTGGGAAAGCACAGATCCCCAGTTCTGTTGCGGCTAAAGACAGGCTGCAGAGGGATAGTGAAGACCAGCAAGAGCTTTCAGGGCTGGCACCTTCCTTGTGGGAGAAGGAGCCGTAAGTTTGTCTTTTCAGAAAAAGTTTCTGCCGAGAACGAGCACCGTGACATGCTGAGTCTCTGGGAAAGCAGAGATTCCCAGTGCTGTTGTGCCTGTGGATAGGCTGCAGGGGGACAGTGAAGACCAGCAAGATCTTTAAGGGCTGGCACCTTCCTTGTGGGAGAAGGAGCCAGACGTTTGCCTTTTCAGAAAAAGTTTCTGCCGAGAACGAGCACCGTGACATGCGGAGTCTCTGGGAAAGAACAGATCCCCAGTTCTGTTGCGGCTAAAGATAGGCTGCAGAGGGATAGTGAAGACCAGCAAGAGCTTTCAGGGCTGGCACCTTCCTTGTGGGAGAAGGAGCCGTAAGTTTGTCTTTTCAGAAAAAGTTTCTGCCGAGAACGAGCACCGTGACATGCTGAGTCTCTGGGAAAGCAGAGATCCCCAGTGCTGTTGTGCCTGTGGATAGGCTGCAGGGGGACGGTGAAGACCAGCAAGATCTTTCAGGGCTGGCACCTTCCTTGTGGGAGAAGGAGCCAGATGTTTGCCTTTTCAGAAAAAGTTTCTGCCGAGAACGAGCACCGTGACATGCTGAGTCTCTGGGAAAGCAGAGATCCCCAGTGCTGTTGCGGCTAAAGATAGGCTGCAGAGGGATAGTGAAGACCAGCAAGATCTTTCAGGGCTGGCACCTTCCTTGTGGGAGAAGGAACCAGACATTTGCCTTTTCAGAAAAAGTTTCTGCCGAGAACGAGCACCGTGACATGCTGAGTGTCTGGGAAAGCAGAGATCCCCAGTGCTGTTGCGGCTAAAGATAGGCTGCAGAGGGATAGTGAAGACCTGCAAGAGCTTTCAGGGCTGGCACCTTCCTTGTGGAAGATGGAGCCAGACGTTTGCCTCTTCAGAAAAACGCTCTGCCGTAAGCGAGCACCATAAGATGCTGAATCTCTGGGAAAGCAGAGATCCCCAGTGCTGTTGCGGCTAAAGATAGGCTGCAGAGGGATAGTGAAGACCAGCAAGATCTTTCAGGGCTGGCACCTTCCTTGTGGGAGAAGGAGCCAGACATTTGCCTTTTCAGAAAAAGTTCTGCCGAGAACGAGCACCGTGACATGCTGAGTCTCTGGGAAAGCAGAGATCCCCAGTGCTGTTGCGGCTAAAGATAGGCTGCAGAGGGATAGTGAAGACCTGCAAGATCATTCAGGGCTGGCACCTTCCTTGTGGGAGAAGGAGCCAGACGTTTGCCTTTTCAGAAAAAGTTTCTGCCGAGAACGAGCACCGTGACATGCTGAGTCTCTGGGAAAGCAGAGATCCCCAGTGCTGTTGCGGCTAAAGATAGGCTGCAGAGGGATAGTGAAGACCTGCAAGATCTTTCAGGGCTGGCACCTTCCTTGTGGGAGAAGGAGCCAGACGTTTGCCTTTTCAGAAAAAGTTTCTGCCGAGAACGAGCACCGTGACATGCTGAGTGTCTGGGAAAGCAGAGATCCCCAGTGCTGTTGCGGCTAAAGATAGGCTGCAGAGGGATAGTGAAGACCAGCAAGAGCTTTCAGGGCTGGCACCTTCCTTGTGGGAGAAGGAGCCGTAAGTTTGTCTTTTCAGAAAAAGTTTCTGCCGAGAACGAGCACCGTGACATGCTGAGTCTCTGGGAAAGCAGAGATCCCCAGTGCTGTTGTGCCTGTGGATAGGCTGCAGAGGGATAGTGAAGACCTGCAAGAGCTTTCAGGGCTGGCACCTTCCTTGTGGGAGAAGGAGCCAGACGTTTGCCTTTTCAGAAAAAGTTTCTGCTGAGAACTAGCACCGTGACATGCTGAGTCTCTGGGAAAGCAGAGATCCCCAGTGCTGTTGCGGCTAAAGATAGGCTGCAGAGGGATAGTGAAGACCTGCAAGATCTTTCAGGGCTGGCACCTTCCTTGTGGGAGAAGGAGCCAGACGTTTGCCTTTTCAGAAAAAGTTTCTGCCGAGAACGAGCACCGTGACATGCTGAGTCTCTGGTAAAGCAGAGATCCCCAGTGATGTTGTGCCTGTGGATAGGCTGCAGGGGGACGGTGAAGACCAGCAAGATCTTTAAGGGCTGGCACCTTCCTTGTGGGAGAAGGAGCCAGACGTTTGCCTTTTCAGAAAAAGTTTCTGCCGAGAACGAGCACCGTGACATGCTGAGTGTCTGGGAAAGCAGAGATCCCCAGTGCTGTTGCGGCTAAAGATAGGCTGCAGAGGGATAGTGAAGACCTGCAAGAGCTTTCAGGGCTGGCACCTTCCTTGTGGAAGATGGAGCCAGACGTTTGCCTCTTCAGAAAAACGCTCTGCCGTAGGCGAGCACCATAAGATGCTGAATCTCTGGGAAAGCAGAGCTCCCCAGTGCTGATGCGGCTATAGATAGGCTGCAGAGGGATAGTGAAGACCAGCAAGATCTTTCAGGGCTGGCACCTTCCTTGTGGGAGAAGGAGCCAGACGTTTGCCTTTTCAGAAAAAGTTTCTGCCGAGAACGAGCACCGTGACATGCTGAGTGTCTGGGAAAGCAGAGATCCCCAGTGCTGTTGCGGCTAAAGATAGGCTGCAGAGGGATAGTGAAGACCAGCAAGAGCTTTCAGGGCTGGCACCTTCCTTGTGGGAGAAGGAGCCGTAAGTTTGTCTTTTCAGAAAAAGTTTCTGCCGAGAACGAGCACCGTGACATGCTGAGTCTCTGGGAAAGCAGAGATCCCCAGTGCTGTTGCAGCTAAAGATAGGCTGCAGAGGGATAGTGAAGACCTGCAAGAGCTTTCAGGGCTGGCACCTTCCTTGTGGGAGAAGGAGCCGTAAGTTTGTCTTTTCAGAAAAAGTTTCTGCCGAGAACGAGCACCGTGACATGCTGAGTCTCTGGTAAAGCAGAGATCCCCAGTGATGTTGTGCCTGTGGATAGGCTGCAGGGGGACGGTGAAGACCAGCAAGATCTTTAAGGGCTGGCACCTTCCTTGTGGGAGAAGGAGCCAGACGTTTGCCTTTTCAGAAAAAGTTTCTGCCGAGAACGAGCACCGTGACATGCTGAGTCTCTGGGAAAGCAGAGATCCCCAGTGCTGTTGCGGCTAAAGATAGGCTGCAGAGGGATAGTGAAGACCTGCAAGAGCTTTCAGGGCTGGCACCTTCCTTGTGGGAGAAGGAGCCAGACGTTTGCCTCTTCAGAAAAACGCTCTGCCGTAAGCGAGCACCATAAGATGCTGAATCTCTGGGAAAGCAGAGCTCCCCAGTGCTGTTGCGGCTATAGATAGGCTGCAGAGGGATAGTGAAGACCTGCAAGAGCTTTCAGGGCTGGCACCTTCCTTGTGGGAGAAGGAGCCAGACGTTTGACTTTTCAGAAAAAGTTTCTGCCGAGAACGAGCACCGTGACATGCTGAGTCTCTGGGAAAGCAGAGATCCCCAGTGCTGTTGTGCCTGTGGATAGGCTGCAGGGGGACGGTGAAGACCAGCAAGATCTTTAAGGGCTGGCACCTTCCTTGTGGGAGAAGGAGCCAGATGTTTGCCTTTTCAGAAAAAGTTTCTGCCGAGAACGAGCACCGTGACATGCTGAGTCTCTGGGAAAGCAGAGATCCCCAGTGCTGTTGCGGCTAAAGATAGGCTGCAGAGGGATAGTGAAGACCTGCAAGAGCTTTCAGGGCTGGCACCTTCCTTGTGGGAGAAGGAGCCAGACGTTTGCCTTTTCAGAAAAAGTTTCTGCCGAGAACGAGCACCGTGACATGCTGAGTCTCTGCGAAACCAGAGATCCCCAGTGCTGTTGCGGCTAAAGATAGGCTGCAGAGGGATAGTGAAGACCTGCAAGAGCTTTCAGGGCTGGCACCTTCCTTGTGGGAGAAGGAGCCAGACATTTGCCTTTTCAGAAAAAGTTTCTGCCGAGAACGAGCACCGTGACATGCTGAGTCTCTGGGAAAGCAGAGATCCCCAGTGCTGTTGCGGCTAAAGATAGGCTGCAGAGGGATAGTGAAGACCTGCAAGAGCTTTCAGGGCTGGCACCTTCCTTGTGGGAGAAGGAGCCAGACGTTTGCCTCTTCAGAAAAACGCTCTGCCGTAAGCGAGCACCATAAGATGCTGAATCTCTGGGAAAGCAGAGCTCCCCAGTGCTGTTGCGGCTAAAGATAGGCTGCAGAGGGATAGTGAAGACCTGCAAGAGCTTTCAGGGCTGGCACCTTCCTTGTGGGAGAAGGAGCCAGACGTTTGCCTTTTCAGAAAAAGTTTCTGCCGAGAACGAGCACCGTGACATGCGGAGTCTCTGGGAAAGCACAGATCCCCAGTGCTGTTGCGGCTAAAGATAGGCTGCAGAGGGATAGTGAAGACCTGCAAGAGCTTTCAGGGCTGGCACCTTCCTTGTGGGAGAAGGAGCCAGACGTTTGCCTTTTCAGAAAAAGTTTCTGCCGAGAACGAGCACCGTGACATGCTGAGTCTCTGGGAAAGCAGAGATCCCCAGTGCTGTTGCGGCTAAAGATAGGCTGCAGAGGGATAGTGAAGACCTGCAAGAGCTTTCAGGGCTGGCACCTTCCTTGTGGGAGAAGGAGCCAGACGTTTGCCTCTTCAGAAAAACGCTCTGCCGTAAGCGAGCACCATAAGATGCTGAATCTCTGGGAAAGCAGAGCTCCCCAGTGCTGTTGTGGCTATAGATAGGCTGCAGAGGGATAGTGAAGACCTGCAAGAGCTTTCAGGGCTGGCACCTTCCTTGTGGGAGAAGGAGCCGTACGTTTGACTTTTCAGAAAAAGTTTCTGCCGAGAACGAGCACCGTGACATGCTGAGTCTCTGGGAAAGCAATGATCCCCAGTGCTGTTGTGCCTGTGGATAGGCTGCAGGGGGACGGTGAAGACCAGCAAGATCTTTAAGGGCTGGCACCTTCCTTGTGGGAGAAGGAGCCAGATGTTTGCCTTTTCAGAAAAAGTTTCTGCCGAGAACGAGCACCGTGACATGCTGAGTCTCTGGGAAAGCAGAGATCCCCAGTGCTGTTGCGGCTAAAGATAGGCTGCAGAGGGATAGTGAAGACCAGCAAGAGCTTTCAGGGCTGGCACCTTCCTTGTGGGAGAAGGAGCCAGACGTTTGCCTTTTCAGAAAAAGTTTCTGCCGAGAACGAGCACCGTGACATGCTGAGTCTCTGGCAAAGCAGAGATCCCCAGTGCTGTTGCGGCTAAAGATAGGCTGCAGAGGGATAGTGAAGACCTGCAAGAGCTTTCAGGGCTGGCACCTTCCTTGTGGGAGAAGGAGCCAGACATTTGCCTTTTCAGAAAAAGTTTCTGCCGAGAACGAGCACCGTGACATGCTGAGTCTCTGGGAAAGCAGAGATCCCCAGTGCTGTTGCGGCTAAAGATAGGCTGCAGAGGGATAGTGAAGACCTGCAAGAGCTTTCAGGGCTGGCACCTGCCTTGTGGGAGAAGGAGCCAGACGTTTGCCTTTTCAGAAAAAGTTTCTGCCGAGAACGAGCACCGTGACATGCGGAGTCTCTGGGAAAGCACAGATCCCCAGTTCTGTTGCGGCTAAAGACAGGCTGCAGAGGGATAGTGAAGACCAGCAAGAGCTTTCAGGGCTGGCACCTTCCTTGTGGGAGAAGGAGCCGTAAGTATGTCTTTTCAGAAAAAGTTTCTGCCGAGAACGAGCACCGTGACATGCTGAGTCTCTGGGAAAGCAGAGATCCCCAGTGCTGTTGTGCCTGTGGATAGGCTGCAGGGGGACAGTGAAGACCAGCAAGATCTTTAAGGGCTGGCACCTTCCTTGTGGGAGAAGGAGCCAGACGTTTGCCTTTTCAGAAAAAGTTTCTGCCGAGAACGAGCACCGTGACATGCGGAGTCTCTGGGAAAGAACAGATCCCCAGTTCTGTTGCGGCTAAAGATAGGCTGCAGAGGGATAGTGAAGACCAGCAAGAGCTTTCAGGGCTGGCACCTTCCTTGTGGGAGAAGGAGCCGTAAGTTTGTCTTTTCAGAAAAAGTTTCTGCCGAGAACGAGCACCGTGACATGCTGAGTCTCTGGGAAAGCAGAGATCCCCAGTGCTGTTGTGCCTGTGGATAGGCTGCAGGGGGACGGTGAAGACCAGCAATATCTTTAAGGGCTGGCACCTTCCTTGTGGGAGAAGGAGCCAGATGTTTGCCTTTTCAGAAAAAGTTTCTGCCGAGAACGAGCACCGTGACATGCTGAGTCTCTGGGAAAGCAGAGATCCCCAGTGCTGTTGCGGCTAAAGATAGGCTGCAGAGGGATAGTGAAGACCAGCAAGATCTTTCAGGGCTGGCACCTTCCTTGTGGGAGAAGGAACCAGACATTTGCCTTTTCAGAAAAAGTTTCTGCCGAGAACGAGCACCGTGACATGCTGAGTGTCTGGGAAAGCAGAGATCCCCAGTGCTGTTGCGGCTAAAGATAGGCTGCAGAGGGATAGTGAAGACCTGCAAGAGCTTTCAGGGCTGGCACCTTCCTTGTGGAAGATGGAGCCAGACGTTTGCCTCTTCAGAAAAACGCTCTGCCGTAAGCGAGCACCATAAGATGCTGAATCTCTGGGAAAGCAGAGATCCCCAGTGCTGTTGCGGCTAAAGATAGGCTGCAGAGGGGTAGTGAAGACCTGCAAGATCTTTCAGGGCTGGCACCTTCCTTGTGGGAGAAGGAGCCAGACATTTGCCTTTTCAGAAAAAGTTCTGCCGAGAACGAGCACCGTGACATGCTGAGTCTCTGGGAAAGCAGAGATCCCCAGTGCTGTTGCGGCTAAAGATAGGCTGCAGAGGGATAGTGAAGACCTGCAAGATCATTCAGGGCTGGCACCTTCCTTGTGGGAGAAGGAGCCGTACGTTTGACTTTTCAGAAAAAGTTTCTGCCGAGAACGAGCACCGTGACATGCTGAGTCTCTGGGAAAGCAGAGATCCCCAGTGCTGTTGTGCCTGTGGATAGGCTGCAGGGGGACGGTGAAGACCAGCAAGATCTTTAAGGGCTGGCACCTTCCTTGTGGGAGAAGGAGCCAGACGTTTGCCTTTTCAGAAAAAGTTTCTGCCGAGAACGAGCACCGTGACATGCTGAGTCTCTGGCAAAGCAGAGATCCCCAGTGCTGTTGCGGCTAAAGATAGGCTGCAGAGGGATAGTGAAGACCTGCAAGAGCTTTCAGGGCTGGCACCTTCCTTGTGGGAGAAGGAGCCAGACATTTGCCTTTTCAGAAAAAGTTTCTGCCGAGAACGAGCACCGTGACATGCTGAGTCTCTGGGAAAGCAGAGATCCCCAGTGCTGTTGCGGCTAAAGATAGGCTGCAGAGGGATAGTGAAGACCTGCAAGAGCTTTCAGGGCTGGCACCTTCCTTGTGGGAGAAGGAGCCAGACATTTGCCTTTCCAGAAAAAGTTTCTGCCGAGAACGAGCACCGTGACATGCTGAGTCTCTGGGAAAGCAGAGATCCCCAGTGCTGTTGCGGCTAAAGATAGGCTGCAGAGGGATAATGAAGACCTGCAAGAGCTTTCAGGGCTGGCACCTTCCTTGTGGGAGAAGGAGCCAGACGTTTGCCTCTTCAGAAAAACGCTCTGCCGTAAGCGAGCACCATAAGATGCTGAATCTCTGGGAAAGCAGAGCTCCCCAGTGCTGTTGCGGCTATAGATAGGCTGCAGAGGGATAGTGAAGACCTGCAAGAGCTTTCAGGGCTGGCACCTTCCTTGTGGGAGAAGGAGCCAGACGTTTGCCTTTTCAGAAAAAGTTTCTGCCGAGAACGAGCACCGTGACATGCGGAGTCTCTGGGAAAGCACAGATCCCCAGTTCTGTTGCGGCTAAAGACAGGCTGCAGAGGGATAGTGAAGACCAGCAAGAGCTTTCAGGGCTGGCACCTTCCTTGTGGGAGAAGGAGCCGTACGTTTGACTTTTCAGAAAAAGTTTCTGCCGAGAACGAGCACCGTGACATGCTGAGTCTCTGGGAAAGCAATGATCCCCAGTGCTGTTGTGCCTGTGGATAGGCTGCAGGGGGACGGTGAAAACCAGCAAGATCTTTAAGGGCTGGCACCTTCCTTGTGGGAGAAGGAGCCAGATGTTTGCCTTTTCAGAAAAAGTTTCTGCCGAGAACGAGCACCGTGACATGCTGAGTCTCTGGGAAAGCAGAGATCCCCAGTGCTGTTGCGGCTAAAGATAGGCTGCAGAGGGATAGTGAAGACCAGCAAGAGCTTTCAGGGCTGGCACCTTCCTTGTGGGAGAAGGAGCCAGACGTTTGCCTTTTCAGAAAAAGTTTCTGCCGAGAACGAGCACCGTGACATGCTGAGTCTCTGGCAAAGCAGAGATCCCCAGTGCTGTTGCGGCTAAAGATAGGCTGCAGAGGGATAGTGAAGACCTGCAAGAGCTTTCAGGGCTGGCACCTTCCTTGTGGGAGAAGGAGCCAGACATTTGCCTTTTCAGAAAAAGTTTCTGCCGAGAACGAGCACCGTGACATGCTGAGTCTCTGGGAAAGCAGAGATCCCCAGTGCTGTTGCGGCTAAAGATAGGCTGCAGAGGGATAGTGAAGACCTGCAAGAGCTTTCAGGGCTGGCACCTTCCTTGTGGGAGAAGGAGCCAGACGTTTGCCTCTTCAGAAAAACGCTCTGCCGTAAGCGAGCACCATAAGATGCTGAATCTCTGGGAAAGCAGAACTCCCCAGTGCTGTTGCGGCTATAGATAGGCTGCAGAGGGATAGTGAAGACCAGCAAGAGCTTTCAGGGCTGGCACCTTCCTTGTGGGAGAAGGAGCCAGACGTTTGCCTTTTCAGAAAAAGTTTCTGCCGAGAAGGAGCACCGTGACATGCGGAGTCTCTGGGAAAGCACAGATCCCCAGTTCTGTTGCGGCTAAAGACAGGCTGCAGAGGGATAGTGAAGACCAGCAAGAGCTTTCAGGGCTGGCACCTTCCTTGTGGGAGAAGGAGCCGTAAGTTTGTCTTTTCAGAAAAAGTTTCTGCCGAGAACGAGCACCGTGACATGCTGAGTCTCTGGGAAAGCAGAGATCCCCAGTGCTGTTGTGCCTGTGGATAGGCTGCAGGGGGACGGTGAAGACCAGCAATATCTTTAAGGGCTGGCACCTTCCTTGTGGGAGAAGGAGCCAGATGTTTGCCTTTTCAGAAAAAGTTTCTGCCGAGAACGAGCACCGTGACATGCTGAGTCTCTGGGAAAGCAGAGATCCCCAGTGCTGTTGCGGCTAAAGATAGGCTGCAGAGGGATAGTGAAGACCAGCAAGATCTTTCAGGGCTGGCACCTTCCTTGTGGGAGAAGGAACCAGACATTTGCCTTTTCAGAAAAAGTTTCTGCCGAGAACGAGCACCGTGACATGCTGAGTGTCTGGGAAAGCAGAGATCCCCAGTGCTGTTGCGGCTAAAGATAGGCTGCAGAGGGATAGTGAAGACCTGCAAGAGCTTTCAGGGCTGGCACCTTCCTTGTGGAAGATGGAGCCAGACGTTTGCCTCTTCAGAAAAACGCTCTGCCGTAAGCGAGCACCATAAGATGCTGACTCTCTGGGAAAGCAGAGATCCCCAGTGCTGTTGCGGCTAAAGATAGGCTGCAGAGGGATAGTGAAGACCAGCAAGATCTTTCAGGGCTGGCTCCTTCCTTGTGGGAGAAGGAGCCAGACATTTGCCTTTTCAGAAAAAGTTCTGCCGAGAACGAGCACCGTGACATGCTGAGTCTCTGGGAAAGCAGAGATCCCCAGTGCTGTTGCGGCTAAAGATAGGCTGCAGAGGGATAGTGAAGACCTGCAAGATCATTCAGGGCTGGCACCTTCCTTGTGGGAGAAGGAGCCGGACGTTTGACTTTTCAGAAAAAGTTTCTGCCGAGAACGAGCACCGTGACATGCTGAGTCTCTGGGAAAGCAGAGATCCCCAGTGCTGTTGAGCCTGTGGATAGGCTGCAGGGGGACGGTGAAGACCAGCAAGATCTTTAAGGGCTGGCACCTTCCTTGTGGGAGAAGGAGCCAGATGTTTGCCTTTTCAGAAAAAGTTTCTGCCGAGAACGAGCACCGTGACATGCTGAGTCTCTGGGAAAGCAGAGATCCCCAGTGCTGTTGCGGCTAAAGATAGGCTGCAGAGGGATAGTGAAGACCTGCAAGAGCTTTCAGGGCTGGCACCTTCCTTGTGGGAGAAGGAGCCAGACGTTTGCCTTTTCAGAAAAAGTTTCTGCCGAGAACGAGCACCGTGACATGCTGAGTCTCTGGCAAAGCAGAGATCCCCAGTGCTGTTGTGGCTAAAGATAGGCTGCAGAGGGATAGTGAAGACCTGCAAGAGCTTTCAGGGCTGGCACCTTCCTTGTGGGAGAAGGAGCCAGACATTTGCCTTTTCAGAAAAAGTTTCTGCCGAGAACGAGCACCGTGACATGCTGAGTCTCTGGGAAAGCAGAGATCCCCAGTGCTGTTGCGGCTAAAGATAGGCTGCAGAGGGATAATGAAGACCTGCAAGAGCTTTCAGG
The DNA here is from genome assembly GCF_929443795.1 of Astur gentilis. Lineage (NCBI taxonomy): Eukaryota > Metazoa > Chordata > Aves > Accipitriformes > Accipitridae > Astur > Astur gentilis. The sequence goes on from NW_026061008.1 coordinate 3,960,343, forward strand.
GCTGGCACCTTCCTTGTGGGAGAAGGAGCCAGACGTTTGCCTCTTCAGAAAAACGCTCTGCCGTAAGCGAGCACCATAAGATGCTGAATCTCTGGGAAAGCAGAGCTCCCCAGTGCTGTTGCGGCTATAGATAGGCTGCAGAGGGATAGTGAAGACCTGCAAGAGCTTTCAGGGCTGGCACCTTCCTTGTGGGAGAAGGAGCCAGACGTTTGCCTTTTCAGAAAAAGTTTCTGCCGAGAACGAGCACCGTGACATGCGGAGTCTCTGGGAAAGCACAGATCCCCAGTGCTGTTGCGGCTAAAGATAGGCTGCAGAGGGATAGTGAAGACCTGCAAGAGCTTTCAGGGCTGGCACCTTCCTTGTGGGAGAAGGAGCCAGACGTTTGCCTTTTCAGAAAAAGTTTCTGCCGAGAACGAGCACCGTGACATGCTGAGTCTCTGGGAAAGCAGAGATCCCCAGTGATGTTGTGCCTGTGGATAGGCTGCAGAGGGATAGTGAAGACCTGCAAGAGCTTTCAGGGCTGGCACCTTCCTTGTGGGAGAAGGAGCCAGACGTTTGCCTTTTCAGAAAAAGTTTCTGCCGAGAACGAGCACCGTGACATGCGGAGTCTCTGGGAAAGCACAGATCCCCAGTTCTGTTGCGGCTAAAGACAGGCTGCAGAGGGATAGTGAAGACCAGCAAGAGCTTTCAGGGCTGGCACCTTCCTTGTGGGAGAAGGAGCCGTAAGTTTGTCTTTTCAGAAAAAGTTTCTGCCGAGAACGAGCACCGTGACATGCTGAGTCTCTGGGAAAGCAGAGATTCCCAGTGCTGTTGTGCCTGTGGATAGGCTGCAGGGGGACAGTGAAGACCAGCAAGATCTTTAAGGGCTGGCACCTTCCTTGTGGGAGAAGGAGCCAGACGTTTGCCTTTTCAGAAAAAGTTTCTGCCGAGAACGAGCACCGTGACATGCGGAGTCTCTGGGAAAGAACAGATCCCCAGTTCTGTTGCGGCTAAAGATAGGCTGCAGAGGGATAGTGAAGACCAGCAAGAGCTTTCAGGGCTGGCACCTTCCTTGTGGGAGAAGGAGCCGTAAGTTTGTCTTTTCAGAAAAAGTTTCTGCCGAGAACGAGCACCGTGACATGCTGAGTCTCTGGGAAAGCAGAGATCCCCAGTGCTGTTGTGCCTGTGGATAGGCTGCAGGGGGACGGTGAAGACCAGCAAGATCTTTCAGGGCTGGCACCTTCCTTGTGGGAGAAGGAGCCAGATGTTTGCCTTTTCAGAAAAAGTTTCTGCCGAGAACGAGCACCGTGACATGCTGAGTCTCTGGGAAAGCAGAGATCCCCAGTGCTGTTGCGGCTAAAGATAGGCTGCAGAGGGATAGTGAAGACCAGCAAGATCTTTCAGGGCTGGCACCTTCCTTGTGGGAGAAGGAACCAGACATTTGCCTTTTCAGAAAAAGTTTCTGCCGAGAACGAGCACCGTGACATGCTGAGTGTCTGGGAAAGCAGAGATCCCCAGTGCTGTTGCGGCTAAAGATAGGCTGCAGAGGGATAGTGAAGACCTGCAAGAGCTTTCAGGGCTGGCACCTTCCTTGTGGAAGATGGAGCCAGACGTTTGCCTCTTCAGAAAAACGCTCTGCCGTAAGCGAGCACCATAAGATGCTGAATCTCTGGGAAAGCAGAGATCCCCAGTGCTGTTGCGGCTAAAGATAGGCTGCAGAGGGATAGTGAAGACCAGCAAGATCTTTCAGGGCTGGCACCTTCCTTGTGGGAGAAGGAGCCAGACATTTGCCTTTTCAGAAAAAGTTCTGCCGAGAACGAGCACCGTGACATGCTGAGTCTCTGGGAAAGCAGAGATCCCCAGTGCTGTTGCGGCTAAAGATAGGCTGCAGAGGGATAGTGAAGACCTGCAAGATCATTCAGGGCTGGCACCTTCCTTGTGGGAGAAGGAGCCAGACGTTTGCCTTTTCAGAAAAAGTTTCTGCCGAGAACGAGCACCGTGACATGCTGAGTCTCTGGGAAAGCAGAGATCCCCAGTGCTGTTGCGGCTAAAGATAGGCTGCAGAGGGATAGTGAAGACCTGCAAGATCTTTCAGGGCTGGCACCTTCCTTGTGGGAGAAGGAGCCAGACGTTTGCCTTTTCAGAAAAAGTTTCTGCCGAGAACGAGCACCGTGACATGCTGAGTGTCTGGGAAAGCAGAGATCCCCAGTGCTGTTGCGGCTAAAGATAGGCTGCAGAGGGATAGTGAAGACCTGCAAGAGCTTTCAGGGCTGGCACCTTCCTTGTGGGAGAAGGAGCCGTAAGTTTGTCTTTTCAGAAAAAGTTTCTGCCGAGAACGAGCACCGTGACATGCTGAGTCTCTGGGAAAGCAGAGATCCCCAGTGCTGTTGTGCCTGTGGATAGGCTGCAGAGGGATAGTGAAGACCTGCAAGAGCTTTCAGGGCTGGCACCTTCCTTGTGGGAGAAGGAGCCAGACGTTTGCCTTTTCAGAAAAAGTTTCTGCTGAGAACTAGCACCGTGACATGCTGAGTCTCTGGGAAAGCAGAGATCCCCAGTGCTGTTGCGGCTAAAGATAGGCTGCAGAGGGATAGTGAAGACCTGCAAGATCTTTCAGGGCTGGCACCTTCCTTGTGGGAGAAGGAGCCAGACGTTTGCCTTTTCAGAAAAAGTTTCTGCCGAGAACGAGCACCGTGACATGCTGAGTCTCTGGTAAAGCAGAGATCCCCAGTGATGTTGTGCCTGTGGATAGGCTGCAGGGGGACGGTGAAGACCAGCAAGATCTTTAAGGGCTGGCACCTTCCTTGTGGGAGAAGGAGCCAGACGTTTGCCTTTTCAGAAAAAGTTTCTGCCGAGAACGAGCACCGTGACATGCTGAGTGTCTGGGAAAGCAGAGATCCCCAGTGCTGTTGCGGCTAAAGATAGGCTGCAGAGGGATAGTGAAGACCTGCAAGAGCTTTCAGGGCTGGCACCTTCCTTGTGGAAGATGGAGCCAGACGTTTGCCTCTTCAGAAAAACGCTCTGCCGTAGGCGAGCACCATAAGATGCTGAATCTCTGGGAAAGCAGAGCTCCCCAGTGCTGATGCGGCTATAGATAGGCTGCAGAGGGATAGTGAAGACCAGCAAGATCTTTCAGGGCTGGCACCTTCCTTGTGGGAGAAGGAGCCAGACGTTTGCCTTTTCAGAAAAAGTTTCTGCCGAGAACGAGCACCGTGACATGCTGAGTGTCTGGGAAAGCAGAGATCCCCAGTGCTGTTGCGGCTAAAGATAGGCTGCAGAGGGATAGTGAAGACCAGCAAGAGCTTTCAGGGCTGGCACCTTCCTTGTGGGAGAAGGAGCCGTAAGTTTGTCTTTTCAGAAAAAGTTTCTGCCGAGAACGAGCACCGTGACATGCTGAGTCTCTGGGAAAGCAGAGATCCCCAGTGCTGTTGCAGCTAAAGATAGGCTGCAGAGGGATAGTGAAGACCTGCAAGAGCTTTCAGGGCTGGCACCTTCCTTGTGGGAGAAGGAGCCGTAAGTTTGTCTTTTCAGAAAAAGTTTCTGCCGAGAACGAGCACCGTGACATGCTGAGTCTCTGGTAAAGCAGAGATCCCCAGTGATGTTGTGCCTGTGGATAGGCTGCAGGGGGACGGTGAAGACCAGCAAGATCTTTAAGGGCTGGCACCTTCCTTGTGGGAGAAGGAGCCAGACGTTTGCCTTTTCAGAAAAAGTTTCTGCCGAGAACGAGCACCGTGACATGCTGAGTCTCTGGGAAAGCACAGATCCCCAGTGCTGTTGCGGCTAAAGATAGGCTGCAGAGGGATAGTGAAGACCTGCAAGATCTTTCAGGGCTGGCACCTTCCTTGTGGGAGAAGGAGCCAGACGTTTGCCTTTTCAGAAAAAGTTTCTGCCGAGAACAAGCACCGTGACATGCTGAGTCTCTGGTAAAGCAGAGATCCCCAGTGATGTTGTGCCTGTGGATAGGCTGCAGGGTGACGGTGAAGACCAGCAAGATCTTTAAGGGCTGGCACCTTCCTTGTGGGAGAAGGAGCCAGACGTTTGCCTTTTCAGAAAAAGTTTCTGCCGAGAACGAGCACCGTGACATGCTGAGTCTCTGGGAAAGCAGAGATCCCCAGTGCTGTTGCGGCTAAAGATAGGCTGCAGAGGGATAGTGAAGACCTGCAAGAGCTTTCAGGGCTGGCACCTTCCTTGTGGGAGAAGGAGCCAGACGTTTGCCTTTTCAGAAACAGTTTCTGCCGAGAACGAGCACCGTGACACGCGGAGTCTCTGGGAAAGCACAGATCCCCAGTGCTGTTGCGGCTAAAGATAGGCTGCAGAGGGATAGTGAAGACCTGCAAGAGCTTTCAGGGCTGGCACCTTCCTTGTGGGAGAAGGAGCCAGACGTTTGCCTTTTCAGAAAAAGTTTCTGCCGAGAACGAGCACCGTGACATGCTGAGTCTCTGGGAAAGCAGAGATCCCCAGTGATGTTGTGCCTGTGGATAGGCTGCAGAGGGATAGTGAAGACCTGCAAGAGCTTTCAGGGCTGGCACCTTCCTTGTGGGAGAAGGAGCCAGACATTTGCCTTTTCAGAAAAAGTTTCTGCTGAGAACGAGCACCGTGACATGCTGAGTCTCTGGGAAAGCAGAGATCCCCAGTGCTGTTGCGGCTAAAGATAGGCTGCAGAGGGATAGTGAAGACCTGCAAGAGCTTTCAGGGCTGGCACCTTCCTTGTGGGAGAAGGAGCCAGACGTTTGCCTCTTCAGAAAAACGCTCTGCCGTAAGCGAGCACCATAAGATGCTGAATCTCTGGGAAAGCAGAGCTCCCCAGTGCTGTTGCGGCTATAGATAGGCTGCAGAGGGATAGTGAAGACCTGCAAGAGCTTTCAGGGCTGGCACCTTCCTTGTGGGAGAAGGAGCCAGACGTTTGCCTTTTCAGAAAAAGTTTCTGCCGAGAACGAGCACCGTGACATGCGGAGTCTCTGGGAAAGCACAGATCCCCAGTTCTGTTGCGGCTAAAGACAGGCTGCAGAGGGATAGTGAAGACCAGCAAGAGCTTTCAGGGCTGGCACCTTCCTTGTGGGAGAAGGAGCCGTACGTTTGACTTTTCAGAAAAAGTTTCTGCCGAGAACGAGCACCGTGACATGCTGAGTCTCTGGGAAAGCAGAGATCCCCAGTGCTGTTGTGCCTGTTGGACAGGCTGCAGGGGGACGGTGAAGACCAGCAAGATCTTTAAGGGCTGGCACCTTCCTTGTGGGAGAAGGAGCCAGATGTTTGCCTTTTCAGAAAAAGTTTCTGCCGAGAACGAGCACCGTGACATGCTGAGTCTCTGGGAAAGCAGAGAACCCCAGTGCTGTTGCGGCTAAAGATAGGCTGCAGAGGGATAGTGAAGACCAGCAAGAGCTTTCAGGGCTGGCACCTTCCTTGTGGGAGAAGGAGCCAGACGTTTGCCTTTTCAGAAAAAGTTTCTGCCGAGAACGAGCACCGTGACATGCTGAGTCTCTGGCAAAGCAGAGATCCCCAGTGCTGTTGCGGCTAAAGATAGGCTGCAGAGGGATAGTGAAGACCTGCAAGAGCTTTCAGGGCTGGCACCTTCCTTGTGGGAGAAGGAGCCAGACATTTGCCTTTTCAGAAAAAGTTTCTGCCGAGAACGAGCACCGTGACATGCTGAGTCTCTGGGAAAGCAGAGATCCCCAGTGCTGTTGCGGCTAAAGATAGGCTGCAGAGGGATAGTGAAGACCTGCAAGAGCTTTCAGGGCTGGCACCTTCCTTGTGGGAGAAGGAGCCAGACGTTTGCCTCTTCAGAAAAACGCTCTGCCGTAAGCGAGCACCATAAGATGCTGAATCTCTGGGAAAGCAGAGATCCCCAGTGCTGTTGCGGCTATAGATAGGCTGCAGAGGGATAGTGAAGACCTGCAAGAGCTTTCAGGGCTGGCACCTTCCTTGTGGGAGAAGGAGCCAGACGTTTGCCTTTTCAGAAAAAGTTTCTGCCGAGAACGAGCACCGTGACATGCGGAGTCTCTGGGAAAGAACAGATCCCCAGTGCTGTTGCGGCTAAAGATAGGCTGCAGAGGGATAGTGAAGACCAGCAAGAGCTTTCAGGGCTGGCACCTTCCTTGTGGGAGAAGGAGCCGTAAGTTTGTCTTTTCAGAAAAAGTTTCTGCCGAGAACGAGCACCGTGACATGCTGAGTCTCTGGGAAAGCAGAGATCCCCAGTGCTGTTGTGCCTGTGGATAGGCTGCAGGGGGACGGTGAAGACCAGCAAGATCTTTAAGGGCTGGCACCTTCCTTGTGGGAGAAGGAGCCAGATGTTTGCCTTTTCAGAAAAAGTTTCTGCCGAGAACGAGCACCGTGACATGCTGAGTCTCTGGGAAAGCAGAGATCCCCAGTGCTGTTGCGGCTAAAGATAGGCTGCAGAGGGATAGTGAAGACCAGCAAGATCTTTCAGGGCTGGCACCTTCCTTGTGGGAGAAGGAACCAGACATTTGCCTTTTCAGAAAAAGTTTCTGCCGAGAACGAGCACCGTGACATGCTGAGTGTCTGGGAAAGCAGAGATCCCCAGTGCTGTTGCGGCTAAAGATAGGCTGCAGAGGGATAGTGAAGACCTGCAAGAGCTTTCAGGGCTGGCACCTTCCTTGTGGAAGATGGAGCCAGACGTTTGCCTCTTCAGAAAAACGCTCTGCCGTAGGCGAGCACCATAAGATGCTGAATCTCTGGGAAAGCAGAGCTCCCCAGTGCTGATGCGGCTATAGATAGGCTGCAGAGGGATAGTGAAGACCAGCAAGATCTTTCAGGGCTGGCACCTTCCTTGTGGGAGAAGGAGCCAGACGTTTGCCTTTTCAGAAAAAGTTTCTGCCGAGAACGAGCACCGTGACATGCTGAGTGTCTGGGAAAGCAGAGATCCCCAGTGCTGTTGCGGCTAAAGATAGGCTGCAGAGGGATAGTGAAGACCAGCAAGAGCTTTCAGGGCTGGCACCTTCCTTGTGGGAGAAGGAGCCGTAAGTTTGTCTTTTCAGAAAAAGTTTCTGCCGAGAACGAGCACCGTGACATGCTGAGTCTCTGGGAAAGCAGAGATCCCCAGTGCTGTTGCAGCTAAAGATAGGCTGCAGAGGGATAGTGAAGACCTGCAAGAGCTTTCAGGGCTGGCACCTTCCTTGTGGGAGAAGGAGCCGTAAGTTTGTCTTTTCAGAAAAAGTTTCTGCCGAGAACGAGCACCGTGACATGCTGAGTCTCTGGTAAAGCAGAGATCCCCAGTGATGTTGTGCCTGTGGATAGGCTGCAGGGGGACGGTGAAGACCAGCAAGATCTTTAAGGGCTGGCACCTTCCTTGTGGGAGAAGGAGCCAGACGTTTGCCTTTTCAGAAAAAGTTTCTGCCGAGAACGAGCACCGTGACATGCTGAGTCTCTGGGAAAGCACAGATCCCCAGTGCTGTTGCGGCTAAAGATAGGCTGCAGAGGGATAGTGAAGACCTGCAAGATCTTTCAGGGCTGGCACCTTCCTTGTGGGAGAAGGAGCCAGACGTTTGCCTTTTCAGAAAAAGTTTCTGCCGAGAACAAGCACCGTGACATGCTGAGTCTCTGGTAAAGCAGAGATCCCCAGTGATGTTGTGCCTGTGGATAGGCTGCAGGGTGACGGTGAAGACCAGCAAGATCTTTAAGGGCTGGCACCTTCCTTGTGGGAGAAGGAGCCAGACGTTTGCCTTTTCAGAAAAAGTTTCTGCCGAGAACGAGCACCGTGACATGCTGAGTCTCTGGGAAAGCAGAGATCCCCAGTGCTGTTGCGGCTAAAGATAGGCTGCAGAGGGATAGTGAAGACCTGCAAGAGCTTTCAGGGCTGGCACCTTCCTTGTGGGAGAAGGAGCCAGACGTTTGCCTTTTCAGAAAAAGTTTCTGCCGAGAACGAGCACCGTGACATGCGGAGTCTCTGGGAAAGCACAGATCCCCAGTGCTGTTGCGGCTAAAGATAGGCTGCAGAGGGATAGTGAAGACCTGCAAGAGCTTTCAGGGCTGGCACCTTCCTTGTGGGAGAAGGAGCCAGACGTTTGCCTTTTCAGAAAAAGTTTCTGCCGAGAACGAGCACCGTGACATGCTGAGTCTCTGGGAAAGCAGAGATCCCCAGTGATGTTGTGCCTGTGGATAGGCTGCAGAGGGATAGTGAAGACCTGCAAGAGCTTTCAGGGCTGGCACCTTCCTTGTGGGAGAAGGAGCCAGACATTTGCCTTTTCAGAAAAAGTTTCTGCTGAGAACGAGCACCGTGACATGCTGAGTCTCTGGGAAAGCAGAGATCCCCAGTGCTGTTGCGGCTAAAGATAGGCTGCAGAGGGATAGTGAAGACCTGCAAGAGCTTTCAGGGCTGGCACCTTCCTTGTGGGAGAAGGAGCCAGACGTTTGCCTCTTCAGAAAAACGCTCTGCCGTAAGCGAGCACCATAAGATGCTGAATCTCTGGGAAAGCAGAGCTCCCCAGTGCTGTTGCGGCTATAGATAGGCTGCAGAGGGATAGTGAAGACCTGCAAGAGCTTTCAGGGCTGGCACCTTCCTTGTGGGAGAAGGAGCCAGACGTTTGCCTTTTCAGAAAAAGTTTCTGCCGAGAACGAGCAACGTGACATGCGGAGTCTCTGGGAAAGCACAGATCCCCAGTTCTGTTGCGGCTAAAGACAGGCTGCAGAGGGATAGTGAAGACCAGCAAGAGCTTTCAGGGCTGGCACCTTCCTTGTGGGAGAAGGAGCCGTACGTTTGACTTTTCAGAAAAAGTTTCTGCCGAGAACGAGCACCGTGACATGCTGAGTCTCTGGGAAAGCAGAGATCCCCAGTGCTGTTGTGCCTGTTGGATAGGCTGCAGGGGGACGGTGAAGACCAGCAAGATCTTTAAGGGCTGGCACCTTCCTTGTGGGAGAAGGAGCCAGATGTTTGCCTTTTCAGAAAAAGTTTCTGCCGAGAACGAGCACCGTGACATGCTGAGTCTCTGGGAAAGCAGAGAACCCCAGTGCTGTTGCGGCTAAAGATAGGCTGCAGAGGGATAGTGAAGACCAGCAAGAGCTTTCAGGGCTGGCACCTTCCTTGTGGGAGAAGGAGCCAGACGTTTGCCTTTTCAGAAAAAGTTTCTGCCGAGAACGAGCACCGTGACATGCTGAGTCTCTGGCAAAGCAGAGATCCCCAGTGCTGTTGCGGCTAAAGATAGGCTGCAGAGGGATAGTGAAGACCTGCAAGAGCTTTCAGGGCTGGCACCTTCCTTGTGGGAGAAGGAGCCAGACATTTGCCTTTTCAGAAAAAGTTTCTGCCGAGAACGAGCACCGTGACATGCTGAGTCTCTGGGAAAGCAGAGATCCCCAGTGCTGTTGCGGCTAAAGATAGGCTGCAGAGGGATAGTGAAGACCTGCAAGAGCTTTCAGGGCTGGCACCTTCCTTGTGGGAGAAGGAGCCAGACGTTTGCCTCTTCAGAAAAACGCTCTGCCGTAAGCGAGCACCATAAGATGCTGAATCTCTGGGAAAGCAGAGCTCCCCAGTGCTGTTGCGGCTATAGATAGGCTGCAGAGGGATAGTGAAGACCTGCAAGAGCTTTCAGGGCTGGCACCTTCCTTGTGGGAGAAGGAGCCAGACGTTTGCCTTTTCAGAAAAAGTTTCTGCCGAGAACGAGCACCGTGACATGCGGAGTCTCTGGGAAAGAACAGATCCCCAGTGCTGTTGCGGCTAAAGATAGGCTGCAGAGGGATAGTGAAGACCAGCAAGAGCTTTCAGGGCTGGCACCTTCCTTGTGGGAGAAGGAGCCGTAAGTTTGTCTTTTCAGAAAAAGTTTCTGCCGAGAACGAGCACCGTGACATGCTGAGTCTCTGGGAAAGCAGAGATCCCCAGTGCTGTTGTGCCTGTGGATAGGCTGCAGGGGGACGGTGAAGACCAGCAAGATCTTTAAGGGCTGGCACCTTCCTTGTGGGAGAAGGAGCCAGATGTTTGCCTTTTCAGAAAAAGTTTCTGCCGAGAACGAGCACCGTGACATGCTGAGTCTCTGGGAAAGAAGAGATCCCCAGTGCTGTTGCGGCTAAAGATAGGCTGCAGAGGGATAGTGAAGACCAGCAAGATCTTTCAGGGCTGGCACCTTCCTTGTGGGAGAAGGAACCAGACATTTGCCTTTTCAGAAAAAGTTTCTGCCGAGAACGAGCACCGTGACATGCTGAGTGTCTGGGAAAGCAGAGATCCCCAGTGCTGTTGCGGCTAAAGATAGGCTGCAGAGGGATAGTGAAGACCTGCAAGAGCTTTCAGGGCTGGCACCTTCCTTGTGGAAGATGGAGCCAGACGTTTGCCTCTTCAGAAAAACGCTCTGCCGTAAGCGAGCACCATAAGATGCTGAATCTCTGGGAAAGCAGAGATCCCCAGTGCTGTTGCGGCTAAAGATAGGCTGCAGAGGGATAGTGAAGACCAGCAAGATCTTTCAGGGCTGGCACCTTCCTTGTGGGAGAAGGAGCCAGACATTTGCCTTTTCAGAAAAAGTTCTGCCGAGAACGAGCACCGTGACATGCTGAGTCTCTGGGAAAGCAGAGATCCCCAGTGCTGTTGCGGCTAAAGATAGGCTGCAGAGGGATAGTGAAGACCTGCAAGATCATTCAGGGCTGGCACCTTCCTTGTGGGAGAAGGAGCCAGACGTTTGCCTTTTCAGAAAAAGTTTCTGCCGAGAACGAGCACCGTGACATGCTGAGTCTCTGGGAAAGCAGAGATCCCCAGTGCTGTTGCGGCTAAAGATAGGCTGCAGAGGGATAGTGAAGACCTGCAAGATCTTTCAGGGCTGGCACCTTCCTTGTGGGAGAAGGAGCCAGACGTTTGCCTTTTCAGAAAAAGTTTCTGCCGAGAACGAGCACCGTGACATGCTGAGTCTCTGGGAAAGCAGAGATCCCCAGTGCTGTTGTGCCTGTGGATAGGCTGCAGAGGGATAGTGAAGACCTGCAAGAGCTTTCAGGGCTGGCACCTTCCTTGTGGGAGAAGGAGCCAGACGTTTGCCTTTTCAGAAAAAGTTTCTGCCGAGAACGAGCACCGTGACATGCTGAGTCTCTGGGAAAGCAGAGATCCCCAGTGCTGTTGCGGCTAAAGATAGGCTGCAGAGGGATAGTGAAGACCTGCAAGAGCTTTCAGGGCTGGCACCTTCCTTGTGGGAGAAGGAGCCAGACGTTTGCCTTTTCAGAAAAAGTTTCTGCCGAGAACGAGCACCGTGACATGCTGAGTCTCTGGGAAAGCAGAGATCCCCAGTGATGTTGTGCCTGTGGATAGGCTGCAGGGGGACGGTGAAGACCAGCAAGATCTTTAAGGGCTGGCACCTTCCTTGTGGGAGAAGGAGCCAGACGTTTGCCTTTTCAGAAAAAGTTTCTGCCGAGAACGAGCACCGTGACATGCTGAGTCTCTGGGAAAGCACAGATCCCCAGTGCTGTTGCGGCTAAAGATAGGCTGCAGAGGGATAGTGAAGACCTGCAAGATCTTTCAGGGCTGGCACCTTCCTTGTGGGAGAAGGAGCCAGACGTTTGCCTTTTCAGAAAAAGTTTCTGCCGAGAACGAGCACCGTGACATGCTGAGTCTCTGGTAAAGCAGAGATCCCCAGTGATGTTGTGCCTGTGGATAGGCTGCAGGGGGACGGTGAAGACCAGCAAGATCTTTAAGGGCTGGCACCTTCCTTGTGGGAGAAGGAGCCAGACGTTTGCCTTTTCAGAAAAAGTTTCTGCCGAGAACGAGCACCGTGACATGCTGAGTGTCTGGGAAAGCAGAGATCCCCAGTGCTGTTGCGGCTAAAGATAGGCTGCAGAGGGATAGTGAAGACCTGCAAGAGCTTTCAGGGCTGGCACCTTCCTTGTGGAAGATGGAGCCAGACGTTTGCCTCTTCAGAAAAACGCTCTGCCGTAGGCGAGCACCATAAGATGCTGAATCTCTGGGAAAGCAGAGCTCCCCAGTGCTGATGCGGCTATAGATAGGCTGCAGAGGGATAGTGAAGACCAGCAAGATCTTTCAGGGCTGGCACCTTCCTTGTGGGAGAAGGAGCCAGACGTTTCCCTTTTCAGAAAAAGTTTCTGCCGAGAACGAGCACCGTGACATGCTGAGTGTCTGGGAAAGCAGAGATCCCCAGTGCTGTTGCGGCTAAAGATAGGCTGCAGAGGGATAGTGAAGACCTGCAAGATCATTCAGGGCTGGCACCTTCCTTGTGGGAGAAGGAGCCGTAAGTTTGTCTTTTCAGAAAAAGTTTCTGCCGAGAACGAGCACCGTGACATGCTGAGTCTCTGGGAAAGCAGAGATCCCCAGTGCTGTTGCAGCTAAAGATAGGCTGCAGAGGGATAGTGAAGACCTGCAAGAGCTTTCAGGGCTGGCACCTTCCTTGTGGGAGAAGGAGCCGTAAGTTTGTCTTTTCAGAAAAAGTTTCTGCCGAGAACGAGCACCGTGACATGCTGAGTCTCTGGTAAAGCAGAGATCCCCAGTGATGTTGTGCCTGTGGATAGGCTGCAGGGGGACGGTGAAGACCAGCAAGATCTTTAAGGGCTGGCACCTTCCTTGTGGGAGAAGGAGCCAGACGTTTGCCTTTTCAGAAAAAGTTTCTGCCGAGAACGAGCACCGTGACATGCTGAGTCTCTGGGAAAGCACAGATCCCCAGTGCTGTTGCGGCTAAAGATAGGCTGCAGAGGGATAGTGAAGACCTGCAAGATCTTTCAGGGCTGGCACCTTCCTTGTGGGAGAAGGAGCCAGACGTTTGCCTTTTCAGAAAAAGTTTCTGCCGAGAACAAGCACCGTGACATGCTGAGTCTCTGGTAAAGCAGAGATCCCCAGTGATGTTGTGCCTGTGGATAGGCTGCAGGGGGACGGTGAAGACCAGCAAGATCTTTAAGGGCTGGCACCTTCCTTGTGGGAGAAGGAGCCAGACGTTTGCCTTTTCAGAAAAAGTTTCTGCCGAGAACGAGCACCGTGACATGCTGAGTCTCTGGGAAAGCAGAGATCCCCAGTGCTGTTGCGGCTAAAGATAGGCTGCAGAGGGATAGTGAAGACCTGCAAGAGCTTTCAGGGCTGGCACCTTCCTTGTGGAAGATGGAGCCAGACGTTTGCCTCTTCAGAAAAACGCTCTGCCGTAGGCGAGCACCATAAGATGCTGAATCTCTGGGAAAGCAGAGCTCCCCAGTGCTGTTGCGGCTATAGATAGGCTGCAGAGGGATAGTGAAGACCTGCAAGAGCTTTCAGGGCTGGCACCTTCCTTGTGGGAGAAGGAGCCAGACGTTTGCCTTTTCAGAAAAAGTTTCTGCCGAGAACGAGCACCGTGACATGCTGAGTGTCTGGGAAAGCAGAGATCCCCAGTGCTGTTGCGGCTAAAGATAGGCTGCAGAGGGATAGTGAAGACCTGCAAGATCATTCAGGGCTGGCACCTTCCTTGTGGGAGAAGGAGCCAGACGTTTGCCTTTTCAGAAAAAGTTTCTGCCGAGAACGAGCACCGTGACATGCGGAGTCTCTGGGAAAGCAGAGATCCCCAGTGCTGTTGCGGCTAAAGATAGGCTGCAGAGGGATAGTGAAGACCAGCAAGAGCTTTCAGGGCTGGCACCTTCCTTGTGGGAGAAGGAGCCGTAAGTTTGTCTTTTCAGAAAAAGTTTCTGCCGAGAACGAGCACCGTGACATGCTGAGTCTCTGGGAAAGCAGAGATCCCCAGTGCTGTTGTGCCTGTGGATAGGCTGCAGGGGGACGGTGAAGACCAGCAAGATCTTTAAGGGCTGGCACCTGCCTTGTGGGAGAAGGAGCCAGACGTTTGCCTTTTCAGAAAAAGTTTCTGCCGAGAACGAGCACCGTGACATGCTGAGTGTCTGGGAAAGCAGAGATCCCCAGTGCTGTTGCGGCTAAAGATAGGCTGCAGAGGGATAGTGAAGACCTGCAAGATCTTTCAGGGCTGGCACCTTCCTTGTGGGAGAAGGAGCCAGACGTTTGCCTTTTCAGAAAAAGTTTCTGCCGAGAACGAGCACCGTGACATGCTGAGTCTCTGGGAAAGCAGAGATCCCCAGTGCTGTTGCGGCTAAAGATAGGCTGCAGAGGGATAGTGAAGACCTGCAAGAGCTTTCAGGGCTGGCACCTTCCTTGTGGGAGAAGGAGCCAGACGTTTGCCTTTTCAGAAAAAGTTTCTGCCGAGAACGAGCACCGTGACATGCGGAGTCTCTGGGAAAGCAGAGATCCCCAGTGATGTTGTGCCTGTGGATAGGCTACAGGGGGACGGTGAAGACCAGCAAGATCTTTAAGGGCTGGCACCTTCCTTGTGGAAGATGGAGACAGACGTTTGCCTTTTCAGAAAAAGTTTCTTCCGAGAACGAGCACCGTGACATGCTGAGTCTCTGGGAAAGCAGAGATCCCCAGTGCTGTTGCGGCTAAAGATAGGCTGCAGAGGGATAGTGAAGACCTGCAAGAGCTTTCAGGGCTGGCACCTTCCTTGTGGGAGAAGGAGCCAGACGTTTGCCTTTTCAGAAAAAGTTTCTGCCGAGAACGAGCACCGTGACATGCGGAGTTTCTGGGAAAGCACAGATCCCCAGTTCTGTTGCGGCTAAAGATAGGCTGCAGAGGGATAGTGAAGACCAGCAAGAGCTTTCAGGGCTGGCACATTCCTTGTGGGAGAAGAAGCCAGACATTTGCCTTTTCAGAAAAAGTTTCTGCCGAGAACGAGCACCGTGACATGCCGAGTCTCTGGGAAAGCAGAGATCCCCAGTGCTGTTGTGCCTGTGGATAGGCTGCAGAGGGACGGTGAAGACCTGCAAGAGCTTTCAGGGCTGGCACCTTCCTTGTGGGAGAAGGAGCCAGACGATTGCCTTTTCAGAAAAAGTTTCTGCCGAGAACGAGCACCGTGACATGCTGAGTCTCTGGGAAAGCAGAGATCCCCAGTGCTGTTGCGGCTAAAGATAGGCTGCAGAGGGATAGTGAAGACCTGCAAGATCATTCAGGGCTGGCACCTTCCTTGTGGGAGAAGGAGTCAGACGTTTGCCTTTTCAGAAAAAGTTTCTGCCGAGAACGAGCACCGTGACATGCTGAGTCTCTGGGAAAGCAGAGATCCCCAGTGCTGTTGCGGCTAAAGATAGGCTGCAGAGGGATAGTGAAGACCTGCAAGAGCTTTCAGGGCTGGCACCTTCCTTGTGGGAGAAGGAGCCAGACGTTTGCCTTTTCAGAAAAAATTTTCTGCCGAGAACGAGCACCGTGACATGCGGAGTCTCTGGGAAAGCACAGATCCCCAGTTCTGTTGCGGCTAAAGATAGGCTGCAGAGGGATAGTGAAGACCAGCAAGAGCTTTCAGGGCTGGCACCTTCCTTGTGGGAGAAGGAGCCAGACGATTGCCTTTCAGAAAAAGTTTCTGCCGAGAACGAGCACCGTGACATGCTGAGTCTCTGGGAAAGCAGAGATCCCCAGTGCTGTTGCGGCTAAAGATAGGCTGCAGAGGGATAGTGAAGACCTGCAAGATCTTTCAGGGCTGGCACCTTCCTTGTGGGAGAAGGAGCCGTAAGTTTGTCTTTTCAGAAAAAGTTTCTGCCGAGAACGAGCACCGTGACATGCTGAGTCTCTGGGAAAGCAGAGATCCCCAGTGCTGTTGTGCCTGTGGATAGGCTGCAGGGGGACGGTGAAGACCAGCAAGATCTTTAAGGGCTGGCACCTTCCTTGTGGGAGAAGGAGCCAGACGTTTGCCTTTTCAGAAAAAGTTTCTGCCGAGAACGAGCACCGTGACATGCTGAGTGTCTGGGAAAGCAGAGATCCCCAGTGCTGTTGCGGCTAAAGATAGGCTGCAGAGGGATAGTGAAGACCTGCAAGATCTTTCAGGGCTGGCACCTTCCTTGTGGGAGAAGGAGCCGTAAGTTTGTCTTTTCAGAAAAAGTTTCTGCCGAGAACGAGCACCGTGACATGCTGAGTCTCTGGGAAAGCAGAGATCCCCAGTGCTGTTGTGCCTGAGGATAGGCTGCAGGGGGACGGTGAAGACCAGCAAGAGCTTTCAGGGCTGGCACCTTCCTTGTGGGAGAAGGAGCCAGACGATTGCCTTTTCAGAAAAAGTTTCTGCCGAGAACGAGCACCGTGACATGATGAGTCTCTGGGAAAGCAGAGATCCCCAGTGCTGTTGCGGCTAAAGATAGGCTGCAGAGGGATAGTGAAGACCTGCAAGATCATTCAGGGCTGGCACCTTCCTTGTGGGAGAAGGAGCCAGACGTTTGCCTTTTCAGAAAAAGTTTCTGCCGAGAACGAGCACCGTGACATGCTGAGTCTCTGGGAAAGCAGAGATCCCCAGTGCTGTTGCGGCTAAAGATAGGCTGCAGAGGGATAGTGAAGACCTGCAAGAGCTTTCAGGGCTGGCACCTTCCTTGTGGGAGAAGGAGAAAGACGTTTGCCTTTTCAGAAAAAATTTTCTGCCGAGAACGAGCACCGTGACATGCGGAGTCTCTGGGAAAGCACAGATCCCCAGTTCTGTTGCGGGTAAAGATAGGCTGCAGAGGGATAGTGAAGACCAGCAAGAGCTTTCAGGGCTGGCACCTTCCTTGTGGGAGAAGGAGCCAGACGTTTGCCTTTTCAGAAAAAGTTTCTGCCGAGAACGAGCACCGTGACATGCTGAGTCTCTGGGAAAGCAGAGATCCCCAGTGCTGTTGTGCCTGTGGATAGGCTGCAGGGGGACGGTGAAGACCAGCAAGATCTTTAAGGGCTGGCACCTTCCTTGTGGAAGATGGAGACAGACGTTTGCCTTTTCAGAAAAAGTTTCTGCCGAGAACGAGCACCGTGACATGCTGAGTCTCTGGGAAAGCAGAGATCCCCAGTGCTGTTGCGGCTAAAGATAGGCTGCAGAGGGATAGTGAAGACCTGCAAGATCTTTCAGGGCTGACACCTTCCTTGTGGGAGAAGGAGCCAGACGTTTGCCTTTTCAGAAAAAGTTTCTGCCGAGAACGAGCACCGTGACATGCGGAGTCTCTGGGAAAGCACAGATCCCCAGTTCTGTTGCGGCTAAAGATAGCCTGCAGAGGGATAGTGAAGACCAGCAAGAGCTTTCAGGGCTGGCACCTTCCTTGTGGGAGAAGGAGCCAGACATTTGCCTTTTCAGAAAAAGTTTCTGCCGAGAACGAGCACCGTGACATGCCGAGTCTCTGGGAAAGCAGAGATCCCCAGTGCTGTTGTGCCTGTGGATAGGCTGCAGAGGGATAGTGAAGACCTGCAAGAGCTTTCAGGGCTGGCACCTTCCTTGTGGGAGAAGGAGCCAGACGATTGCCTTTCAGAAAAAGTTTCTGCCGAGAACGAGCACCGTGACATGCTGAGTCTCTGGGAAAGCAGAGATCCCCAGTGCTGTTGCGGCTAAAGATAGGCTGCAGAGGGATAGTGAAGACCTGCAAGATCATTCACGGCTGGCACCTTCCTTGTGGGAGAAGGAGCCAGACGTTTGCCTTTTCAGAAAAAGTTTCTGCCGAGAACGAGCACCGTGACATGCTGAGTCTCTGGGAAAGCAGAGATCCCCAGTGCTGTTGCGGCTAAAGATAGGCTGCAGAGGGATAGTGAAGACCTGCAAGATCTTTCAGGGCTGGCACCTTCCTTGTGGGAGAAGGAGCCGTAAGTTTGTCTTTTCAGAAAAAGTTTCTGCCGAGAACGAGCACCGTGACATGCTGAGTCTCTGGGAAAGCAGAGATCCCCAGTGCTGTTGTGCCTGTGGATAGGCTGCAGGGGGACGGTGAAGACCAGCAAGATCTTTAAGGGCTGGCACCTTCCTTGTGGGAGAAGGAGCCAGACGTTTGCCTTTTCAGAAAAAGTTTCTGCCGAGAACGAGCACCGTGACATGCTGAGTGTCTGGGAAAGCAGAGATCCCCAGTGCTGTTGCGGCTAAAGATAGGCTGCAGAGGGATAGTGAAGACCTGCAAGAGCTTTCAGGGCTGGCACCTTCCTTGTGGGAGAAGGAGCCAGACGTTTGCCTCTTCAGAAAAACGCTCTGCCGTAAGCGAGCACCATAAGATGCTGAATCTCTGGGAAAGCAGAGCTCCCCAGTGCTGTTGCGGCTATAGATAGGCTGCAGAGGGATAGTGAAGACCTGCAAGAGCTTTCAGGGCTGGCACCTTCCTTGTGGGAGAAGGAGCCAGACGTTTGCCTTTTCAGAAAAAGTTTCTGCCGAGAACGAGCACCGTGACATGCGGAGTCTCTGGGAAAGCACAGATCCCCAGTGCTGTTGCGGCTAAAGATAGGCTGCAGAGGGATAGTGAAGACCTGCAAGAGCTTTCAGGGCTGGCACCTTCCTTGTGGGAGAAGGAGCCAGACGTTTGCCTTTTCAGAAAAAGTTTCTGCCGAGAACGAGCACCGTGACATGCTGAGTCTCTGGGAAAGCAGAGATCCCCAGTGATGTTGTGCCTGTGGATAGGCTGCAGAGGGATAGTGAAGACCTGCAAGAGCTTTCAGGGCTGGCACCTTCCTTGTGGGAGAAGGAGCCAGACATTTGCCTTTTCAGAAAAAGTTTCTGCCGAGAACGAGCACCGTGACATGCTGAGTCTCTGGGAAAGCAGAGATCCCCAGTGCTGTTGCGGCTAAAGATAGGCTGCAGAGGGATAGTGAAGACCTGCAAGATCTTTCAGGGCTTGCACCTTCCTTGTGGGAGAAGGAGCCAGACGTTTGCCTTTTCAGAAAAAGTTTCTGCCGAGAACGAGCACCGTGACATGCTGAGTGTCTGGGAAAGCAGAGATCCCCAGTGCTGTTGCAGCTAAAGATAGGCTGCAGAGGGATAGTGAAGACCTGCAAGAGCTTTCAGGGCTGGCACCTTCCTTGTGGGAGAAGGAGCCAGACGTTTGCCTTTTCAGAAAAAGTTTCTGCCGAGAACGAGCACCGTGACATGCTGAGTCTCTGGGAAAGCACAGATCCCCAGTTCTGTTGCGGCTAAAGACAGGCTGCAGAGGGATAGTGAAGACCAGCAAGAGCTTTCAGGGCTGGCACCTTCCTTGTGGGAGAAGGAGCCGTAAGTTTGTCTTTTCAGAAAAAGTTTCTGCCGAGAACGAGCACCGTGACATGCTGAGTCTCTGGGAAAGCAGAGATCCCCAGTGCTGTTGTGCCTGTGGATAGGCTGCATGGGGACAGTGAAGACCAGCAAGATCTTTAAGGGCTGGCACCTTCCTTGTGGGAGAAGGAGCCAGATGTTTGCCTTTTCAGAAAAAGTTTCTGCCGAGAACGAGCACCGTGACATGCTGAGTCTCTGGGAAAGCAGAGATCCCCAGTGCTGTTGCGGCTAAAGATAGGCTGCAGAGGGATAGTGAAGACCAGCAAGATCTTTCAGGGCTGGCACCTTCCTTGTGGGAGAAGGAACCAGACATTTGCCTTTTCAGAAAAAGTTTCTGCCGAGAACGAGCACCGTGACATGCTGAGTGTCTGGGAAAGCAGAGATCCCCAGTGCTGTTGCGGCTAAAGATAGGCTGCAGAGGGATAGTGAAGACCTGCAAGAGCTTTCAGGGCTGGCACCTTCCTTGTGGAAGATGGAGCCAGACGTTTGCCTCTTCAGAAAAACGCTCTGCCGTAAGCGAGCACCATAAGATGCTGAATCTCTGGGAAAGCAGAGATCCCCAGTGCTGTTGCGGCTAAAGATAGGCTGCAGAGGGATAGTGAAGACCAGCAAGATCTTTCAGGGCTGGCACCTTCCTTGTGGGAGAAGGAGCCAGACATTTGCCTTTTCAGAAAAAGTTCTGCCGAGAACGAGCACCGTGACATGCTGAGTCTCTGGGAAAGCAGAGATCCCCAGTGCTGTTGCGGCTAAAGATAGGCTGCAGAGGGATAGTGAAGACCTGCAAGATCATTCAGGGCTGGCACCTTCCTTGTGGGAGAAGGAGCCAGACGTTTGCCTTTTCAGAAAAAGTTTCTGCCGAGAACGAGCACCGTGACATGCTGAGTCTCTGGGAAAGCAGAGATCCCCAGTGCTGTTGCGGCTAAAGATAGGCTGCAGAGGGATAGTGAAGACCTGCAAGATCTTTCAGGGCTGGCACCTTCCTTGTGGGAGAAGGAGCCAGACGTTTGCCTTTTCAGAAAAAGTTTCTGCCGAGAACGAGCACCGTGACATGCTGAGTGTCTGGGAAAGCAGAGATCCCCAGTGCTGTTGCGGCTAAAGATAGGCTGCAGAGGGATAGTGAAGACCAGCAAGAGCTTTCAGGGCTGGCACCTTCCTTGTGGGAGAAGGAGCCGTAAGTTTGTCTTTTCAGAAAAAGTTTCTGCCGAGAACGAGCACCGTGACATGCTGAGTCTCTGGGAAAGCAGAGATCCCCAGTGCTGTTGTGCCTGTGGATAGGCTGCAGGGGGACGGTGAAGACCAGCAAGATCTTTAAGGGCTGGCACCTTCCTTGTGGGAGAAGGAGCCAGACGTTTGCCTTTTCAGAAAAAGTTTCTGCCGAGAACGAGCACCGTGACATGCTGAGTCTCTGGGAAAGCACAGATCCCCAGTGCTGTTGCGGCTAAAGATAGGCTGCAGAGGGATAGTGAAGACCTGCAAGATCTTTCAGGGCTGGCACCTTCCTTGTGGGAGAAGGAGCCAGACGTTTGCCTTTTCAGAAAAAGTTTCTGCCGAGAACGAGCACCGTGACATGCTGAGTCTCTGGGAAAGCAGAGATCCCCAGTGCTGTTGTGCCTGTGGATAGGCTGCAGGGGGACGGTGAAGACCAGCAAGATCTTTAAGGGCTGGCACCTTCCTTGTGGGAGAAGGAGCCAGACGTTTGCCTTTTCAGAAAAAGTTTCTGCCGAGAACGAGCACCGTGACATGCTGAGTCTCTGGGAAAGCAGAGATCCCCAGTGCTGTTGCGGCTAAAGATAGGCTGCAGAGGGATAGTGAAGACCTGCAAGAGCTTTCAGGGCTGGCACCTTCCTTGTGGAAGATGGAGCCAGACGTTTGCCTCTTCAGAAAAACGCTCTGCCGTAGGCGAGCACCATAAGATGCTGAATCTCTGGGAAAGCAGAGCTCCCCAGTGCTGTTGCGGCTATAGATAGGCTGCAGAGGGATAGTGAAGACCAGCAAGATCTTTCAGGGCTGGCACCTTCCTTGTGGGAGAAGGAGCCAGACGTTTGCCTTTTCAGAAAAAGTTTCTGCCGAGAACGAGCACCGTGACATGCGGAGTCTCTGGGAAAGCACAGATCCCCAGTGCTGTTGCGGCTAAAGATAGGCTGCAGAGGGATAGTGAAGACCTGCAAGAGCTTTCAGGGCTGGCACCTTCCTTGTGGGAGAAGGAGCCAGACGTTTGCCTTTTCAGAAAAAGTTTCTGCCGAGAACGAGCACCGTGACATGCTGAGTCTCTGGGAAAGCAGAGATCCCCAGTGATGTTGTGCCTGTGGATAGGCTGCAGAGGGATAGTGAAGACCTGCAAGAGCTTTCAGGGCTGGCACCTTCCTTGTGGGAGAAGGAGCCAGACATTTGCCTTTTCAGAAAAAGTTTCTGCCGAGAACGAGCACCGTGACATGCTGAGTCTCTGGGAAAGCAGAGATCCCCAGTGCTGTTGCGGCTAAAGATAGGCTGCAGAGGGATAGTGAAGACCTGCAAGAGCTTTCAGGGCTGGCACCTTCCTTGTGGGAGAAGGAGCCAGACGTTTGCCTCTTCAGAAAAACGCTCTGCCGTAAGCGAGCACCATAAGATGCTGAATCTCTGGGAAAGCAGAGCTCCCCAGTGCTGTTGCGGCTATAGATAGGCTGCAGAGGGATAGTGAAGACCTGCAAGAGCTTTCAGGGCTGGCACCTTCCTTGTGGGAGAAGGAGCCAGACGTTTGCCTTTTCAGAAAAAGTTTCTGCCGAGAACGAGCACCGTGACATGCGGAGTCTCTGGGAAAGCACAGATCCCCAGTTCTGTTGCGGCTAAAGACAGGCTGCAGAGGGATAGTGGGGCTGGCACCTTCCTTGTGGGAGAAGGAGCCGTACGTTTGACTTTTCAGAAAAAGTTTCTGCCGAGAACGAGCACCGTGACATGCTGAGTCTCTGGGAAAGCAATGATCCCCAGTGCTGTTGTGCCTGTGGATAGGCTGCAGGGGGACGGTGAAGACCAGCAAGATCTTTAAGGGCTGGCACCTTCCTTGTGGGAGAAGGAGCCAGATGTTTGCCTTTTCAGAAAAAGTTTCTGCCGAGAACGAGCACCGTGACATGCTGAGTCTCTGGGAAAGCAGAGATCCCCAGTGCTGTTGCGGCTAAAGATAGGCTGCAGAGGGATAGTGAAGACCAGCAAGAGCTTTCAGGGCTGGCACCTTCCTTGTGGGAGAAGGAGCCAGACGTTTGCCTTTTCAGAAAAAGTTTCTGCCGAGAACGAGCACCGTGACATGCTGAGTCTCTGGCAAAGCAGAGATCCCCAGTGCTGTTGCGGCTAAAGATAGGCTGCAGAGGGATAGTGAAGACCTGCAAGAGCTTTCAGGGCTGGCACCTTCCTTGTGGGAGAAGGAGCCAGACATTTGCCTTTTCAGAAAAAGTTTCTGCCGAGAACGAGCACCGTGACATGCTGAGTCTCTGGGAAAGCAGAGATCCCCAGTGCTGTTGCGGCTAAAGATAGGCTGCAGAGGGATAGTGAAGACCTGCAAGAGCTTTCAGGGCTGGCACCTTCCTTGTGGGAGAAGGAGCCAGACGTTTGCCTCTTCAGAAAAACGCTCTGCCGTAAGCGAGCACCATAAGATGCTGAATCTCTGGGAAAGCAGAACTCCCCAGTGCTGTTGCGGCTATAGATAGGCTGCAGAGGGATAGTGAAGACCTGCAAGAGCTTTCAGGGCTGGCACCTTCCTTGTGGGAGAAGGAGCCAGACGTTTGCCTTTTCAGAAAAAGTTTCTGCCGAGAACGAGCACCGTGACATGCTGAGTCTCTGGGAAAGCACAGATCCCCAGTTCTGTTGCGGCTAAAGACAGGCTGCAGAGGGATAGTGAAGACCAGCAAGAGCTTTCAGGGCTGGCACCTTCCTTGTGGGAGAAGGAGCCGTAAGTTTGTCTTTTCAGAAAAAGTTTCTGCCGAGAACGAGCACCGTGACATGCTGAGTCTCTGGGAAAGCAGAGATCCCCAGTGCTGTTGTGCCTGTGGATAGGCTGCATGGGGACAGTGAAGACCAGCAAGATCTTTAAGGGCTGGCACCTTCCTTGTGGGAGAAGGAGCCAGACGTTTGCCTTTTCAGAAAAAGTTTCTGCCGAGAACGAGCACCGTGACATGCCGAGTCTCTGGGAAAGAACAGATCCCCAGTTCTGTTGCGGCTAAAGATAGGCTGCAGAGGGATAGTGAAGACCAGCAAGAGCTTTCAGGGCTGGCACCTTCCTTGTGGGAGAAGGAGCCTTAAGTTTGTCTTTTCAGAAAAAGTTTCTGCCGAGAACGAGCACCGTGACATGCTGAGTCTCTGGGAAAGCAGAGATCCCCAGTGCTGTTGTGCCTGTGGATAGGCTGCAGGGGGACGGTGAAGACCAGCAATATCTTTAAGGGCTGGCACCTTCCTTGTGGGAGAAGGAGCCAGATGTTTGCCTTTTCAGAAAAAGTTTCTGCCGAGAACGAGCACCGTGACATGCTGAGTCTCTGGGAAAGCAGAGATCCCCAGTGCTGTTGCGGCTAAAGATAGGCTGCAGAGGGATAGTGAAGACCAGCAAGATCTTTCAGGGCTGGCACCTTCCTTGTGGGAGAAGGAGCCAGACGTTTGCCTTTTCAGAAAAAGTTTCTGCCGAGAACGAGCACCGTGACATGCTGAGTGTCTGGGAAAGCAGAGATCCCCAGTGCTGTTGCGGCTAAAGATAGGCTGCAGAGGGATAGTGAAGACCTGCAAGAGCTTTCAGGGCTGGCACCTTCCTTGTGGAAGATGGAGCCAGACGTTTGCCTCTTCAGAAAAACGCTCTGCCGTAAGCGAGCACCATAAGATGCTGACTCTCTGGGAAAGCAGAGATCCCCAGTGCTGTTGCGGCTAAAGATAGGCTGCAGAGGGATAGTGAAGACCAGCAAGATCTTTCAGGGCTGGCACCTTCCTTGTGGGAGAAGGAGCCAGACATTTGCCTTTTCAGAAAAAGTTCTGCCGAGAACGAGCACCGTGACATGCTGAGTCTCTGGGAAAGCAGAGATCCCCAGTGCTGTTGCGGCTAAAGATAGGCTGCAGAGGGATAGTGAAGACCTGCAAGATCATTCAGGGCTGGCACCTTCCTTGTGGGAGAAGGAGCCAGACGTTTGCCTTTTCAGAAAAAGTTTCTGCCGAGAACGAGCACCGTGACATGCTGAGTCTCTGGGAAAGCAGAGATCCCCAGTGCTGTTGCGGCTAAAGATAGGCTGCAGAGGGATAGTGAAGACCTGCAAGATCTTTCAGGGCTGGCACCTTCCTTGTGGGAGAAGGAGCCAGACGTTTGCCTTTTCAGAAAAAGTTTCTGCCGAGAACGAGCACCGTGACATGCTGAGTGTCTGGGAAAGCAGAGATCCCCAGTGCTGTTGCGGCTAAAGATAGGCTGCAGAGGGATAGTGAAGACCAGCAAGAGCTTTCAGGGCTGGCACCTTCCTTGTGGGAGAAGGAGCCGTAAGTTTGTCTTTTCAGAAAAAGTTTCTGCCGAGAACGAGCACCGTGACATGCTGAGTCTCTGGGAAAGCAGAGATCCCCAGTGCTGTTGTGCCTGTGGATAGGCTGCAGGGGGACGGTGAAGACCAGCAAGATCTTTAAGGGCTGGCACCTTCCTTGTGGGAGAAGGAGCCAGACGTTTGCCTTTTCAGAAAAAGTTTCTGCCGAGAACGAGCACCGTGACATGCTGAGTCTCTGGGAAAGCAGAGATCCCCAGTGCTGTTGCGGCTAAAGATAGGCTGCAGAGGGATAGTGAAGACCAGCAAGATCTTTCAGGGCTGGCACCTTCCTTGTGGGAGAAGGAACCAGACATTTGCCTTTTCAGAAAAAGTTTCTGCCGAGAACGAGCACCGTGACATGCTGAGTGTCTGGGAAAGCAGAGATCCCCAGTGCTGTTGCGGCTAAAGATAGGCTGCAGAGGGATAGTGAAGACCTGCAAGAGCTTTCAGGGCTGGCACCTTCCTTGTGGAAGATGGAGCCAGACGTTTGCCTCTTCAGAAAAACGCTCTGCCGTAAGCGAGCACCATAAGATGCTGAATCTCTGGGAAAGCAGAGATCCCCAGTGCTGTTGCGGCTAAAGATAGGCTGCAGAGGGATAGTGAAGACCAGCAAGATCTTTCAGGGCTGGCACCTTCCTTGTGGGAGAAGGAGCCAGACATTTGCCTTTTCAGAAAAAGTTCTGCCGAGAACGAGCACCGTGACATGCTGAGTCTCTGGGAAAGCAGAGATCCCCAGTGCTGTTGCGGCTAAAGATAGGCTGCAGAGGGATAGTGAAGACCTGCAAGATCATTCAGGGCTGGCACCTTCCTTGTGGGAGAAGGAGCCAGACGTTTGCCTTTTCAGAAAAAGTTTCTGCCGAGAACGAGCACCGTGACATGCTGAGTCTCTGGGAAAGCAGAGATCCCCAGTGCTGTTGCGGCTAAAGATAGGCTGCAGAGGGATAGTGAAGACCTGCAAGATCTTTCAGGGCTGGCACCTTCCTTGTGGGAGAAGGAGCCAGACGTTTGCCTTTTCAGAAAAAGTTTCTGCCGAGAACGAGCACCGTGACATGCTGAGTGTCTGGGAAAGCAGAGATCCCCAGTGCTGTTGCGGCTAAAGATAGGCTGCAGAGGGATAGTGAAGACCAGCAAGAGCTTTCAGGGCTGGCACCTTCCTTGTGGGAGAAGGAGCCGTAAGTTTGTCTTTTCAGAAAAAGTTTCTGCCGAGAACGAGCACCGTGACATGCTGAGTCTCTGGGAAAGCAGAGATCCCCAGTGCTGTTGTGCCTGTGGATAGGCTGCAGGGGGACGGTGAAGACCAGCAAGATCTTTAAGGGCTGGCACCTTCCTTGTGGGAGAAGGAGCCAGACGTTTGCCTTTTCAGAAAAAGTTTCTGCCGAGAACGAGCACCGTGACATGCTGAGTCTCTGGGAAAGCACAGATCCCCAGTGCTGTTGCGGCTAAAGATAGGCTGCAGAGGGATAGTGAAGACCTGCAAGATCTTTCAGGGCTGGCACCTTCCTTGTGGGAGAAGGAGCCAGACGTTTGCCTTTTCAGAAAAAGTTTCTGCCGAGAACGAGCACCGTGACATGCTGAGTCTCTGGGAAAGCAGAGATCCCCAGTGCTGTTGTGCCTGTGGATAGGCTGCAGGGGGACGGTGAAGACCAGCAAGATCTTTAAGGGCTGGCACCTTCCTTGTGGGAGAAGGAGCCAGACGTTTGCCTTTTCAGAAAAAGTTTCTGCCGAGAACGAGCACCGTGACATGCTGAGTGTCTGGGAAAGCAGAGATCCCCAGTGCTGTTGCGGCTAAAGATATGCTGCAGAGGGATAGTGAAGACCTGCAAGAGCTTTCAGGGCTGGCACCTTCCTTGTGGAAGATGGAGCCAGACGTTTGCCTCTTCAGAAAAACGCTCTGCCGTAGGCGAGCACCATAAGATGCTGAATCTCTGGGAAAGCAGAGCTCCCCAGTGCTGTTGCGGCTATAGATAGGCTGCAGAGGGATAGTGAAGACCAGCAAGATCTTTCAGGGCTGGCACCTTCCTTGTGGGAGAAGGAGCCAGACGTTTGCCTTTTCAGAAAAAGTTTCTGCCGAGAACGAGCACCGTGACATGCGGAGTCTCTGGGAAAGCACAGATCCCCAGTGCTGTTGCGGCTAAAGATAGGCTGCAGAGGGATAGTGAAGACCTGCAAGAGCTTTCAGGGCTGGCACCTTCCTTGTGGGAGAAGGAGCCAGACGTTTGCCTTTTCAGAAAAAGTTTCTGCCGAGAACGAGCACCGTGACATGCTGAGTCTCTGGGAAAGCAGAGATCCCCAGTGCTGTTGTGCCTGTGGATAGGCTGCAGAGGGATAGTGAAGACCTGCAATAGCTTTCAGGGCTGGCACCTTCCTTGTGGGAGAAGGAGCCAGACATTTGCCTTTTCAGAAAAAGTTTCTGCCGAGAACGAGCACCGTGACATGCTGAGTCTCTGGGAAAGCAGAGATCCCCAGTGCTGTTGCGGCTAAAGATAGGCTGCAGAGGGATAGTGAAGACCTGCAAGAGCTTTCAGGGCTGGCACCTTCCTTGTGGGAGAAGGAGCCAGACGTTTGCCTCTTCAGAAAAACGCTCTGCCGTAAGCGAGCACCATAAGATGCTGAATCTCTGGGAAAGCAGAGCTCCCCAGTGCTGTTGCGGCTATAGATAGGCTGCAGAGGGATAGTGAAGACCTGCAAGAGCTTTCAGGGCTGGCACCTTCCTTGTGGGAGAAGGAGCCAGACGTTTGCCTTTTCAGAAAAAGTTTCTGCCGAGAACGAGCACCGTGACATGCTGAGTCTCTGGCAAAGCAGAGATCCCCAGTGCTGTTGCGGCTAAAGATAGGCTGCAGAGGGATAGTGAAGACCTGCAAGAGCTTTCAGGGCTGGCACCTTCCTTGTGGGAGAAGGAGCCAGACATTTGCCTTTTCAGAAAAAGTTTCTGCCGAGAACGAGCACCGTGACATGCTGAGTCTCTGGCAAAGCAGAGATCCCCAGTGCTGTTGCGGCTAAAGATAGGCTGCAGAGGGATAGTGAAGACCTGCAAGAGCTTTCAGGGCTGGCACCTTCCTTGTGGGAGAAGGAGCCAGACGTTTGCCTTTTCAGAAAAAGTTTCTGCCGAGAACGAGCACCGTGACATGCTGAGTCTCTGGGAAAGCACAGATCCCCAGTTCTGTTGCGGCTAAAGACAGGCTGCAGAGGGATAGTGAAGACCAGCAAGAGCTTTCAGGGCTGGCACCTTCCTTGTGGGAGAAGGAGCCGTAAGTTTGTCTTTTCAGAAAAAGTTTCTGCCGAGAACGAGCACCGTGACATGCTGAGTCTCTGGGAAAGCAGAGATCCCCAGTGCTGTTGTGCCTGTGGATAGGCTGCATGGGGACAGTGAAGACCAGCAAGATCTTTAAGGGCTGGCACCTTCCTTGTGGGAGAAGGAGCCAGACGTTTGCCTTTTCAGAAAAAGTTTCTGCCGAGAACGAGCACCGTGACATGCGGAGTCTCTGGGAAAGAACAGATCCCCAGTTCTGTTGCGGCTAAAGATAGGCTGCAGAGGGATAGTGAAGACCAGCAAGAGCTTTCAGGGCTGGCACCTTCCTTGTGGGAGAAGGAGCCGTAAGTTTGTCTTTTCAGAAAAAGTTTCTGCCGAGAACGAGCACCGTGACATGCTGAGTGTCTGGGAAAGCAGAGATCCCCAGTGCTGTTGTGCCTGTGGATAGGCTGCAGGGGGACGGTGAAGACCAGCAATATCTTTAAGGGCTGGCACCTTCCTTGTGGGAGAAGGAGCCAGATGTTTGCCTTTTCAGAAAAAGTTTCTGCCGAGAACGAGCACCGTGACATGCTGAGTCTCTGGGAAAGCAGAGATCCCCAGTGCTGTTGCGGCTAAAGATAGGCTGCAGAGGGATAGTGAAGACCTGCAAGAGCTTTCAGGGCTGGCACCTTCCTTGTGGGAGAAGGAGCCAGACGTTTGCCTCTTCAGAAAAACGCTCTGCCGTAAGCGAGCACCATAAGATGCTGAATCTCTGGGAAAGCAGAACTCCCCAGTGCTGTTGCGGCTATAGATAGGCTGCAGAGGGATAGTGAAGACCTGCAAGAGCTTTCAGGGCTGGCACCTTCCTTGTGGGAGAAGGAGCCAGACGTTTGCCTTTTCAGAAAAAGTTTCTGCCGAGAACGAGCACCGTGACATGCTGAGTCTCTGGGAAAGCACAGATCCCCAGTTCTGTTGCGGCTAAAGACAGGCTGCAGAGGGATAGTGAAGACCAGCAAGAGCTTTCAGGGCTGGCACCTTCCTTGTGGGAGAAGGAGCCGTAAGTTTGTCTTTTCAGAAAAAGTTTCTGCCGAGAACGAGCACCGTGACATGCTGAGTCTCTGGGAAAGCAGAGATCCCCAGTGCTGTTGTGCCTGTGGATAGGCTGCATGGGGACAGTGAAGACCAGCAAGATCTTTAAGGGCTGGCACCTTCCTTGTGGGAGAAGGAGCCAGACGTTTGCCTTTTCAGAAAAAGTTTCTGCCGAGAACGAGCACCGTGAGATGCGGAGTCTCTGGGAAAGAACAGATCCCCAGTTCTGTTGCGGCTAAAGATAGGCTGCAGAGGGATAGTGAAGACCAGCAAGAGCTTTCAGGGCTGGCACCTTCCTTGTGGGAGAAGGAGCCGTAAGTTTGTCTTTTCAGAAAAAGTTTCTGCCGAGAACGAGCACCGTGACATGCTGAGTCTCTGGGAAAGCAGAGATCCCCAGTGCTGTTGTGCCTGTGGATAGGCTGCAGGGGGACGGTGAAGACCAGCAATATCTTTAAGGGCTGGCACCTTCCTTGTGGGAGAAGGAGCCAGATGTTTGCCTTTTCAGAAAAAGTTTCTGCCGAGAACGAGCACCGTGACATGCTGAGTCTCTGGGAAAGCAGAGATCCCCAGTGCTGTTGCGGCTAAAGATAGGCTGCAGAGGGATAGTGAAGACCAGCAAGATCTTTCAGGGCTGGCACCTTCCTTGTGGGAGAAGGAGCCAGACGTTTGCCTTTTCAGAAAAAGTTTCTGCCGAGAACGAGCACCGTGACATGCTGAGTGTCTGGGAAAGCAGAGATCCCCAGTGCTGTTGCGGCTAAAGATAGGCTGCAGAGGGATAGTGAAGACCTGCAAGAGCTTTCAGGGCTGGCACCTTCCTTGTGGTAGATGGAGCCAGACGTTTGCCTCTTCAGAAAAACGCTCTGCCGTAAGCGAGCACCATAAGATGCTGAATCTCTGGGAAAGCAGAGATCCCCAGTGCTGTTGCGGCTAAAGATAGGCTGCAGAGGGATAGTGAAGACCAGCAAGATCTTTCAGGGCTGGCACCTTCCTTGTGGGAGAAGGAGCCAGACATTTGCCTTTTCAGAAAAAGTTCTGCCGAGAACGAGCACCGTGACATGCTGAGTCTCTGGGAAAGCAGAGATCCCCAGTGCTGTTGCGGCTAAAGATAGGCTGCAGAGGGATAGTGAAGACCTGCAAGATCATTCAGGGCTGGCACCTTCCTTGTGGGAGAAGGAGCCAGACGTTTGCCTTTTCAGAAAAAGTTTCTGCCGAGAACGAGCACCGTGACATGCTGAGTCTCTGGGAAAGCAGAGATCCCCAGTGCTGTTGCGGCTAAAGATAGGCTGCAGAGGGATAGTGAAGACCTGCAAGAGCTTTCAGGGCTGGCACCTTCCTTGTGGGAGAAGGAGCCAGACGTTTGCCTTTTCAGAAAAAGTTTCTGCCGAGAACGAGCACCGTGACATGCTGAGTGTCTGGGAAAGCAGAGATCCCCAGTGCTGTTGCGGCTAAAGATAGGCTGCAGAGGGAAAGTGAAGACCAGCAAGAGCTTTCAGGGCTGGCACCTTCCTTGTGGGAGAAGGAGCCGTAAGTTTGTCTTTTCAGAAAAAGTTTCTGCCGAGAACGAGCACCGTGACATGCTGAGTCTCTGGGAAAGCAGAGATCCCCAGTGCTGTTGTGCCTGTGGATAGGCTGCAGGGGGACGGTGAAGACCAGCAAGATCTTTAAGGGCTGGCACCTTCCTTGTGGGAGAAGGAGCCAGACGTTTGCCTTTTCAGAAAAAGTTTCTGCCGAGAACGAGCACCGTGACATGCTGAGTCTCTGGGAAAGCACAGATCCCCAGTGCTGTTGCGGCTAAAGATAGGCTGCAGAGGGATAGTGAAGACCTGCAAGATCTTTCAGGGCTGGCACCTTCCTTGTGGGAGAAGGAGCCAGACGTTTGCCTTTTCAGAAAAAGTTTCTGCCGAGAACGAGCACCGTGACATGCTGAGTCTCTGGGAAAGCAGAGATCCCCAGTGCTGTTGTGCCTGTGGATAGGCTGCAGGGGGACGGTGAAGACCAGCAAGATCTTTAAGGGCTGGCACCTTCCTTGTGGGAGAAGGAGCCAGACGTTTGCCTTTTCAGAAAAAGTTTCTGCCGAGAACGAGCACCGTGACATGCTGAGTGTCTGGGAAAGCAGAGATCCCCAGTGCTGTTGCGGCTAAAGATAGGCTGCAGAGGGATAGTGAAGACCTGCAAGAGCTTTCAGGGCTGGCACCTTCCTTGTGGAAGATGGAGCCAGACGTTTGCCTCTTCAGAAAAACGCTCTGCCGTAGGCGAGCACCATAAGATGCTGAATCTCTGGGAAAGCAGAGCTCCCCAGTGCTGTTGCGGCTATAGATAGGCTGCAGAGGGATAGTGAAGACCAGCAAGATCTTTCAGGGCTGGCACCTTCCTTGTGGGAGAAGGAGCCAGACGTTTGCCTTTTCAGAAAAAGTTTCTGCCGAGAACGAGCACCGTGACATGCTGAGTGTCTGGGAAAGCAGAGATCCCCAGTGCTGTTGCGGCTAAAGATAGGCTGCAGAGGGATAGTGAAGACCTGCAAGATCATTCAGGGCTGGCACCTTCCTTGTGGGAGAAGGAGCCAGACGTTTGCCTTTTCAGAAAAAGTTTCTGCCGAGAACGAGCACCGTGACATGCTGAGTGTCTGGGAAAGCAGAGATCCCCAGTGCTGTTGCGGCTAAAGATAGGCTGCAGAGGGATAGTGAAGACCTGCAAGAGCTTTCAGGGCTGGCACCTTCCTTGTGGGAGAAGGAGCCGTAAGTTTGTCTTTTCAGAAAAAGTTTCTGCCGAGAACGAGCACCGTGACATGCTGAGTCTCTGGGAAAGCAGAGATCCCCAGTGCTGTTGCAGCTAAAGATAGGCTGCAGAGGGATAGTGAAGACCTGCAAGAGCTTTCAGGGCTGGCACCTTCCTTGTGGGAGAAGGAGCCAGACGTTTGCCTTTTCAGAAAAAGTTTCTGCCGAGAACGAGCACCGTGACATGCTGAGTCTCTGGTAAAGCAGAGATCCCCAGTGATGTTGTGCCTGTGGATAGGCGGCAGGGGGACGGTGAAGACCAGCAAGATCTTTAAGGGCTGGCACCTTCCTTGTGGGAGAAGGAGCCAGACGTTTGCCTTTTCAGAAAAAGTTTCTGCCGAGAACGAGCACCGTGACATGCTGAGTGTCTGGGAAAGCACAGATCCCCAGTGCTGTTGCGGCTAAAGATAGGCTGCAGAGGGATAGTGAAGACCTGCAAGATCTTTCAGGGCTGGCACCTTCCTTGTGGGAGAAGGAGCCAGACGTTTGCCTTTTCAGAAAAAGTTTCTGCCGAGAACGAGCACCGTGACATGCTGAGTGTCTGGGAAAGCACAGATCCCCAGTGATGTTGTGCCTGTGGATAGGCTGCAGGGGGACGGTGAAGACCAGCAAGATCTTTAAGGGCTGGCACCTTCCTTGTGGGAGAAGGAGCCAGACGTTTGCCTTTTCAGAAAAAGTTTCTGCCGAGAACGAGCACCGTGACATGCTGAGTCTCTGGGAAAGCAGAGATCCCCAGTGCTGTTGCGGCTAAAGATAGGCTGCAGAGGGATAGTGAAGACCTGCAAGAGCTTTCAGGGCTGGCACCTTCCTTGTGGAAGATGGAGCCAGACGTTTGCCTCTTCAGAAAAACGCTCTGCCGTAGGCGAGAACCATAAGATGCTGAATCTCTGGGAAAGCAGAGCTCCCCAGTGCTGTTGCGGCTATAGATAGGCTGCAGAGGGATAGTGAAGACCAGCAAGATCTTTCAGGGCTGGCACCTTCCTTGTGGGAGAAGGAGCCAGACGTTTGCCTTTTCAGAAAAACTTTCTGCCGAGAACGAGCACCGTGACATGCTGAGTGTCTGGGAAAGCAGAGATCCCCAGTGCTGTTGCGGCTAAAGATAGGCTGCAGAGGGATAGTGAAGACCAGCAAGAGCTTTCAGGGCTGGCACCTTCCTTGTGGGAGAAGGAGCCGTAAGTTTGTCTTTTCAGAAAAAGTTTCTGCCGAGAACGAGCACCGTGACATGCTGAGTCTCTGGGAAAGCAGAGATCCCCAGTGCTGTTGTGCCTGTGGATAGGCTGCAGGGGGACGGTGAAGACCAGCAAGATCTTTAAGGGCTGGCACCTGCCTTGTGGGAGAAGGAGCCAGACGTTTGCCTTTTCAGAAAAAGTTTCTGCCGAGAACGAGCACCGTGACATGCTGAGTGTCTGGGAAAGCAGAGATCCCCAGTGCTGTTGCGGCTAAAGATAGGCTGCAGAGGGATAGTGAAGACCTGCAAGATCTTTCAGGGCTGGCACCTTCCTTGTGGGAGAAGGAGCCAGACGTTTGCCTTTTCAGAAAAAGTTTCTGCCGAGAACGAGCACCGTGACATGCTTAGTCTCTGGGAAAGCAGAGATCCCCAGTGCTGTTGCGGCTAAAGATAGGCTGCAGAGGGATAGTGAAGACCTGCAAGAGCTTTCAGGGCTGGCACCTTCCTTGTGGGAGAAGGAGCCAGACGTTTGCCTTTTCAGAAAAAGTTTCTGCCGAGAACGAGCACCGTGACATGCGGAGTCTCTGGGAAAGCAGAGATCCCCAGTGCTGTTGTGCCTGTGGATAGGCTACAGGGGGACGGTGAAGACCAGCAAGATCTTTAAGGGCTGGCACCTTCCTTGTGGAAGATGGAGACAGACGTTTGCCTTTTCAGAAAAAGTTTCTGCCGAGAACGAGCACCGTGACATGCTGAGTCTCTGGGAAAGCAGAGATCCCCAGTGCTGTTGCGGCTAAAGATAGGCTGCAGAGGGATAGTGAAGACCTGCAAGAGCTTTCAGGGCTGGCACCTTCCTTGTGGGAGAAGGAGCCAGACGTTTGCCTTTTCAGAAAAAGTTTCTGCCGAGAACGAGCACCGTGACATGCGGAGTCTCTGGGAAAGCACAGATCCCCAGTTCTGTTGCGGCTAAAGATAGGCTGCAGAGGGATAGTGAAGACCAGCAAGAGCTTTCAGGGCTGGCACCTTCCTTGTGGGAGAAGGAGCCGTAAGTTTGTCTTTTCAGAAAAAG
This sequence comes from Astur gentilis, assembly GCF_929443795.1. Classification (NCBI taxonomy): domain Eukaryota; kingdom Metazoa; phylum Chordata; class Aves; order Accipitriformes; family Accipitridae; genus Astur; species Astur gentilis. The sequence goes on from NW_026061008.1 coordinate 3,994,108, forward strand.
TTTCTGCCGAGAACGAGCACCGTGACATGCTGAGTCTCTGGGAAAGCAGAGATCCCCAGTGCTGTTGCGGCTAAAGATAGGCTGCAGAGGGATAGTGAAGACCTGCAAGAGCTTTCAGGGCTGGCACCTTCCTTGTGGGAGAAGGAGCCAGACGTTTGCCTTTTCAGAAAAAGTTTCTGCCGAGAACGAGCACCGTGACATGCGGAGTCTCTGGGAAAGCAGAGATCCCCAGTGCTGTTGCGGCTAAAGATAGGCTGCAGAGGGATAGTGAAGACCTGCAAGATCATTCAGGGCTGGCACCTTCCTTGTGGGAGAAGGAGCCAGACGTTTGCCTTTTCAGAAAAAGTTTCTGCCGAGAACGAGCACCGTGACATGCTGAGTGTCTGGGAAAGCAGAGATCCCCAGTGCTGTTGCGGCTAAAGATAGGCTGCAGAGGGATAGTGAAGACCTGCAAGAGCTTTCAGGGCTGGCACCTTCCTTGTGGGAGAAGGAGCCGTAAGTTTGTCTTTTCAGAAAAAGTTTCTGCCGAGAACGAGCACCGTGACATGCTGAGTCTCTGGGAAAGCAGAGATCCCCAGTGCTGTTGCAGCTAAAGATAGGCTGCAGAGGGATAGTGAAGACCTGCAAGAGCTTTCAGGGCTGGCACCTTCCTTGTGGGAGAAGGAGCCAGACGTTTGCCTTTTCAGAAAAAGTTTCTGCCGAGAACGAGCACCGTGACATGCTGAGTCTCTGGTAAAGCAGAGATCCCCAGTGATGTTGTGCCTGTGGATAGGCGGCAGGGGGACGGTGAAGACCAGCAAGATCTTTAAGGGCTGGCACCTTCCTTGTGGGAGAAGGAGCCAGACGTTTGCCTTTTCAGAAAAAGTTTCTGCCGAGAACGAGCACCGTGACATGCTGAGTGTCTGGGAAAGCACAGATCCCCAGTGCTGTTGCGGCTAAAGATAGGCTGCAGAGGGATAGTGAAGACCTGCAAGATCTTTCAGGGCTGGCACCTTCCTTGTGGGAGAAGGAGCCAGACGTTTGCCTTTTCAGAAAAAGTTTCTGCCGAGAACGAGCACCGTGACATGCTGAGTGTCTGGGAAAGCACAGATCCCCAGTGATGTTGTGCCTGTGGATAGGCTGCAGGGGGACGGTGAAGACCAGCAAGATCTTTAAGGGCTGGCACCTTCCTTGTGGGAGAAGGAGCCAGACGTTTGCCTTTTCAGAAAAAGTTTCTGCCGAGAACGAGCACCGTGACATGCTGAGTCTCTGGGAAAGCAGAGATCCCCAGTGCTGTTGCGGCTAAAGATAGGCTGCAGAGGGATAGTGAAGACCTGCAAGAGCTTTCAGGGCTGGCACCTTCCTTGTGGAAGATGGAGCCAGACGTTTGCCTCTTCAGAAAAACGCTCTGCCGTAGGCGAGAACCATAAGATGCTGAATCTCTGGGAAAGCAGAGCTCCCCAGTGCTGTTGCGGCTATAGATAGGCTGCAGAGGGATAGTGAAGACCAGCAAGATCTTTTAGGGCTGGCACCTTCCTTGTGGGAGAAGGAGCCAGACGTTTGCCTTTTCAGAAAAACTTTCTGCCGAGAACGAGCACCGTGACATGCTGAGTGTCTGGGAAAGCAGAGATCCCCAGTGCTGTTGCGGCTAAAGATAGGCTGCAGAGGGATAGTGAAGACCAGCAAGAGCTTTCAGGGCTGGCACCTTCCTTGTGGGAGAAGGAGCCGTAAGTTTGTCTTTTCAGAAAAAGTTTCTGCCGAGAACGAGCACCGTGACATGCTGAGTCTCTGGGAAAGCAGAGATCCCCAGTGCTGTTGTGCCTGTGGATAGGCTGCAGGGGGACGGTGAAGACCAGCAAGATCTTTAAGGGCTGGCACCTGCCTTGTGGGAGAAGGAGCCAGACGTTTGCCTTTTCAGAAAAAGTTTCTGCCGAGAACGAGCACCGTGACATGCTGAGTGTCTGGGAAAGCAGAGATCCCCAGTGCTGTTGCGGCTAAAGATAGGCTGCAGAGGGATAGTGAAGACCTGCAAGATCTTTCAGGGCTGGCACCTTCCTTGTGGGAGAAGGAGCCAGACGTTTGCCTTTTCAGAAAAAGTTTCTGCCGAGAACGAGCACCGTGACATGCTTGGTCTCTGGGAAAGCAGAGATCCCCAGTGCTGTTGCGGCTAAAGATAGGCTGCAGAGGGATAGTGAAGACCTGCAAGAGCTTTCAGGGCTGGCACCTTCCTTGTGGGAGAAGGAGCCAGACGTTTGCCTTTTCAGAAAAAGTTTCTGCCGAGAACGAGCACCGTGACATGCGGAGTCTCTGGGAAAGCAGAGATCCCCAGTGCTGTTGTGCCTGTGGATAGGCTACAGGGGGACGGTGAAGACCAGCAAGATCTTTAAGGGCTGGCACCTTCCTTGTGGAAGATGGAGACAGACGTTTGCCTTTTCAGAAAAAGTTTCTGCCGAGAACGAGCACCGTGACATGCTGAGTCTCTGGGAAAGCAGAGATCCCCAGTGCTGTTGCGGCTAAAGATAGGCTGCAGAGGGATAGTGAAGACCTGCAAGAGCTTTCAGGGCTGGCACCTTCCTTGTGGGAGAAGGAGCCAGACGTTTGCCTTTTCAGAAAAAGTTTCTGCCGAGAACGAGCACCGTGACATGCGGAGTCTCTGGGAAAGCACAGATCCCCAGTTCTGTTGCGGCTAAAGATAGGCTGCAGAGGGATAGTGAAGACCAGCAAGAGCTTTCAGGGCTGGCACCTTCCTTGTGGGAGAAGGAGCCGTAAGTTTGTCTTTTCAGAAAAAGTTTCTGCCGAGAACGAGCACCGTGACATGCCGAGTCTCTGGGAAAGCAGAGATCCCCAGTGCTGTTGTGCCTGTGGATAGGCTGCAGAGGGACGGTGAAGACCTGCAAGAGCTTTCAGGGCTGGCACCTTCCTTGTGGGAGAAGGAGCCAGACGATTGCCTTTTCAGAAAAAGTTTCTGCCGAGAACGAGCACCGTGACATGCTGAGTCTCTGGGAAAGCAGAGATCCCCAGTGCTGTTGCGGCTAAAGATAGGCTGCAGAGGGATAGTGAAGACCTGCAAGATCTTTCAGGGCTGGCACCTTCCTTGTGGGAGAAGGAGCCAGACGTTTGCCTTTTCAGAAAAAGTTTCTGCCGAGAACGAGCACCGTGACATGCTGAGTGTCTGGGAAAGCACAGATCCCCAGTGATGTTGTGCCTGTGGATAGGCTGCAGGGGGACGGTGAAGACCAGCAAGATCTTTAAGGGCTGGCACCTTCCTTGTGGGAGAAGGAGCCAGACGTTTGCCTTTTCAGAAAAAGTTTCTGCCGAGAACGAGCACCGTGACATGCTGAGTCTCTGGGAAAGCAGAGATCCCCCGTGCTGTTGCGGCTAAAGATAGGCTGCAGAGGGATAGTGAAGACCTGCAAGAGCTTTCAGGGCTGGCACCTTCCTTGTGGAAGATGGAGCCAGACGTTTGCCTCTTCAGAAAAACGCTCTGCCGTAGGCGAGAACCATAAGATGCTGAATCTCTGGGAAAGCAGAGCTCCCCAGTGCTGTTGCGGCTATAGATAGGCTGCAGAGGGATAGTGAAGACCAGCAAGATCTTTCAGGGCTGGCACCTTCCTTGTGGGAGAAGGAGCCAGACGTTTGCCTTTTCAGAAAAAGTTTCTGCCGAGAACGAGCACCGTGACATGCTGAGTGTCTGGGAAAGCAGAGATCCCCAGTGCTGTTGCGGCTAAAGATAGGCTGCAGAGGGATAGTGAAGACCAGCAAGAGCTTTCAGGGCTGGCACCTTCCTTGTGGGAGAAGGAGCCGTAAGTTTGTCTTTTCAGAAAAAGTTTCTGCCGAGAACGAGCACCGTGACATGCTGAGTCTCTGGGAAAGCAGAGATCCCCAGTGCTGTTGTGCCTGTGGATAGGCTGCAGGGGGACGGTGAAGACCAGCAAGATCTTTAAGGGCTGGCACCTGCCTTGTGGGAGAAGGAGCCAGACGTTTGCCTTTTCAGAAAAAGTTTCTGCCGAGAACGAGCACCGTGACATGCTGAGTCTCTGGGAAAGCAGAGATCCCCAGTGCTGTTGCGGCTAAAGATAGGCTGCAGAGGGATAGTGAAGACCTGCAAGATCTTTCAGGGCTGGCACCTTCCTTGTGGGAGAAGGAGCCAGACGTTTGCCTTTTCAGAAAAAGTTTCTGCCGAGAACGAGCACCGTGACATGCTTAGTCTCTGGGAAAGCAGAGATCCCCAGTGCTGTTGCGGCTAAAGATAGGCTGCAGAGGGATAGTGAAGACCTGCAAGAGCTTTCAGGGCTGGCACCTTCCTTGTGGGAGAAGGAGCCAGACGTTTGCCTTTTCAGAAAAAGTTTCTGCCGAGAACGAGCACCGTGACATGCTGAGTCTCTGGGAAAGCAGAGATCCCCAGTGCTGTTGTGCCTGTGGATAGGCTAAAGGGGGACGGTGAAGACCAGCAAGATCTTTAAGGGCTGGCACCTTCCTTGTGGAAGATGGAGACAGACGTTTGCCTTTTCAGAAAAAGTTTCTGCCGAGAACGAGCACCGTGACATGCTGAGTCTCTGGGAAAGCAGAGATCCCCAGTGCTGTTGCGGCTAAAGATAGGCTGCAGAGGGATAGTGAAGACCTGCAAGAGCTTTCAGGGCTGGCACCTTCCTTGTGGGAGAAGGAGCCAGACGTTTGCCTTTTCAGAAAAAGTTTCTGCCGAGAACGAGCACCGTGACATGCGGAGTCTCTGGGAAAGCACAGATCCCCAGTTCTGTTGCGGCTAAAGATAGGCTGCAGAGGGATAGTGAAGACCAGCAAGAGCTTTCAGGGCTGGCACCTTCCTTGTGGGAGAAGGAGCCGTAAGTTTGTCTTTTCAGAAAAAGTTTCTGCCGAGAACGAGCACCGTGACATGCCGAGTCTCTGGGAAAGCAGAGATCCCCAGTGCTGTTGTGCCTGTGGATAGGCTGCAGAGGGACGGTGAAGACCTGCAAGAGCTTTCAGGGCTGGCACCTTCCTTGTGGGAGAAGGAGCCAGACGATTGCCTTTTCAGAAAAAGTTTCTGCCGAGAACGAGCACCGTGACATGCTGAGTCTCTGGGAAAGCAGAGATCCCCAGTGCTGTTGCGGCTAAAGATAGGCTGCAGAGGGATAGTGAAGACCTGCAAGATCATTCAGGGCTGGCACCTTCCTTGTGGGAGAAGGAGCCAGACGTTTGCCTTTTCAGAAAAAGTTTCTGCCGAGACGAGCACCGTGACATGCTGAGTCTCTGGGAAAGCAGAGATCCCCAGTGCTGTTGCGGCTAAAGATAGGCTGCAGAGGGATAGTGAAGACCTGCAAGATCTTTCAAGGCTGGCACCTTCCTTGTGGGAGAAGGAGCCGTAAGTTTGTCTTTTCAGAAAAAGTTTCTGCCGAGAACGAGCACCGTGACATGCTGAGTCTCTGGGAAAGCAGAGATCCCCAGTGCTGTTGTGCCTGTGGATAGGCTGCAGGGGGACGGTGAAGACCAGCAAGATCTTTAAGGGCTGGCACCTTCCTTGTGGGAGAAGGAGCCAGACGTTTGCCTTTTCAGAAAAAGTTTCTGCCGAGAACGAGCACCGTGACATGCTGAGTGTCTGGGAAAGCAGAGATCCCCAGTGCTGTTGCGGCTAAAGATAGGCTGCAGAGGGATAGTGAAGACCTGCAAGATCTTTCAGGGCTGGCACCTTCCTTGTGGGAGAAGGAGCCGTAAGTTTGTCTTTTCAGAAAAAGTTTCTGCCGAGAACGAGCACCGTGACATGCTGAGTCTCTGGGAAAGCAGAGATCCCCAGTGCTGTTGTGCCTGTGGATAGGCTGCAGGGGGACGGTGAAGACCAGCAAGATCTTTAAGGGCTGGCACCTTCCTTGTGGGAGAAGGAGCCAGACGTTTGCCTTTTCAGAAAAAGTTTCTGCCGAGAACGAGCACCGTGACATGCTGAGTGTCTGGGAAAGCAGAGATCCCCAGTGCTGTTGCGGCTAAAGATAGGCTGCAGAGGGATAGTGAAGACCTGCAAGAGCTTTCAGGGCTGGCACCTTCCTTGTGGAAGATGGAGCCAGACGTTTGCCTCTTCAGAAAAACGCTCTGCCGTAAGCGAGCACCATAAGATGCTGAATCTCTGGGAAAGCAGAGATCCCCAGTGCTGTTGCGGCTAAAGATAGGCTGCAGAGGGATAGTGAAGACCAGCAAGATCTTTCAGGGCTGGCACCTTCCTTGTGGGAGAAGGAGCCAGACGTTTGCCTTTTCAGAAAAAGTTCTGCCGAGAACGAGCACCGTGACATGCTGAGTCTCTGGGAAAGCAGAGATCCCCAGTGCTGTTGCGGCTAAAGATAGGCTGCAGAGGGATAGTGAAGACCTGCAAGAGCTTTCAGGGCTGGCACCTTCCTTGTGGGAGAAGGAGCCAGACGTTTGCCTTTTCAGAAAAAGTTTCTGCCGAGAACGAGCACCGTGACATGCGGAGTCTCTGGGAAAGCAGAGATCCCCAGTGCTGTTGTGCCTGTGGATAGGCTACAGGGGGACGGTGAAGACCAGCAAGATCTTAAAGGGCTGGCACCTTCCTTGTGGAAGATGGAGACAGACGTTTGCCTTTTCAGAAAAAGTTTCTGCCGAGAACGAGCACCGTGACATGCTGAGTCTCTGGGAAAGCAGAGATCCCCAGTGCTGTTGCGGCTAAAGATAGGCTGCAGAGGGATAGTGAAGACCTGCAAGAGCTTTCAGGGCTGGCACCTTCCTTGTGGGAGAAGGAGCCAGACGTTTGCCTTTTCAGAAAAAGTTTCTGCCGAGAACGAGCACCGTGACATGCGGAGTCTCTGGGAAAGCACAGATCCCCAGTTCTGTTGCGGCTAAAGATAGGCTGCAGAGGGATAGTGAAGACCAGCAAGAGCTTTCAGGGCTGGCACCTTCCTTGTGGGAGAAGGAGCCGTAAGTTTGTCTTTTCAGAAAAAGTTTCTGCCGAGAACGAGCACCGTGACATGCCGAGTCTCTGGGAAAGCAGAGATCCCCAGTGCTGTTGTGCCTGTGGATAGGCTGCAGAGGGACGGTGAAGACCTGCAAGAGCTTTCAGGGCTGGCACCTTCCTTGTGGGAGAAGGAGCCAGACGATTGCCTTTTCAGAAAAAGTTTCTGCCGAGAACGAGCACCGTGACATGCTGAGTCTCTGGGAAAGCAGAGATCCCCAGTGCTGTTGCGGCTAAAGATAGGCTGCAGAGGGATAGTGAAGACCTGCAAGATCATTCAGGGCTGGCACCTTCCTTGTGGGAGAAGGAGCCAGACGTTTGCCTTTTCAGAAAAAGTTTCTGCCGAGAACGAGCACCGTGACATGCTGAGTCTCTGGGAAAGCAGAGATCCCCAGTGCTGTTGCGGCTAAAGATAGGCTGCAGAGGGATAGTGAAGACCTGCAAGATCTTTCAAGGCTGGCACCTTCCTTGTGGGAGAAGGAGCCGTAAGTTTGTCTTTTCAGAAAAAGTTTCTGCCGAGAACGAGCACCGTGACATGCTGAGTCTCTGGGAAAGCAGAGATCCCCAGTGCTGTTGTGCCTGTGGATAGGCTGCAGGGGGACGGTGAAGACCAGCAAGATCTTTAAGGGCTGGCACCTTCCTTGTGGGAGAAGGAGCCAGACGTTTGCCTTTTCAGAAAAAGTTTCTGCCGAGAACGAGCACCGTGACATGCTGAGTGTCTGGGAAAGCAGAGATCCCCAGTGCTGTTGCGGCTAAAGATAGGCTGCAGAGGGATAGTGAAGACCTGCAAGAGCTTTCAGGGCTGGCACCTTCCTTGTGGGAGAAGGAGCCAGATGTTTGCCTTTTCAGAAAAAGTTTCTGCCGAGAACGAGCACCGTGACATGCTGAGTCTCTGGGAAAGCAGAGATCCCCAGTGCTGTTGCGGCTAAAGATAGGCTGCAGAGGGATAGTGAAGACCAGCAAGAGCTTTCAGGGCTGGCACCTTCCTTGTGGGAGAAGGAGCCAGACGTTTGCCTTTTCAGAAAAAGTTTCTGCCGAGAACGAGCACCGTGACATGCTGAGTCTCTGGGAAAGCAGAGATCCCCAGTGCTGTTGCGGCTAAAGATAGGCTGCAGAGGGATAGTGAAGACCTGCAAGAGCTTTCAGGGCTGGCACCTTCCTTGTGGGAGAAGGAGCCGTAAGTTTGTCTTTTCAGAAAAAGTTTCTGCCGAGAACGAGCACCGTGACATGCGGAGTCTCTGGGAAAGCACAGATCCCCAGTTCTGTTGCGGCTAAAGATAGGCTGCAGAGGGATAGTGAAGACCAGCAAGAGCTTTCAGGGCTGGCACCTTCCTTGTGGGAGAAGGAGCCAGACGTTTGCCTTTTCAGAAAAAGTTTCTGCCGAGAACGAGCACCGTGACATGCTGAGTGTCTGGGAAAGCAGAGATCCCCAGTGCTGTTGCGGCTAAAGATAGGCTGCAGAGGGATAGTGAAGACCAGCAAGAGCTTTCAGGGCTGGCACCTTCCTTGTGGAAGATGCAGACAGACGTTTGCCTCTTCAGAAAAACGCTCTGCCGTAAGCGAGCACCATAAGATGCTGAATCTCTGGGAAAGCAGAGCTCCCCAGTGCTGTTGCGGCTATAGATAGGCTGCAGAGGGATAGTGAAGACCAGCAAGATCTTTCAGGGCTGGCACCTTCCTTGTGGGAGAAGGAGCCAGACGTTTGCCTTTTCAGAAAAAGTTTCTGCCGAGAACGAGCACCGTGACATGCTGAGTCTCTGGGAAAGCAGAGATCCCCAGTGCTGTTGCGGCTAAAGATAGGCTGCAGAGGGATAGTGAAGACCTGCAAGATCATTCAGGGCTGGCACCTGCCTTGTGGGAGAAGGAGCCAGACGTTTGCCTTTTCAGAAAATGTTTCTGCCGAGAACGAGCACCGTGACATGCGGAGTCTGTGGGAAAGCACAGATCCCCAGTTCTGTTGCGGCTAAAGATAGGCTGCAGAGGGATAGTGAAGACCAGCAAGAGCTTTCAGGGCTGGCACCTTCCTTGTGGGAGAAGGAGCCGTAAGTTTGTCTTTTCAGAAAAAGTTTCTGCCGAGAACGAGCACCGTGACATGCTGAGTCTCTGGGAAAGCAGAGATCCCCAGTGCTGTTGCGGCTAAAGATAGGCTGCAGAGGGATAGTGAAGACCTGCAAGAGCTTTCAGGGCTGGCACCTTCCTTGTGGAAGATGGAGCCATACGTTTGCCTCTTCAGAAAAACGCTCTGCCGTAAGCGAGCACCATAAGATGCTGAATCTCTGGGAAAGCAGAGATCCCCAGTGCTGTTGCGGCTAAAGATAGCCTGCAGAGGGATAGTGAAGACCAGCAAGATCTTTCAGGGCTGGCACCTTCCTTGTGGGAGAAGGAGCCAGACATTTGCCTTTTCAGAAAAAGTTTCTGCCGAAAACGAGCACCGTGACATGCTGAGTGTCTGGGAAAGCAGAGATCCCCAGTGCTGTTGCGGCTAAAGATAGGCTGCAGAGGGATAGTGAAGACCTGCAAGATCTTTCAGGGCTGGCACCTGCCTTGTGGGAGAAGGAGCCAGACGTTTGCCTTTTCAGAAAAAGTTTCTGCCGAGAACGAGCACCGTGACATGCTGAGTCTCTGGGAAAGCAGAGATCCCCAGTGCTGTTGCGGCTAAAGATAGGCTGCAGAGGGATAGTGAAGACCTGCAAGATCTTTCAGGGCTGGCACCTTCCTTGTGGGAGAAGGAGCCGTAAGTTTGTCTTTTCAGAAAAAGTTTCTGCCGAGAACGAGCACCGTGACATGCTGAGTCTCTGGGAAAGCAGAGATCCCCAGTGCTGTTGCGGCTAAAGATAGGCTGCAGAGGGATAGTGAAGACCTGAAAGAGCTTTCAGGGCTGGCACCTTCCTCGTGGGAGAAGGAGCCAGACGTTTGCCTTTTCAGAAGAAGTTTCTGCCGAGAACGAGCACCATGACATGCGGAGTCTCTGGGAAAGCACAGATCCCCAGTCCTGTTGCGGCTAATGATAGGCTGCAGAGGGATAGTGAAGACCAGCAAGAGCTTTCAGGGCTGGCACCTTCCTTGTGGGAGAAGGAGCCGTAAGTTTGTCTTTTCAGAAAAAGTTTCTGCCGAGAACGAGCACCGTGACATGCTGAGTCTCTGGGAAAGCAGAGATCCCCAGTGCTGTTGTGCCTGTGGATAGGCTGCAGAGGGATAGTGAAGACCTGCAAGAGCTTTCAGGGCTGGCACCTTCCTTGTGGGAGAAGGAGCCAGACGTTTGCCTTTTCAGAAAAAGTTTCTGCCGAGAACGAGCACCGTGACATGCGGAGTCTCTGGGAAAGCAGAGATCCCCAGTGCTGTTGTGCCTGTGGATAAGCTGCAGGGGGACAGTGAAGACCAGCAAGATCTTTAAGGGCTGGCACCTTCCTTGTGGGAGAAGGAGCCAGACGTTTGCCTTTTCAGAAAAAGTTTCTGCCGAGAACGAGCACCGTGACATGCTGAGTCTCTGGGAAAGCAGAGATCCCCAGTGCTGTTGCGGCTAAAGATAGGCTGCAGAGGGATAGTGAAGACCTGCAAGAGCTTTCAGGGCTGGCACCTTCCTTGTGGGAGAAGGAGCCAGACGTTTGCCTTTTCAGAAGAAGTTTCTGCCGAGAACGAGCACCGTGACATGCGGAGTCTCTGGGAAAGCACAGATCCCCAGTTCTGTTGCGGCTAAATATAGGCTGCAGAGGGATAGTGAAGACCAGCAAGAGCTTTCAGGGCTGGCACCTTCCTTGTGGGAGAAGGAGCCAGACGTTTGCCTTTTCAGAAAAAGTTTCTGCCGAGAACGAGCACCGTGACATGCGGAGTCTCTGGGAAAGCACAGATCCCCAGTTCTGTTGCGGCTAAAGATAGGCTGCAGAGGGATAGTGAAGACCAGCAAGATCTTTAAGGGCTGGCACCTTCCTTGTGGGAGAAGGAGCCAGACGTTTGCCTTTTCAGAAAAAGTTTCTGCCGAGAACGAGCACCGTGACATGCTGAGTGTCTGGGAAAGCAGAGATCCCCAGTGCTGTTGCGGCTAAAGATAGGCTGCAGAGGGATAGTGAAGACCAGCAAGAGCTTTCAGGGCTGGCACCTTCCTTGTGGAAGATGCAGACAGACGTTTGCCTCTTCAGAAAAACGCTCTGCCGTAAGCGAGCACCATAAGATGCTGAATCTCTGGGAAAGCAGAGCTCCCCAGTGCTGTTGCGGCTATAGATAGGCTGCAGAGGGATAGTGAAGACCAGCAAGATCTTTCAGGGCTGGCACCTTCCTTGTGGGAGAAGGAGCCAGACGTTTGCCTTTTCAGAAAAAGTTTCTGCCGAGAACGAGCACCGTGACATGCTGAGTCTCTGGGAAAGCAGAGATCCCCAGTGCTGTTGCGGCTAAAGATAGGCTGCAGAGGGATAGTGAAGACCTGCAAGATCATTCAGGGCTGGCACCTGCCTTGTGGGAGAAGGAGCCAGACGTTTGCCTTTTCAGAAAATGTTTCTGCCGAGAACGAGCACCGTGACATGCGGAGTCTGTGGGAAAGCACAGATCCCCAGTTCTGTTGCGGCTAAAGATAGGCTGCAGAGGGATAGTGAAGACCAGCAAGAGCTTTCAGGGCTGGCACCTTCCTTGTGGGAGAAGGAGCCGTAAGTTTGTCTTTTCAGAAAAAGTTTCTGCCGAGAACGAGCACCGTGACATGCTGAGTCTCTGGGAAAGCAGAGATCCCCAGTGCTGTTGCGGCTAAAGATAGGCTGCAGAGGGATAGTGAAGACCTGCAAGAGCTTTCAGGGCTGGCACCTTCCTTGTGGAAGATGGAGCCATACGTTTGCCTCTTCAGAAAAACGCTCTGCCGTAAGCGAGCACCATAAGATGCTGAATCTCTGGGAAAGCAGAGATCCCCAGTGCTGTTGCGGCTAAAGATAGCCTGCAGAGGGATAGTGAAGACCAGCAAGATCTTTCAGGGCTGGCACCTTCCTTGTGGGAGAAGGAGCCAGACATTTGCCTTTTCAGAAAAAGTTTCTGCCGAAAACGAGCACCGTGACATGCTGAGTGTCTGGGAAAGCAGAGATCCCCAGTGCTGTTGCGGCTAAAGATAGGCTGCAGAGGGATAGTGAAGACCTGCAAGATCTTTCAGGGCTGGCACCTGCCTTGTGGGAGAAGGAGCCAGACGTTTGCCTTTTCAGAAAAAGTTTCTGCCGAGAACGAGCACCGTGACATGCTGAGTCTCTGGGAAAGCAGAGATCCCCAGTGCTGTTGCGGCTAAAGATAGGCTGCAGAGGGATAGTGAAGACCTGCAAGATCTTTCAGGGCTGGCACCTTCCTTGTGGGAGAAGGAGCCGTAAGTTTGTCTTTTCAGAAAAAGTTTCTGCCGAGAACGAGCACCGTGACATGCTGAGTCTCTGGGAAAGCAGAGATCCCCAGTGCTGTTGCGGCTAAAGATAGGCTGCAGAGGGATAGTGAAGACCTGAAAGAGCTTTCAGGGCTGGCACCTTCCTCGTGGGAGAAGGAGCCAGACGTTTGCCTTTTCAGAAGAAGTTTCTGCCGAGAACGAGCACCATGACATGCGGAGTCTCTGGGAAAGCACAGATCCCCAGTCCTGTTGCGGCTAATGATAGGCTGCAGAGGGATAGTGAAGACCAGCAAGAGCTTTCAGGGCTGGCACCTTCCTTGTGGGAGAAGGAGCCGTAAGTTTGTCTTTTCAGAAAAAGTTTCTGCCGAGAACGAGCACCGTGACATGCTGAGTCTCTGGGAAAGCAGAGATCCCCAGTGCTGTTGTGCCTGTGGATAGGCTGCAGAGGGATAGTGAAGACCTGCAAGAGCTTTCAGGGCTGGCACCTTCCTTGTGGGAGAAGGAGCCAGACGTTTGCCTTTTCAGAAAAAGTTTCTGCCGAGAACGAGCACCGTGACATGCGGAGTCTCTGGGAAAGCAGAGATCCCCAGTGCTGTTGTGCCTGTGGATAAGCTGCAGGGGGACAGTGAAGACCAGCAAGATCTTTAAGGGCTGGCACCTTCCTTGTGGGAGAAGGAGCCAGACGTTTGCCTTTTCAGAAAAAGTTTCTGCCGAGAACGAGCACCGTGACATGCTGAGTCTCTGGGAAAGCAGAGATCCCCAGTGCTGTTGCGGCTAAAGATAGGCTGCAGAGGGATAGTGAAGACCTGCAAGAGCTTTCAGGGCTGGCACCTTCCTTGTGGGAGAAGGAGCCAGACGTTTGCCTTTTCAGAAAAAGTTTCTGCCGAGAACGAGCACCGTGACATGCGGAGTCTCTGGGAAAGCACAGATCCCCAGTTCTGTTGCGGCTAAATATAGGCTGCAGAGGGATAGTGAAGACCAGCAAGAGCTTTCAGGGCTGGCACCTTCCTTGTGGGAGAAGGAGCCAGACGTTTGCCTTTTCAGAAAAAGTTTCTGCCGAGAACGAGCACCGTGACATGCGGAGTCTCTGGGAAAGCACAGATCCCCAGTTCTGTTGCGGCTAAAGATAGGCTGCAGAGGGATAGTGAAGACCAGCAAGATCTTTAAGGGCTGGCACCTTCCTTGTGGGAGAAGGAGCCAGACGTTTGCCTTTTCAGAAAAAGTTTCTGCCGAGAACGAGCACCGTGACATGCTGAGTGTCTGGGAAAGCAGAGATCCCCAGTGCTGTTGCGGCTAAAGATAGGCTGCAGAGGGATAGTGAAGACCTGCAAGAGCTTTCAGGGCTGGCACCTTCCTTGTGGGAGAAGGAGCCGTAAGTTTGTCTTTTCAGAAAAAGTTTCTGCCGAGAACGAGCACCGTGACATGCTGAGTCTCTGGGAAAGCAGAGATCCCCAGTGCTGTTGTGCCTGTGGATAGGCTGCGGGGGGATGGTGAAGACCAGCAAGAGCTTTCAGGGCTGGCACCTTCCTTGTGGGAGAAGGAGCCAGACGTTTGCCTTTTCAGAAAAAGTTTCTGCCGAGAACGAGCACCGTGACATGCTGAGTCTCTGGGAAAGCAGAGATCCCCAGTGCTGTTGCGGCTAAAGATAGGCTGCAGAGGGATAGTGAAGACCAGCAAGAGCTTTCAGGGCTGGCACCTTCCTTGTGGGAGAAGGAGCCAGACATTTGCCTTTTCAGAAAAAGTTTCTGCCGAGAACGAGCACCGTGACATGCTGAGTCTCTGGGAAAGCAGAGATCCCCAGTGCTGTTGTGCCTGTGGATAGGCTGCAGAGGGATAGTGAAGATCTGCAAGAGCTTTCAGGGCTGGCACCTTCCTTGTGGGAGAAGGAGCCAGATGTTTGCCTTTTCAGAAAAAGTTTCTGCCGAGAACGAGCACCGTGACATGCGGAGTCTCTGGGAAAGCACAGATCCCCAGTTCTGTTGCGGCTAAATATAGGCTGCAGAGGGATAGTGAAGACCAGCAAGAGCTTTCAGGGCTGGCACCTTCCTTGTGGGAGAAGGAGCCAGACGTTTGCCTTTTCAGAAAAAGTTTCTGCCGAGAACGAGTACCGTGACATGCGGAGTCTCTGGGAAAGCACAGATCCCCAGTTCTGTTGCGGCTAAAGATAGGCTGCAGAGGGATAGTGAAGACCAGCAAGATCTTTAAGGGCTGGCACCTTCCTTGTGGGAGAAGGAGCCAGACGTTTGCCTTTTCAGAAAAAGTTTCTGCCGAGAACGAGCACCGTGACATGCTGAGTGTCTGGGAAAGCAGAGATCCCCAGTGCTGTTGCGGCTAAAGATAGGCTGCAGAGGGATAGTGAAGACCTGCAAGAGCTTTCAGGGCTGGCACCTTCCTTGTGGGAGAAGGAGCCGTAAGTTTGTCTTTTCAGAAAAAGTTTCTGCCGAGAACGAGCACCGTGACATGCTGAGTCTCTGGGAAAGCAGAGATCCCCAGTGCTGTTGTGCCTGTGGATAGGCTGCGGGGGGATGGTGAAGACCAGCAAGAGCTTTCAGGGCTGGCACCTTCCTTGTGGGAGAAGGAGCCAGACGTTTGCCTTTTCAGAAAAAGTTTCTGCCGAGAACGAGCACCGTGACATGCTGAGTCTCTGGGAAAGCACAGATCCCCAGTTCTGTTGCGGCTAAAGATAGGCTGCAGAGGGATAGTGAAGACCAGCAAGAGCTTTCAGGGATGGCACCTTCCTTGTGGGAGAAGGAGCCAGACATTTGCCTTTTCAGAAAAAGTTTCTGCCGAGAACGAGCACCGTGACATGCTGAGTCTCTGGGAAAGCAGAGATCCCCAGTGCTGTTGTGCCTGTGGATAGGCTGCAGAGGGATAGTGAAGATCTGCAAGAGCTTTCAGGGCTGGCACCTTCCTTGTGGGAGAAGGAGCCAGATGTTTGCCTTTTCAGAAAAAGTTTCTGCCGAGAACGAGCACCGTGACATGCTGAGTCTCTTGGAAAGCAGAGATCCCCAGTGCTGTTGCGGCTAAAGATAGGCTGCAGAGGGATAGTGAAGACCTGCAAGATCTTTCAGGGCTGGCACCTTCCTTGTGGGAGAAGGAGCCAGACGTTTGCCTTTTGAGAAAAAGTTTCTGCCGAGAACGAGCACCGTGACATGCTGAGTCTCTGGGAAAGCACAGATCCCCAGTGCTGTTGTGCCTGTGGATAAGCTGCAGGGGGACAGTGAAGACCAGCAAGATCTTTAAGGGCTGGCACCTTCCTTGTGGGAGAAGGAGCCAGACGTTTGCCTTTTCAGAAAAAGTTTCTGCCGAGAACGAGCACCGTGACATGCTGAGTCTCTGGGAAAGCAGAGCTCCCCAGTGCTGTTGCGGCTATAGATAGGCTGCAGAGGGATAGTGAAGACCTGCAATAGCTTTCAGGGCTGGCACCTTCCTTGTGGGAGAAGGAGCCAGATGTTTGCCTTTTCAGAAAAAGTTTCTGCCGAGAACGAGCACCGTGACATGCTGAGTCTCTGGGAAAGCAGAGATCCCCAGTGCTGTTGCGGCTAAAGATAGGCTGCAGAGGGATAGTGAAGACCAGCAAGAGCTTTCAGGGCTGGCACCTTCCTTGTGGGAGAAGGAGCCAGACGTTTGCCTTTTCAGAAAAAGTTTATGCCGAGAACGAGCACCGTGACATGCTGAGTCTCTGGGAAAGCAGAGATCCCCAGTGCTGTTGCGGCTAAAGATAGGCTGCAGAGGGATAGTGAAGACCTGCAAGAGCTTTCAGGGCTGGCACCTTCCTTGTGGGAGAAGGAGCCGTAAGTTTGTCTTTTCAGAAAAAGTTTCTGCCGAGAACGAGCACCGTGACATGCGGAGTCTCTGGGAAAGCAGAGATCCCCAGTTCTGTTGCGGCTAAAGATAGGCTGCAGAGGGATAGTGAAGACCAGCAAGAGCTTTCAGGGCTGGCACCTTCCTTGTGGGAGAAGGAGCCAGACATTTGCCTTTTCAGAAAAAGTTTCTGCCGAGAACGAGCACCGTGACATGCTGAGTCTCTGGGAAAGCAGAGATCCCCAGTGCTGTTGTGCCTGTGGATAGGCTGCAGAGGGATAGTGAAGATCTGCAAGAGCTTTCAGGGCTGGCACCTTCCTTGTGGGAGAAGGAGCCAGATGTTTGCCTTTTCAGAAAAAGTTTCTGCCGAGAACGAGCACCGTGACATGCGGAGTCTCTGGGAAAGCACAGATCCCCAGTTCTGTTGCGGCTAAATATAGGCTGCAGAGGGATAGTGAAGACCAGCAAGAGCTTTCAGGGCTGGCACCTTCCTTGTGGGAGAAGGAGCCAGACGTTTGCCTTTTCAGAAAAAGTTTCTGCCGAGAACGAGTACCGTGACATGCGGAGTCTCTGGGAAAGCACAGATCCCCAGTTCTGTTGCGGCTAAAGATAGGCTGCAGAGGGATAGTGAAGACCAGCAAGATCTTTAAGGGCTGGCACCTTCCTTGTGGGAGAAGGAGCCAGACGTTTGCCTTTTCAGAAAAAGTTTCTGCCGAGAACGAGCACCGTGACATGCTGAGTGTCTGGGAAAGCAGAGATCCCCAGTGCTGTTGCGGCTAAAGATAGGCTGCAGAGGGATAGTGAAGACCTGCAAGAGCTTTCAGGGCTGGCACCTTCCTTGTGGGAGAAGGAGCCGTAAGTTTGTCTTTTCAGAAAAAGTTTCTGCCGAGAACGAGCACCGTGACATGCTGAGTCTCTGGGAAAGCAGAGATCCCCAGTGCTGTTGTGCCTGTGGATAGGCTGCGGGGGGATGGTGAAGACCAGCAAGAGCTTTCAGGGCTGGCACCTTCCTTGTGGGAGAAGGAGCCAGACGTTTGCCTTTTCAGAAAAAGTTTCTGCCGAGAACGAGCACCGTGACATGCTGAGTCTCTGGGAAAGCACAGATCCCCAGTTCTGTTGCGGCTAAAGATAGGCTGCAGAGGGATAGTGAAGACCAGCAAGAGCTTTCAGGGATGGCACCTTCCTTGTGGGAGAAGGAGCCAGACATTTGCCTTTTCAGAAAAAGTTTCTGCCGAGAACGAGCACCGTGACATGCTGAGTCTCTGGGAAAGCAGAGATCCCCAGTGCTGTTGTGCCTGTGGATAGGCTGCAGAGGGATAGTGAAGATCTGCAAGAGCTTTCAGGGCTGGCACCTTCCTTGTGGGAGAAGGAGCCAGATGTTTGCCTTTTCAGAAAAAGTTTCTGCCGAGAACGAGCACCGTGACATGCTGAGTCTCTTGGAAAGCAGAGATCCCCAGTGCTGTTGCGGCTAAAGATAGGCTGCAGAGGGATAGTGAAGACCTGCAAGAGCTTTCAGGGCTGGCACCTTCCTTGTGGGAGAAGGAGCCAGACGTTTGCCTTTTGAGAAAAAGTTTCTGCCGAGAACGAGCACCGTGACATGCTGAGTCTCTGGGAAAGCACAGATCCCCAGTGCTGTTGTGCCTGTGGATAAGCTGCAGGGGGACAGTGAAGACCAGCAAGATCTTAAAGGGCTGGCACCTTCCTTGTGGGAGAAGGAGCCAGACGTTTGCCTTTTCAGAAAAAGTTTCTGCCGAGAACGAGCACCGTGACATGCTGAGTCTCTGGGAAAGCAGAGCTCCCCAGTGCTGTTGCGGCTATAGATAGGCTGCAGAGGGATAGTGAAGACCTGCAAGAGCTTTCAGGGCTGGCACCTTCCTTGTGGGAGAAGGAGCCAGATGTTTGCCTTTTCAGAAAAAGTTTCTGCCGAGAACGAGCACCGTGACATGCTGAGTCTCTGGGAAAGCAGAGATCCCCAGTGCTGTTGCGGCTAAAGATAGGCTGCAGAGGGATAGTGAAGACCAGCAAGAGCTTTCAGGGCTGGCACCTTCCTTGTGGGAGAAGGAGCCAGACGTTTGCCTTTTCAGAAAAAGTTTCTGCCGAGAACGAGCACCGTGACATGCTGAGTCTCTGGGAAAGCAGAGATCCCCAGTGCTGTTGCGGCTAAAGATAGGCTGCAGAGGGATAGTGAAGACCTGCAAGAGCTTTCAGGGCTGGCACCTTCCTTGTGGGAGAAGGAGCCGTAAGTTTGTCTTTTCAGAAAAAGTTTCTGCCGAGAACGAGCACCGTGACATGCGGAGTCTCTGGGAAAGCAGAGATCCCCAGTTCTGTTGCGGCTAAAGATAGGCTGCAGAGGGATAGTGAAGACCAGCAAGAGCTTTCAGGGCTGGCACCTTCCTTGTGGGAGAAGGAGCCAGACGTTTGCCTTTTCAGAAAAAGTTTCTGCCGAGAACGAGCACCGTGACATGCTGAGTGTCTGGGAAAGCAGAGATCCCCAGTGCTGTTGCGGCTAAAGATAGGCTGCAGAGGGATAGTGAAGACCTGCAAGAGCTTTCAGGGCTGGCACCTTCCTTGTGGAAGATGCAGACAGACGTTTGCCTCTTCAGAAAAACGCTCTGCCGTAAGCGAGCACCATAAGATGCTGAATCTCTGGGAAAGCAGAGCTCCCCAGTGCTGTTGCGGCTATAGATAGGCTGCAGAGGGATAGTGAAGACCAGCAAGATCTTTCAGGGCTGGCACCTTCCTTGTGGGAGAAGGAGCCAGACGTTTGCCTTTTCAGAAAAAGTTTCTGCCGAGAACGAGCACCGTGACATGCTGAGTCTCTGGGAAAGCAGAGATCCCCAGTGCTGTTGCGGCTAAAGATAGGCTGCAGAGGGATAGTGAAGACCTGCAAGATCATTCAGGGCTGGCACCTGCCTTGTGGGAGAAGGAGCCAGACGTTTGCCTTTTCAGAAAAAGTTTCTGCCGAGAACGAGCACCGTGACATGCGGAGTCTCTGGGAAAGCACAGATCCCCAGTTCTGTTGCGGCTAAAGATAGGCTGCAGAGGGATAGTGAAGACCAGCAAGAGCTTTCAGGGCTGGCACCTTCCTTGTGGGAGAAGGAGCCGTAAGTTTGTCTTTTCAGAAAAAGTTTCTGCCGAGAACGAGCACCGTGACATGCTGAGTCTCTGGGAAAGCAGAGATCCCCAGTGCTGTTGCGGCTAAAGATAGGCTGCAGAGGGATAGTGAAGACCAGCAAGAGCTTTCAGGGCTGGCACCTTCCTTGTGGAAGATGGAGACAGACGTTTGCCTCTTCAGAAAAACGCTCTGCCGTAAGCGAGCACCATAAGATGCTGAATCTCTGGGAAAGCAGAGCTCCCCAGTGCTGTTGCGGCTATAGATAGGCTGCAGAGGGATAGTGAAGACCAGCAAGATCTTTCAGGGCTGGCACCTTCCTTGTGGGAGAAGGAGCCAGACGTTTGCCTTTTCAGAAAAAGTTTCTGCCGAGAACGAGCACCGTGACATGCTGAGTCTCTGGGAAAGCAGAGATCCCCAGTGCTGTTGCGGCTAAAGATAGGCTGCAGAGGGATAGTGAAGACCTGCAAGATCATTCAGGGCTGGCACCTGCCTTGTGGGAGAAGGAGCCAGACGTTTGCCTTTTCAGAAAAAGTTTCTGCCGAGAACGAGCACCGTGACATGCGGAGTCTCTGGGAAAGCACAGATCCCCAGTTCTGTTGCGGCTAAAGATAGGCTGCAGAGGGATAGTGAAGACCAGCAAGAGCTTTCAGGGCTGGCACCTTCCTTGTGGGAGAAGGAGCCGTAAGTTTGTCTTTTCAGAAAAAGTTTCTGCCGAGAACGAGCACCGTGACATGCTGAGTCTCTGGGAAAGCAGAGATCCCCAGTGCTGTTGCGGCTAAAGATAGGCTGCAGAGGGATAGTGAAGACCAGCAAGAGCTTTCAGGGCTGGCACCTTCCTTGTGGGAGAAGGAGCCAGACGTTTGCCTTTTCAGAAAAAGTTTCTGCCGAGAACGAGCACCGTGACATGCTGAGTCTCTGGGAAAGCAGAGATCCCCAGTGCTGTTGCGGCTAAAGATAGGCTGCAGAGGGATAGTGAAGACCTGCAAGAGCTTTCAGGGCTGGCACCTTCCTTGTGGAAGATGGAGACAGACGTTTGCCTCTTCAGAAAAACGCTCTGCCGTAAGCGAGCACCATAAGATGCTGAATCTCTGGGAAAGCAGAGCTCCCCAGTGCTGTTGCGGCTATAGATAGGCTGCAGAGGGATAGTGAAGACCAGCAAGATCTTTCAGGGCTGGCACCTTCCTTGTGGGAGAAGGAGCCGTAAGTTTGTCTTTTCAGAAAAAGTTTCTGCCGAGAACGAGCACCGTGACATGCTGAGTCTCTGGGAAAGCAGAGATCCCCAGTGCTGTTGCGGCTAAAGATAGGCTGCAGAGGGATAGTGAAGACCTGCAAGAGCTTTCAGGGCTGGCACCTTCCTTGTGGAAGATGGAGACAGACGTTTGCCTCTTCAGAAAAACGCTCTGCCGTAAGCGAGCACCATAAGATGCTGAATCTCTGGGAAAGCAGAGATCCCCAGTGCTGTTGCGGCTAAAGATAGCCTGCAGAGGGATAGTGAAGACCAGCAAGATCTTTCAGGGCTGGCACCTTCCTTGTGGGAGAAGGAGCCAGACATTTGCCTTTTCAGAAAAAGTTTCTGCCGAGAACGAGCACCGTGACATGCTGAGTGTCTGGGAAAGCAGAGATCCCCAGTGCTGTTGCGGCTAAAGATAGGCTGCAGAGGGATAGTGAAGACCTGCAAGAGCTTTCAGGGCTGGCACCTGCCTTGTGGGAGAAGGAGCCAGACGTTTGCCTTTTCAGAAAAAGTTTCTGCCGAGAACGAGCACCGTGACATGCGGAGTCTCTGGGAAAGCACAGATCCCCAGTTCTGTTGCGGCTAAAGATAGGCTGCAGAGGGATAGTGAAGACCAGCAAGAGCTTTCAGGGCTGGCACCTTCCTTGTGGGAGAAGGAGCCGTAAGTTTGTCTTTTCAGAAAAAGTTTCTGCCGAGAACGAGCACCGTGACATGCTGAGTCTCTGGGAAAGCAGAGATCCCCAGTGCTGTTGCGGCTAAAGATAGGCTGCAGAGGGATAGTGAAGACCAGCAAGAGCTTTCAGGGCTGGCACCTTCCTTGTGGGAGAAGGAGCCAGACGTTTGCCTTTTCAGAAAAAGTTTCTGCCGAGAACGAGCACCGTGACATGCTGAGTCTCTGGGAAAGCAGAGATCCCCAGTGCTGTTGCGGCTAAAGATAGGCTGCAGAGGGATAGTGAAGACCTGCAAGAGCTTTCAGGGCTGGCACCTTCCTTGTGGTAGATGGAGACAGACGTTTGCCTCTTCAGAAAAACGCTCTGCCGTAAGCGAGCACCATAAGATGCTGAATCTCTGGGAAAGCAGAGCTCCCCAGTGCTGTTGCGGCTATAGATAGGCTGCAGAGGGATAGTGAAGACCAGCAAGATCTTTCAGGGCTGGCACCTTCCTTGTGGGAGAAGGAGCCGTAAGTTTGTCTTTTCAGAAAAAGTTTCTGCCGAGAACGAGCACCGTGACATGCTGAGTCTCTGGGAAAGCAGAGATCCCCAGTGCTGTTGCGGCTAAAGATAGGCTGCAGAGGGATAGTGAAGACCTGCAAGAGCTTTCAGGGCTGGCACCTTCCTTGTGGAAGATGGAGCCAGACGTTTGCCTCTTCAGAAAAACGCTCTGCCGTAAGCGAGCACCATAAGATGCTGAATCTCTGGGAAAGCAGAGATCCCCAGTGCTGTTGCGGCTAAAGATAGCCTGCAGAGGGATAGTGAAGACCAGCAAGATCTTTCAGGGCTGGCACCTTCCTTGTGGGAGAAGGAGCCAGACATTTGCCTTTTCAGAAAAAGTTTCTGCCGAGAACGAGCACCGTGACATGCTGAGTGTCTGGGAAAGCAGAGATCCCCAGTGCTGTTGCGGCTAAAGATAGGCTGCAGAGGGATAGTGAAGACCTGCAAGAGCTTTCAGGGCTGGCACCTGCCTTGTGGGAGAAGGAGCCAGACGTTTGCCTTTTCAGAAAAAGTTTCTGCCGAGAACGAGCACCGTGACATGCGGAGTCTCTGGGAAAGCACAGATCCCCAGTTCTGTTGCGGCTAAAGATAGGCTGCAGAGGGATAGTGAAGACCAGCAAGAGCTTTCAGGGCTGGCACCTTCCTTGTGGGAGAAGGAGCCGTAAGTTTGTCTTTTCAGAAAAAGTTTCTGCCGAGAACGAGCACCGTGACATGCTGAGTCTCTGGGAAAGCAGAGATCCCCAGTGCTGTTGCGGCTAAAGATAGGCTGCAGAGGGATAGTGAAGACCTGCAAGAGCTTTCAGGGCTGGCACCTTCCTTGTGGAAGATGGAGACAGACGTTTGCCTCTTCAGAAAAACGCTCTGCCGTAAGCGAGCACCATAAGATGCTGAATCTCTGGGAAAGCAGAGATCCCCAGTGCTGTTGCGGCTAAAGATAGCCTGCAGAGGGATAGTGAAGACCAGCAAGATCTTTCAGGGCTGGCACCTTCCTTGTGGGAGAAGGAGCCAGACATTTGCCTTTTCAGAAAAAGTTTCTGCCGAAAACGAGCACCGTGACATGCTGAGTGTCTGGGAAAGCAGAGATCCCCAGTGCTGTTGCGGCTAAAGATAGGCTGCAGAGGGATAGTGAAGACCTGCAAGATCTTTCAGGGCTGGCACCTGCCTTGTGGGAGAAGGAGCCAGACGTTTGCCTTTTCAGAAAAAGTTTCTGCCGAGAACGAGCACCGTGACATGCGGAGTCTCTGGGAAAGCACAGATCCCCAGTGCTGTTGCGGCTAAAGATAGGCTGCAGAGGGATAGTGAAGACCTGCAAGAGCTTTCAGGGCTGGCACCTTCCTTGTGGGAGAAGGAGCCGTAAGTTTGTCTTTTCAGAAAAAGTTTCTGCCGAGAACGAGCACCGTGACATGCTGAGTCTCTGGGAAAGCAGAGATCCCCAGTGCTGTTGTGCCTGTGGATAGGCTGCAGAGGGATAGTGAAGACCTGCAAGAGCTTTCAGGGCTGGCACCTTCCTTGTGGGAGAAGGAGCCAGACGTTTGCCTTTTCAGAAAAAGTTTCTGCCGAGAACGAGCACCGTGACATGCGGAGTCTCTGGGAAAGCAGAGATCCCCAGTGCTGTTGTGCCTGTGGATAAGCTGCAGGGGGACAGTGAAGACCAGCAAGATCTTTAAGGGCTGGCACCTTCCTTGTGGGAGAAGGAGCCAGACGTTTGCCTTTTCAGAAAAAGTTTCTGCCGAGAACGAGCACCGTGACATGCTGAGTCTCTGGGAAAGCAGAGATCCCCAGTGCTGTTGCGGCTAAAGATAGGCTGCAGAGGGATAGTGAAGACCTGCAAGAGCTTTCAGGGCTGGCACCTTCCTTGTGGGAGAAGGAGCCAGACGTTTGCCTTTTCAGAAAAAGTTTCTGCCGAGAACGTGCACCCTGACATGCTGAGTCTCTGGGAAAGCAGAGATCCCCAGTGCTGTTGCGGCTAAAGATAGGCTGCAGAGGGATAGTGAAGACCAGCAAGAGCTTTCAGGGCTGGCACCTTCCTTGTGGGAGAAGGAGCCAGACGTTTGCCTTTTCAGAAAAAGTTTCTGCCGAGAACGAGCACCGTGACATGCGGAGTCTCTGGGAAAGCACAGATCCCCAGTTCTGTTGCGGCTAAAGATAGGCTGCAGAGGGATAGTGAAGACCAGCAAGAGCTTTCAGGGCTGGCACCTTCCTTGTGGGAGAAGGAGCCAGACGTTTGCCTTTTCAGAAAAAGTTTCTGCCGAGAACGAGCACCGTGACATGCTGAGTGTCTGGGAAAGCAGAGATCCCCAGTGCTGTTGCAGCTAAAGATAGGCTGCAGAGGGATAGTGAAGACCTGCAAGAGCTTTCAGGGCTGGCACCTTCCTTGTGGGAGAAGGAGCCGTAAGTTTGTCTTTTCAGAAAAAGTTTCTGCCGAGAACGAGCACCGTGACATGCTGAGTCTCTGGGAAAGCACAGATCCCCAGTTCTGTTGCGGCTAAAGATAGGCTGCAGAGGGATAGTGAAGATCTGCAAGAGCTTTCAGGGCTGGCACCTTCCTTGTGGGAGAAGGAGCCAGATGTTTGCCTTTTCAGAAAAAGTTTCTGCCGAGAACGAGCACCGTGACATGCTGAGTCTCTTGGAAAGCAGAGATCCCCAGTGCTGTTGCGGCTAAAGATAGGCTGCAGAGGGATAGTGAAGACCTGCAAGATCTTTCAGGGCTGGCACCTTCCTTGTGGGAGAAGGAGCCAGACGTTTGCCTTTTGAGAAAAAGTTTCTGCCGAGAACGAGCACCGTGACATGCTGAGTCTCTGGGAAAGCACAGATCCCCAGTGCTGTTGCGGCTAAAGATAGGCTGCAGAGGGATAGTGAAGACCAGCAAGAGCTTTCAGGGCTGGCACCTTCCTTGTGGGAGAAGGAGCCGTAAGTTTGTCTTTTCAGAAAAAGTTTCTGCCGAGAACGAGCACCGTGACATGCTGAGTGTCTGGGAAAGCAGAGATCCCCAGTGCTGTTGTGCCTGTGGATAGGCTGCAGAGGGATAGTGAAGACCTGCAAGAGCTTTCAGGGCTGGCACCTTCCTTGTGGGAGAAGGAGCCAGACGTTTGCCTTTTCAGAAAAAGTTTCTGCTGAGAACGAGCACCGTGACATGCTGAGTCTCTGGGAAAGCAGAGATCCCCAGTGCTGTTGCGGCTAAAGATAGGCTGCAGAGGGATAGTGAAGACCTGCAAGAGCTTTCAGGGCTGGCACCTTCCTTGTGGGAGAAGGAGCCAGACGTTTGCCTTTTCAGAAAAAGTTTCTGCCGAGAACGAGCACCGTGACACGCGGAGTCTCTGGGAAAGCACAGATCCCCAGTTCTGTTGCGGCTAAAGATAGGCTGCAGAGGGATAGTGAAGACCAGCAAGATCTTTCAGGGCTGGCACCTTCCTTGTGGGAGAAGGAGCCAGACGTTTGCCTTTTCAGAAAAAGTTTCTGCCGAGAACGAGCACCGTGACATGCTGAGTGTCTGGGAAAGCAGAGATCCCCAGTGCTGTTGCAGCTAATGATAGGCTGCAGAGGGATAGTGAAGACCTGCAAGAGCTTTCAGGGCTGGCACCTTCCTTGTGGGAGAAGGAGCCAGACGTTTGCCTTTTCAGAAAAAGTTTCTGCCGAGAACGAGCACCGTGACATGCGGAGTCTCTGGGAAAGCACAGATCCCCAGTTCTGTTGCGGCTAAAGATAGGCTGCAGAGGGATAGTGAAGACCAGCAAGAGCTTTCAGGGCTGGCACCTTCCTTGTGGGAGAAGGAGCCGTAAGTTTGTCTTTTCAGAAAAAGTTTCTGCCGAGAACGAGCACCGTGACATGCTGAGTGTCTGGGAAAGCAGAGATCCCCAGTGCTGTTGTGCCTGTGGATAGGCTGCAGGGGGATGGTGAAGACCAGCAAGAGCTTTCAGGGCTGGCACCTTCCTTGTGGGAGAAGGAGCCGTAAGTTTGTCTTTTCAGAAAAAGTTTCTGCCGAGAACGAGCACCGTGACATGCTGAGTCTCTGGGAAAGCAGAGATCCCCAGTGCTGTTGTGCCTGTGGATAGGCTGCAGAGGGATAGTGAAGACCTGCAAGAGCTTTCAGGGCTGGCACCTTCCTTGTGGGAGAAGGAGCCAGACGTTTGCCTTTTCAGAAAAAGTTTCTGCCGAGAACGAGCACCGTGACATGCTGAGTCTCTGGGAAAGCAGAGATCCCCAGTGCTGTTGTGCCTGTGGATAAGCTGCAGGGGGACGGTGAAGACCAGCAAGATCTTTAAGGGCTGGCACCTTCCTTGTGGGAGAAGGAGCCAGACGTTTGCCTTTTCAGAAAAAGTTTCTGCCGAGAACGAGCACCGTGACATGCTGAGTCTCTGGGAAAGCAGAGATCCCCAGTTCTGTTGCGGCTAAAGATAGGCTGCAGAGGGATAGTGAAGACCTGCAAGAGCTTTCAGGGCTGGCACCTTCCTTGTGGGAGAAGGAGCCAGACGTTTGCCTTTTCAGAAAAAGTTTCTGCCGAGAACGAGCACCGTGACACGCGGAGTCTCTGGGAAAGCACAGATCCCCAGTTCTGTTGCGGCTAAAGATAGGCTGCAGAGGGATAGTGAAGACCAGCAAGAGCTTTCAGGGCTGGCACCTTCCTTGTGGGAGAAGGCTCCGTAAGTTTGACTTTTCAGAAAAAGTTTCTGCCGAGAACGAGCACCGTGACATGCGGAGTCTCTGGGAAAGCACAGATCCCCAGTGCTGTTGCAGCTAATGATAGGCTGCAGAGGGATAGTGAAGACCTGCAAGAGCTTCAGGGCTGGCACCTTCCTTGTGGGAGAAGGAGCCAGACGTTTGCCTTTTCAGAAAAAGTTTCTGCCGAGAACGAGCACCGTGACATGCGGAGTCTCTGGGAAAGCACAGATCCCCAGTTCTGTTGCGGCTAAAGATAGGCTGCAGAGGGATAGTGAAGACCAGCAAGAGCTTTCAGGGCTGGCACCTTCCTTGTGGGAGAAGGAGCCAGACGTTTGCCTTTTCAGAAAAAGTTTCTGCCGAGAACGAGCACCGTGACATGCGGAGTCTCTGGGAAAGCACAGATCCCCAGTTCTGTTGCGGCTAAAGATAGGCTGCAGAGGGATAGTGAAGACCAGCAAGATCTTTCAGGGCTGGCACCTTCCTTGTGGGAGAAGGAGCCAGACGTTTGCCTTTTCAGAAAAAGTTTCTGCCGAGAACGAGCACCGTGACATGCTGAGTGTCTGGGAAAGCAGAGATCCCCAGTGCTGTTGCGGCTAAAGATAGGCTGCAGAGGGATAGTGAAGACCTGCAAGAGCTTTCAGGGCTGGCACCTTCCTTGTGGGAGAAGGAGCCAGACGTTTGCCTTTTCAGAAAAAGTTTCTGCCGAGAACGAGCACCGTGACATGCGGAGTCTCTGGGAAAGCACAGATCCCCAGTTCTGTTGCGGCTAAAGATAGGCTGCAGAGGGATAGTGAAGACCAGCAAGATCTTTAAGGGCTGGCACCTTCCTTGTGGGAGAAGGAGCCAGACATTTGCCTTTTCAGAAAAAGTTTCTGCCGAGAACGAGCACCGTGACATGCTGAGTCTCTGGGAAAGCAGAGATCCCCAGTGCTGTTGCGGCTAAAGATAGGCTGCAGAGGGATAGTGAAGACCTGCAAGAGCTTTCAGGGCTGGCACCTTCCTTGTGGGAGAAGGAGCCGTAAGTTTGTCTTTTCAGAAAAAGTTTCTGCCGAGAACGAGCACCGTGACATGCGGAGTCTCTGGGAAAGCAGAGATCCCCAGTTCTGTTGCGGCTAAAGACAGGCTGCAGAGGGATAGTGAAGACCAGCAAGAGCTTTCAGGGCTGGCACCTTCCTTGTGGGAGAAGGAGCCGTAAGTTTGTCTTTTCAGAAAAAGTTTCTGCCGAGAACGAGCACCGTGACATGCTGAGTCTCTAGGAAAGCAGAGATCCCCAGTGCTGTTGTGCCTGTGGATAGGCTGCAGGGGGACAGTGAAGACCAGCAAGATCTTTAAGGGCTGGCACCTTCCTTGTGGGAGAAGGAGCCAGACGTTTGCCTTTTCAGAAAAAGTTTCTGCCGAGAACGAGCACCGTGACATGCTGAGTCTCTGGGAAAGCAGAGATCCCCAGTGCTGTTGCGGCTAAAGATAGGCTGCAGAGGGATAGTGAAGACCTGAAAGAGCTTTCAGGGCTGGCACCTTCCTCGTGGGAGAAGGAGCCAGACGTTTGCCTTTTCAGAAAAAGTTTCTGCCGAGAACGAGCACCGTGACATGCGGAGTCTCTGGGAAAGCACAGATCCCCAGTTCTGTTGCGGCTAAAGATAGGCTGCAGAGGGATAGTGAAGACCAGCAAGAGCTTTCAGGGCTGGCACCTTCCTTGTGGGAGAAGGAGCCGTAAGTTTGTCTTTTCAGAAAAAGTTTCTGCCGAGAACGAGCACCGTGACATGCTGAGTCTCTGGGAAAGCAGAGATCCCCAGTGCTGTTGTGCCTGTGGATAGGCTGCAGAGGGATAGTGAAGACCTGCAAGAGCTTTCAGGGCTGGCACCTTCCTTGTGGGAGAAGGAGCCAGACGTTTGCCTTTTCAGAAAAAGTTTCTGCCGAGAACGAGCACCGTGACATGCTGAGTCTCTGGGAAAGCAGAGATCCCCAGTGCTGTTGTGCCTGTGTATAAGCTGCAGGGGGACGGTGAAGACCAGCAAGATCTTTAAGGGCTGGCACCTTCCTTGTGGGAGAAGGAGCCAGACGTTTGCCTTTTCAGAAAAAGTTTCTGCCGAGAACGAGCACCGTGACATGCTGAGTCTCTGGGAAAGCACAGATCCCCAGTGCTGTTGCGGCTAAAGATAGGCTGCAGAGGGATAGTGAAGACCTGCAAGAGCTTTCAGGGCTGGCACCTTCCTTGTGGGAGAAGGAGCCAGACGTTTGCCTTTTCAGAAAAAGTTTCTGCCGAGAACGAGCACCGTGACATGCGGAGTCTCTGGGAAAGCACAGATCCCCAGTTCTGTTGCGGCTAAAGATAGGCTGCAGAGGGATAGTGAAGACCTGCAAGAGCTTTCAGGGCTGGCACCTTCCTTGTGGGAGAAGGAGCCAGACGTTTGCCTTTTCAGAAAAAGTTTCTGCCGAGAACGAGCACCGTGACATGCGGAGTCTCTGGGAAAGCACAGATCCCCAGTTCTGTTGCGGCTAAAGATAGGCTGCAGAGGGATAGTGAAGACCAGCAAGAGCTTTCAGGGCTGGCACCTTCCTTGTGGGAGAAGGCTCCGTAAGTTTGTCTTTTCAGAAAAAGTTTCTGCCGAGAACGAGCACCGTGACATGCTGAGTCTCTGGGAAAGCAGAGATCCCCAGTGCTGTTGTGCCTGTGGATAGGCTGCAGAGGGATAGTGAAGACCTGCAAGAGCTTTCAGGGCTGGCACCTTCCTTGTGGGAGAAGGAGCCAGACGTTTGCCTTTTCAGAAAAAGTTTCTGCCGAGAACGAGCACCGTGACATGCGGAGTCTCTGGGAAAGCAGAGATCCCCAGTGCTGTTGCGGCTAAAGATAGGCTGCAGAGGGATAGTGAAGACCTGCAAGAGCTTTCAGGGCTGGCACCTTCCTTGTGGGAGAAAGAGCCGTAAGTTTCTCTTTTCAGAAAAAGTTTCTGCCGAGAACGAGCACCGTGACATGCGGAGTCTCTGGGAAAGCAGAGATCCCCAGTGCTGTTGCGGCTAAAGATAGGCTGCAGAGGGATAGTGAAGACCAGCAAGATCTTTCAGGGCTGGCACCTTCCTTGTGGGAGAAGGAGCCAGACGTTTGCCTTTTCAGAAAAAGTTTCTGCCGAGAACGAGCACCGTGACATGCTGAGTGTCTGGGAAAGCACAGATCCCCAGTTCTGTTGCGGCTAAATATAGGCTGCAGAGGGATAGTGAAGACCAGCAAGAGCTTTCAGGGCTGGCACCTTCCTTGTGGGAGAAGGAGCCATAAGTTTGTCTTTTCAGAAAAAGTTTCTGCCGAGAACGAGCACCGTGACATGCTGAGTCTCTGGGAAAGCAGAGATCCCCAGGGCTGTTGCGGCTAAAGATAGGCTGCAGAGGGATAGTGAAGACCAGCAAGAGCTTTCAGGGCTGGCACCTTCCTTGTGGAAGATGGAGCCATACGTTTGCCTCTTCAGAAAAACGCTCTGCCGTAAGCGAGCACCATAAGATGCTGAATCTCTGGGAAAGCAGAGATCCCCAGTGCTGTTATGCCTGTGGATAGGCTGCAGAGGGATAGTGAAGACCTGCAAGAGCTTTCAGGGCTGGCACCTTCCTTGTGGGAGAAGGAGCCAGACGTTTGCCTTTTCAGAAAAAGTTTCTGCCGAGAACGAGCACCGTGACATACTGAGTCTCTGGGAAAGCAGAGATCCCCAGTGCTGTTGCGGCTAAAGATAGGCTGCAGAGGGATAGTGAAGACCTGCAAGATCTTTCAGGGCTGGCACCTTCCTTGTGGGAGAAGGAGCCAGACATTTGCCTTTTCAGAAAAAGTTTCTGCCGAGAACGAGCACCGTGACATGCTGAGTCTCTGGGAAAGCAGAGATCCCCAGTGCTGTTGCGGCTAAAGATAGGCTGCAGAGGGATAGTGAAGACCTGCAAGATCTTTCAGGGCTGGCACCTTCCTTGTGGGAGAAGGAGCCAGACGTTTGCCTTTTCAGAAAAAGTTTCTGCCGAGAACGAGCACCGTGACATGCTGAGTCTCTGGGAAAGCAGAGATCCCCAGTGCTGTTGCGGCTAAAGATAGGCTGCAGAGGGATAGTGAAGACCTGAAAGAGCTTTCAGGGCTGGCACCTTCCTCGTGGGAGAAGGAGCCAGACGTTTGCCTTTTCAGAAAAAGTTTCTGCCGAGAACGAGCACCGTGACATGCGGAGTCTCTGGGAAAGCACAGATCCCCAGTTCTGTTGCGGCTAAAGATAGGCTGCAGAGGGATAGTGAAGACCAGCAAGAGCTTTCAGGGCTGGCACCTTCCTTGTGGGAGAAGGAGCCGTAAGTTTGTCTTTTCAGAAAAACGCTCTGCCGTAAGCGAGCACCATAAGATGCTGAATCTCTGGGAAAGCAGAGCTCCCCAGTGCTGTTGCGGCTATAGATAGGCTGCAGAGGGATAGTGAAGACCTGCAAGAGCTTTCAGGGCTGGCACCTTCCTTGTGGGAGAAGGAGCCAGACGTTTGCCTTTTCAGAAAAAGTTTCTGCCGAGAACGAGCACCGTGACATGCTGAGTCTCTGGGAAAGCACAGATCCCCAGTGCTGTTGTGCCTGTGGATAAGCTGCAGGGGGACAGTGAAGACCAGCAAGATCTTTAAGGGCTGGCACCTTCCTTGTGGGAGAAGGAGCCAGACGTTTGCCTTTTCAGAAAAAGTTTCTGCCGAGAACGAGCACCGTGACATGCTGAGTGTCTGGGAAAGCAGAGATCCCCAGTGCTGTTGCAGCTAAAGATAGGCTGCAGAGGGATAGTGAAGACCTGCAAGAGCTTTCAGGGCTGGCACCTTCCTTGTGGGAGAAGGAGCCGTAAGTTTGTCTTTTCAGAAAAAGTTTCTGCCGAGAACGAGCACCGTGACATGCTGAGTCTCTGGGAAAGCACAGATCCCCAGTTCTGTTGCGGCTAAAGATAGGCTGCAGAGGGATAGTGAAGATCTGCAAGAGCTTTCAGGGCTGGCACCTTCCTTGTGGGAGAAGGAGCCAGATGTTTGCCTTTTCAGAAAAAGTTTCTGCCGAGAACGAGCACCGTGACATGCTGAGTCTCTTGGAAAGCAGAGATCCCCAGTGCTGTTGCGGCTAAAGATAGGCTGCAGAGGGATAGTGAAGACCTGCAAGATCTTTCAGGGCTGGCACCTTCCTTGTGGGAGAAGGAGCCAGACGTTTGCCTTTTGAGAAAAAGTTTCTGCCGAGAACGAGCACCGTGACATGCTGAGTCTCTGGGAAAGCACAGATCCCCAGTGCTGTTGCGGCTAAAGATAGGCTGCAGAGGGATAGTGAAGACCAGCAAGAGCTTTCAGGGCTGGCACCTTCCTTGTGGGAGAAGGAGCCGTAAGTTTGTCTTTTCAGAAAAAGTTTCTGCCGAGAACGAGCACCGTGACATGCTGAGTGTCTGGGAAAGCAGAGATCCCCAGTGCTGTTGTGCCTGTGGATAGGCTGCAGAGGGATAGTGAAGACCTGCAAGAGCTTTCAGGGCTGGCACCTTCCTTGTGGGAGAAGGAGCCAGACGTTTGCCTTTTCAGAAAAAGTTTCTGCTGAGAACGAGCACCGTGACATGCTGAGTCTCTGGGAAAGCAGAGATCCCCAGTGCTGTTGCGGCTAAAGATAGGCTGCAGAGGGATAGTGAAGACCTGAAAGAGCTTTCAGGGCTGGCACCTTCCTCGTGGGAGAAGGAGCCAGACGTTTGCCTTTTCAGAAAAAGTTTCTGCCGAGAACGAGCACCGTGACACGCGGAGTCTCTGGGAAAGCACAGATCCCCAGTTCTGTTGCGGCTAAAGATAGGCTGCAGAGGGATAGTGAAGACCAGCAAGATCTTTCAGGGCTGGCACCTTCCTTGTGGGAGAAGGAGCCAGACGTTTGCCTTTTCAGAAAAAGTTTCTGCCGAGAACGAGCACCGTGACATGCTGAGTGTCTGGGAAAGCAGAGATCCCCAGTGCTGTTGCAGCTAATGATAGGCTGCAGAGGGATAGTGAAGACCTGCAAGAGCTTTCAGGGCTGGCACCTTCCTTGTGGGAGAAGGAGCCAGACGTTTGCCTTTTCAGAAAAAGTTTCTGCCGAGAACGAGCACCGTGACATGCGGAGTCTCTGGGAAAGCACAGATCCCCAGTTCTGTTGCGGCTAAAGATAGGCTGCAGAGGGATAGTGAAGACCAGCAAGAGCTTTCAGGGCTGGCACCTTCCTTGTGGGAGAAGGAGCCGTAAGTTTGTCTTTTCAGAAAAAGTTTCTGCCGAGAACGAGCACCGTGACATGCTGAGTCTCTGGGAAAGCAGAGATCCCCAGTGCTGTTGTGCCTGTGGATAGGCTGCAGGGGGAAGGTGAAGACCAGCAAGAGCTTTCAGGGCTGGCACCTTCCTTGTGGGAGAAGGAGCCGTAAGTTTGTCTTTTCAGAAAAAGTTTCTGCCGAGAACGAGCACCGTGACATGCTGAGTCTCTGGGAAAGCAGAGATCCCCAGTGCTGTTGTGCCTGTGGATAGGCTGCAGAGGGATAGTGAAGACCTGCAAGAGCTTTCAGGGCTGGCACCTTCCTTGTGGGAGAAGGAGCCAGACGTTTGCCTTTTCAGAAAAAGTTTCTGCCGAGAACGAGCACCGTGACATGCTGAGTCTCTGGGAAAGCAGAGATCCCCAGTGCTGTTGTGCCTGTGGATAAGCTGCAGGGGGACGGTGAAGACCAGCAAGATCTTTAAGGGCTGGCACCTTCCTTGTGGGAGAAGGAGCCAGACGTTTGCCTTTTCAGAAAAAGTTTCTGCCGAGAACGAGCACCGTGACATGCTGAGTCTCTGGGAAAGCAGAGATCCCCAGTTCTGTTGCGGCTAAAGATAGGCTGCAGAGGGATAGTGAAGACCTGCAAGAGCTTTCAGGGCTGGCACCTTCCTTGTGGGAGAAGGAGCCAGACGTTTGCCTTTTCAGAAAAAGTTTCTGCCGAGAACGAGCACCGTGACACGCGGAGTCTCTGGGAAAGCACAGATCCCCAGTTCTGTTGCGGCTAAAGATAGGCTGCAGAGGGATAGTGAAGACCAGCAAGAGCTTTCAGGGCTGGCACCTTCCTTGTGGGAGAAGGCTCCGTAAGTTTGTCTTTTCAGAAAAAGTTTCTGCCGAGAACGAGCACCGTGACATGCGGAGTCTCTGGGAAAGCACAGATCCCCAGTTCTGTTGCGGCTAAAGATAGGCTGCAGAGGGATAGTGAAGACCTGCAAGAGCTTTCAGGGCTGGCACCTTCCTTGTGGGAGAAGGAGCCGTAATTTTGTCTTTTCAGAAAAAGTTTCTGCCGAGAACGAGCACCGTGACATGCGGAGTCTCTGGGAAAGCACAGATCCCCAGTTCTGTTGCGGCTAAAGATAGGCTGCAGAGGGATAGTGAAGACCAGCAAGAGCTTTCAGGGCTGGCACCTTCCTTGTGGGAGAAGGCTCCGTAAGTTTGTCTTTTCAGAAAAAGTTTCTGCCGAGAACGAGCACCGTGACATGCGGAGTCTCTGGGAAAGCACAGATCCCCAGTGCTGTTGCAGCTAATGATAGGCTGCAGAGGGATAGTGAAGACCTGCAAGAGCTTTCAGGGCTGGCACCTTCCTTGTGGGAGAAGGAGCCAGACGTTTGCCTTTTCAGAAAAAGTTTCTGCCGAGAACGAGCACCGTGACATGCGGAGTCTCTGGGAAAGCACAGATCCCCAGTTCTGTTGCGGCTAAAGATAGGCTGCAGAGGGATAGTGAAGACCAGCAAGAGCTTTCAGGGCTGGCACCTTCCTTGTGGGAGAAGGAGCCAGACGTTTGCCTTTTCAGAAAAAGTTTCTGCCGAGAACGAGCACCGTGACATGCGGAGTCTCTGGGAAAGCACAGATCCCCAGTTCTGTTGCGGCTAAAGATAGGCTGCAGAGGGATAGTGAAGACCAGCAAGATCTTTCAGGGCTGGCACCTTCCTTGTGGGAGAAGGAGCCAGACGTTTGCCTTTTCAGAAAAAGTTTCTGCCGAGAACGAGCACCGTGACATGCTGAGTGTCTGGGAAAGCAGAGATCCCCAGTGCTGTTGCGGCTAAAGATAGGCTGCAGAGGGATAGTGAAGACCTGCAAGAGCTTTCAGGGCTGGCACCTTCCTTGTGGGAGAAGGAGCCAGACGTTTGCCTTTTCAGAAAAAGTTTCTGCCGAGAACGAGCACCGTGACATGCGGAGTCTCTGGGAAAGCACAGATCCCCAGTTCTGTTGCGGCTAAAGATAGGCTGCAGAGGGATAGTGAAGACCAGCAAGATCTTTAAGGGCTGGCACCTTCCTTGTGGGAGAAGGAGCCAGACATTTGCCTTTTCAGAAAAAGTTTCTGCCGAGAACGAGCACCGTGACATGCTGAGTCTCTGGGAAAGCAGAGATCCCCAGTGCTGTTGCGGCTAAAGATAGGCTGCAGAGGGATAGTGAAGACCTGCAAGAGCTTTCAGGGCTGGCACCTTCCTTGTGGGAGAAGGAGCCGTAAGTTTGTCTTTTCAGAAAAAGTTTCTGCCGAGAACGAGCACCGTGACATGCGGAGTCTCTGGGAAAGCAGAGATCCCCAGTTCTGTTGCGGCTAAAGATAGGCTGCAGAGGGATAGTGAAGACCAGCAAGAGCTTTCAGGGCTGGCACCTTCCTTGTGGGAGAAGGAGCCGTAAGTTTGTCTTTTCAGAAAAAGTTTCTGCCGAGAACGAGCACCGTGACATGCTGAGTCTCTAGGAAAGCAGAGATCCCCAGTGCTGTTGTGCCTGTGGATAGGCTGCAGGGGGACAGTGAAGACCAGCAAGATCTTTAAGGGCTGGCACCTTCCTTGTGGGAGAAGGAGCCAGACGTTTGCCTTTTCAGAAAAAGTTTCTGCCGAGAACGAGCACCGTGACATGCTGAGTCTCTGGGAAAGCAGAGATCCCCAGTGCTGTTGCGGCTAAAGATAGGCTGCAGAGGGATAGTGAAGACCTGAAAGAGCTTTCAGGGCTGGCACCTTCCTCGTGGGAGAAGGAGCCAGACGTTTGCCTTTTCAGAAAAAGTTTCTGCCGAGAACGAGCACCGTGACATGCGGAGTCTCTGGGAAAGCACAGATCCCCAGTTCTGTTGCGGCTAAAGATAGGCTGCAGAGGGATAGTGAAGACCAGCAAGAGCTTTCAGGGCTGGCACCTTCCTTGTGGGAGAAGGAGCCGTAAGTTTGTCTTTTCAGAAAAAGTTTCTGCCGAGAACGAGCACCGTGACATGCTGAGTCTCTGGGAAAGCAGAGATCCCCAGTGCTGTTGTGCCTGTGGATAGGCTGCAGAGGGATAGTGAAGACCTGCAAGAGCTTTCAGGGCTGGCACCTTCCTTGTGGGAGAAGGAGCCAGACGTTTGCCTTTTCAGAAAAAGTTTCTGCCGAGAACGAGCACCGTGACATGCTGAGTCTCTGGGAAAGCAGAGATCCCCAGTGCTGTTGTGCCTGTGGATAAGCTGCAGGGGGACGGTGAAGACCAGCAAGATCTTTCAGGGCTGGCACCTTCCTTGTGGGAGAAGGAGCCAGACGTTTGCCTTTTCAGAAAAAGTTTCTGCCGAGAACGAGCACCGTGACATGCTGAGTCTCTGGGAAAGCACAGATCCCCAGTGCTGTTGCGGCTAAAGATAGGCTGCAGAGGGATAGTGAAGACCTGCAAGAGCTTTCAGGGCTGGCACCTTCCTTGTGGGAGAAGGAGCCAGACGTTTGCCTTTTCAGAAAAAGTTTCTGCCGAGAACGAGCACCGTGACATGCGGAGTCTCTGGGAAAGCACAGATCCCCAGTTCTGTTGCGGCTAAAGATAGGCTGCAGAGGGATAGTGAAGACCTGCAAGAGCTTTCAGGGCTGGCACCTTCCTTGTGGGAGAAGGAGCCAGACGTTTGCCTTTTCAGAAAAAGTTTCTGCCGAGAACGAGCACCGTGACATGCGGAGTCTCTGGGAAAGCACAGATCCCCAGTTCTGTTGCGGCTAAAGATAGGCTGCAGAGGGATAGTGAAGACCAGCAAGAGCTTTCAGGGCTGGCACCTTCCTTGTGGGAGAAGGCTCCGTAAGTTTGTCTTTTCAGAAAAAGTTTCTGCCGAGAACGAGCACCGTGACATGCTGAGTCTCTGGGAAAGCAGAGATCCCCAGTGCTGTTGTGCCTGTGGATAGGCTGCAGAGGGATAGTGAAGACCTGCAAGATCTTTCAGGGCTGGCACCTTCCTTGTGGGAGAAGGAGCCAGACGTTTGCCTTTTCAGAAAAAGTTTCTGCCGAGAACGAGCACCGTGACATGCGGAGTCTCTGGGAAAGCAGAGATCCCCAGTGCTGTTGCGGCTAAAGATAGGCTGCAGAGGGATAGTGAAGACCTGCAAGAGCTTTCAGGGCTGGCACCTTCCTTGTGGGAGAAAGAGCCGTAAGTTTCTCTTTTCAGAAAAAGTTTCTGCCGAGAACGAGCACCGTGACATGCGGAGTCTCTGGGAAAGCAGAGATCCCCAGTGCTGTTGCGGCTAAAGATAGGCTGCAGAGGGATAGTGAAGACCAGCAAGATCTTTCAGGGCTGGCACCTTCCTTGTGGGAGAAGGAGCCAGACGTTTGCCTTTTCAGAAAAAGTTTCTGCCGAGAACGAGCACCGTGACATGCTGAGTGTCTGGGAAAGCACAGATCCCCAGTTCTGTTGCGGCTAAATATAGGCTGCAGAGGGATAGTGAAGACCAGCAAGAGCTTTCAGGGCTGGCACCTTCCTTGTGGGAGAAGGAGCCATAAGTTTGTCTTTTCAGAAAAAGTTTCTGCCGAGAACGAGCACCGTGACATGCTGAGTCTCTGGGAAAGCAGAGATCCCCAGGGCTGTTGCGGCTAAAGATAGGCTGCAGAGGGATAGTGAAGACCAGCAAGAGCTTTCAGGGCTGGCACCTTCCTTGTGGAAGATGGAGCCATACGTTTGCCTCTTCAGAAAAACGCTCTGCCGTAAGCGAGCACCATAAGATGCTGAATCTCTGGGAAAGCAGAGATCCCCAGTGCTGTTATGCCTGTGGATAGGCTGCAGAGGGATAGTGAAGACCAGCAAGAGCTTTCAGGGCTGGCACCTTCCTTGTGGGAGAAGGAGCCAGACGTTTGCCTTTTCAGAAAAAGTTTCTGCCGAGAACGAGCACCGTGACATACTGAGTCTCTGGGAAAGCAGAGATCCCCAGTGCTGTTGCGGCTAAAGATAGGCTGCAGAGGGATAGTGAAGACCTGCAAGATCTTTCAGGGCTGGCACCTTCCTTGTGGGAGAAGGAGCCAGACATTTGCCTTTTCAGAAAAAGTTTCTGCCGAGAACGAGCACCGTGACATGCTGAGTCTCTGGGAAAGCAGAGATCCCCAGTGCTGTTGCGGCTAAAGATAGGCTGCAGAGGGATAGTGAAGACCTGCAAGATCTTTCAGGGCTGGCACCTTCCTTGTGGGAGAAGGAGCCAGACGTTTGCCTTTTCAGAAAAAGTTTCTGCCGAGAACGAGCACCGTGACATGCTGAGTCTCTGGGAAAGCAGAGATCCCCAGTGCTGTTGCGGCTAAAGATAGGCTGCAGAGGGATAGTGAAGACCTGAAAGAGCTTTCAGGGCTGGCACCTTCCTCGTGGGAGAAGGAGCCAGACGTTTGCCTTTTCAGAAAAAGTTTCTGCCGAGAACGAGCACCGTGACATGCGGAGTCTCTGGGAAAGCACAGATCCCCAGTTCTGTTGCGGCTAAAGATAGGCTGCAGAGGGATAGTGAAGACCAGCAAGAGCTTTCAGGGCTGGCACCTTCCTTGTGGGAGAAGGAGCCGTAAGTTTGTCTTTTCAGAAAAACGCTCTGCCGTAAGCGAGCACCATAAGATGCTGAATCTCTGGGAAAGCAGAGCTCCCCAGTGCTGTTGCGGCTATAGATAGGCTGCAGAGGGATAGTGAAGACCTGCAAGAGCTTTCAGGGCTGGCACCTTCCTTGTGGGAGAAGGAGCCAGACGTTTGCCTTTTCAGAAAAAGTTTCTGCCGAGAACGAGCACCGTGACATGCTGAGTCTCTGGGAAAGCACAGATCCCCAGTGCTGTTGTGCCTGTGGATAAGCTGCAGGGGGACAGTGAAGACCAGCAAGATCTTTAAGGGCTGGCACCTTCCTTGTGGGAGAAGGAGCCAGACGTTTGCCTTTTCAGAAAAAGTTTCTGCCGAGAACGAGCACCGTGACATGCTGAGTGTCTGGGAAAGCAGAGATCCCCAGTGCTGTTGCAGCTAAAGATAGGCTGCAGAGGGATAGTGAAGACCTGCAAGAGCTTTCAGGGCTGGCACCTTCCTTGTGGGAGAAGGAGCCGTAAGTTTGTCTTTTCAGAAAAAGTTTCTGCCGAGAACGAGCACCGTGACATGCTGAGTCTCTGGGAAAGCACAGATCCCCAGTTCTGTTGCGGCTAAAGATAGGCTGCAGAGGGATAGTGAAGATCTGCAAGAGCTTTCAGGGCTGGCACCTTCCTTGTGGGAGAAGGAGCCAGATGTTTGCCTTTTCAGAAAAAGTTTCTGCCGAGAACGAGCACCGTGACATGCTGAGTCTCTTGGAAAGCAGAGATCCCCAGTGCTGTTGCGGCTAAAGATAGGCTGCAGAGGGATAGTGAAGACCTGCAAGATCTTTCAGGGCTGGCACCTTCCTTGTGGGAGAAGGAGCCAGACGTTTGCCTTTTGAGAAAAAGTTTCTGCCGAGAACGAGCACCGTGACATGCTGAGTCTCTGGGAAAGCAC
Organism: Astur gentilis; assembly: GCF_929443795.1. Classification (NCBI taxonomy): domain Eukaryota; kingdom Metazoa; phylum Chordata; class Aves; order Accipitriformes; family Accipitridae; genus Astur; species Astur gentilis. The sequence continues at coordinate 4,033,079 of NW_026061008.1, forward strand.
AGATCCCCAGTGCTGTTGCGGCTAAAGATAGGCTGCAGAGGGATAGTGAAGACCAGCAAGAGCTTTCAGGGCTGGCACCTTCCTTGTGGGAGAAGGAGCCGTAAGTTTGTCTTTTCAGAAAAAGTTTCTGCCGAGAACGAGCACCGTGACATGCTGAGTGTCTGGGAAAGCAGAGATCCCCAGTGCTGTTGTGCCTGTGGATAGGCTGCAGAGGGATAGTGAAGACCTGCAAGAGCTTTCAGGGCTGGCACCTTCCTTGTGGGAGAAGGAGCCAGACGTTTGCCTTTTCAGAAAAAGTTTCTGCTGAGAACGAGCACCGTGACATGCTGAGTCTCTGGGAAAGCAGAGATCCCCAGTGCTGTTGCGGCTAAAGATAGGCTGCAGAGGGATAGTGAAGACCTGCAAGAGCTTTCAGGGCTGGCACCTTCCTTGTGGGAGAAGGAGCCAGACGTTTGCCTTTTCAGAAAAAGTTTCTGCCGAGAACGAGCACCGTGACACGCGGAGTCTCTGGGAAAGCACAGATCCCCAGTTCTGTTGCGGCTAAAGATAGGCTGCAGAGGGATAGTGAAGACCAGCAAGATCTTTCAGGGCTGGCACCTTCCTTGTGGGAGAAGGAGCCAGACGTTTGCCTTTTCAGAAAAAGTTTCTGCCGAGAACGAGCACCGTGACATGCTGAGTGTCTGGGAAAGCAGAGATCCCCAGTGCTGTTGCAGCTAATGATAGGCTGCAGAGGGATAGTGAAGACCTGCAAGAGCTTTCAGGGCTGGCACCTTCCTTGTGGGAGAAGGAGCCAGACGTTTGCCTTTTCAGAAAAAGTTTCTGCCGAGAACGAGCACCGTGACATGCTGAGTCTCTGGGAAAGCACAGATCCCCAGTTCTGTTGCGGCTAAAGATAGGCTGCAGAGGGATAGTGAAGACCAGCAAGAGCTTTCAGGGCTGGCACCTTCCTTGTGGGAGAAGGAGCCGTAAGTTTGTCTTTTCAGAAAAAGTTTCTGCCGAGAACGAGCACCGTGACATGCTGAGTCTCTGGGAAAGCAGAGATCCCCAGTGCTGTTGTGCCTGTGGATAGGCTGCAGGGGGATGGTGAAGACCAGCAAGAGCTTTCAGGGCTGGCACCTTCCTTGTGGGAGAAGGAGCCGTAAGTTTGTCTTTTCAGAAAAAGTTTCTGCCGAGAACGAGCACCGTGACATGCTGAGTCTCTGGGAAAGCAGAGATCCCCAGTGCTGTTGTGCCTGTGGATAGGCTGCAGAGGGATAGTGAAGACCTGCAAGAGCTTTCAGGGCTGGCACCTTCCTTGTGGGAGAAGGAGCCAGACGTTTGCCTTTTCAGAAAAAGTTTCTGCCGAGAACGAGCACCGTGACATGCTGAGTCTCTGGGAAAGCAGAGATCCCCAGTGCTGTTGTGCCTGTGGATAAGCTGCAGGGGGACGGTGAAGACCAGCAAGATCTTTAAGGGCTGGCACCTTCCTTGTGGGAGAAGGAGCCAGACGTTTGCCTTTTCAGAAAAAGTTTCTGCCGAGAACGAGCACCGTGACATGCTGAGTCTCTGGGAAAGCAGAGATCCCCAGTTCTGTTGCGGCTAAAGATAGGCTGCAGAGGGATAGTGAAGACCTGCAAGAGCTTTCAGGGCTGGCACCTTCCTTGTGGGAGAAGGAGCCAGACGTTTGCCTTTTCAGAAAAAGTTTCTGCCGAGAACGAGCACCGTGACATGCGGAGTCTCTGGGAAAGCACAGATCCCCAGTTCTGTTGCGGCTAAAGATAGGCTGCAGAGGGATAGTGAAGACCAGCAAGAGCTTTCAGGGCTGGCACCTTCCTTGTGGGAGAAGGCTCCGTAATTTTGTCTTTTCAGAAAAAGTTTCTGCCGAGAACGAGCACCGTGACATGCGGAGTCTCTGGGAAAGCACAGATCCCCAGTTCTGTTGCGGCTAAAGATAGCCTGCAGAGGGATAGTGAAGACCAGCAAGAGCTTTCAGGGCTGGCACCTTCCTTGTGGGAGAAGGAGCCAGACGTTTGCCTTTTCAGAAAAAGTTTCTGCCGAGAACGAGCACCGTGACATGCGGAGTCTCTGGGAAAGCACAGATCCCCAGTTCTGTTGCGGCTAAAGATAGGCTGCAGAGGGATAGTGAAGACCAGCAAGATCTTTCAGGGCTGGCACCTTCCTTGTGGGAGAAGGAGCCAGACGTTTGCCTTTTCAGAAAAAGTTTCTGCCGAGAACGAGCACCGTGACATGCTGAGTGTCTGGGAAAGCAGAGATCCCCAGTGCTGTTGCGGCTAAAGATAGGCTGCAGAGGGATAGTGAAGACCTGCAAGAGCTTTCAGGGCTGGCACCTTCCTTGTGGGAGAAGGAGCCAGACGTTTGCCTTTTCAGAAAAAGTGTCTGCCGAGAACGAGCACCGTGACATGCGGAGTCTCTGGGAAAGCACAGATCCCCAGTTCTGTTGCGGCTAAAGATAGGCTGCAGAGGGATAGTGAAGACCAGCAAGATCTTTAAGGGCTGGCACCTTCCTTGTGGGAGAAGGAGCCAGACATTTGCCTTTTCAGAAAAAGTTTCTGCCGAGAACGAGCACCGTGACATGCTGAGTCTCTGGGAAAGCAGAGATCCCCAGTGCTGTTGCGGCTAAAGATAGGCTGCAGAGGGATAGTGAAGACCTGCAAGAGCTTTCAGGGCTGGCACCTTCCTTGTGGGAGAAGGAGCCGTAAGTTTGTCTTTTCAGAAAAAGTTTCTGCCGAGAACGAGCACCGTGACATGCGGAGTCTCTGGGAAAGCACAGATCCCCAGTTCTGTTGCGGCTAAAGATAGGCTGCAGAGGGATAGTGAAGACCAGCAAGAGCTTTCAGGGCTGGCACCTTCCTTGTGGGAGAAGGAGCCGTAAGTTTGTCTTTTCAGAAAAAGTTTCTGCCGAGAACGAGCACCGTGACATGCTGAGTCTCTAGGAAAGCAGAGATCCCCAGTGCTGTTGTGCCTGTGGATAGGCTGCAGGGGGACAGTGAAGACCAGCAAGATCTTTAAGGGCTGGCACCTTCCTTGTGGGAGAAGGAGCCAGACGTTTGCCTTTTCAGAAAAAGTTTCTGCCGAGAACGAGCACCGTGACATGCTGAGTCTCTGGGAAAGCAGAGATCCCCAGTGCTGTTGCGGCTAAAGATAGGCTGCAGAGGGATAGTGAAGACCTGCAAGAGCTTTCAGGGCTGGCACCTTCCTTGTGGGAGAAGGAGCCGTAAGTTTGTCTTTTCAGAAAAAGTTTCTGCCGAGAACGAGCACCGTGACATGCGGAGTCTCTGGGAAAGCACAGATCCCCAGTTCTGTTGCGGCTAAAGATAGGCTGCAGAGGGATAGTGAAGACCAGCAAGAGCTTTCAGGGCTGGCACCTTCCTTGTGGGAGAAGGAGCCGTAAGTTTGTCTTTTCAGAAAAAGTTTCTGCCGAGAACGAGCACCGTGACATGCTGAGTCTCTAGGAAAGCAGAGATCCCCAGTGCTGTTGTGCCTGTGGATAGGCTGCAGGGGGACAGTGAAGACCAGCAAGATCTTTAAGGGCTGGCACCTTCCTTGTGGGAGAAGGAGCCAGACGTTTGCCTTTTCAGAAAAAGTTTCTGCCGAGAACGAGCACCGTGACATGCTGAGTCTCTGGGAAAGCAGAGATCCCCAGTGCTGTTGCGGCTAAAGATAGGCTGCAGAGGGATAGTGAAGACCTGAAAGAGCTTTCAGGGCTAGCACCTTCCTCGTGGGAGAAGGAGCCAGACGTTTGCCTTTTCAGAAAAAGTTTCTGCCGAGAACGAGCACCGTGACATGCGGAGTCTCTGGGAAAGCACAGATCCCCAGTTCTGTTGCGGCTAAAGATAGGCTGCAGAGGGATAGTGAAGACCAGCAAGAGCTTTCAGGGCTGGCACCTTCCTTGTGGGAGAAGGAGCCGTAAGTTTGTCTTTTCAGAAAAAGTTTCTGCCGAGAACGAGCACCGTGACATGCTGAGTCTCTGGGAAAGCAGAGATCCCCAGTGCTGTTGTGCCTGTGGATAGGCTGCAGAGGGATAGTGAAGACCTGCAAGAGCTTTCAGGGCTGGCACCTTCCTTGTGGGAGAAGGAGCCAGACGTTTGCCTTTTCAGAAAAAGTTTCTGCCGAGAACGAGCACCGTGACATGCTGAGTCTCTGGGAAAGCAGAGATCCCCAGTGCTGTTGTGCCTGTGGATAAGCTGCAGGGGGACGGTGAAGACCAGCAAGATCTTTAAGGGCTGGCACCTTCCTTGTGGGAGAAGGAGCCAGACGTTTGCCTTTTCAGAAAAAGTTTCTGCCGAGAACGAGCACCGTGACATGCTGAGTCTCTGGGAAAGCACAGATCCCCAGTGCTGTTGCGGCTAAAGATAGGCTGCAGAGGGATAGTGAAGACCTGCAAGAGCTTTCAGGGCTGGCACCTTCCTTGTGGGAGAAGGAGCCAGACGTTTGCCTTTTCAGAAAAAGTTTCTGCCGAGAACGAGCACCGTGACATGCTGAGTCTCTGGGAAAGCACAGATCCCCAGTTCTGTTGCGGCTAAAGATAGGCTGCAGAGGGATAGTGAAGACCTGCAAGAGCTTTCAGGGCTGGCACCTTCCTTGTGGGAGAAGGAGCCAGACGTTTGCCTTTTCAGAAAAAGTTTCTGCCGAGAACGAGCACCGTGACATGCGGAGTCTCTGGGAAAGCACAGATCCCCAGTTCTGTTGCGGCTAAAGATAGGCTGCAGAGGGATAGTGAAGACCAGCAAGAGCTTTCAGGGCTGGCACCTTCCTTGTGGGAGAAGGCTCCGTAAGTTTGTCTTTTCAGAAAAAGTTTCTGCCGAGAACGAGCACCGTGACATGCTGAGTCTCTGGGAAAGCAGAGATCCCCAGTGCTGTTGTGCCTGTGGATAGGCTGCAGAGGGATAGTGAAGACCTGCAAGAGCTTTCAGGGCTGGCACCTTCCTTGTGGGAGAAGGAGCCAGACGTTTGCCTTTTCAGAAAAAGTTTCTGCCGAGAACGAGCACCGTGACATGCGGAGTCTCTGGGAAAGCAGAGATCCCCAGTGCTGTTGCGGCTAAAGATAGGCTGCAGAGGGATAGTGAAGACCTGCAAGAGCTTTCAGGGCTGGCACCTTCCTTGTGGGAGAAAGAGCCGTAAGTTTCTCTTTTCAGAAAAAGTTTCTGCCGAGAACGAGCACCGTGACATGCGGAGTCTCTGGGAAAGCAGAGATCCCCAGTGCTGTTGCGGCTAAAGATAGGCTGCAGAGGGATAGTGAAGACCAGCAAGATCTTTAAGGGCTGGCACCTTCCTTGTGGGAGAAGGAGCCAGACGTTTGCCTTTTCAGAAAAAGTTTCTGCCGAGAACGAGCACCGTGACATGCTGAGTGTCTGGGAAAGCAGAGATCCCCAGTGCTGTTGCGGCTAAAGATAGGCTGCAGAGGGATAGTGAAGACCTGCAAGAGCTTTCAGGGCTGGCACCTTCCTTGTGGAAGATGCAGACAGACGTTTGCCTCTTCAGAAAAACGCTCTGCCGTAAGCGAGCACCATAAGATGCTGAATCTCTGGGAAAGCAGAGCTCCCCAGTGCTGTTGCGGCTATAGATAGGCTGCAGAGGGATAGTGAAGACCAGCAAGATCTTTCAGGGCTGGCACCTTCCTTGTGGGAGAAGGAGCCAGACGTTTGCCTTTTCAGAAAAAGTTTCTGCCGAGAACGAGCACCGTGACATGCTGAGTGTCTGGGAAAGCAGAGATCCCCAGTGCTGTTGCGGCTAAAGATAGGCTGCAGAGGGATAGTGAAGACCAGCAAGAGCTTTCAGTGCTGGCACCTTCCTTGTGGGAGAAGGAGCCAGACGTTTGCCTTTTCAGAAAAAGTTTCTGCCGAGAACGAGCACCGTGACATGCTGAGTCTCTGGGAAAGCAGAGATCCCCAGTGCTGTTGCGGCTAAAGATAGGCTGCAGAGGGATAGTGAAGACCTGCAAGATCATTCAGGGCTGGCACCTGCCTTGTGGGAGAAGGAGCCAGACGTTTGCCTTTTCAGAAAAAGTTTCTGCCGAGAACGAGCACCGTGACATGCTGAGTGTCTGGGAAAGCAGAGATCCCCAGTGCTGTTGCGGCTAAAGATAGGCTGCAGAGGGATAGTGAAGACCAGCAAGATCTTTCAGGGCTGGCACCTTCCTTGTGGGAGAAGGAGCCAGACGTTTGCCTTTTCAGAAAAAGTTTCTGCCGAGAACGAGCACCGTGACATGCTGAGTGTCTGGGAAAGCACAGATCCCCAGTTCTGTTGCGGCTAAAGATAGGCTGCAGAGGGATAGTGAAGACCAGCAAGAGCTTTCAGGGCTGGCACCTTCCTTGTGGGAGAAGGAGCCATAAGTTTGTCTTTTCAGAAAAAGTTTCTGCCGAGAACGAGCACCGTGACATGCTGAGTCTCTGGGAAAGCAGAGATCCCCAGGGCTGTTGCGGCTAAAGATAGGCTGCAGAGGGATAGTGAAGACCAGCAAGAGCTTTCAGGGCTGGCACCTTCCTTGTGGAAGATGGAGCCATACGTTTGCCTCTTCAGAAAAACGCTCTGCCGTAAGCGAGCACCATAAGATGCTGAATCTCTGGGAAAGCAGAGATCCCCAGTGCTGTTATGCCTGTGGATAGGCTGCAGAGGGATAGTGAAGACCAGCAAGAGCTTTCAGGGCTGGCACCTTCCTTGTGGGAGAAGGAGCCAGACGTTTGCCTTTTCAGAAAAAGTTTCTGCCGAGAACGAGCACCGTGACATGCTGAGTCTCTGGGAAAGCAGAGATCCCCAGTGCTGTTGCGGCTAAAGATAGGCTGCAGAGGGATAGTGAAGACCTGCAAGATCTTTCAGGGCTGGCACCTTCCTTGTGGGAGAAGGAGCCAGACATTTGCCTTTTCAGAAAAAGTTTCTGCCGAGAACGAGCACCGTGACATGCTGAGTCTCTGGGAAAGCAGAGATCCCCAGTGCTGTTGCGGCTAAAGATAGGCTGCAGAGGGATAGTGAAGACCTGCAAGATCTTTCAGGGCTGGCACCTTCCTTGTGGGAGAAGGAGCCAGACGTTTGCCTTTTCAGAAAAAGTTTCTGCCGAGAACGAGCACCGTGACATGCTGAGTCTCTGGGAAAGCAGAGATCCCCAGTGCTGTTGCGGCTAAAGATAGGCTGCAGAGGGATAGTGAAGACCTGAAAGAGCTTTCAGGGCTGGCACCTTCCTCGTGGGAGAAGGAGCCAGACGTTTGCCTTTTCAGAAAAAGTTTCTGCCGAGAACGAGCACCGTGACATGCGGAGTCTCTGGGAAAGCACAGATCCCCAGTTCTGTTGCGGCTAAAGATAGGCTGCAGAGGGATAGTGAAGACCAGCAAGAGCTTTCAGGGCTGGCACCTTCCTTGTGGGAGAAGGAGCCGTAAGTTTGACTTTTCAGAAAAACGATCTGCCGTAAGCGAGCACCATAAGATGCTGAATCTCTGGGAAAGCAGAGCTCCCCAGTGCTGTTGCGGCTATAGATAGGCTGCAGAGGGATAGTGAAGACCTGCAAGAGCTTTCAGGGCTGGCACCTTCCTTGTGGGAGAAGGAGCCAGACGTTTGCCTTTTCAGAAAAAGTTTCTGCCGAGAACGAGCACCGTGACATGCTGAGTCTCTGGGAAAGCACAGATCCCCAGTGCTGTTGTGCCTGTGGATAAGCTGCAGGGGGACAGTGAAGACCAGCAAGATCTTTAAGGGCTGGCACCTTCCTTGTGGGAGAAGGAGCCAGACGTTTGCCTTTTCAGAAAAAGTTTCTGCCGAGAACGAGCACCGTGACATGCTGAGTCTCTGGGAAAGCAGAGCTCCCCAGTGCTGTTGCGGCTATAGATAGGCTGCAGAGGGATAGTGAAGACCTGCAAGAGCTTTCAGGGCTGGCACCTTCCTTGTGGGAGAAGGAGCCAGATGTTTGCCTTTTCAGAAAAAGTTTCTGCCGAGAACGAGCACCGTGACATGCTGAGTCTCTGGGAAAGCAGAGATCCCCAGTGCTGTTGCGGCTAAAGATAGGCTGCAGAGGGATAGTGAAGACCAGCAAGAGCTTTCAGGGCTGGCACCTTCCTTGTGGGAGAAGGAGCCAGACGTTTGCCTTTTCAGAAAAAGTTTCTGCCGAGAACGAGCACCGTGACATGCTGAGTCTCTGGGAAAGCAGAGATCCCCAGTGCTGTTGCGGCTAAAGATAGGCTGCAGAGGGATAGTGAAGACCTGCAAGAGCTTTCAGGGCTGGCACCTTCCTTGTGGAAGATGCAGACAGACGTTTGCCTCTTCAGAAAAACGCTCTGCCGTAAGCGAGCACCATAAGATGCTGAATCTCTGGGAAAGCAGAGCTCCCCAGTGCTGTTGCGGCTATAGATAGGCTGCAGAGGGATAGTGAAGACCAGCAAGATCTTTCAGGGCTGGCACCTTCCTTGTGGGAGAAGGAGCCAGACGTTTGCCTTTTCAGAAAAAGTTTCTGCCGAGAACGAGCACCGTGACATGCTGAGTCTCTGGGAAAGCAGAGATCCCCAGTGCTGTTGCGGCTAAAGATAGGCTGCAGAGGGATAGTGAAGACCTGCAAGATCATTCAGGGCTGGCACCTGCCTTGTGGGAGAAGGAGCCAGACGTTTGCCTTTTCAGAAAAAGTTTCTGCCGAGAACGAGCACCGTGACATGCTGAGTCTCTGGGAAAGCAGAGATCCCCAGTGCTGTTGCGGCTAAAGATAGGCTGCAGAGGGATAGTGAAGACCAGCAAGAGCTTTCAGGGCTGGCACCTTCCTTGTGGGAGAAGGAGCCAGACGTTTGCCTTTTCAGAAAAAGTTTCTGCCGAGAACGAGCACCGTGACATGCTGAGTCTCTGGGAAAGCAGAGATCCCCAGTGCTGTTGCGGCTAAAGATAGGCTGCAGAGGGATAGTGAAGACCTGCAAGAGCTTTCAGGGCTGGCACCTTCCTTGTGGGAGAAGGAGCCGTAAGTTTGTCTTTTCAGAAAAAGTTTCTGCCGAGAACGAGCACCGTGACATGCTGAGTCTCTGGGAAAGCACAGATCCCCAGTTCTGTTGCGGCTAAAGATAGGCTGCAGAGGGATAGTGAAGACCAGCAAGAGCTTTCAGGGCTGGCACCTTCCTTGTGGGAGAAGGAGCCAGACGTTTGCCTTTTCAGAAAAAGTTTCTGCCGAGAACGAGCACCGTGACATGCTGAGTGTCTGGGAAAGCAGAGATCCCCAGTGCTGTTGCGGCTAAAGATAGGCTGCAGAGGGATAGTGAAGACCTGCAAGAGCTTTCAGGGCTGGCACCTTCCTTGTGGAAGATGCAGACAGACGTTTGCCTCTTCAGAAAAACGCTCTGCCGTAAGCGAGCACCATAAGATGCTGAATCTCTGGGAAAGCAGAGCTCCCCAGTGCTGTTGCGGCTATAGATAGGCTGCAGAGGGATAGTGAAGACCAGCAAGATCTTTCAGGGCTGGCACCTTCCTTGTGGGAGAAGGAGCCAGACGTTTGCCTTTTCAGAAAAAGTTTCTGCCGAGAACGAGCACCGTGACATGCTGAGTGTCTGGGAAAGCAGAGATCCCCAGTGCTGTTGCGGCTAAAGATAGGCTGCAGAGGGATAGTGAAGACCTGCAAGATCATTCAGGGCTGGCACCTGCCTTGTGGGAGAAGGAGCCAGACGTTTGCCTTTTCAGAAAAAGTTTCTGCCGAGAACGAGCACCGTGACATGCGGAGTCTCTGGGAAAGCACAGATCCCCAGTTCTGTTGCGGCTAAATATAGGCTGCAGAGGGATAGTGAAGACCAGCAAGAGCTTTCAGGGCTGGCACCTTCCTTGTGGGAGAAGGAGCCGTAAGTTTGTCTTTTCAGAAAAAGTTTCTGCCGAGAACGAGCACCGTGACATGCTGAGTCTCTGGGAAAGCAGAGATCCCCAGTGCTGTTGCGGCTAAAGATAGGCTGCAGAGGGATAGTGAAGACCTGCAAGAGCTTTCAGGGCTGGCACCTTCCTTGTGGAAGATGGAGCCATACGTTTGCCTCTTCAGAAAAACGCTCTGCCGTAAGCGAGCACCATAAGATGCTGAATCTCTGGGAAAGCAGAGATCCCCAGTGCTGTTGCGGCTAAAGATAGCCTGCAGAGGGATAGTGAAGACCAGCAAGATCTTTCAGGGCTGGCACCTTCCTTGTGGGAGAAGGAGCCAGACATTTGCCTTTTCAGAAAAAGTTTCTGCCGAAAACGAGCACCGTGACATGCTGAGTGTCTGGGAAAGCAGAGATCCCCAGTGCTGTTGCGGCTAAAGATAGGCTGCAGAGGGATAGTGAAGACCTGCAAGATCTTTCAGGGCTGGCACCTGCCTTGTGGGAGAAGGAGCCAGACGTTTGCCTTTTCAGAAAAAGTTTCTGCCGAGAACGAGCACCGTGACATGCTGAGTCTCTGGGAAAGCAGAGATCCCCAGTGCTGTTGCGGCTAAAGATAGGCTGCAGAGGGATAGTGAAGACCTGCAAGATCTTTCAGGGCTGGCACCTTCCTTGTGGGAGAAGGAGCCGTAAGTTTGTCTTTTCAGAAAAAGTTTCTGCCGAGAACGAGCACCGTGACATGCTGAGTCTCTGGGAAAGCAGAGATCCCCAGTGCTGTTGCGGCTAAAGATAGGCTGCAGAGGGATAGTGAAGACCTGCAAGAGCTTTCAGGGCTGGCACCTTCCTCGTGGGAGAAGGAGCCAGACGTTTGCCTTTTCAGAAAAAGTTTCTGCCGAGAACGAGCACCGTGACATGCGGAGTCTCTGGGAAAGCACAGATCCCCAGTTCTGTTGCGGCTAAAGATAGGCTGCAGAGGGATAGTGAAGACCAGCAAGAGCTTTCAGGGCTGGCACCTTCCTTGTGGGAGAAGGAGCCAGACGTTTGCCTTTTCAGAAAAAGTTTCTGCCGAGAACGAGCACCGTGACATGCTGAGTGTCTGGGAAAGCAGAGATCCCCAGTGCTGTTGCGGCTAAAGATAGGCTGCAGAGGGATAGTGAAGACCTGCAAGAGCTTTCAGGGCTGGCACCTTCCTTGTGGAAGATGCAGACAGACGTTTGCCTCTTCAGAAAAACGCTCTGCCGTAAGCGAGCACCATAAGATGCTGAATCTCTGGGAAAGCAGAGCTCCCCAGTGCTGTTGCGGCTATAGATAGGCTGCAGAGGGATAGTGAAGACCAGCAAGATCTTTCAGGGCTGGCACCTTCCTTGTGGGAGAAGGAGCCAGACGTTTGCCTTTTCAGAAAAAGTTTCTGCCGAGAACGAGCACCGTGACATGCTGAGTCTCTGGGAAAGCAGAGATCCCCAGTGCTGTTGCGGCTAAAGATAGGCTGCAGAGGGATAGTGAAGACCTGCAAGATCATTCAGGGCTGGCACCTGCCTTGTGGGAGAAGGAGCCAGACATTTGCCTTTTCAGAAAAAGTTTCTGCCGAGAACGAGCACCGTGACATGCTGAGTCTCTGGGAAAGCAGAGATCCCCAGTGCTGTTGCGGCTAAAGATAGGCTGCAGAGGGATAGTGAAGACCAGCAAGAGCTTTCAGGGCTGGCACCTTCCTTGTGGGAGAAGGAGCCAGACGTTTGCCTTTTCAGAAAAAGTTTCTGCCGAGAACGAGCACCGTGACATGCTGAGTCTCTGGGAAAGCAGAGATCCCCAGTGCTGTTGCGGCTAAAGATAGGCTGCAGAGGGATAGTGAAGACCTGCAAGAGCTTTCAGGGCTGGCACCTTCCTTGTGGGAGAAGGAGCCGTAAGTTTGTCTTTTCAGAAAAAGTTTCTGCCGAGAACGAGCACCGTGACATGCGGAGTCTCTGGGAAAGCACAGATCCCCAGTTCTGTTGCGGCTAAAGATAGGCTGCAGAGGGATAGTGAAGACCAGCAAGAGCTTTCAGGGCTGGCACCTTCCTTGTGGGAGAAGGAGCCGTAAGTTTGTCTTTTCAGAAAAAGTTTCTGCCGAGAACGAGCACCGTGACATGCTGAGTGTCTGGGAAAGCAGAGATCCCCAGTGCTGTTGCGGCTAAAGATAGGCTGCAGAGGGATAGTGAAGACCTGCAAGAGCTTTCAGGGCTGGCACCTTCCTTGTGGAAGATGCAGACAGACGTTTGCCTCTTCAGAAAAACGCTCTGCCGTAAGCGAGCACCATAAGATGCTGAATCTCTGGGAAAGCAGAGCTCCCCAGTGCTGTTGCGGCTATAGATAGGCTGCAGAGGGATAGTGAAGACCAGCAAGATCTTTCAGGGCTGGCACCTTCCTTGTGGGAGAAGGAGCCAGAGGTTTGCCTTTTCAGAAAAAGTTTCTGCCGAGAACGAGCACCGTGACATGCTGAGTCTCTGGGAAAGCAGAGATCCCCAGTGCTGTTGCGGCTAAAGATAGGCTGCAGAGGGATAGTGAAGACCTGCAAGATCATTCAGGGCTGGCACCTGCCTTGTGGGAGAAGGAGCCAGACGTTTGCCTTTTCAGAAAAAGTTTCTGCCGAGAACGAGCACCGTGACATACGGAGTCTCTGGGAAAGCACAGATCCCCAGTTCTGTTGCGGCTAAATATAGGCTGCAGAGGGATAGTGAAGACCAGCAAGAGCTTTCAGGGCTGGCACCTTCCTTGTGGGAGAAGGAGCCGTAAGTTTGTCTTTTCAGAAAAAGTTTCTGCCGAGAACGAGCACCGTGACATGCTGAGTCTCTGGGAAAGCAGAGATCCCCAGTGCTGTTGCGGCTAAAGATAGGCTGCAGAGGGATAGTGAAGACCTGCAAGAGCTTTCAGGGCTGGCACCTTCCTTGTGGAAGATGGAGCCATACGTTTGCCTCTTCAGAAAAACGCTCTGCCGTAAGCGAGCACCATAAGATGCTGAATCTCTGGGAAAGCAGAGATCCCCAGTGCTGTTGCGGCTAAAGATAGCCTGCAGAGGGATAGTGAAGACCAGCAAGATCTTTCAGGGCTGGCACCTTCCTTGTGGGAGAAGGAGCCAGACATTTGCCTTTTCAGAAAAAGTTTCTGCCGAAAACGAGCACCGTGACATGCTGAGTGTCTGGGAAAGCAGAGATCCCCAATGCTGTTGCGGCTAAAGATAGGCTGCAGAGGGATAGTGAAGACCTGCAAGATCATTCAGGGCTGGCACCTGCCTTGTGGGAGAAGGAGCCAGACGTTTGCCTTTTCAGAAAAAGTTTCTGCCGAGAACGAGCACCGTGACATGCTGAGTCTCTGGGAAAGCAGAGATCCCCAGTGCTGTTGCGGCTAAAGATAGGCTGCAGAGGGATAGTGAAGACCTGCAAGATCTTTCAGGGCTGGCACCTTCCTTGTGGGAGAAGGAGCCGTAAGTTTGTCTTTTCAGAAAAAGTTTCTGCCGAGAACGAGCACCGTGACATGCTGAGTCTCTGGGAAAGCAGAGATCCCCAGTGCTGTTGCGGCTAAAGATAGGCTGCAGAGGGATAGTGAAGACCTGAAAGAGCTTTCAGGGCTGGCACCTTCCTCGTGGGAGAAGGAGCCAGACGTTTGCCTTTTCAGAAAAAGTTTCTGCCGAGAACGAGCACCGTGACATGCGGAGTCTCTGGGAAAGCACAGATCCCCAGTCCTGTTGCGGCTAAAGATAGGCTGCAGAGGGATAGTGAAGACCAGCAAGAGCTTTCAGGGCTGGCACCTTCCTTGTGGGAGAAGGAGCCGTAAGTTTGTCTTTTCAGAAAAAGTTTCTGCCGAGAACGAGCACCGTGACATGCTGAGTCTCTGGGAAAGCAGAGATCCCCAGTGCTGTTGTGCCTGTGGATAGGCTGCAGAGGGATAGTGAAGACCTGCAAGAGCTTTCAGGGCTGGCACCTTCCTTGTGGGAGAAGGAGCCAGACGTTTGCCTTTTCAGAAAAAGTTTCTGCCGAGAACGAGCACCGTGACATGCGGAGTCTCTGGGAAAGCAGAGATCCCCAGTGCTGTTGTGCCTGTGGATAAGCTGCAGGGGGACAGTGAAGACCAGCAAGATCTTTAAGGGCTGGCACCTTCCTTGTGGGAGAAGGAGCCAGACGTTTGCCTTTTCAGAAAAAGTTTCTGCCGAGAACGAGCACCGTGACATGCTGAGTCTCTGGGAAAGCAGAGATCCCCAGTGCTGTTGCGGCTAAAGATAGGCTGCAGAGGGATAGTGAAGACCTGCAAGATCTTTCAGGGCTGGCACCTGCCTTGTGGGAGAAGGAGCCAGACGTTTGCCTTTTCAGAAAAAGTTTCTGCCGAGAACGAGCACCGTGACATGCTGAGTCTCTGGGAAAGCAGAGATCCCCAGTGCTGTTGCGGCTAAAGATAGGCTGCAGAGGGATAGTGAAGACCAGCAAGAGCTTTCAGGGCTGGCACCTTCCTTGTGGGAGAAGGAGCCAGACGTTTGCCTTTTCAGAAAAAGTTTCTGCCGAGAACGAGCACCGTGACATGCGGAGTCTCTGGGAAAGCACAGATCCCCAGTTCTGTTGCGGCTAAATATAGGCTGCAGAGGGATAGTGAAGACCAGCAAGAGCTTTCAGGGCTGGCACCTTCCTTGTGGGAGAAGGAGCCAGACGTTTGCCTTTTCAGAAAAAGTTTCTGCCGAGAACGAGCACCGTGACATGCTGAGTGTCTGGGAAAGCAGAGATCCCCAGTGCTGTTGCGGCTAAAGATAGGCTGCAGAGGGATAGTGAAGACCTGCAAGAGCTTTCAGGGCTGGCACCTTCCTTGTGGGAGAAGGAGCCGTAAGTTTGTCTTTTCAGAAAAAGTTTCTGCCGAGAACGAGCACCGTGACATGCTGAGTCTCTGGGAAAGCAGAGATCCCCAGTGCTGTTGTGCCTGTGGATAGGCTGCGGGGGGATGGTGAAGACCAGCAAGAGCTTTCAGGGCTGGCACCTTCCTTGTGGGAGAAGGAGCCAGACGTTTGCCTTTTCAGAAAAAGTTTCTGCCGAGAACGAGCACCGTGACATGCTGAGTCTCTGGGAAAGCAGAGATCCCCAGTGCTGTTGCGGCTAAAGATAGGCTGCAGAGGGATAGTGAAGACCTGAAAGAGCTTTCAGGGCTGGCACCTTCCTCGTGGGAGAAGGAGCCAGACGTTTGCCTTTTCAGAAAAAGTTTCTGCCGAGAACGAGCACCGTGACATGCGGAGTCTCTGGGAAAGCACAGATCCCCAGTCCTGTTGCGGCTAAAGATAGGCTGCAGAGGGATAGTGAAGACCAGCAAGAGCTTTCAGGGCTGGCACCTTCCTTGTGGGAGAAGGAGCCGTAAGTTTGTCTTTTCAGAAAAAGTTTCTGCCGAGAACGAGCACCGTGACATGCTGAGTCTCTGGGAAAGCAGAGATCCCCAGTGCTGTTGTGCCTGTGGATAGGCTGCAGAGGGATAGTGAAGACCTGCAAGAGCTTTCAGGGCTGGCACCTTCCTTGTGGGAGAAGGAGCCAGACGTTTGCCTTTTCAGAAAAAGTTTCTGCCGAGAACGAGCACCGTGACATGCGGAGTCTCTGGGAAAGCAGAGATCCCCAGTGCTGTTGTGCCTGTGGATAAGCTGCAGGGGGACAGTGAAGACCAGCAAGATCTTTAAGGGCTGGCACCTTCCTTGTGGGAGAAGGAGCCAGACGTTTGCCTTTTCAGAAAAAGTTTCTGCCGAGAACGAGCACCGTGACATGCTGAGTCTCTGGGAAAGCAGAGATCCCTAGTGCTGTTGCGGCTAAAGATAGGCTGCAGAGGGATAGTGAAGACCTGCAAGAGCTTTCAGGGCTGGCACCTTCCTTGTGGGAGAAGGAGCCAGACGTTTGCCTTTTCAGAAAAAGTTTCTGCCGAGAACGAGCACCGTGACATGCTGAGTCTCTGGGAAAGCAGAGATCCCCAGTGCTGTTGCGGCTAAAGATAGGCTGCAGAGGGATAGTGAAGACCAGCAAGAGCTTTCAGGGCTGGCACCTTCCTTGTGGGAGAAGGAGCCAGATGTTTGCCTTTTCAGAAAAAGTTTCTGCCGAGAACGAGCACCGTGACATGCGGAGTCTCTGGGAAAGCACAGATCCCCAGTTCTGTTGCGGCTAAATATAGGCTGCAGAGGGATAGTGAAGACCAGCAAGAGCTTTCAGGGCTGGCACCTTCCTTGTGGGAGAAGGAGCCAGACGTTTGCCTTTTCAGAAAAAGTTTCTGCCGAGAACGAGCACCGTGACATGCTGAGTGTCTGGGAAAGCAGAGATCCCCAGTGCTGTTGCGGCTAAAGATAGGCTGCAGAGGGATAGTGAAGACCTGCAAGAGCTTTCAGGGCTGGCACCTTCCTTGTGGGAGAAGGAGCCGTAAGTTTGTCTTTTCAGAAAAAGTTTCTGCCGAGAACGAGCACCGTGACATGCTGAGTCTCTGGGAAAGCAGAGATCCCCAGTGCTGTTGTGCCTGTGGATAGGCTGCGGGGGGATGGTGAAGACCAGCAAGAGCTTTCAGGGCTGGCACCTTCCTTGTGGGAGAAGGAGCCAGACGTTTGCCTTTTCAGAAAAAGTTTCTGCCGAGAACGAGCACCGTGACATGCTGAGTCTCTGGGAAAGCACAGATCCCCAGTTCTGTTGCGGCTAAAGATAGGCTGCAGAGGGATAGTGAAGACCAGCAAGAGCTTTCAGGGCTGGCACCTTCCTTGTGGGAGAAGGAGCCAGACATTTGCCTTTTCAGAAAAAGTTTCTGCCGAGAACGAGCACCGTGACATGCTGAGTCTCTGGGAAAGCAGAGATCCCCAGTGCTGTTGTGCCTGTGGATAGGCTGCAGAGGGATAGTGAAGATCTGCAAGAGCTTTCAGGGCTGGCACCTTCCTTGTGGGAGAAGGAGCCAGATGTTTGCCTTTTCAGAAAAAGTTTCTGCCGAGAACGAGCACCGTGACATGCGGAGTCTCTGGGAAAGCACAGATCCCCAGTTCTGTTGCGGCTAAATATAGGCTGCAGAGGGATAGTGAAGACCAGCAAGAGCTTTCAGGGCTGGCACCTTCCTTGTGGGAGAAGGAGCCAGACGTTTGCCTTTTCAGAAAAAGTTTCTGCCGAGAACGAGCACCGTGACATGCGGAGTCTCTGGGAAAGCACAGATCCCCAGTTCTGTTGCGGCTAAAGATAGGCTGCAGAGGGATAGTGAAGACCAGCAAGATCTTTAAGGGCTGGCACCTTCCTTGTGGGAGAAGGAGCCAGACGTTTGCCTTTTCAGAAAAAGTTTCTGCCGAGAACGAGCACCGTGACATGCTGAGTGTCTGGGAAAGCAGAGATCCCCAGTGCTGTTGCGGCTAAAGATAGGCTGCAGAGGGATAGTGAAGACCTGCAAGAGCTTTCAGGGCTGGCACCTTCCTTGTGGGAGAAGGAGCCGTAAGTTTGACTTTTCAGAAAAAGTTTCTGCCGAGAACGAGCACCGTGACATGCTGAGTCTCTGGGAAAGCAGAGATCCCCAGTGCTGTTGTGCCTGTGGATAGGCTGCGGGGGGATGGTGAAGACCAGCAAGAGCTTTCAGGGCTGGCACCTTCCTTGTGGGAGAAGGAGCCAGACGTTTGCCTTTTCAGAAAAAGTTTCTGCCGAGAACGAGCACCGTGACATGCTGAGTCTCTGGGAAAGCACAGATCCCCAGTTCTGTTGCGGCTAAAGATAGGCTGCAGAGGGATAGTGAAGACCAGCAAGAGCTTTCAGGGCTGGCACCTTCCTTGTGGGAGAAGGAGCCAGACATTTGCCTTTTCAGAAAAAGTTTCTGCCGAGAACGAGCACCGTGACATGCTGAGTCTCTGGGAAAGCAGAGATCCCCAGTGCTGTTGTGCCTGTGGATAGGCTGCAGAGGGATAGTGAAGATCTGCAAGAGCTTTCAGGGCTGGCACCTTCCTTGTGGGAGAAGGAGCCAAATGTTTGCCTTTTCAGAAAAAGTTTCTGCCGAGAACGAGCACCGTGACATGCTGAGTCTCTTGGAAAGCAGAGATCCCCAGTGCTGTTGCGGCTAAAGATAGGCTGCAGAGGGATAGTGAAGACCTGCAAGAGCTTTCAGGGCTGGCACCTTCCTTGTGGGAGAAGGAGCCAGACGTTTGCCTTTTGAGAAAAAGTTTCTGCCGAGAACGAGCACCGTGACATGCTGAGTCTCTGGGAAAGCACAGATCCCCAGTGCTGTTGTGCCTGTGGATAAGCTGCAGGGGGACAGTGAAGACCAGCAAGATCTTTAAGGGCTGGCACCTTCCTTGTGGGAGAAGGAGCCAGACGTTTGCCTTTTCAGAAAAAGTTTCTGCCGAGAACGAGCACCGTGACATGCTGAGTCTCTGGGAAAGCAGAGCTCCCCAGTGCTGTTGCGGCTATAGATAGGCTGCAGAGGGATAGTGAAGACCTGCAAGAGCTTTCAGGGCTGGCACCTTCCTTGTGGGAGAAGGAGCCAGATGTTTGCCTTTTCAGAAAAAGTTTCTGCCGAGAACGAGCACCGTGACATGCTGAGTCTCTGGGAAAGCAGAGATCCCCAGTGCTGTTGCGGCTAAAGATAGGCTGCAGAGGGATAGTGAAGACCAGCAAGAGCTTTCAGGGCTGGCACCTTCCTTGTGGGAGAAGGAGCCAGACGTTTGCCTTTTCAGAAAAAGTTTCTGCCGAGAACGAGCACCGTGACATGCTGAGTCTCTGGGAAAGCAGAGATCCCCAGTGCTGTTGCGGCTAAAGATAGGCTGCAGAGGGATAGTGAAGACCTGCAAGAGCTTTCAGGGCTGGCACCTTCCTTGTGGGAGAAGGAGCCGTAAGTTTGTCTTTTCAGAAAAAGTTTCTGCCGAGAACGAGCACCGTGACATGCGGAGTCTCTGGGAAAGCACAGATCCCCAGTTCTGTTGCGGCTAAAGATAGGCTGCAGAGGGATAGTGAAGACCAGCAAGAGCTTTCAGGGCTGGCACCTTCCTTGTGGGAGAAGGAGCCAGACGTTTGCCTTTTCAGAAAAAGTTTCTGCCGAGAACGAGCACCGTGACATGCTGAGTGTCTGGGAAAGCAGAGATCCCCAGTGCTGTTGCGGCTAAAGATAGGCTGCAGAGGGATAGTGAAGACCTGCAAGAGCTTTCAGGGCTGGCACCTTCCTTGTGGAAGATGCAGACAGACGTTTGCCTCTTCAGAAAAACGCTCTGCCGTAAGCGAGCACCATAAGATGCTGAATCTCTGGGAAAGCAGAGCTCCCCAGTGCTGTTGCGGCTATAGATAGGCTGCAGAGGGATAGTGAAGACCAGCAAGAGCTTTCAGGGCTGGCACCTTCCTTGTGGGAGAAGGAGCCAGACGTTTGCCTTTTCAGAAAAAGTTTCTGCCGAGAACGAGCACCGTGACATGCTGAGTCTCTGGGAAAGCAGAGATCCCCAGTGCTGTTGCGGCTAAAGATAGGCTGCAGAGGGATAGTGAAGACCTGCAAGATCATTCAGGGCTGGCACCTGCCTTGTGGGAGAAGGAGCCAGACGTTTGCCTTTTCAGAAAAAGTTTCTGCCGAGAACGAGCACCGTGACATGCGGAGTCTCTGGGAAAGCACAGATCCCCAGTTCTGTTGCGGCTAAAGATAGGCTGCAGAGGGATAGTGAAGACCAGCAAGAGCTTTCAGGGCTGGCACCTTCCTTGTGGGAGAAGGAGCCGTAAGTTTGTCTTTTCAGAAAAAGTTTCTGCCGAGAACGAGCACCGTGACATGCTGAGTCTCTGGGAAAGCAGAGATCCCCAGTGCTGTTGCGGCTAAAGATAGGCTGCAGAGGGATAGTGAAGACCAGCAAGAGCTTTCAGGGCTGGCACCTTCCTTGTGGGAGAAGGAGCCAGACGTTTGCCTTTTCAGAAAAAGTTTCTGCCGAGAACGAGCACCGTGACATGCTGAGTCTCTGGGAAAGCAGAGATCCCCAGTGCTGTTGCGGCTAAAGATAGGCTGCAGAGGGATAGTGAAGACCTGCAAGAGCTTTCAGGGCTGGCACCTTCCTTGTGGGAGAAGGAGCCGTAAGTTTGTCTTTTCAGAAAAAGTTTCTGCCGAGAACGAGCACCGTGACATGCGGAGTCTCTGGGAAAGCACAGATCCCCAGTTCTGTTGCGGCTAAAGATAGGCTGCAGAGGGATAGTGAAGACCAGCAAGAGCTTTCAGGGCTGGCACCTTCCTTGTGGGAGAAGGAGCCAGACGTTTGCCTTTTCAGAAAAAGTTTCTGCCGAGAACGAGCACCGTGACATGCTGAGTGTCTGGGAAAGCAGAGATCCCCAGTGCTGTTGCGGCTAAAGATAGGCTGCAGAGGGATAGTGAAGACCTGCAAGAGCTTTCAGGGCTGGCACCTTCCTTGTGGAAGATGCAGACAGACGTTTGCCTCTTCAGAAAAACGCTCTGCCGTAAGCGAGCACCATAAGATGCTGAATCTCTGGGAAAGCAGAGCTCCCCAGTGCTGTTGCGGCTATAGATAGGCTGCAGAGGGATAGTGAAGACCAGCAAGATCTTTAAGGGCTGGCACCTTCCTTGTGGGAGAAGGAGCCAGACGTTTGCCTTTTCAGAAAAAGTTTCTGCCGAGAACGAGCACCGTGACATGCTGAGTCTCTGGGAAAGCAGAGATCCCCAGTGCTGTTGCGGCTAAAGATAGGCTGCAGAGGGATAGTGAAGACCTGCAAGATCATTCAGGGCTGGCACCTGCCTTGTGGGAGAAGGAGCCAGACGTTTGCCTTTTCAGAAAAAGTTTCTGCCGAGAACGAGCACCGTGACATGCGGAGTCTCTGGGAAAGCACAGATCCCCAGTTCTGTTGCGGCTAAAGATAGGCTGCAGAGGGATAGTGAAGACCAGCAAGAGCTTTCAGGGCTGGCACCTTCCTTGTGGGAGAAGGAGCCGTAAGTTTGTCTTTTCAGAAAAAGTTTCTGCCGAGAACGAGCACCGTGACATGCTGAGTCTCTGGGAAAGCAGAGATCCCCAGTGCTGTTGCGG
Organism: Astur gentilis; assembly: GCF_929443795.1. Lineage (NCBI taxonomy): Eukaryota > Metazoa > Chordata > Aves > Accipitriformes > Accipitridae > Astur > Astur gentilis. The sequence continues at coordinate 4,053,860 of NW_026061008.1, forward strand.
CTAAAGATAGGCTGCAGAGGGATAGTGAAGACCTGCAAGAGCTTTCAGGGCTGGCACCTTCCTTGTGGAAGATGGAGACAGACGTTTGCCTCTTCAGAAAAACGCTCTGCCGTAAGCGAGCACCATAAGATGCTGAATCTCTGGGAAAGCAGAGATCCCCAGTGCTGTTGCGGCTAAAGATAGCCTGCAGAGGGATAGTGAAGACCAGCAAGATCTTTCAGGGCTGGCACCTTCCTTGTGGGAGAAGGAGCCAGACTTTTGCCTTTTCAGAAAAAGTTTCTGCCGAGAACGAGCACCGTGACATGCTGAGTCTCTGGGAAAGCAGAGATCCCCAGTGCTGTTGCGGCTAAAGATAAGCTGCAGAGGGATAGTGAAGACCTGCAAGAGCTTTCAGGGCTGGCACCTTCCTTGTGGGAGAAGGAGCCAGACGTTTGCCTTTTCAGAAAAAGTTTCTGCCGAGAACGAGCACCCTGACATGCTGAGTCTCTGGGAAAGCAGAGATCCCCAGTGCTGTTGCGGCTAAAGATAGGCTGCAGAGGGATAGTGAAGACCAGCAAGAGCTTTCAGGGCTGGCACCTTCCTTGTGGGAGAAGGAGCCAGACGTTTGCCTTTTCAGAAAAAGTTTCTGCCGAGAACGAGCACCGTGACATGCGGAGTCTCTGGGAAAGCACAGATCCCCAGTTCTGTTGCGGCTAAAGATAGGCTGCAGAGGGATAGTGAAGACCAGCAAGAGCTTTCAGGGCTGGCACCTTCCTTGTGGGAGAAGGAGCCAGACGTTTGCCTTTTCAGAAAAACTTTCTGCCGAGAACGAGCACCGTGACATGCTGAGTGTCTGGGAAAGCAGAGATCCCCAGTGCTGTTGCAGCTAAAGATAGGCTGCAGAGGGATAGTGAAGACCTGCAAGAGCTTTCAGGGCTGGCACCTTCCTTGTGGGAGAAGGAGCCGTAAGTTTGTCTTTTCAGAAAAAGTTTCTGCCGAGAACGAGCACCGTGACATGCTGAGTCTCTGGGAAAGCACAGATCCCCAGTTCTGTTGCGGCTAAAGATAGGCTGCAGAGGGATAGTGAAGATCTGCAAGAGCTTTCAGGGCTGGCACCTTCCTTGTGGGAGAAGGAGCCAGATGTTTGCCTTTTCAGAAAAAGTTTCTGCCGAGAACGAGCACCGTGACATGCTGAGTCTCTGGGAAAGCAGAGATCCCCAGTGCTGTTGCGGCTAAAGATAGGCTGCAGAGGGATAGTGAAGACCTGCAAGATCTTTCAGGGCTGGCACCTTCCTTGTGGGAGAAGGAGCCAGACGTTTGCCTTTTGAGAAAAAGTTTCTGCCGAGAACGAACACCGTGACATGCTGAGTCTCTGGGAAAGCACAGATCCCCAGTGCTGTTGCGGCTAAAGATAGGCTGCAGAGGGATAGTGAAGACCAGCAAGAGCTTTCAGGGCTGGCACCTTCCTTGTGGGAGAAGGAGCCGTAAGTTTGTCTTTTCAGAAAAAGTTTCTGCCGAGAACGAGCACCGTGACATGCTGAGTCTCTGGGAAAGCAGAGATCCCCAGTGCTGTTGTGCCTGTGGATAGGCTGCAGAGGGATAGTGAAGACCTGCAAGAGCTTTCAGGGCTGGCACCTTCCTTGTGGGAGAAGGAGCCAGACGTTTGCCTTTTCAGAAAAAGTTTCTGCTGAGAACGAGCACCGTGACATGCTGAGTCTCTGGGAAAGCAGAGATCCCCAGTGCTGTTGCGGCTAAAGATAGGCTGCAGAGGGATAGTGAAGACCTGCAAGAGCTTTCAGGGCTGGCACCTTCCTTGTGGGAGAAGGAGCCAGACGTTTGCCTTTTCAGAAAAAGTTTCTGCCGAGAACGAGCACCGTGACATGCTGAGTCTCTGGGAAAGCACAGATCCCCAGTTCTGTTGCGGCTAAAGATAGGCTGCAGAGGGATAGTGAAGACCAGCAAGAGCTTTCAGGGCTGGCACCTTCCTTGTGGGAGAAGGAGCCAGACGTTTGCCTTTTCAGAAAAAGTTTCTGCCGAGAACGAGCACCGTGACATGCTGAGTGTCTGGGAAAGCAGAGATCCCCAGTGCTGTTGCGGCTAAAGATAGGCTGCAGAGGGATAGTGAAGACCTGCAAGAGCTTTCAGGGCTGGCACCTTCCTTGTGGAAGATGCAGACAGACGTTTGCCTCTTCAGAAAAACGCTCTGCCGTAAGCGAGCACCATAAGATGCTGAATCTCTGGGAAAGCAGAGCTCCCCAGTGCTGTTGCGGCTATAGATAGGCTGCAGAGGGATAGTGAAGACCAGCAAGATCTTTAAGGGCTGGCACCTTCCTTGTGGGAGAAGGAGCCAGACGTTTGCCTTTTCAGAAAAAGTTTCTGCCGAGAACGAGCACCGTGACATGCTGAGTCTCTGGGAAAGCAGAGATCCCCAGTGCTGTTGCGGCTAAAGATAGGCTGCAGAGGGATAGTGAAGACCTGCAAGATCATTCAGGGCTGGCACCTGCCTTGTGGGAGAAGGAGCCAGACGTTTGCCTTTTCAGAAAAAGTTTCTGCCGAGAACGAGCACCGTGACATGCGGAGTCTCTGGGAAAGCACAGATCCCCAGTTCTGTTGCGGCTAAAGATAGGCTGCAGAGGGATAGTGAAGACCAGCAAGAGCTTTCAGGGCTGGCACCTTCCTTGTGGGAGAAGGAGCCGTAAGTTTGTCTTTTCAGAAAAAGTTTCTGCCGAGAACGAGCACCGTGACATGCTGAGTCTCTGGGAAAGCAGAGATCCCCAGTGCTGTTGCGGCTAAAGATAGGCTGCAGAGGGATAGTGAAGACCTGCAAGAGCTTTCAGGGCTGGCACCTTCCTTGTGGAAGATGGAGACAGACGTTTGCCTCTTCAGAAAAACGCTCTGCCGTAAGCGAGCACCATAAGATGCTGAATCTCTGGGAAAGCAGAGATCCCCAGTTCTGTTGCGGCTAAATATAGGCTGCAGAGGGATAGTGAAGACCAGCAAGAGCTTTCAGGGCTGGCACCTTCCTTGTGGGAGAAGGAGCCAGACTTTTGCCTTTTCAGAAAAAGTTTCTGCCGAGAACGAGCACCGTGACATGCTGAGTCTCTGGGAAAGCAGAGATCCCCAGTGCTGTTGCGGCTAAAGATAAGCTGCAGAGGGATAGTGAAGACCTGCAAGAGCTTTCAGGGCTGGCACCTTCCTTGTGGGAGAAGGAGCCAGACGTTTGCCTTTTCAGAAAAAGTTTCTGCCGAGAACGAGCACCCTGACATGCTGAGTCTCTGGGAAAGCAGAGATCCCCAGTGCTGTTGCGGCTAAAGATAGGCTGCAGAGGGATAGTGAAGACCAGCAAGAGCTTTCAGGGCTGGCACCTTCCTTGTGGGAGAAGGAGCCAGACGTTTGCCTTTTCAGAAAAAGTTTCTGCCGAGAACGAGCACCGTGACATGCGGAGTCTCTGGGAAAGCACAGATCCCCAGTTCTGTTGCGGCTAAAGATAGGCTGCAGAGGGATAGTGAAGACCAGCAAGAGCTTTCAGGGCTGGCACCTTCCTTGTGGGAGAAGGAGCCAGACGTTTGCCTTTTCAGAAAAACTTTCTGCCGAGAACGAGCACCGTGACATGCTGAGTGTCTGGGAAAGCAGAGATCCCCAGTGCTGTTGCAGCTAAAGATAGGCTGCAGAGGGATAGTGAAGACCTGCAAGAGCTTTCAGGGCTGGCACCTTCCTTGTGGGAGAAGGAGCCGTAAGTTTGTCTTTTCAGAAAAAGTTTCTGCCGAGAACGAGCACCGTGACATGCTGAGTCTCTGGGAAAGCACAGATCCCCAGTTCTGTTGCGGCTAAAGATAGGCTGCAGAGGGATAGTGAAGATCTGCAAGAGCTTTCAGGGCTGGCACCTTCCTTGTGGGAGAAGGAGCCAGATGTTTGCCTTTTCAGAAAAAGTTTCTGCCGAGAACGAGCACCGTGACATGCTGAGTCTCTGGGAAAGCAGAGATCCCCAGTGCTGTTGCGGCTAAAGATAGGCTGCAGAGGGATAGTGAAGACCTGCAAGATCTTTCAGGGCTGGCACCTTCCTTGTGGGAGAAGGAGCCAGACGTTTGCCTTTTGAGAAAAAGTTTCTGCCGAGAACGAGCACCGTGACATGCTGAGTCTCTGGGAAAGCACAGATCCCCAGTGCTGTTGCGGCTAAAGATAGGCTGCAGAGGGATAGTGAAGACCAGCAAGAGCTTTCAGGGCTGGCACCTTCCTTGTGGGAGAAGGAGCCGTAAGTTTGTCTTTTCAGAAAAAGTTTCTGCCGAGAACGAGCACCGTGACATGCTGAGTGTCTGGGAAAGCAGAGATCCCCAGTGCTGTTGTGCCTGTGGATAGGCTGCAGAGGGATAGTGAAGACCTGCAAGAGCTTTCAGGGCTGGCACCTTCCTTGTGGGAGAAGGAGCCAGACGTTTGCCTTTTCAGAAAAAGTTTCTGCTGAGAACGAGCACCGTGACATGCTGAGTCTCTGGGAAAGCAGAGATCCCCAGTGCTGTTGCGGCTAAAGATAGGCTGCAGAGGGATAGTGAAGACCTGCAAGAGCTTTCAGGGCTGGCACCTTCCTTGTGGGAGAAGGAGCCAGACGTTTGCCTTTTCAGAAAAAGTTTCTGCCGAGAACGAGCACCGTGACATGCGGAGTCTCTGGGAAAGCACAGATCCCCAGTGATGTTGCGGCTAAAGATAGGCTGCAGAGGGATAGTGAAGACCAGCAAGAGCTTTCAGGGCTGGCACCTTCCTTGTGGGAGAAGGAGCCAGACATTTGCCTTTTCAGAAAAAGTTTCTGCCGAGAACGAGCACCGTGACATGCTGAGTCTCTGGGAAAGCAGAGATCCCCAGTGATGTTGTGCCTGTGGATAGGCTGCAGGGGGACGGTGAAGACCAGCAAGATCTTTAAGGGCTGGCACCTTCCTTGTGGGAAAAGGAGCCAGACGTTTGCCTTTTCAGAAAAAGTTTCTGCCGAGAACGAGCACCGTGACATGCTGAGTCTCTGGGAAAGCACAGATCCCCAGTTCTGTTGCGGCTAAAGATAGGCTGCAGAGGGATAGTGAAGACCTGCAAGATCTTTCAGGGCTGGCACCTTCCTTGTGGGAGAAGGAGCCAGACGTTTGCCTTTTCAGAAAAAGTTTCTGCCGAGAACGAGCACCGTGACATGCGGAGTCTCTGGGAAAGCACAGATCCCCAGTTCTGTTGCGGCTAAAGATAGGCTGCAGAGGGATAGTGAAGACCAGCAAGAGCTTTCAGGGCTGGCACCTTCCTTGTGGGAGAAGGAGCCGTAAGTTTGTCTTTTCAGAAAAAGTTTCTGCCGAGAACGAGCACCGTGACATGCGGAGTCTCTGGGAAAGCAGAGATCCCCAGTGCTGTTGTGCCTGTGGATAGGCTGCAGGGGGACGGTGAAGACCAGCAAGATCTTTAAGGGCTGGCACCTTCCTTGTGGGAGAAGGAGCCAGACGTTTGCCTTTTCAGAAAAAGTTTCTGCCGAGAACGAGCACCGTGACATGCTGAGTCTCTGGGAAAGCAGAGATCCCCAGTGCTGTTGCGGCTAAAGATAGGCTGCAGAGGGATAGTGAAGACCTGCAAGAGCTTTCAGGGCTGGCACCTTCCTTGTGGAAGATGGAGACAGACGTTTGCCTCTTCAGAAAAACGCTCTGCCGTAAGCGAGCACCATAAGATGCTGAATCTCTGGGAAAGCAGAGCTCCCCAGTGCTGTTGCGGCTATAGATAGGCTGCAGAGGGATAGTGAAGACCAGCAAGATCTTTCAGGGCTGGCACCTTCCTTGTGGGAGAAGGAGCCGTAAGTTTGTCTTTTCAGAAAAAGTTTCTGCCGAGAACGAGCACCGTGACATGCTGAGTCTCTGGGAAAGCAGAGATCCCCAGTGCTGTTGCGGCTAAAGATAGGCTGCAGAGGGATAGTGAAGACCAGCAAGATCTTTCAGGGCTGGCACCTTCCTTGTGGGAGAAGGAGCCGTAAGTTTGTCTTTTCAGAAAAAGTTTCTGCCGAGAACGAGCACCGTGACATGCTGAGTCTCTGGGAAAGCAGAGATCCCCAGTGCTGTTGCGGCTAAAGATAGGCTGCAGAGGGATAGTGAAGACCTGCAAGAGCTTTCAGGGCTGGCACCTTCCTTGTGGAAGATGGAGCCAGACGTTTGCCTCTTCAGAAAAACGCTCTGCCGTAAGCGAGCACCATAAGATGCTGAATCTCTGGGAAAGCAGAGATCCCCAGTGCTGTTGCGGCTAAAGATAGCCTGCAGAGGGATAGTGAAGACCAGCAAGATCTTTCAGGGCTGGCACCTTCCTTGTGGGAGAAGGAGCCAGACATTTGCCTTTTCAGAAAAAGTTTCTGCCGAGAACGAGCACCGTGACATGCTGAGTGTCTGGGAAAGCAGAGATCCCCAGTGCTGTTGCGGCTAAAGATAGGCTGCAGAGGGATAGTGAAGACCTGCAAGATCTTTCAGGGCTGGCACCTGCCTTGTGGGAGAAGGAGCCAGACGTTTGCCTTTTCAGAAAAAGTTTCTGCCGAGAACGAGCACCGTGACATGCGGAGTCTCTGGGAAAGCACAGATCCCCAGTTCTGTTGCGGCTAAAGATAGGCTGCAGAGGGATAGTGAAGACCTGCAAGAGCTTTCAGGGCTGGCACCTTCCTTGTGGGAGAAGGAGCCAGACGTTTGCCTTTTCAGAAAAAGTTTCTGCCGAGAACGAGCACCGTGACATGCTGAGTCTCTGGGAAAGCAGAGATCCCCAGTGATGTTGTGCCTGTGGATAGGCTGCAGAGGGATAGTGAAGACCTGCAAGAGCTTTCAGGGCTGGCACCTTCCTTGTGGGAGAAGGAGCCAGACGTTTGCCTTTTCAGAAAAAGTTTCTGCCGAGAACGAGCACCGTGACATGCTGAGTCTCTGGGAAAGCAGAGATCCCCAGTGCTGTTGTGCCTGTGGATAAGCTGCAGAGGGATAGTGAAGACCAGCAAGATCTTTAAGGGCTGGCACCTTCCTTGTGGGAGAAGGAGCCAGACGTTTGCCTTTTCAGAAAAAGTTTCTGCCGAGAACGAGCACCGTGACATGCTGAGTCTCTGGGAAAGCAGAGATCCCCAGTGCTGTTGCGGCTAAAGATAGGCTGCAGAGGGATAGTGAAGACCTGCAAGAGCTTTCAGGGCTGGCACCTTCCTTGTGGGAGAAGGAGCCAGACGTTTGCCTTTTCAGAAAAAGTTTCTGCCGAGAACGAGCACCGTGACATGCTGAGTCTCTGGGAAAGCAGAGATCCCCAGTGCTGTTGCGGCTAAAGATAGGCTGCAGAGGGATAGTGAAGACCTGCAAGATCATTCAGGGCTGGCACCTTCCTTGTGGGAGAAGGAGCCAGACGTTTGCCTTTTCAGAAAAAGTTTCTGCCGAGAACGAGCACCGTGACATGCGGAGTCTCTGGGAAAGCACAGATCCCCAGTTCTGTTGCGGCTAAAGATAGGCTGCAGAGGGATAGTGAAGACCAGCAAGAGCTTTCAGGGCTGGCACCTTCCTTGTGGGAGAAGGAGCCAGACGTTTGCCTTTTCAGAAAAACTTTCTGCCGAGAACGAGCACCGTGACATGCTGAGTGTCTGGGAAAGCAGAGATCCCCAGTGCTGTTGCAGCTAAAGATAGGCTGCAGAGGGATAGTGAAGACCTGCAAGAGCTTTCAGGGCTGGCACCTTCCTTGTGGGAGAAGGAGCCGTAAGTTTGTCTTTTCAGAAAAAGTTTCTGCCGAGAACGAGCACCGTGACATGCTGAGTCTCTGGGAAAGCACAGATCCCCAGTTCTGTTGCGGCTAAAGATAGGCTGCAGAGGGATAGTGAAGATCTGCAAGAGCTTTCAGGGCTGGCACCTTCCTTGTGGGAGAAGGAGCCAGATGTTTGCCTTTTCAGAAAAAGTTTCTGCCGAGAACGAGCACCGTGACATGCTGAGTCTCTGGGAAAGCAGAGATCCCCAGTGCTGTTGCGGCTAAAGATAGGCTGCAGAGGGATAGTGAAGACCTGCAAGATCTTTCAGGGCTGGCACCTTCCTTGTGGGAGAAGGAGCCAGACGTTTGCCTTTTGAGAAAAAGTTTCTGCCGAGAACGAGCACCGTGACATGCTGAGTCTCTGGGAAAGCACAGATCCCCAGTGCTGTTGCGGCTAAAGATAGGCTGCAGAGGGATAGTGAAGACCAGCAAGAGCTTTCAGGGCTGGCACCTTCCTTGTGGGAGAAGGAGCCGTAAGTTTGTCTTTTCAGAAAAAGTTTCTGCCGAGAACGAGCACCGTGACATGCTGAGTGTCTGGGAAAGCAGAGATCCCCAGTGCTGTTGTGCCTGTGGATAGGCTGCAGAGGGATAGTGAAGACCTGCAAGAGCTTTCAGGGCTGGCACCTTCCTTGTGGGAGAAGGAGCCAGACGTTTGCCTTTTCAGAAAAAGTTTCTGCTGAGAACGAGCACCGTGACATGCTGAGTCTCTGGGAAAGCAGAGATCCCCAGTGCTGTTGCGGCTAAAGATAGGCTGCAGAGGGATAGTGAAGACCTGCAAGAGCTTTCAGGGCTGGCACCTTCCTTGTGGGAGAAGGAGCCAGACGTTTGCCTTTTCAGAAAAAGTTTCTGCCGAGAACGAGCACCGTGACATGCTGAGTCTCTGGGAAAGCACAGATCCCCAGTTCTGTTGCGGCTAAAGATAGGCTGCAGAGGGATAGTGAAGACCAGCAAGAGCTTTCAGGGCTGGCACCTTCCTTGTGGGAGAAGGAGCCAGACATTTGCCTTTTCAGAAAAAGTTTCTGCCGAGAACGAGCACCGTGACATGCTGAGTCTCTGGGAAAGCAGAGATCCCCAGTGATGTTGTGCCTGTGGATAGGCTGCAGGGGGACGGTGAAGACCAGCAAGATCTTTAAGGGCTGGCACCTTCCTTGTGGGAAAAGGAGCCAGACGTTTGCCTTTTCAGAAAAAGTTTCTGCCGAGAACGAGCACCGTGACATGCTGAGTCTCTGGGAAAGCACAGATCCCCAGTTCTGTTGCGGCTAAAGATAGGCTGCAGAGGGATAGTGAAGACCTGCAAGATCTTTCAGGGCTGGCACCTTCCTTGTGGGAGAAGGAGCCAGACGTTTGCCTTTTCAGAAAAAGTTTCTGCCGAGAACGAGCACCGTGACATGCGGAGTCTCTGGGAAAGCACAGATCCCCAGTTCTGTTGCGGCTAAAGATAGGCTGCAGAGGGATAGTGAAGACCAGCAAGAGCTTTCAGGGCTGGCACCTTCCTTGTGGGAGAAGGAGCCGTAAGTTTGTCTTTTCAGAAAAAGTTTCTGCCGAGAACGAGCACCGTGACATGCGGAGTCTCTGGGAAAGCACAGATCCCCAGTGCTGTTGTGCCTGTGGATAGGCTGCAGGGGGACGGTGAAGACCAGCAAGATCTTTAAGGGCTGGCACCTTCCTTGTGGGAGAAGGAGCCAGACGTTTGCCTTTTCAGAAAAAGTTTCTGCCGAGAACGAGCACCGTGACATGCTGAGTCTCTGGGAAAGCAGAGATCCCCAGTGCTGTTGCGGCTAAAGATAGGCTGCAGAGGGATAGTGAAGACCTGCAAGAGCTTTCAGGGCTGGCACCTTCCTTGTGGAAGATGGAGACAGACGTTTGCCTCTTCAGAAAAACGCTCTGCCGTAAGCGAGCACCATAAGATGCTGAATCTCTGGGAAAGCAGAGCTCCCCAGTGCTGTTGCGGCTATAGATAGGCTGCAGAGGGATAGTGAAGACCAGCAAGATCTTTCAGGGCTGGCACCTTCCTTGTGGGAGAAGGAGCCGTAAGTTTGTCTTTTCAGAAAAAGTTTCTGCCGAGAACGAGCACCGTGACATGCTGAGTCTCTGGGAAAGCAGAGATCCCCAGTGCTGTTGCGGCTAAAGATAGGCTGCAGAGGGATAGTGAAGACCAGCAAGATCTTTCAGGGCTGGCACCTTCCTTGTGGGAGAAGGAGCCGTAAGTTTGTCTTTTCAGAAAAAGTTTCTGCCGAGAACGAGCACCGTGACATGCTGAGTCTCTGGGAAAGCAGAGATCCCCAGTGCTGTTGCGGCTAAAGATAGGCTGCAGAGGGATAGTGAAGACCTGCAAGAGCTTTCAGGGCTGGCACCTTCCTTGTGGAAGATGGAGCCAGACGTTTGCCTCTTCAGAAAAACGCTCTGCCGTAAGCGAGCACCATAAGATGCTGAATCTCTGGGAAAGCAGAGATCCCCAGTGCTGTTGCGGCTAAAGATAGCCTGCAGAGGGATAGTGAAGACCAGCAAGATCTTTCAGGGCTGGCACCTTCCTTGTGGGAGAAGGAGCCAGACGTTTGCCTTTTCAGAAAAAGTTTCTGCCGAGAACGAGCACCGTGACATGCTGAGTGTCTGGGAAAGCAGAGATCCCCAGTGCTGTTGCGGCTAAAGATAGGCTGCAGAGGGATAGTGAAGACCTGCAAGATCTTTCAGGGCTGGCACCTGCCTTGTGGGAGAAGGAGCCAGACGTTTGCCTTTTCAGAAAAAGTTTCTGCCGAGAACGAGCACCATGACATGCGGAGTCTCTGGGAAAGCACAGATCCCCAGTTCTGTTGCGGCTAAAGATAGGCTGCAGAGGGATAGTGAAGACCTGCAAGAGCTTTCAGGGCTGGCACCTTCCTTGTGGGAGAAGGAGCCAGACGTTTGCCTTTTCAGAAAAAGTTTCTGCCGAGAACGAGCACCGTGACATGCTGAGTCTCTGGGAAAGCAGAGATCCCCAGTGATGTTGTGCCTGTGGATAGGCTGCAGAGGGATAGTGAAGACCTGCAAGACCTTTCAGGGCTGGCACCTTCCTTGTGGGAGAAGGAGCCAGACGTTTGCCTTTTCAGAAAAAGTTTCTGCCGAGAACGAGCACCGTGACATGCGGAGTCTCTGGGAAAGCAGAGATCCCCAGTGCTGTTGTGCCTGTGGATAAGCTGCAGAGGGATAGTGAAGACCAGCAAGATCTTTAAGGGCTGGCACCTTCCTTGTGGGAGAAGGAGCCAGACGTTTGCCTTTTCAGAAAAAGTTTCTGCCGAGAACGAGCACCGTGACATGCGGAGTCTCTGGGAAAGCAGAGATCCCCAGTGCTGTTGCGGCTAAAGATAGGCTGCAGAGGGATAGTGAAGACCTGCAAGAGCTTTCAGGGCTGGCACCTTCCTTGTGGGAGAAGGAGCCAGACGTTTGCCTTTTCAGAAAAAGTTTCTGCCGAGAACGAGCACCGTGACATGCTGAGTCTCTGGGAAAGCAGAGATCCCCAGTGCTGTTGCGGCTAAAGATAGGCTGCAGAGGGATAGTGAAGACCTGCAAGATCATTCAGGGCTGGCACCTTCCTTGTGGGAGAAGGAGCCAGACGTTTGCCTTTTCAGAAAAAGTTTCTGCCGAGAACGAGCACCGTGACATGCGGAGACTCTGGGAAAGCACAGATCCCCAGTTCTGTTGCGGCTAAAGATAGGCTGCAGAGGGATAGTGAAGACCTGCAAGAGCTTTCAGGGCTGGCACCTTCCTTGTGGGAGAAGGAGCCAGACGTTTGCCTTTTCAGAAAAAGTTTCTGCCGAGAACGAGCACCGTGACATGCTGAGTCTCTGGGAAAGCAGAGATCCCCAGTGCTGTTGTGCCTGTGGATAGGCTGCAGAGGGATAGTGAAGACCTGCAAGAGCTTTCAGGGCTGGCACCTTCCTTGTGGGAGAAGGAGCCAGACGTTTGCCTTTTCAGAAAAAGTTTCTGCCGAGAACGAGCACCGTGACATGCTGAGTCTCTGGGAAAGCAGAGATCCCCAGTGCTGTTGCGGCTAAAGATAGGCTGCAGAGGGATAGTGAAGACCTGCAAGAGCTTTCAGGGCTGGCACCTTCCTTGTGGGAGAAGGAGCCAGACGTTTGCCTTTTCAGAAAAAGTTTCTGCCGAGAACGAGCACCGTGACATGCTGAGTCTCTGGGAAAGCAGAGATCCCCAGTGCTGTTGCGGCTAAAGATAGGCTGCAGAGGGATAGTGAAGACCAGCAAGAGCTTTCAGGGCTGGCACCTTCCTTGTGGGAGAAGGAGCCAGACGTTTGCCTTTTCAGAAAAAGTTTCTGCCGAGAACGAGCACCGTGACATGCGGAGTCTCTGGGAAAGCACAGATCCCCAGTTCTGTTGCGGCTAAAGATAGGCTGCAGAGGGATAGTGAAGACCAGCAAGAGCTTTCAGGGCTGGCACCTTCCTTGTGGGAGAAGGAGCCAGACGTTTGCCTTTTCAGAAAAAGTTTCTGCCGAGAACGAGCACCGTGACATGCGGAGTCTCTGGGAAAGCACAGATCCCCAGTTCTGTTGCGGCTAAAGATAGGCTGCAGAGGGATAGTGAAGACCAGCAAGATCTTTAAGGGCTGGCACCTTCCTTGTGGGAGAAGGAGCCAGACGTTTGCCTTTTCAGAAAAAGTTTCTGCCGAGAACGAGCACCGTGACATGCTGAGTCTCTGGGAAAGCAGAGATCCCCAGTGCTGTTGCGGCTAAAGATAGGCTGCAGAGGGATAGTGAAGACCTGCAAGAGCTTTCAGGGCTGGCACCTTCCTTGTGGGAGAAGGAGCCAGACGTTTGCCTTTTCAGAAAAAGTTTCTGCCGAGAACGAGCACCGTGACATGCGGAGTCTCTGGGAAAGCACAGAGCCCCAGTTCTGTTGCGGCTAAAGATAGGCTGCAGAGGGATAGTGAAGACCAGCAAGAGCTTTCAGGGCTGGCACCTTCCTTGTGGGAGAAGGAGCCGTAAGTTTGTCTTTTCAGAAAAAGTTTCTGCCGAGAACGAGCACCGTGACATGCGGAGTCTCTGGGAAAGCAGAGATCCCCAGTGCTGTTGTGCCTGTGGATAGGCTGCAGGGGGACGGTGAAGACCAGCAAGATCTTTAAGGGCTGGCACCTTCCTTGTGGGAGAAGGAGCCAGACGTTTGCCTTTTCAGAAAAAGTTTCTGCCGAGAACGAGCACCGTGACATGCGGAGTCTCTGGGAAAGCAGAGATCCCCAGTGCTGTTGCGGCTAAAGATAGGCTGCAGAGGGATAGTGAAGACCTGCAAGAGCTTTCAGGGCTGGCACCTTCCTTGTGGGAGAAGGAGCCAGACGTTTGCCTTTTCAGAAAAAGTTTCTGCCGAGAACGAGCACCGTGACATGCTGAGTCTCTGGGAAAGCAGAGATCCCCAGTGCTGTTGCGGCTAAAGATAGGCTGCAGAGGGATAGTGAAGGCCTGCAAGAGCTTTCAGGGCTGGCACCTTCCTTGTGGGAGAAGGAGCCAGACGTTTGCCTTTTCAGAAAAAGTTTCTGCCGAGAACGAGCACCGTGACATGCGGAGACTCTGGGAAAGCACAGATCCCCAGTTCTGTTGCGGCTAAAGATAGGCTGCAGAGGGATAGTGAAGACCTGCAAGAGCTTTCAGGGCTGGCACCTTCCTTGTGGGAGAAGGAGCCAGACGTTTGCCTTTTCAGAAAAAGTTTCTGCCGAGAACGAGCACCGTGACATGCTGAGTCTCTGGGAAAGCAGAGATCCCCAGTGATGTTGTGCCTGTGGATAGGCTGCAGAGGGATAGTGAAGACCAGCAAGAGCTTTCAGGGCTGGCACCTTCCTTGTGGGAGAAGGAGCCGTAAGTTTGTCTTTTCAGAAAAAGTTTCTGCCGAGAACGAGCACCGTGACATGCTGAGTCTCTGGGAAAGCAGAGATCCCCAGTGCTGTTGTGCCTGTGGATAAGCTGCAGGGGGACAGTGAAGACCAGCAAGATCTTTAAGGGCTGGCACCTTCCTTGTGGGAGAAGGAGCCAGACGTTTGCCTTTTCAGAAAAAGTTTCTGCCGAGAACGAGCACCGTGACATGCTGAGTCTCTGGGAAAGCAGAGATCCCCAGTGCTGTTGCGGCTAAAGATAGGCTGCAGAGGGATAGTGAAGACCTGCAAGAGCTTTCAGGGCTGGCACCTTCCTTGTGGGAGAAGGAGCCGTAAGTTTGTCTTTTCAGAAAAAGTTTCTGCCGAGAACGAGCACCGTGACATGCTGAGTCTCTGGGAAAGCAGAGATCCCCAGTGCTGTTGTGCCTGTGGATAGGCTGCAGAGGGATAGTGAAGACCTGCAAGAGCTTTCAGGGCTGGCACCTTCCTTGTGGGAGAAGGAGCCAGACGTTTGCCTTTTCAGAAAAAGTTTCTGCCGAGAACGAGCACCGTGACATGCGGAGTCTCTGGGAAAGCAGAGATCCCCAGTGCTGTTGTGCCTGTGGATAAGCTGCAGGGGGACAGTGAAGACCAGCAAGATCTTTCAGGGCTGGCACCTTCCTTGTGGGAGAAGGAGCCAGACGTTTGCCTTTTCAGAAAAAGTTTCTGCCGAGAACGAGCACCGTGACATGCTGAGTCTCTGGGAAAGCAGAGATCCCCAGTGCTGTTGCGGCTAAAGATAGGCTGCAGAGGGATAGTGAAGACCTGCAAGAGCTTTCAGGGCTGGCACCTTCCTTGTGGGAGAAGGAGCCAGACGTTTGCCTTTTCAGAAAAAGTTTCTGCCGAGAACGAGCACCGTGACATGCTGAGTCTCTGGGAAAGCAGAGATCCCCAGTGATGTTGTGCCTGTGGATAGGCTGCAGAGGGATAGTGAAGACCAGCAAGAGCTTTCAGGGCTGGCACCTTCCTTGTGGGAGAAGGAGCCAGACGTTTGCCTTTTCAGAAAAAGTTTCTGCCGAGAACGAGCACCGTGACATGCTGAGTCTCTGGGAAAGCAGAGATCCCCAGTGCTGTTGTGCCTGTGGATAGGCTGCAGAGGGATAGTGAAGACCTGCAAGAGCTTTCAGGGCTGGCACCTTCCTTGTGGGAGAAGGAGCCAGACGTTTGCCTTTTCAGAAAAAGTTTCTGCCGAGAACGAGCACCGTGACATGCGGAGTCTCTGGGAAAGCAGAGATCCCCAGTGCTGTTGTGCCTGTGGATAAGCTGCAGGGGGACAGTGAAGACCAGCAAGATCTTTAAGGGCTGGCACCTTCCTTGTGGGAGAAGGAGCCAGACGTTTGCCTTTTCAGAAAAAGTTTCTGCCGAGAACGAGCACCGTGACATGCTGAGTCTCTGGGAAAGCAGAGATCCCCAGTGCTGTTGCGGCTAAAGATAGGCTGCAGAGGGATAGTGAAGACCTGCAAGAGCTTTCAGGGCTGGCACCTTCCTTGTGGGAGAAGGAGCCAGACGTTTGCCTTTTCAGAAAAAGTTTCTGCCGAGAACGAGCACCGTGACATGCTGAGTCTCTGGGAAAGCAGAGATCCCCAGTGCTGTTGCGGCTAAAGATAGGCTGCAGAGGGATAGTGAAGACCTGCAAGATCATTCAGGGCTGGCACCTTCCTTGTGGGAGAAGGAGCCAGACGTTTGCCTTTTCAGAAAAAGTTTCTGCCGAGAACGAGCACCGTGACATGCGGAGACTCTGGGAAAGCACAGATCCCCAGTTCTGTTGCGGCTAAAGATAGGCTGCAGAGGGATAGTGAAGACCTGCAAGAGCTTTCAGGGCTGGCACCTTCCTTGTGGGAGAAGGAGCCAGACGTTTGCCTTTTCAGAAAAAGTTTCTGCCGAGAACGAGCACCGTGACATGCTGAGTCTCTGGGAAAGCAGAGATCCCCAGTGCTGTTGTGCCTGTGGATAGGCTGCAGAGGGATAGTGAAGACCTGCAAGAGCTTTCAGGGCTGGCACCTTCCTTGTGGGAGAAGGAGCCAGACGTTTGCCTTTTCAGAAAAAGTTTCTGCCGAGAACGAGCACCGTGACATGCTGAGTCTCTGGGAAAGCAGAGATCCCCAGTGCTGTTGCGGCTAAAGATAGGCTGCAGAGGGATAGTGAAGACCTGCAAGAGCTTTCAGGGCTGGCACCTTCCTTGTGGGAGAAGGAGCCAGACGTTTGCCTTTTCAGAAAAAGTTTCTGCCGAGAACGAGCACCGTGACATGCTGAGTCTCTGGGAAAGCAGAGATCCCCAGTGCTGTTGCGGCTAAAGATAGGCTGCAGAGGGATAGTGAAGACCAGCAAGAGCTTTCAGGGCTGGCACCTTCCTTGTGGGAGAAGGAGCCAGACGTTTGCCTTTTCAGAAAAAGTTTCTGCCGAGAACGAGCACCGTGACATGCGGAGTCTCTGGGAAAGCACAGATCCCCAGTTCTGTTGCGGCTAAAGATAGGCTGCAGAGGGATAGTGAAGACCAGCAAGAGCTTTCAGGGCTGGCACCTTCCTTGTGGGAGAAGGAGCCAGACGTTTGCCTTTTCAGAAAAAGTTTCTGCCGAGAACGAGCACCGTGACATGCGGAGTCTCTGGGAAAGCACAGATCCCCAGTTCTGTTGCGGCTAAAGATAGGCTGCAGAGGGATAGTGAAGACCAGCAAGATCTTTAAGGGCTGGCACCTTCCTTGTGGGAGAAGGAGCCAGACGTTTGCCTTTTCAGAAAAAGTTTCTGCCGAGAACGAGCACCGTGACATGCGGAGTCTCTGGGAAAGCAGAGATCCCCAGTGCTGTTGTGCCTGTGGATAAGCTGCAGGGGGACAGTGAAGACCAGCAAGATCTTTAAGGGCTGGCACCTTCCTTGTGGGAGAAGGAGCCAGACGTTTGCCTTTTCAGAAAAAGTTTCTGCCGAGAACGAGCACCGTGACATGCTGAGTCTCTGGGAAAGCAGAGATCCCCAGTGCTGTTGCGGCTAAAGATAGGCTGCAGAGGGATAGTGAAGACCAGCAAGAGCTTTCAGGGCTGGCACCTTCCTTGTGGGAGAAGGAGCCGTAAGTTTGTCTTTTCAGAAAAAGTTTCTGCCGAGAACGAGCACCGTGACATGCGGAGTCTCTGGGAAAGCAGAGATCCCCAGTGCTGTTGTGCCTGTGGATAGGCTGCAGGGGGACGGTGAAGACCAGCAAGATCTTTAAGGGCTGGCACCTTCCTTGTGGGAGAAGGAGCCAGACGTTTGCCTTTTCAGAAAAAGTTTCTGCCGAGAACGAGCACCGTGACATGCGGAGACTCTGGGAAAGCACAGATCCCCAGTTCTGTTGCGGCTAAAGATAGGCTGCAGAGGGATAGTGAAGACCTGCAAGATCTTTAAGGGCTGGCACCTTCCTTGTGGGAGAAGGAGCCAGACGTTTGCCTTTTCAGAAAAAGTTTCTGCCGAGAACGAGCACCGTGACATGCTGAGTCTCTGGGAAAGCAGAGATCCCCAGTGCTGTTGCGGCTAAAGATAGGCTGCAGAGGGATAGTGAAGACCTGCAAGAGCTTTCAGGGCTGGCACCTTCCTTGTGGGAGAAGGAGCCAGACGTTTGCCTTTTCAGAAAAAGTTTCTGCCGAGAACGAGCACCATGACATGCGGAGTCTCTGGGAAAGCACAGAGCCCCAGTTCTGTTGCGGCTAAAGATAGGCTGCAGAGGGATAGTGAAGACCAGCAAGAGCTTTCAGGGCTGGCACCTTCCTTGTGGGAGAAGGAGCCGTAAGTTTGTCTTTTCAGAAAAAGTTTCTGCCGAGAACGAGCACCGTGACATGCGGAGTCTCTGGGAAAGCAGAGATCCCCAGTGATGTTGTGCCTGTGGATAGGCTGCAGAGGGATAGTGAAGACCAGCAAGAGCTTTCAGGGCTGGCACCTTCCTTGTGGGAGAAGGAGCCGTAAGTTTGTCTTTTCAGAAAAAGTTTCTGCCGAGAACGAGCACCGTGACATGCTGAGTCTCTGGGAAAGCAGAGATCCCCAGTGCTGTTGTGCCTGTGGATAAGCTGCAGGGGGACAGTGAAGACCAGCAAGATCTTTAAGGGCTGGCACCTTCCTTGTGGGAGAAGGAGCCAGACGTTTGCCTTTTCAGAAAAAGTTTCTGCCGAGAACGAGCACCGTGACATGCTGAGTCTCTGGGAAAGCAGAGATCCCCAGTGCTGTTGCGGCTAAAGATAGGCTGCAGAGGGATAGTGAAGACCTGCAAGAGCTTTCAGGGCTGGCACCTTCCTTGTGGGAGAAGGAGCCGTAAGTTTGTCTTTTCAGAAAAAGTTTCTGCCGAGAACGAGCACCGTGACATGCTGAGTCTCTGGGAAAGCAGAGATCCCCAGTGCTGTTGTGCCTGTGGATAGGCTGCAGAGGGATAGTGAAGACCTGCAAGAGCTTTCAGGGCTGGCACCTTCCTTGTGGGAGAAGGAGCCAGACGTTTGCCTTTTCAGAAAAAGTTTCTGCCGAGAACGAGCACCGTGACATGCTGAGTCTCTGGGAAAGCAGAGATCCCCAGTGCTGTTGTGCCTGTGGATAGGCTGCAGAGGGATAGTGAAGACCTGCAAGAGCTTTCAGGGCTGGCACCTTCCTTGTGGGAGAAGGAGCCAGACGTTTGCCTTTTCAGAAAAAGTTTCTGCCGAGAACGAGCACCGTGACATGCTGAGTCTCTGGGAAAGCAGAGATCCCCAGTGCTGTTGTGCCTGTGGATAGGCTGCAGAGGGATAGTGAAGACCTGCAAGAGCTTTCAGGGCTGGCACCTTCCTTGTGGGAGAAGGAGCCAGACGTTTGCCTTTTCAGAAAAAGTTTCTGCCGAGAACGAGCACCGTGACATGCTGAGTCTCTGGGAAAGCAGAGATCCCCAGTGCTGTTGCGGCTAAAGATAGGCTGCAGAGGGATAGTGAAGACCAGCAAGAGCTTTCAGGGCTGGCACCTTCCTTGTGGGAGAAGGAGCCAGACGTTTGCCTTTTCAGAAAAAGTTTCTGCCGAGAACGAGCACCGTGACATGCTGAGTCTCTGGGAAAGCAGAGATCCCCAGTGCTGTTGCGGCTAAAGATAGGCTGCAGAGGGATAGTGAAGACCAGCAAGAGCTTTCAGGGCTGGCACCTTCCTTGTGGGAGAAGGAGCCAGACGTTTGCCTTTTCAGAAAAAGTTTCTGCCGAGAACGAGCACCGTGACATGCGGAGTCTCTGGGAAAGCACAGATCCCCAGTTCTGTTGCGGCTAAAGATAGGCTGCAGAGGGATAGTGAAGACCAGCAAGAGCTTTCAGGGCTGGCACCTTCCTTGTGGGAGAAGGAGCCAGACGTTTGCCTTTTCAGAAAAAGTTTCTGCCGAGAACGAGCACCGTGACATGCTGAGTCTCTGGGAAAGCAGAGATCCCCAGTGCTGTTGCGGCTAAAGATAGGCTGCAGAGGGATAGTGAAGACCTGCAAGAGCTTTCAGGGCTGGCACCTTCCTTGTGGGAGAAGGAGCCAGACGTTTGCCTTTTCAGAAAAAGTTTCTGCCGAGAACGAGCACCATGACATGCGGAGTCTCTGGGAAAGCACAGAGCCCCAGTTCTGTTGCGGCTAAAGATAGGCTGCAGAGGGATAGTGAAGACCAGCAAGAGCTTTCAGGGCTGGCACCTTCCTTGTGGGAGAAGGAGCCGTAAGTTTGTCTTTTCAGAAAAAGTTTCTGCCGAGAACGAGCACCGTGACATGCGGAGTCTCTGGGAAAGCAGAGATCCCCAGTGCTGTTGTGCCTGTGGATAGGCTGCAGGGGGACGGTGAAGACCAGCAAGATCTTTAAGGGCTGGCACCTTCCTTGTGGGAGAAGGAGCCAGACGTTTGCCTTTTCAGAAAAAGTTTCTGCCGAGAACGAGCACCGTGACATGCGGAGTCTCTGGGAAAGCAGAGATCCCCAGTGCTGTTGCGGCTAAAGATAGGCTGCAGAGGGATAGTGAAGACCTGCAAGAGCTTTCAGGGCTGGCACCTTCCTTGTGGGAGAAGGAGCCAGACGTTTGCCTTTTCAGAAAAAGTTTCTGCCGAGAACGAGCACCGTGACATGCTGAGTCTCTGGGAAAGCAGAGATCCCCAGTGCTGTTGCGGCTAAAGATAGGCTGCAGAGGGATAGTGAAGGCCTGCAAGAGCTTTCAGGGCTGGCACCTTCCTTGTGGGAGAAGGAGCCAGACGTTTGCCTTTTCAGAAAAAGTTTCTGCCGAGAACGAGCACCGTGACATGCGGAGACTCTGGGAAAGCACAGATCCCCAGTTCTGTTGCGGCTAAAGATAGGCTGCAGAGGGATAGTGAAGACCTGCAAGAGCTTTCAGGGCTGGCACCTTCCTTGTGGGAGAAGGAGCCAGACGTTTGCCTTTTCAGAAAAAGTTTCTGCCGAGAACGAGCACCGTGACATGCTGAGTCTCTGGGAAAGCAGAGATCCCCAGTGATGTTGTGCCTGTGGATAGGCTGCAGAGGGATAGTGAAGACCAGCAAGAGCTTTCAGGGCTGGCACCTTCCTTGTGGGAGAAGGAGCCGTAAGTTTGTCTTTTCAGAAAAAGTTTCTGCCGAGAACGAGCACCGTGACATGCTGAGTCTCTGGGAAAGCAGAGATCCCCAGTGCTGTTGTGCCTGTGGATAAGCTGCAGGGGGACAGTGAAGACCAGCAATATCTTTAAGGGCTGGCACCTTCCTTGTGGGAGAAGGAGCCAGACGTTTGCCTTTTCAGAAAAAGTTTCTGCCGAGAACGAGCACCGTGACATGCTGAGTCTCTGGGAAAGCAGAGATCCCCAGTGCTGTTGCAGCTAAAGATAGGCTGCAGAGGGATAGTGAAGACCTGCAAGAGCTTTCAGGGCTGGCACCTTCCTTGTGGGAGAAGGAGCCGTAAGTTTGTCTTTTCAGAAAAAGTTTCTGCCGAGAACGAGCACCGTGACATGCTGAGTCTCTGGGAAAGCAGAGATCCCCAGTGCTGTTGTGCCTGTGGATAGGCTGCAGAGGGATAGTGAAGACCTGCAAGAGCTTTCAGGGCTGGCACCTTCCTTGTGGGAGAAGGAGCCAGACGTTTGCCTTTTCAGAAAAAGTTTCTGCCGAGAACGAGCACCGTGACATGCGGAGTCTCTGGGAAAGCAGAGATCCCCAGTGCTGTTGTGCCTGTGGATAAGCTGCAGGGGGACAGTGAAGACCAGCAAGATCTTTAAGGGCTGGCACCTTCCTTGTGGGAGAAGGAGCCAGACGTTTGCCTTTTCAGAAAAAGTTTCTGCCGAGAACGAGCACCGTGACATGCTGAGTCTCTGGGAAAGCAGAGATCCCCAGTGCTGTTGCGGCTAAAGATAGGCTGCAGAGGGATAGTGAAGACCTGCAAGAGCTTTCAGGGCTGGCACCTTCCTTGTGGGAGAAGGAGCCAGACATTTGCCTTTTCAGAAAAAGTTTCTGCCGAGAACGAGCACCGTGACATGCCGAGTCTCTGGGAAAGCAGAGGGAAAGCACAGATCCCCAGTTCTGTTGCGGCTAAAGATAGGCTGCAGAGGGATAGTGAAGACCAGCAAGAGCTTTCAGGGCTGGCACCTTCCTTGTGGGAGAAGGAGCCAGACGTTTGCCTTTTCAGAAAAAGTTTCTGCCGAGAACGAGCACCGTGACATGCGGAGTCTCTGGGAAAGCACAGATCCCCAGTTCTGTTGCGGCTAAAGATAGGCTGCAGAGGGATAGTGAAGACCAGCAAGATCTTTAAGGGCTGGCACCTTCCTTGTGGGAGAAGGAGCCAGACGTTTGCCTTTTCAGAAAAAGTTTCTGCCGAGAACGAGCACCGTGACATGCTGAGTGTCTGGGAAAGCAGAGATCCCCAGTGCTGTTGCGGCTAAAGATAGGCTGCAGAGGGATAGTGAAGACCTGCAAGAGCTTTCAGGGCTGGCACCTTCCTTGTGGGAGAAGGAGCCGTAAGTTTGTCTTTTCAGAAAAAGTTTCTGCCGAGAACGAGCACCGTGACATGCTGAGTCTCTGGGAAAGCAGAGATCCCCAGTGCTGTTGTGCCTGTGGATAGGCTGCAGAGGGATAGTGAAGATCTGCAAGAGCTTTCAGGGCTGGCACCTTCCTTGTGGGAGAAGGAGCCAGACGTTTGCCTTTTCAGAAAAAGTTTCTGCCGAGAACGAGCACCGTGACATGCGGGTCTCTGGGAAAGCAGAGATCCCCAGTGCTGTTGCGGCTAAAGATAGGCTGCAGAGGGATAGTGAAGACCTGCAAGATCATTCAGGGCTGGCACCTTCCTTGTGGGAGAAGGAGCCAGACGTTTGCCTTTTCAGAAAAAGTTTCTGCCGAGAACGAGCACCGTGACATGCGGAGACTCTGGGAAAGCACAGATCCCCAGTTCTGTTGCGGCTAAAGATAGGCTGCAGAGGGATAGTGAAGACCTGCAAGAGCTTTCAGGGCTGGCACCTTCCTTGTGGGAGAAGGAGCCAGACGTTTGCCTTTTCAGAAAAAGTTTCTGCCGAGAACGAGCACCGTGACATGCTGAGTCTCTGGGAAAGCAGAGATCCCCAGTGATGTTGTGCCTGTGGATAGGCTGCAGAGGGATAGTGAAGACCAGCAAGAGCTTTCAGGGCTGGCACCTTCCTTGTGGGAGAAGGAGCCGTAAGTTTGTCTTTTCAGAAAAAGTTTCTGCCGAGAACGAGCACCGTGACATGCTGAGTCTCTGGGAAAGCAGAGATCCCCAGTGCTGTTGTGCCTGTGGATAGGCTGCAGAGGGATAGTGAAGACCTGCAAGAGCTTTCAGGGCTGGCACCTTCCTTGTGGGAGAAGGAGCCAGACGTTTGCCTTTTCAGAAAAAGTTTCTGCCGAGAACGAGCACCGTGACATGCGGAGTCTCTGGGAAAGCAGAGATCCCCAGTGCTGTTGTGCCTGTGGATAAGCTGCAGGGGGACAGTGAAGACCAGCAAGATCTTTAAGGGCTGGCACCTTCCTTGTGGGAGAAGGAGCCAGACGTTTGCCTTTTCAGAATAAGTTTCTGCCGAGAACGAGCACCGTGACATGCTGAGTCTCTGGGAAAGCAGAGATCCCCAGTGCTGTTGCGGCTAAAGATAGGCTGCAGAGGGATAGTGAAGACCTGCAAGAGCTTTCAGGGCTGGCACCTTCCTTGTGGGAGAAGGAGCCAGACGTTTGCCTTTTCAGAAAAAGTTTCTGCCGAGAACGAGCACCGTGACATGCTGAGTCTCTGGGAAAGCAGAGATCTCCAGTGCTGTTGCGGCTAAAGATAGGCTGCAGAGGGATAGTGAAGACCAGCAAGAGCTTTCAGGGCTGGCACCTTCCTTGTGGGAGAAGGAGCCAGACGTTTGCCTTTTCAGAAAAAGTTTCTGCCGAGAACGAGCACCGTGACATGCGGAGTCTCTGGGAAAGCACAGATCCCCAGTTCTGTTGCGGCTAAAGATAGGCTGCAGAGGGATAGTGAAGACCAGCAAGAGCTTTCAGGGCTGGCACCTTCCTTGTGGGAGAAGGAGCCAGACGTTTGCCTTTTCAGAAAAAGTTTCTGCCGAGAACGAGCACCGTGACATGCGGAGTCTCTGGGAAAGCACAGATCCCCAGTTCTGTTGCGGCTAAAGATAGGCTGCAGAGGGATAGTGAAGACCAGCAAGATCTTTAAGGGCTGGCACCTTCCTTGTGGGAGAAGGAGCCAGACGTTTGCCTTTTCAGAAAAAGTTTCTGCCGAGAACGAGCACCGTGACATGCTGAGTGTCTGGGAAAGCAGAGATCCCCAGTGCTGTTGCGGCTAAAGATAGGCTGCAGAGGGATAGTGAAGACCTGCAAGAGCTTTCAGGGCTGGCACCTTCCTTGTGGGAGAAGGAGCCGTAAGTTTGTCTTTTCAGAAAAAGTTTCTGCCGAGAACGAGCACCGTGACATGCTGAGTCTCTGGGAAAGCAGAGATCCCCAGTGCTGTTGTGCCTGTGGATAGGCTGCAGAGGGATAGTGAAGACCTGCAAGAGCTTTCAGGGCTGGCACCTTCCTTGTGGGAGAAGGAGCCAGACGTTTGCCTTTTCAGAAAAAGTTTCTGCTGAGAACGAGCACCGTGACATGCTGAGTCTCTGGGAAAGCAGAGATCCCCAATGCTGTTGCGGCTAAAGATAGGCTGCAGAGGGATAGTGAAGACCTGCAAGAGCTTTCAGGGCTGGCACCTTCCTTGTGGAAGATGGAGCCAGACGTTTGCCTCTTCAGAAAAACGCTCTGCCGTAAGCGAGCACCATAAGATGCTGAATCTCTGGGAAAGCAGAGATCCCCAGTGCTGTTGCGGCTAAAGATAGCCTGCAGAGGGATAGTGAAGACCAGCAAGATCTTTCAGGGCTGGCACCTTCCTTGTGGGAGAAGGAGCCAGACATTTGCCTTTTCAGAAAAAGTTTCTGCCGAGAACGAGCACCGTGACATGCTGAGTGTCTGGGAAAGCAGAGATCCCCAGTGCTGTTGCGGCTAAAGATAGGCTGCAGAGGGATAGTGAAGACCTGCAAGATCTTTCAGGGCTGGCACCTGCCTTGTGGGAGAAGGAGCCAGACGTTTGCCTTTTCAGAAAAAGTTTCTGCCGAGAACGAGCACCGTGACATGCTGAGTCTCTGGGAAAGCAGAGATCCCCAGTGCTGTTGCGGCTAAAGATAGGCTGCAGAGGGATAGTGAAGACCTGCAAGAGCTTTCAGGGCTGGCACCTTCCTTGTGGGAGAAGGAGCCAGACGTTTGCCTTTTCAGAAAAAGTTTCTGCCGAGAACGAGCACCGTGACATGCGGAGTCTCTGGGAAAGCACAGATCCCCAGTTCTGTTGCGGCTAAAGATAGGCTGCAGAGGGATAGTGAAGACCTGCAAGAGCTTTCAGGGCTGGCACCTTCCTTGTGGGAGAAGGAGCCAGACGTTTGCCTTTTCAGAAAAAGTTTCTGCTGAGAACGAGCACCGTGACATGCTGAGTCTCTGGGAAAGCAGAGATCCCCAGTGATGTTGTGCCTGTGGATAGGCTGCAGAGGGATAGTGAAGACCAGCAAGAGCTTTCAGGGCTGGCACCTTCCTTGTGGGAGAAGGAGCCAGACGTTTGTCTTTTCAGAAAAAGTTTCTGCCGAGAACGAGCACCGTGACATGCGGAGTCTCTGGGAAAGCAGAGATCCCCAGTGCTGTTGCGGCTAAAGATAGGCTGCAGAGGGATAGTGAAGACCTGCAAGAGCTTTCAGGGCTGGCACCTTCCTTGTGGGAGAAGGAGCCAGACGTTTGCCTTTTCAGAAAAAGTTTCTGCCGAGAACGAGCACCGTGACATGCTGAGTCTCTGGGAAAGCAGAGATCCCCAGTGCTGTTGCGGCTAAAGATAGGCTGCAGAGGGATAGTGAAGACCAGCAAGAGCTTTCAGGGCTGGCACCTTCCTTGTGGGAGAAGGAGCCAGACGTTTGCCTTTTCAGAAAAAGTTTCTGCCGAGAACGAGCACCGTGACATGCGGAGTCTCTGGGAAAGCACAGATCCCCAGTTCTGTTGCAGCTAAAGATAGGCTGCAGAGGGATAGTGAAGACCAGCAAGAGCTTTCAGGGCTGGCACCTTCCTTGTGGGAGAAGGAGCCAGACGTTTGTCTTTTCAGAAAAAGTTTCTGCCGAGAACGAGCACCGTGACATGCGGAGTCTCTGGGAAAGCAGAGATCCCCAGTGCTGTTGCGGCTAAAGATAGGCTGCAGAGGGATAGTGAAGACCTGCAAGAGCTTTCAGGGCTGGCACCTTCCTTGTGGGAGAAGGAGCCAGACGTTTGCCTTTTCAGAAAAAGTTTCTGCCGAGAACGAGCACCGTGACATGCTGAGTCTCTGGGAAAGCAGAGATCCCCAGTGCTGTTGCGGCTAAAGATAGGCTGCAGAGGGATAGTGAAGACCAGCAAGAGCTTTCAGGGCTGGCACCTTCCTTGTGGGAGAAGGAGCCAGACGTTTGCCTTTTCAGAAAAAGTTTCTGCCGAGAACGAGCACCGTGACATGCGGAGTCTCTGGGAAAGCACAGATCCCCAGTTCTGTTGCAGCTAAAGATAGGCTGCAGAGGGATAGTGAAGACCAGCAAGAGCTTTCAGGGCTGGCACCTTCCTTGTGGGAGAAGGAGCCAGACGTTTGCCTTTTCAGAAAAAGTTTCTGCCGAGAACGAGCACCGTGACATGCGGAGTCTCTGGGAAAGCACAGATCCCCAGTTCTGTTGCGGCTAAAGATAGGCTGCAGAGGGATAGTGAAGACCAGCAAGATCTTTAAGGGCTGGCACCTTCCTTGTGGGAGAAGGAGCCAGACGTTTGCCTTTTCAGAAAAAGTTTCTGCCGAGAACGAGCACCGTGACATGCGGAGTCTCTGGGAAAGCAGAGATCCCCAGTGCTGTTGCGGCTAAAGATAGGCTGCAGAGGGATAGTGAAGGCCTGCAAGAGCTTTCAGGGCTGGCACCTTCCTTGTGGGAGAAGGAGCCAGACGTTTGCCTTTTCAGAAAAAGTTTCTGCCGAGAACGAGCACCGTGACATGCGGAGACTCTGGGAAAGCACAGATCCCCAGTTCTGTTGCGGCTAAAGATAGGCTGCAGAGGGATAGTGAAGACCTGCAAGAGCTTTCAGGGCTGGCACCTTCCTTGTGGGAGAAGGAGCCAGACGTTTGCCTTTTCAGAAAAAGTTTCTGCCGAGAACGAGCACCGTGACATGCTGAGTCTCTGGGAAAGCAGAGATCCCCAGTGATGTTGTGCCTGTGGATAGGCTGCAGAGGGATAGTGAAGACCAGCAAGAGCTTTCAGGGCTGGCACCTTCCTTGTGGGAGAAGGAGCCGTAAGTTTGTCTTTTCAGAAAAAGTTTCTGCCGAGAACGAGCACCGTGACATGCTGAGTCTCTGGGAAAGCAGAGATCCCCAGTGCTGTTGTGCCTGTGGATAAGCTGCAGGGGGACAGTGAAGACCAGCAAGATCTTTAAGGGCTGGCACCTTCCTTGTGGGAGAAGGAGCCAGACGTTTGCCTTTTCAGAAAAAGTTTCTGCCGAGAACGAGCACCGTGACATGCTGAGTCTCTGGGAAAGCAGAGATCCCCAGTGCTGTTGCGGCTAAAGATAGGCTGCAGAGGGATAGTGAAGACCTGCAAGAGCTTTCAGGGCTGGCACCTTCCTTGTGGGAGAAGGAGCCGTAAGTTTGTCTTTTCAGAAAAAGTTTCTGCCGAGAACGAGCACCGTGACATGCTGAGTCTCTGGGAAAGCAGAGATCCCCAGTGCTGTTGTGCCTGTGGATAGGCTGCAGAGGGATAGTGAAGACCTGCAAGAGCTTTCAGGGCTGGCACCTTCCTTGTGGGAGAAGGAGCCAGACGTTTGCCTTTTCAGAAAAAGTTTCTGCCGAGAACGAGCACCGTGACATGCTGAGTCTCTGGGAAAGCAGAGATCCCCAGTGCTGTTGTGCCTGTGGATAGGCTGCAGAGGGATAGTGAAGACCTGCAAGAGCTTTCAGGGCTGGCACCTTCCTTGTGGGAGAAGGAGCCAGACGTTTGCCTTTTCAGAAAAAGTTTCTGCCGAGAACGAGCACCGTGACATGCTGAGTCTCTGGGAAAGCAGAGATCCCCAGTGCTGTTGTGCCTGTGGATAGGCTGCAGAGGGATAGTGAAGACCTGCAAGAGCTTTCAGGGCTGGCACCTTCCTTGTGGGAGAAGGAGCCAGACGTTTGCCTTTTCAGAAAAAGTTTCTGCCGAGAACGAGCACCGTGACATGCTGAGTCTCTGGGAAAGCAGAGATCCCCAGTGCTGTTGCGGCTAAAGATAGGCTGCAGAGGGATAGTGAAGACCAGCAAGAGCTTTCAGGGCTGGCACCTTCCTTGTGGGAGAAGGAGCCAGACGTTTGCCTTTTCAGAAAAAGTTTCTGCCGAGAACGAGCACCGTGACATGCTGAGTCTCTGGGACAGCAGAGATCCCCAGTGCTGTTGCGGCTAAAGATAGGCTGCAGAGGGATAGTGAAGACCAGCAAGAGCTTTCAGGGCTGGCACCTTCCTTGTGGGAGAAGGAGCCAGACGTTTGCCTTTTCAGAAAAAGTTTCTGCCGAGAACGAGCACCGTGACATGCGGAGTCTCTGGGAAAGCACAGATCCCCAGTTCTGTTGCGGCTAAAGATAGGCTGCAGAGGGATAGTGAAGACCAGCAAGAGCTTTCAGGGCTGGCACCTTCCTTGTGGGAGAAGGAGCCAGACGTTTGCCTTTTCAGAAAAAGTTTCTGCCGAGAACGAGCACCGTGACATGCTGAGTCTCTGGGAAAGCAGAGATCCCCAGTGCTGTTGCGGCTAAAGATAGGCTGCAGAGGGATAGTGAAGACCTGCAAGAGCTTTCAGGGCTGGCACCTTCCTTGTGGGAGAAGGAGCCAGACGTTTGCCTTTTCAGAAAAAGTTTCTGCCGAGAACGAGCACCATGACATGCGGAGTCTCTGGGAAAGCACAGAGCCCCAGTTCTGTTGCGGCTAAAGATAGGCTGCAGAGGGATAGTGAAGACCAGCAAGAGCTTTCAGGGCTGGCACCTTCCTTGTGGGAGAAGGAGCCGTAAGTTTGTCTTTTCAGAAAAAGTTTCTGCCGAGAACGAGCACCGTGACATGCGGAGTCTCTGGGAAAGCAGAGATCCCCAGTGCTGTTGTGCCTGTGGATAGGCTGCAGCGGGACGGTGAAGACCAGCAAGATCTTTAAGGGCTGGCACCTTCCTTGTGGGAGAAGGAGCCAGACGTTTGCCTTTTCAGAAAAAGTTTCTGCCGAGAACGAGCACCGTGACATGCGGAGTCTCTGGGAAAGCAGAGATCCCCAGTGCTGTTGCGGCTAAAGATAGGCTGCAGAGGGATAGTGAAGACCTGCAAGAGCTTTCAGGGCTGGCACCTTCCTTGTGGGAGAAGGAGCCAGACGTTTGCCTTTTCAGAAAAAGTTTCTGCCGAGAACGAGCACCGTGACATGCTGAGTCTCTGGGAAAGCAGAGATCCCCAGTGCTGTTGCGGCTAAAGATAGGCTGCAGAGGGATAGTGAAGGCCTGCAAGAGCTTTCAGGGCTGGCACCTTCCTTGTGGGAGAAGGAGCCAGACGTTTGCCTTTTCAGAAAAAGTTTCTGCCGAGAACGAGCACCGTGACATGCGGAGACTCTGGGAAAGCACAGATCCCCAGTTCTGTTGCGGCTAAAGATAGGCTGCAGAGGGATAGTGAAGACCTGCAAGAGCTTTCAGGGCTGGCACCTTCCTTGTGGGAGAAGGAGCCAGACGTTTGCCTTTTCAGAAAAAGTTTCTGCCGAGAACGAGCACCGTGACATGCTGAGTCTCTGGGAAAGCAGAGATCCCCAGTGATGTTGTGCCTGTGGATAGGCTGCAGAGGGATAGTGAAGACCAGCAAGAGCTTTCAGGGCTGGCACCTTCCTTGTGGGAGAAGGAGCCGTAAGTTTGTCTTTTCAGAAAAAGTTTCTGCCGAGAACGAGCACCGTGACATGCTGAGTCTCTGGGAAAGCAGAGATCCCCAGTGCTGTTGTGCCTGTGGATAAGCTGCAGGGGGACAGTGAAGACCAGCAAGATCTTTAAGGGCTGGCACCTTCCTTGTGGGAGAAGGAGCCAGACGTTTGCCTTTTCAGAAAAAGTTTCTGCCGAGAACGAGCACCGTGACATGCTGAGTCTCTGGGAAAGCAGAGATCCCCAGTGCTGTTGCGGCTAAAGATAGGCTGCAGAGGGATAGTGAAGACCTGCAAGAGCTTTCAGGGCTGGCACCTTCCTTGTGGGAGAAGGAGCCGTAAGTTTGTCTTTTCAGAAAAAGTTTCTGCCGAGAACGAGCACCGTGACATGCTGAGTCTCTGGGAAAGCAGAGATCCCCAGTGCTGTTGTGCCTGTGGATAGGCTGCAGAGGGATAGTGAAGACCTGCAAGAGCTTTCAGGGCTGGCACCTTCCTTGTGGGAGAAGGAGCCAGACGTTTGCCTTTTCAGAAAAAGTTTCTGCCGAGAACGAGCACCGTGACATGCGGAGTCTCTGGGAAAGCAGAGATCCCCAGTGCTGTTGTGCCTGTGGATAAGCTGCAGGGGGACAGTGAAGACCAGCAAGATCTTTAAGGGCTGGCACCTTCCTTGTGGGAGAAGGAGCCAGACGTTTGCCTTTTCAGAAAAAGTTTCTGCCGAGAACGAGCACCGTGACATGCTGAGTCTCTGGGAAAGCAGAGATCCCCAGTGCTGTTGCGGCTAAAGATAGGCTGCAGAGGGATAGTGAAGACCTGCAAGAGCTTTCAGGGCTGGCACCTTCCTTGTGGGAGAAGGAGCCAGACATTTGCCTTTTCAGAAAAAGTTTCTGCCGAGAACGAGCACCGTGACATGCGGAGTCTCTGGGAAAGCACAGATCCCCAGTTCTGTTGCGGCTAAAGATAGGCTGCAGAGGGATAGTGAAGACCAGCAAGAGCTTTCAGGGCTGGCACCTTCCTTGTGGGAGAAGGAGCCAGACGTTTGCCTTTTCAGAAAAAGTTTCTGCCGAGAACGAGCACCGTGACATGCGGAGTCTCTGGGAAAGCACAGATCCCCAGTTCTGTTGCGGCTAAAGATAGGCTGCAGAGGGATAGTGAAGACCAGCAAGATCTTTAAGGGCTGGCACCTTCCTTGTGGGAGAAGGAGCCAGACGTTTGCCTTTTCAGAAAAAGTTTCTGCCGAGAACGAGCACCGTGACATGCTGAGTGTCTGGGAAAGCAGAGATCCCCAGTGCTGTTGCGGCTAAAGATAGGCTGCAGAGGGATAGTGAAGACCTGCAAGAGCTTTCAGGGCTGGCACCTTCCTTGTGGGAGAAGGAGCCGTAAGTTTGTCTTTTCAGAAAAAGTTTCTGCCGAGAACGAGCACCGTGACATGCTGAGTCTCTGGGAAAGCAGAGATCCCCAGTGCTGTTGTGCCTGTGGATAGGCTGCAGAGGGATAGTGAAGATCTGCAAGAGCTTTCAGGGCTGGCACCTTCCTTGTGGGAGAAGGAGCCAGACGTTTGCCTTTTCAGAAAAAGTTTCTGCCGAGAACGAGCACCGTGACATGCGGAGTCTCTGGGAAAGCAGAGATCCCCAGTGCTGTTGCGGCTAAAGATAGGCTGCAGAGGGATAGTGAAGACCTGCAAGATCATTCAGGGCTGGCACCTTCCTTGTGGGAGAAGGAGCCAGACGTTTGCCTTTTCAGAAAAAGTTTCTGCCGAGAACGAGCACCGTGACATGCGGAGACTCTGGGAAAGCACAGATCCCCAGTTCTGTTGCGGCTAAAGATAGGCTGCAGAGGGATAGTGAAGACCTGCAAGAGCTTTCAGGGCTGGCACCTTCCTTGTGGGAGAAGGAGCCAGACGTTTGCCTTTTCAGAAAAAGTTTCTGCCGAGAACGAGCACCGTGACATGCTGAGTCTCTGGGAAAGCAGAGATCCCCAGTGATGTTGTGCCTGTGGATAGGCTGCAGAGGGATAGTGAAGACCAGCAAGAGCTTTCAGGGCTGGCACCTTCCTTGTGGGAGAAGGAGCCGTAAGTTTGTCTTTTCAGAAAAAGTTTCTGCCGAGAACGAGCACCGTGACATGCTGAGTCTCTGGGAAAGCAGAGATCCCCAGTGCTGTTGTGCCTGTGGATAGGCTGCAGAGGGATAGTGAAGACCTGCAAGAGCTTTCAGGGCTGGCACCTTCCTTGTGGGAGAAGGA
Organism: Astur gentilis; assembly: GCF_929443795.1. Lineage (NCBI taxonomy): Eukaryota > Metazoa > Chordata > Aves > Accipitriformes > Accipitridae > Astur > Astur gentilis. The sequence goes on from NW_026061008.1 coordinate 4,085,086, forward strand.
GCCAGACGTTTGCCTTTTCAGAAAAAGTTTCTGCCGAGAACGAGCACCGTGACATGCGGAGTCTCTGGGAAAGCAGAGATCCCCAGTGCTGTTGTGCCTGTGGATAAGCTGCAGGGGGACAGTGAAGACCAGCAAGATCTTTAAGGGCTGGCACCTTCCTTGTGGGAGAAGGAGCCAGACGTTTGCCTTTTCAGAATAAGTTTCTGCCGAGAACGAGCACCGTGACATGCTGAGTCTCTGGGAAAGCAGAGATCCCCAGTGCTGTTGCGGCTAAAGATAGGCTGCAGAGGGATAGTGAAGACCTGCAAGAGCTTTCAGGGCTGGCACCTTCCTTGTGGGAGAAGGAGCCAGACGTTTGCCTTTTCAGAAAAAGTTTCTGCCGAGAACGAGCACCGTGACATGCTGAGTCTCTGGGAAAGCAGAGATCCCCAGTGCTGTTGCGGCTAAAGATAGGCTGCAGAGGGATAGTGAAGACCTGCAAGAGCTTTCAGGGCTGGCACCTTCCTTGTGGGAGAAGGAGCCGTAAGTTTGTCTTTTCAGAAAAAGTTTCTGCCGAGAACGAGCACCGTGACATGCTGAGTCTCTGGGAAAGCAGAGATCCCCAGTGCTGTTGTGCCTGTGGATAGGCTGCAGAGGGATAGTGAAGATCTGCAAGAGCTTTCAGGGCTGGCACCTTCCTTGTGGGAGAAGGAGCCAGACGTTTGCCTTTTCAGAAAAAGTTTCTGCCGAGAACGAGCACCGTGACATGCGGAGTCTCTGGGAAAGCAGAGATCCCCAGTGCTGTTGCGGCTAAAGATAGGCTGCAGAGGGATAGTGAAGACCTGCAAGATCATTCAGGGCTGGCACCTTCCTTGTGGGAGAAGGAGCCAGACGTTTGCCTTTTCAGAAAAAGTTTCTGCCGAGAACGAGCACCGTGACATGCGGAGACTCTGGGAAAGCACAGATCCCCAGTTCTGTTGCGGCTAAAGATAGGCTGCAGAGGGATAGTGAAGACCTGCAAGAGCTTTCAGGGCTGGCACCTTCCTTGTGGGAGAAGGAGCCAGACGTTTGCCTTTTCAGAAAAAGTTTCTGCCGAGAACGAGCACCGTGACATGCTGAGTCTCTGGGAAAGCAGAGATCCCCAGTGCTGTTGTGCCTGTGGATAGGCTGCAGAGGGATAGTGAAGACCAGCAAGAGCTTTCAGGGCTGGCACCTTCCTTGTGGGAGAAGGAGCCGTAAGTTTGTCTTTTCAGAAAAAGTTTCTGCCGAGAACGAGCACCGTGACATGCTGAGTCTCTGGGAAAGCAGAGATCCCCAGTGCTGTTGTGCCTGTGGATAGGCTGCAGAGGGATAGTGAAGACCTGCAAGAGCTTTCAGGGCTGGCACCTTCCTTGTGGGAGAAGGAGCCAGACGTTTGCCTTTTCAGAAAAAGTTTCTGCCGAGAACGAGCACCGTGACATGCGGAGTCTCTGGGAAAGCAGAGATCCCCAGTGCTGTTGCGGCTAAAGATAGGCTGCAGAGGGATAGTGAAGACCTGCAAGAGCTTTCAGGGCTGGCACCTTCCTTGTGGGAGAAGGAGCCAGACGTTTGCCTTTTCAGAAAAAGTTTCTGCCGAGAACGAGCACCGTGACATGCTGAGTCTCTGGGAAAGCAGAGATCCCCAGTGCTGTTGCGGCTAAAGATAGGCTGCAGAGGGATAGTGAAGACCAGCAAGAGCTTTCAGGGCTGGCACCTTCCTTGTGGGAGAAGGAGCCAGACGTTTGCCTTTTCAGAAAAAGTTTCTGCCGAGAACGAGCACCGTGACATGCGGAGTCTCTGGGAAAGCACAGATCCCCAGTTCTGTTGCGGCTAAAGATAGGCTGCAGAGGGATAGTGAAGACCAGCAAGAGCTTTCAGGGCTGGCACCTTCCTTGTGGGAGAAGGAGCCAGACGTTTGCCTTTTCAGAAAAAGTTTCTGCCGAGAACGAGCACCGTGACATGCGGAGTCTCTGGGAAAGCACAGATCCCCAGTTCTGTTGCGGCTAAAGATAGGCTGCAGAGGGATAGTGAAGACCAGCAAGATCTTTAAGGGCTGGCACCTTCCTTGTGGGAGAAGGAGCCAGACGTTTGCCTTTTCAGAAAAAGTTTCTGCCGAGAACGAGCACCGTGACATGCTGAGTGTCTGGGAAAGCAGAGATCCCCAGTGCTGTTGCGGCTAAAGATAGGCTGCAGAGGGATAGTGAAGACCTGCAAGAGCTTTCAGGGCTGGCACCTTCCTTGTGGGAGAAGGAGCCGTAAGTTTGTCTTTTCAGAAAAAGTTTCTGCCGAGAACGAGCACCGTGACATGCTGAGTCTCTGGGAAAGCAGAGATCCCCAGTGCTGTTGTGCCTGTGGATAGGCTGCAGAGGGATAGTGAAGACCTGCAAGAGCTTTCAGGGCTGGCACCTTCCTTGTGGGAGAAGGAGCCAGACGTTTGCCTTTTCAGAAAAAGTTTCTGCCGAGAACGAGCACCGTGACATGCTGAGTCTCTGGGAAAGCAGAGATCCCCAATGCTGTTGCGGCTAAAGATAGGCTGCAGAGGGATAGTGAAGACCTGCAAGAGCTTTCAGGGCTGGCACCTTCCTTGTGGAAGATGGAGCCAGACGTTTGCCTCTTCAGAAAAACGCTCTGCCGTAAGCGAGCACCATAAGATGCTGAATCTCTGGGAAAGCAGAGATCCCCAGTGCTGTTGCGGCTAAAGATAGCCTGCAGAGGGATAGTGAAGACCAGCAAGATCTTTCAGGGCTGGCACCTTCCTTGTGGGAGAAGGAGCCAGACATTTGCCTTTTCAGAAAAAGTTTCTGCCGAGAACGAGCACCGTGACATGCTGAGTGTCTGGGAAAGCAGAGATCCCCAGTGCTGTTGCGGCTAAAGATAGGCTGCAGAGGGATAGTGAAGACCTGCAAGATCTTTCAGGGCTGGCACCTGCCTTGTGGGAGAAGGAGCCAGACGTTTGCCTTTTCAGAAAAAGTTTCTGCCGAGAACGAGCACCGTGACATGCTGAGTCTCTGGGAAAGCAGAGATCCCCAGTGCTGTTGCGGCTAAAGATAGGCTGCAGAGGGATAGTGAAGACCTGCAAGAGCTTTCAGGGCTGGCACCTTCCTTGTGGGAGAAGGAGCCAGACGTTTGCCTTTTCAGAAAAAGTTTCTGCCGAGAACGAGCACCGTGACATGCGGAGTCTCTGGGAAAGCACAGATCCCCAGTTCTGTTGCGGCTAAAGATAGGCTGCAGAGGGATAGTGAAGACCTGCAAGAGCTTTCAGGGCTGGCACCTTCCTTGTGGGAGAAGGAGCCAGACGTTTGCCTTTTCAGAAAAAGTTTCTGCTGAGAACGAGCACCGTGACATGCTGAGTCTCTGGGAAAGCAGAGATCCCCAGTGATGTTGTGCCTGTGGATAGGCTGCAGAGGGATAGTGAAGACCAGCAAGAGCTTTCAGGGCTGGCACCTTCCTTGTGGGAGAAGGAGCCAGACGTTTGTCTTTTCAGAAAAAGTTTCTGCCGAGAACGAGCACCGTGACATGCGGAGTCTCTGGGAAAGCAGAGATCCCCAGTGCTGTTGCGGCTAAAGATAGGCTGCAGAGGGATAGTGAAGACCTGCAAGAGCTTTCAGGGCTGGCACCTTCCTTGTGGGAGAAGGAGCCAGACGTTTGCCTTTTCAGAAAAAGTTTCTGCCGAGAACGAGCACCGTGACATGCTGAGTCTCTGGGAAAGCAGAGATCCCCAGTGCTGTTGCGGCTAAAGATAGGCTGCAGAGGGATAGTGAAGACCAGCAAGAGCTTTCAGGGCTGGCACCTTCCTTGTGGGAGAAGGAGCCAGACGTTTGCCTTTTCAGAAAAAGTTTCTGCCGAGAACGAGCACCGTGACATGCGGAGTCTCTGGGAAAGCACAGATCCCCAGTTCTGTTGCAGCTAAAGATAGGCTGCAGAGGGATAGTGAAGACCAGCAAGAGCTTTCAGGGCTGGCACCTTCCTTGTGGGAGAAGGAGCCAGACGTTTGCCTTTTCAGAAAAAGTTTCTGCCGAGAACGAGCACCGTGACATGCGGAGTCTCTGGGAAAGCACAGATCCCCAGTTCTGTTGCGGCTAAAGATAGGCTGCAGAGGGATAGTGAAGACCAGCAAGATCTTTAAGGGCTGGCACCTTCCTTGTGGGAGAAGGAGCCAGACGTTTGCCTTTTCAGAAAAAGTTTCTGCCGAGAACGAGCACCGTGACATGCTGAGTGTCTGGGAAAGCAGAGATCCCCAGTGCTGTTGCGGCTAAAGATAGGCTGCAGAGGGATAGTGAAGACCTGCAAGAGCTTTCAGGGCTGGCACCTTCCTTGTGGGAGAAGGAGCCAGACGTTTGCCTTTTCAGAAAAAGTTTCTGCCGAGAACGAGCACCGTGACATGCTGAGTCTCTGGGAAAGCAGAGATCCCCAGTGCTGTTGTGCCTGTGGATAGGCTGCAGAGGGATAGTGAAGACCTGCAAGATCATTCAGGGCTGGCACCTGCCTTGTGGGAGAAGGAGCCAGACGTTTGCCTTTTCAGAAAAAGTTTCTGCCGAGAACGAGCACCGTGACATGCTGAGTCTCTGGGAAAGCAGAGATCCCCAGTGATGTTGCGGCTAAAGATAGGCTGCAGAGGGATAGTGAAGACCTGCAAGAGCTTTCAGGGCTGGCACCTTCCTTGTGGGAGAAGGAGCCAGACGTTTGCCTTTTCAGAAAAAGTTTCTGCCGAGAACGAGCACCGTGACATGCTGAGTGTCTGGGAAAGCAGAGATCCACACTGCTGTTGCGGCTAAAGATAGGCTTCAGAGGGATAGTGAAGACCTGCAAGATCTTTCAGGGCTGGCACCTTCCTTGTGGGAGAAGGAGCCAGACGTTTGCCTTTTCAGAAAAAGTTTCTGCCGAGAACGAGCACCGTGACATGCGGAGTCTCTGGGAAAGCACAGATCCCCAGTGCTGTTGCGGCTAAAGATAGGCTGCAGAGGGATAGTGAAGACCACCAAGAGCTTTCAGGGCTGGCACCTTCCTTGTGGGAGAAGGAGCCGTAAGTTTGTCTTTTCAGAAAAAGTTTCTGCCGAGAACGAGCACCGTGACATGCTGAGTCTCTGGGAAAGCAGAGATCCCCAGTGCTGTTGCGGCTAAAGATAGGCTGCAGAGGGATAGTGAAGACCAGCAAGAGCTTTCAGGGCTGGCACCTTCCTTGTGGGAGAAGGAGCCAGACGTTTGCCTTTTCAGAAAAAGTTTCTGCCGAGAACGAGCACCGTGACATGCGGAGTGTCTGGGAAAGCACAGATCCCCAGTGCTGTTGCGGCTAAAGATAGGCTGCAGAGGGATAGTGAAGACCAGCAAGATCTTTAAGGGCTGGCACCTTCCTTGTGGGAGAAGGAGCCAGACGTTTGCCTTTTCAGAAAAAGTTTCTGCCGAGAACGAGCACCGTGACATGCTGAGTGTCTGGGAAAGCAGAGATCCCCAGTGCTGTTGCGGCTAAAGATAGGCTGCAGAGGGATAGTGAAGACCTGCAAGAGCTTTCAGGGCTGGCACCTTCCTTGTGGGAGAAGGAGCCGTAAGTTTGTCTTTTCAGAAAAAGTTTCTGCCGAGAACGAGCACCGTGACATGCTGAGTCTCTGGGAAAGCAGAGATCCCCAGTGCTGTTGCGGCTAAAGATAGGCTGCAGAGGGATAGTGAAGACCTGCAAGATCATTCAGGGCTGGCACCTTCCTTGTGGGAGAAGGAGCCAGACGTTTGCCTTTTCAGAAAAAGTTTCTGCCGAGAACGAGCACCGTGACATGCGGAGACTCTGGGAAAGCACAGATCCCCAGTTCTGTTGCGGCTAAAGATAGGCTGCAGAGGGATAGTGAAGACCTGCAAGAGCTTTCAGGGCTGGCACCTTCCTTGTGGAAGATGGAGCCATACGTTTGCCTCTTCAGAAAAACGCTCTGCCGTAAGCGAGCACCATAAGATGCTGAATCTCTGGGAAAGCACAGATCCCCAGTTCTGTTGCGGCTAAAGATAGGCTGCAGAGGGATAGTGAAGACCAGCAAGAGCTTTCAGGGCTGGCACCTTCCTTGTGGGAGAAGGAGCCGTAAGTTTGTCTTTTCAGAAAAAGTTTCTGCCGAGAACGAGCACCGTGACATGCTGAGTCTCTGGGAAAGCAGAGATCCCCAGTGCTGTTGTGCCTGTGGATAGGCTGCAGAGGGATAGTGAAGACCTGCAAGAGCTTTCAGGGCTGGCACCTTCCTTGTGGGAGAAGGAGCCAGACGTTTGCCTTTTCAGAAAAAGTTTCTGCCGAGAACGAGCACCGTGACATGCTGAGTCTCTGGGAAAGCAGAGATCCCCAGTGCTGTTGCGGCTAAAGATAGGCTGCAGAGGGATAGTGAAGACCAGCAAGAGCTTTCAGGGCTGGCACCTTCCTTGTGGGAGAAGGAGCCAGACGTTTGCCTTTTCAGAAAAAGTTTCTGCCGAGAACGAGCACCGTGACATGCGGAGTGTCTGGGAAAGCACAGATCCCCAGTTCTGTTGCGGCTAAAGATAGGCTGCAGAGGGATAGTGAAGACCAGCAAGAGCTTTCAGGGCTGGCACCTTCCTTGTGGGAGAAGGAGCCAGACGTTTGCCTTTTCAGAAAAAGTTTCTGCCGAGAACGAGCACCGTGACATGCGGAGTCTCTGGGAAAGCACAGATCCCCAGTTCTGTTGCGGCTAAAGATAGGCTGCAGAGGGATAGTGAAGACCAGCAAGATCTTTAAGGGCTGGCACCTTCCTTGTGGGAGAAGGAGCCAGACGTTTGCCTTTTCAGAAAAAGTTTCTGCCGAGAACGAGCACCGTGACATGCTGAGTGTCTGGGAAAGCAGAGATCCCCAGTGCTGTTGCGGCTAAAGATAGGCTGCAGAGGGATAGTGAAGACCTGCAAGAGCTTTCAGGGCTGGCACCTTCCTTGTGGGAGAAGGAGCCGTAAGTTTGTCTTTTCAGAAAAAGTTTCTGCCGAGAACGAGCACCGTGACATGCTGAGTCTCTGGGAAAGCAGAGATCCCCAGTGCTGTTGTGCCTGTGGATAGGCTGCAGAGGGATAGTGAAGACCTGCAAGAGCTTTCAGGGCTGGCACCTTCCTTGTGGGAGAAGGAGCCAGACGTTTGCCTTTTGAGAAAAAGTTTCTGCCGAGAACGAGCACCGTGACATGCTGAGTCTCTGGGAAAGCAGAGATCCCCAGTGCTGTTGCGGCTAAAGATAGGCTGCAGAGGGATAGTGAAGACCTGCAAGAGCTTTCAGGGCTGGCACCTTCCTTGTGGAAGATGGAGCCAGACGTTTGCCTCTTCAGAAAAACGCTCTGCCGTAAGCGAGCACCATAAGATGCTGAATCTCTGGGAAAGCAGAGATCCCCAGTGCTGTTGCGGCTAAAGATAGCCTGCAGAGGGATAGTGAAGACCAGCAAGATCTTTCAGGGCTGGCACCTTCCTTGTGGGAGAAGGAGCCAGACATTTGCCTTTTCAGAAAAAGTTTCTGCCGAGAACGAGCACCGTGACATGCTGAGTGTCTGGGAAAGCAGAGATCCCCAGTGCTGTTGCGGCTAAAGATAGGCTGCAGAGGGATAGTGAAGACCTGCAAGAGCTTTCAGGGCTGGCACCTTCCTTGTGGGAGAAGGAGCCAGACGTTTGCCTTTTCAGAAAAAGTTTCTGCCGAGAACGAGCACCGTGACATGCGGAGTCTCTGGGAAAGCACAGATCCCCAGTTCTGTTGCGGCTAAAGATAGGCTGCAGAGGGATAGTGAAGACCTGCAAGAGCTTTCAGGGCTGGCACCTTCCTTGTGGGAGAAGGAGCCAGACGTTTGCCTTTTCAGAAAAAGTTTCTGCCGAGAACGAGCACCGTGACATGCGGAGTCTCTGGGAAAGCACAGATCCCCAGTGCTGTTGCGGCTAAAGATAGGCTGCAGAGGGATAGTGAAGACCACCAAGAGCTTTCAGGGCTGGCACCTTCCTTGTGGGAGAAGGAGCCGTAAGTTTGTCTTTTCAGAAAAAGTTTCTGCCGAGAACGAGCACCGTGACATGCTGAGTCTCTGGGAAAGCAGAGATCCCCAGTGCTGTTGCGGCTAAAGATAGGCTGCAGAGGGATAGTGAAGACCAGCAAGAGCTTTCAGGGCTGGCACCTTCCTTGTGGGAGAAGGAGCCAGACGTTTGCCTTTTCAGAAAAAGTTTCTGCCGAGAACGAGCACCGTGACATGCGGAGTGTCTGGGAAAGCACAGATCCCCAGTTCTGTTGCGGCTAAAGATAGGCTGCAGAGGGATAGTGAAGACCAGCAAGATCTTTAAGGGCTGGCACCTTCCTTGTGGGAGAAGGAGCCAGACGTTTGCCTTTTCAGAAAAAGTTTCTGCCGAGAACGAGCACCGTGACATGCTGAGTCTCTGGGAAAGCAGAGATCCCCAGTGCTGTTGCGGCTAAAGATAGGCTGCAGAGGGATAGTGAAGACCTGCAAGAGCTTTCAGGGCTGGCACCTTCCTTGTGGGAGAAGGAGCCGTAAGTTTGTCTTTTCAGAAAAAGTTTCTGCCGAGAACGAGCACCGTGACATGCTGAGTCTCTGGGAAAGCAGAGATCCCCAGTGCTGTTGTGCCTGTGGATAGGCTGCAGAGGGATAGTGAAGATCTGCAAGAGCTTTCAGGGCTGGCACCTTCCTTGTGGGAGAAGGAGCCAGACGTTTGCCTTTTCAGAAAAAGTTTCTGCCGAGAACGAGCACCGTGACATGCTGAGTCTCTGGGAAAGCAGAGATCCCCAGTGCTGTTGCGGCTAAAGATAGGCTGCAGAGGGATAGTGAAGACCTGCAAGAGCTTTCAGGGCTGGCACCTTCCTTGTGGAAGATGGAGCCATACGTTTGCCTCTTCAGAAAAACGCTCTGCCGTAAGCGAGCACCATAAGATGCTGAATCTCTGGGAAAGCACAGATCCCCAGTTCTGTTGCGGCTAAAGATAGGCTGCAGAGGGATAGTGAAGACCAGCAAGAGCTTTCAGGGCTGGCACCTTCCTTGTGGGAGAAGGAGCCGTAAGTTTGTCTTTTCAGAAAAAGTTTCTGCCGAGAACGAGCACCGTGACATGCTGAGTCTCTGGGAAAGCAGAGATCCCCAGTGCTGTTGTGCCTGTGGATAGGCTGCAGAGGGATAGTGAAGACCTGCAAGAGCTTTCAGGGCTGGCACCTTCCTTGTGGGAGAAGGAGCCAGACGTTTGCCTTTTCAGAAAAAGTTTCTGCCGAGAACGAGCACCGTGACATGCTGAGTCTCTGGGAAAGCAGAGATCCCCAGTGCTGTTGCGGCTAAAGATAGGCTGCAGAGGGATAGTGAAGACCAGCAAGAGCTTTCAGGGCTGGCACCTTCCTTGTGGGAGAAGGAGCCAGACGTTTGCCTTTTCAGAAAAAGTTTCTGCCGAGAACGAGCACCGTGACATGCGGAGTCTCTGGGAAAGCACAGATCCCCAGTTCTGTTGCGGCTAAAGATAGGCTGCAGAGGGATAGTGAAGACCAGCAAGAGCTTTCAGGGCTGGCACCTTCCTTGTGGGAGAAGGAGCCAGACGTTTGCCTTTTCAGAAAAAGTTTCTGCCGAGAACGAGCACCGTGACATGCGGAGTCTCTGGGAAAGCACAGATCCCCAGTTCTGTTGCGGCTAAAGATAGGCTGCAGAGGGATAGTGAAGACCAGCAAGATCTTTAAGGGCTGGCACCTTCCTTGTGGGAGAAGGAGCCAGACGTTTGCCTTTTCAGAAAAAGTTTCTGCCGAGAACGAGCACCGTGACATGCTGAGTGTCTGGGAAAGCAGAGATCCCCAGTGCTGTTGCGGCTAAAGATAGGCTGCAGAGGGATAGTGAAGACCTGCAAGAGCTTTCAGGGCTGGCACCTTCCTTGTGGGAGAAGGAGCCGTAAGTTTGTCTTTTCAGAAAAAGTTTCTGCCGAGAACGAGCACCGTGACATGCTGAGTCTCTGGGAAAGCAGAGATCCCCAGTGCTGTTGTGCCTGTGGATAGGCTGCAGAGGGATAGTGAAGACCTGCAAGAGCTTTCAGGGCTGGCACCTTCCTTGTGGGAGAAGGAGCCAGACGTTTGCCTTTTGAGAAAAAGTTTCTGCCGAGAACGAGCACCGTGACATGCTGAGTCTCTGGGAAAGCAGAGATCCCCAGTGCTGTTGCGGCTAAAGATAGGCTGCAGAGGGATAGTGAAGACCTGCAAGAGCTTTCAGGGCTGGCACCTTCCTTGTGGAAGATGGAGCCAGACGTTTGCCTCTTCAGAAAAACGCTCTGCCGTAAGCGAGCACCATAAGATGCTGAATCTCTGGGAAAGCAGAGATCCCCAGTGCTGTTGCGGCTAAAGATAGCCTGCAGTGGGATAGTGAAGACCAGCAAGATCTTTCAGGGCTGGCACCTTCCTTGTGGGAGAAGGAGCCAGACATTTGCCTTTTCAGAAAAAGTTTCTGCCGAGAACGAGCACCGTGACATGCTGAGTGTCTGGGAAAGCAGAGATCCCCAGTGCTGTTGCGGCTAAAGATAGGCTGCAGAGGGACAGTGAAGACCTGCAAGATCTTTCAGGGCTGGCACCTGCCTTGTGGGAGAAGGAGCCAGACGTTTGCCTTTTCAGAAAAAGTTTCTGCCGAGAACGAGCACCGTGACATGCTGAGTCTCTGGGAAAGCAGAGATCCCCAGTGCTGTTGCGGCTAAAGATAGGCTGCAGAGGGATAGTGAAGACCTGCAAGAGCTTTCAGGGCTGGCACCTTCCTTGTGGGAGAAGGAGCCAGACGTTTGCCTTTTCAGAAAAAGTTTCTGCCGAGAACGAGCACCGTGACATGCGGAGTCTCTGGGAAAGCACAGATCCCCAGTTCTGTTGCGGCTAAAGATAGGCTGCAGAGGGATAGTGAAGACCTGCAAGAGCTTTCAGGGCTGGCACCTTCCTTGTGGGAGAAGGAGCCAGACGTTTGCCTTTTCAGAAAAAGTTTCTGCCGAGAACGAGCACCGTGACATGCTGAGTCTCTGGGAAAGCAGAGATCCCCAGTGATGTTGTGCCTGTGGATAGGCTGCAGAGGGATAGTGAAGACCTGCAAGAGCTTTCAGGGCTGGCACCTTCCTTGTGGGAGAAGGAGCCAGACGTTTGCCTTTTCAGAAAAAGTTTCTGCCGAGAACGAGCACCGTGACATGCTGAGTGTCTGGGAAAGCAGAGATCCCCAGTGCTGTTGTGCCTGTGGATAGGCTGCAGAGGGATAGTGAAGACCTGCAAGAGCTTTCAGGGCTGGCACCTTCCTTGTGGGAGAAGGAGCCAGACGTTTGCCTTTTCAGAAAAAGTTTCTGCTGAGAACGAGCACCGTGACATGCTGAGTCTCTGGGAAAGCAGAGATCCCCAGTGCTGTTGCGGCTAAAGATAGGCTGCAGAGGGATAGTGAAGACCTGCAAGAGCTTTCAGGGCTGGCACCTTCCTTGTGGGAGAAGGAGCCAGACGTTTGCCTTTTCAGAAAAAGTTTCTGCCGAGAACGAGCACCGTGACATGCGGAGTCTCTGGGAAAGCACAGATCCCCAGTGATGTTGCGGCTAAAGATAGGCTGCAGAGGGATAGTGAAGACCAGCAAGAGCTTTCAGGGCTGGCACCTTCCTTGTGGGAGAAGGAGCCAGACATTTGCCTTTTCAGAAAAAGTTTCTGCCGAGAACGAGCACCGTGACATGCTGAGTCTCTGGGAAAGCAGAGATCCCCAGTGATGTTGTGCCTGTGGATAGGCTGCAGGGGGACGGTGAAGACCAGCAAGATCTTTAAGGGCTGGCACCTTCCTTGTGGGAAAAGGAGCCAGACGTTTGCCTTTTCAGAAAAAGTTTCTGCCGAGAACGAGCACCGTGACATGCTGAGTCTCTGGGAAAGCACAGATCCCCAGTTCTGTTGCGGCTAAAGATAGGCTGCAGAGGGATAGTGAAGACCTGCAAGATCTTTCAGGGCTGGCACCTTCCTTGTGGGAGAAGGAGCCAGACGTTTGCCTTTTCAGAAAAAGTTTCTGCCGAGAACGAGCACCGTGACATGCGGAGTCTCTGGGAAAGCACAGATCCCCAGTTCTGTTGCGGCTAAAGATAGGCTGCAGAGGGATAGTGAAGACCAGCAAGAGCTTTCAGGGCTGGCACCTTCCTTGTGGGAGAAGGAGCCGTAAGTTTGTCTTTTCAGAAAAAGTTTCTGCCGAGAACGAGCACCGTGACATGCGGAGTCTCTGGGAAAGCAGAGATCCCCAGTGCTGTTGTGCCTGTGGATAGGCTGCAGGGGGACGGTGAAGACCAGCAAGATCTTTAAGGGCTGGCACCTTCCTTGTGGGAGAAGGAGCCAGACGTTTGCCTTTTCAGAAAAAGTTTCTGCCGAGAACGAGCACCGTGACATGCTGAGTCTCTGGGAAAGCAGAGATCCCCAGTGCTGTTGCGGCTAAAGATAGGCTGCAGAGGGATAGTGAAGACCTGCAAGAGCTTTCAGGGCTGGCACCTTCCTTGTGGAAGATGCAGACAGACGTTTGCCTCTTCAGAAAAACGCTCTGCCGTAAGCGAGCACCATAAGATGCTGAATCTCTGGGAAAGCAGAGCTCCCCAGTGCTGTTGCGGCTATAGATAGGCTGCAGAGGGATAGTGAAGACCAGCAAGATCTTTCAGGGCTGGCACCTTCCTTGTGGGAGAAGGAGCCGTAAGTTTGTCTTTTCAGAAAAAGTTTCTGCCGAGAACGAGCACCGTGACATGCTGAGTCTCTGGGAAAGCAGAGATCCCCAGTGCTGTTGCGGCTAAAGATAGGCTGCAGAGGGATAGTGAAGACCAGCAAGATCTTTCAGGGCTGGCACCTTCCTTGTGGGAGAAGGAGCCGTAAGTTTGTCTTTTCAGAAAAAGTTTCTGCCGAGAACGAGCACCGTGACATGCTGAGTCTCTGGGAAAGCAGAGATCCCCAGTGCTGTTGCGGCTAAAGATAGGCTGCAGAGGGATAGTGAAGACCTGCAAGAGCTTTCAGGGCTGGCACCTTCCTTGTGGAAGATGGAGCCAGACGTTTGCCTCTTCAGAAAAACGCTCTGCCGTAAGCGAGCACCATAAGATGCTGAATCTCTGGGAAAGCAGAGATCCCCAGTGCTGTTGCGGCTAAAGATAGCCTGCAGAGGGATAGTGAAGACCAGCAAGATCTTTCAGGGCTGGCACCTTCCTTGTGGGAGAAGGAGCCAGACATTTGCCTTTTCAGAAAAAGTTTCTGCCGAGAACGAGCACCGTGACATGCTGAGTCTCTGGGAAAGCAGAGATCCCCAGTGCTGTTGCGGCTAAAGATAGGCTGCAGAGGGATAGTGAAGACCTGCAAGATCTTTCAGGGCTGGCACCTGCCTTGTGGGAGAAGGAGCCAGACGTTTGCCTTTTCAGAAAAAGTTTCTGCCGAGAACGAGCACCGTGACATGCGGAGTCTCTGGGAAAGCACAGATCCCCAGTTCTGTTGCGGCTAAAGATAGGCTGCAGAGGGATAGTGAAGACCTGCAAGAGCTTTCAGGGCTGGCACCTTCCTTGTGGGAGAAGGAGCCAGACGTTTGCCTTTTCAGAAAAAGTTTCTGCCGAGAACGAGCACCGTGACATGCTGAGTCTCTGGGAAAGCAGAGATCCCCAGTGATGTTGTGCCTGTGGATATGCTGCAGAGGGATAGTGAAGACCTGCAAGAGCTTTCAGGGCTGGCACCTTCCTTGTGGGAGAAGTAGCCAGACGTTTGCCTTTTCAGAAAAAGTTTCTGCCGAGAACGAGCACCGTGACATGCGGAGTCTCTGGGAAAGCAGAGATCCCCAGTGCTGTTGTGCCTGTGGATAAGCTGCAGGGGGACAGTGAAGACCAGCAAGATCTTTAAGGGCTGGCACCTTCCTTGTGGGAGAAGGAGCCAGACGTTTGCCTTTTCAGAAAAAGTTTCTGCCGAGAACGAGCACCGTGACATGCTGAGTCTCTGGGAAAGCAGAGATCCCCAGTGCTGTTGCGGCTAAAGATAGGCTGCAGAGGGATAGTGAAGACCAGCAAGAGCTTTCAGGGCTGGCACCTTCCTTGTGGGAGAAGGAGCCAGACGTTTGCCTTTTCAGAAAAAGTTTCTGCCGAGAACGAGCACCGTGACATGCTGAGTCTCTGGGAAAGCAGAGATCCCCAGTGCTGTTGCGGCTAAAGATAGGCTGCAGAGGGATAGTGAAGACCTGCAAGATCATTCAGGGCTGGCACCTTCCTTGTGGGAGAAGGAGCCAGACGTTTGCCTTTTCAGAAAAAGTTTCTGCCGAGAACGAGCACCGTGACATGCGGAGACTCTGGGAAAGCACAGATCCCCAGTTCTGTTGCGGCTAAAGATAGGCTGCAGAGGGATAGTGAAGACCTGCAAGAGCTTTCAGGGCTGGCACCTTCCTTGTGGGAGAAGGAGCCAGACGTTTGCCTTTTCAGAAAAAGTTTCTGCCGAGAACGAGCACCGTGACATGCTGAGTCTCTGGGAAAGCAGAGATCCCCAGTGCTGTTGTGCCTGTGGATAGGCTGCAGAGGGATAGTGAAGACCTGCAAGAGCTTTCAGGGCTGGCACCTTCCTTGTGGGAGAAGGAGCCAGACGTTTGCCTTTTCAGAAAAAGTTTCTGCCGAGAACGAGCACCGTGACATGCTGAGTCTCTGGGAAAGCAGAGATCCCCAGTGCTGTTGCGGCTAAAGATAGGCTGCAGAGGGATAGTGAAGACCTGCAAGAGCTTTCAGGGCTGGCACCTTCCTTGTGGGAGAAGGAGCCAGACGTTTGCCTTTTCAGAAAAAGTTTCTGCCGAGAACGAGCACCGTGACATGCTGAGTCTCTGGGAAAGCAGAGATCCCCAGTGCTGTTGCGGCTAAAGATAGGCTGCAGAGGGATAGTGAAGACCAGCAAGAGCTTTCAGGGCTGGCACCTTCCTTGTGGGAGAAGGAGCCAGACGTTTGCCTTTTCAGAAAAAGTTTCTGCCGAGAACGAGCACCGTGACATGCGGAGTCTCTGGGAAAGCACAGATCCCCAGTTCTGTTGCGGCTAAAGATAGGCTGCAGAGGGATAGTGAAGACCAGCAAGAGCTTTCAGGGCTGGCACCTTCCTTGTGGGAGAAGGAGCCAGACGTTTGCCTTTTCAGAAAAAGTTTCTGCCGAGAACGAGCACCGTGACATGCGGAGTCTCTGGGAAAGCACAGATCCCCAGTTCTGTTGCGGCTAAAGATAGGCTGCAGAGGGATAGTGAAGACCAGCAAGATCTTTATGGGCTGGCACCTTCCTTGTGGGAGAAGGAGCCAGACGTTTGCCTTTTCAGAAAAAGTTTCTGCCGAGAACGAGCACCGTGACATGCTGAGTCTCTGGGAAAGCAGAGATCCCCAGTGCTGTTGCGGCTAAAGATAGGCTGCAGAGGGATAGTGAAGACCTGCAAGAGCTTTCAGGGCTGGCACCTTCCTTGTGGGAGAAGGAGCCAGACGTTTGCCTTTTCAGAAAAAGTTTCTGCCGAGAACGAGCACCGTGACATGCGGAGTCTCTGGGAAAGCACAGAGCCCCAGTTCTGTTGCGGCTAAAGATAGGCTGCAGAGGGATAGTGAAGACCAGCAAGAGCTTTCAGGGCTGGCACCTTCCTTGTGGGAGAAGGAGCCGTAAGTTTGTCTTTTCAGAAAAAGTTTCTGCCGAGAACGAGCACCGTGACATGCTGAGTCTCTGGGAAAGCAGAGATCCCCAGTGCTGTTGTGCCTGTGGATAGGCTGCAGGGGGACGGTGAAGACCAGCAAGATCTTTAAGGGCTGGCACCTTCCTTGTGGGAGAAGGAGCCAGACGTTTGCCTTTTCAGAAAAAGTTTCTGCCGAGAACGAGCACCGTGACATGCGGAGTCTCTGGGAAAGCAGAGATCCCCAGTGCTGTTGCGGCTAAAGATAGGCTGCAGAGGGATAGTGAAGACCTGCAAGAGCTTTCAGGGCTGGCACCTTCCTTGTGGGAGAAGGAGCCAGACGTTTGCCTTTTCAGAAAAAGTTTCTGCCGAGAACGAGCACCGTGACATGCTGAGTCTCTGGGAAAGCAGAGATCCCCAGTGCTGTTGCGGCTAAAGATAGGCTGCAGAGGGATAGTGAAGGCCTGCAAGAGCTTTCAGGGCTGGCACCTTCCTTGTGGGAGAAGGAGCCAGACGTTTGCCTTTTCAGAAAAAGTTTCTGCCGAGAACGAGCACCGTGACATGCGGAGACTCTGTGAAAGCACAGATCCCCAGTTCTGTTGCGGCTAAAGATAGGCTGCAGAGGGATAGTGAAGACCTGCAAGAGCTTTCAGGGCTGGCACCTTCCTTGTGGGAGAAGGAGCCAGACGTTTGCCTTTTCAGAAAAAGTTTCTGCCGAGAACGAGCACCGTGACATGCTGAGTCTCTGGGAAAGCAGAGATCCCCAGTGATGTTGTGCCTGTGGATAGGCTGCAGAGGGATAGTGAAGACCAGCAAGAGCTTTCAGGGCTGGCACCTTCCTTGTGGGAGAAGGAGCCGTAAGTTTGTCTTTTCAGAAAAAGTTTCTGCCGAGAACGAGCACCGTGACATGCTGAGTCTCTGGGAAAGCAGAGATCCCCAGTGCTGTTGTGCCTGTGGATAAGCTGCAGGGGGACAGTGAAGACCAGCAAGATCTTTAAGGGCTGGCACCTTCCTTGTGGGAGAAGGAGCCAGACGTTTGCCTTTTCAGAAAAAGTTTCTGCCGAGAACGAGCACCGTGACATGCTGAGTCTCTGGGAAAGCAGAGATCCCCAGTGCTGTTGCGGCTAAAGATTGGCTGCAGAGGGATAGTGAAGACCTGCAAGAGCTTTCAGGGCTGGCACCTTCCTTGTGGGAGAAGGAGCCGTAAGTTTGTCTTTTCAGAAAAAGTTTCTGCCGAGAACGAGCACCGTGACATGCTGAGTCTCTGGGAAAGCAGAGATCCCCAGTGATGTTGTGCCTGTGGATAGGCTGCAGAGGGATAGTGAAGACCTGCAAGAGCTTTCAGGGCTGGCACCTTCCTTGTGGGAGAAGGAGCCAGACGTTTGCCTTTTCAGAAAAAGTTTCTGCCGAGAACGAGCACCGTGACATGCGGAGTCTCTGGGAAAGCAGAGATCCCCAGTGCTGTTGTGCCTGTGGATAAGCTGCAGGGGGACAGTGAAGACCAGCAAGATCTTTAAGGGCTGGCACCTTCCTTGTGGGAGAAGGAGCCAGACGTTTGCCTTTTCAGAAAAAGTTTCTGCCGAGAACGAGCACCGTGACATGCTGAGTCTCTGGGAAAGCAGAGATCCCCAGTGCTGTTGCGGCTAAAGATAGGCTGCAGAGGGATAGTGAAGACCTGCAAGAGCTTTCAGGGCTGGCACCTTCCTTGTGGGAGAAGGAGCCAGACGTTTGCCTTTTCAGAAAAAGTTTCTGCCGAGAACGAGCACCGTGACATGCTGAGTCTCTGGGAAAGCAGAGATCCCCAGTGATGTTGTGCCTGTGGATAGGCTGCAGAGGGATAGTGAAGACCAGCAAGAGCTTTCAGGGCTGGCACCTTCCTTGTGGGAGAAGGAGCCAGACGTTTGCCTTTTCAGAAAAAGGCTCTGCCGAGAGCGAGCACCATGAGATGCTGATTCTCTGGGAAAGCAGAGATCCCCAGTGCTGTTGTGCCTGTGGATAGGCTGCAGAGGGATAGTGAGGACCTGCAAGAGCTTTCAGGGCTGGCACCTTCCTTGTGGGAGAAGGAGCCAGACGTTTGCCTTTTCAGAAAAAGTTTCTGCCGAGAACGAGCACCGTGACATGCGGAGTCTCTGGGAAAGCAGAGATCCCCAGTGCTGTTGTGCCTGTGGATAAGCTGCAGGGGGACAGTGAAGACCAGCAAGATCTTTAAGGGCTGGCACCTTCCTTGTGGGAGAAGGAGCCAGACGTTTGCCTTTTCAGAAAAAGTTTCTGCCGAGAACGAGCACCGTGACATGCTGAGTCTCTGGGAAAGCAGAGATCCCCAGTGCTGTTGCGGCTAAAGATAGGCTGCAGAGGGATAGTGAAGACCTGCAAGAGCTTTCAGGGCTGGCACCTTCCTTGTGGGAGAAGGAGCCAGACGTTTGCCTTTTGAGAAAAAGTTTCTGCCGAGAACGAGCACCGTGACATGCGGAGACTCTGGGAAAGCACAGATCCCCAGTTCTGTTGCGGCTAAAGATAGGCTGCAGAGGGATAGTGAAGACCTGCAAGAGCTTTCAGGGCTGGCACCTTCCTTGTGGGAGAAGGAGCCAGACGTTTGCCTTTTCAGAAAAAGTTTCTGCCGAGAACGAGCACCGTGACATGCTGAGTCTCTGGGAAAGCAGAGATCCCCAGTGCTGTTGTGCCTGTGGATAGGCTGCAGAGGGATAGTGAAGACCTGCAAGAGCTTTCAGGGCTGGCACCTTCCTTGTGGGAGAAGGAGACAGACGTTTGCCTTTTCAGAAAAAGTTTCTGCCGAGAACGAGCACCGTGACATGCTGAGTCTCTGGGAAAGCAGAGATCCCCAGTGCTGTTGCGGCTAAAGATAGGCTGCAGAGGGATAGTGAAGACCTGCAAGAGCTTTCAGGGCTGGCACCTTCCTTGTGGGAGAAGGAGCCAGACGTTTGCCTTTTCAGAAAAAGTTTCTGCCGAGAACGAGCACCGTGACATGCTGAGTCTCTGGGAAAGCAGAGATCCCCAGTGCTGTTGCGGCTAAAGATAGGCTGCAGAGGGATAGTGAAGACCTGCAAGAGCTGTCAGGGCTGGCACCTTCCTTGTGGGAGAAGGAGCCAGACGTTTGCCTTTTCAGAAAAAGTTTCTGCCGAGAACGAGCACCGTGACATGCTGAGTCTCTGGGAAAGCAGAGATCCCCAGTGCTGTTGCGGCTAAAGATAGGCTGCAGAGGGATAGTGAAGGCCTGCAAGAGCTTTCAGGGCTGGCACCTTCCTTGTGGGAGAAGGAGCCAGACGTTTGCCTTTTCAGAAAAAGTTTCTGCCGAGAACGAGCACCGTGACATGCGGAGACTCTGGGAAAGCACAGATCCCCAGTTCTGTTGCGGCTAAAGATAGGCTGCAGAGGGATAGTGAAGACCTGCAAGAGCTTTCAGGGCTGGCACCTTCCTTGTGGGAGAAGGAGCCAGACGTTTGCCTTTTCAGAAAAAGTTTCTGCCGAGAACGAGCACCGTGACATGCTGAGTCTCTGGGAAAGCAGAGATCCCCAGTGATGTTGTGCCTGTGGATAGGCTGCAGAGGGATAGTGAAGACCAGCAAGAGCTTTCAGGGCTGGCACCTTCCTTGTGGGAGAAGGAGCCGTAAGTTTGTCTTTTCAGAAAAAGTTTCTGCCGAGAACGAGCACCGTGACATGCTGAGTCTCTGGGAAAGCAGAGATCCCCAGTGCTGTTGTGCCTGTGGATAAGCTGCAGGGGGACAGTGAAGACCAGCAAGATCTTTAAGGGCTGGCACCTTCCTTGTGGGAGAAGGAGCCAGACGTTTGCCTTTTCAGAAAAAGTTTCTGCCGAGAACGAGCACCGTGACATGCTGAGTCTCTGGGAAAGCAGAGATCCCCAGTGCTGTTGCGGCTAAAGATAGGCTGCAGAGGGATAGTGAAGACCTGCAAGAGCTTTCAGGGCTGGCACCTTCCTTGTGGGAGAAGGAGCCGTAAGTTTGTCTTTTCAGAAAAAGTTTCTGCCGAGAACGAGCACCGTGACATGCTGAGTCTCTGGGAAAGCAGAGATCCCCAGTGCTGTTGTGCCTGTGGATAGGCTGCAGAGGGATAGTGAAGACCTGCAAGAGCTTTCAGGGCTGGCACCTTCCTTGTGGGAGAAGGAGCCAGACGTTTGCCTTTTCAGAAAAAGTTTCTGCCGAGAACGAGCACCGTGACATGCTGAGTCTCTGGGAAAGCAGAGATCCCCAGTGCTGTTGTGCCTGTGGATAGGCTGCAGAGGGATAGTGAAGACCTGCAATAGCTTTCAGGGCTGGCACCTTCCTTGTGGGAGAAGGAGCCAGACGTTTGCCTTTTCAGAAAAAGTTTCTGCCGAGAACGAGCACCGTGACATGCTGAGTCTCTGGGAAAGCAGAGATCCCCAGTGCTGTTGTGCCTGTGGATAGGCTGCAGAGGGATAGTGAAGACCAGCAAGAGCTTTCAGGGCTGGCACCTTCCTTGTGGGAGAAGGAGCCAGACGTTTGCCTTTTCAGAAAAAGTTTCTGCCGAGAACGAGCACCGTGACATGCTGAGTCTCTGGGAAAGCAGAGATCCCCAGTGCTGTTGCGGCTAAAGATAGGCTGCAGAGGGATAGTGAAGACCTGCAAGAGCTTTCAGGGCTGGCACCTTCCTTGTGGGAGAAGGAGCCAGACGTTTGCCTTTTCAGAAAAAGTTTCTGCCGAGAACGAGCACCGTGACATGCTGAGTCTCTGGGAAAGCAGAGATCCCCAGTGCTGTTGCGGCTAAAGATAGGCTGCAGAGGGATAGTGAAGACCAGCAAGAGCTTTCAGGGCTGGCACCTTCCTTGTGGGAGAAGGAGCCAGACGTTTGCCTTTTCAGAAAAAGTTTCTGCCGAGAACGAGCACCGTGACATGCGGAGTCTCTGGGAAAGCACAGATCCCCAGTTCTGTTGCGGCTAAAGATAGGCTGCAGAGGGATAGTGAAGACCAGCAAGATCTTTAAGGGCTGGCACCTTCCTTGTGGGAGAAGGAGCCAGACGTTTGCCTTTTCAGAAAAAGTTTCTGCCGAGAACGAGCACCGTGACATGCTGAGTCTCTGGGAAAGCAGAGATCCCCAGTGCTGTTGCGGCTAAAGATAGGCTGCAGAGGGATAGTGAAGACCTGCAAGAG
Organism: Astur gentilis; assembly: GCF_929443795.1. Taxonomy (NCBI): domain Eukaryota; kingdom Metazoa; phylum Chordata; class Aves; order Accipitriformes; family Accipitridae; genus Astur; species Astur gentilis. The sequence goes on from NW_026061008.1 coordinate 4,105,811, forward strand.
CTTTCAGGGCTGGCACCTTCCTTGTGGGAGAAGGAGCCAGACGTTTGCCTTTTCAGAAAAAGTTTCTGCCGAGAACGAGCACCATGACATGCGGAGTCTCTGGGAAAGCACAGAGCCCCAGTTCTGTTGCGGCTAAAGATAGGCTGCAGAGGGATAGTGAAGACCAGCAAGAGCTTTCAGGGCTGGCACCTTCCTTGTGGGAGAAGGAGCCGTAAGTTTGTCTTTTCAGAAAAAGTTTCTGCCGAGAACGAGCACCGTGACATGCGGAGTCTCTGGGAAAGCAGAGATCCCCAGTGCTGTTGTGCCTGTGGATAGGCTGCAGGGGGACGGTGAAGACCAGCAAGATCTTTAAGGGCTGGCACCTTCCTTGTGGGAGAAGGAGCCAGACGTTTGCCTTTTCAGAAAAAGTTTCTGCCGAGAACGAGCACCGTGACATGCGGAGTCTCTGGGAAAGCAGAGATCCCCAGTGCTGTTGCGGCTAAAGATAGGCTGCAGAGGGATAGTGAAGACCTGCAAGAGCTTTCAGGGCTGGCACCTTCCTTGTGGGAGAAGGAGCCAGACGTTTGCCTTTTCAGAAAAAGTTTCTGCCGAGAACGAGCACCGTGACATGCTGAGTCTCTGGGAAAGCAGAGATCCCCAGTGCTGTTGCGGCTAAAGATAGGCTGCAGAGGGATAGTGAAGGCCTGCAAGAGCTTTCAGGGCTGGCACCTTCCTTGTGGGAGAAGGAGCCAGACGTTTGCCTTTTCAGAAAAAGTTTCTGCCGAGAACGAGCACCGTGACATGCGGAGACTCTGGGAAAGCACAGATCCCCAGTTCTGTTGCGGCTAAAGATAGGCTGCAGAGGGATAGTGAAGACCTGCAAGAGCTTTCAGGGCTGGCACCTTCCTTGTGGGAGAAGGAGCCAGACGTTTGCCTTTTCAGAAAAAGTTTCTGCCGAGAACGAGCACCGTGACATGCTGAGTCTCTGGGAAAGCAGAGATCCCCAGTGCTGTTGTGCCTGTGGATAGGCTGCAGAGGGATAGTGAAGACCAGCAAGAGCTTTCAGGGCTGGCACCTTCCTTGTGGGAGAAGGAGCCGTAAGTTTGTCTTTTCAGAAAAAGTTTCTGCCGAGAACGAGCACCGTGACATGCTGAGTCTCTGGGAAAGCAGAGATCCCCAGTGCTGTTGTGCCTGTGGATAAGCTGCAGGGGGACAGTGAAGACCAGCAAGATCTTTAAGGGCTGGCACCTTCCTTGTGGGAGAAGGAGCCAGACGTTTGCCTTTTCAGAAAAAGTTTCTGCCGAGAACGAGCACCGTGACATGCTGAGTCTCTGGGAAAGCAGAGATCCCCAGTGCTGTTGCGGCTAAAGATAGGCTGCAGAGGGATAGTGAAGACCTGCAAGAGCTTTCAGGGCTGGCACCTTCCTTGTGGGAGAAGGAGCCGTAAGTTTGTCTTTTCAGAAAAAGTTTCTGCCGAGAAAGAGCACCGTGACATGCTGAGTCTCTGGGAAAGCAGAGATCCCCAGTGCTGTTGTGCCTGTGGATAGGCTGCAGAGGGATAGTGAAGACCTGCAAGAGCTTTCAGGGCTGGCACCTTCCTTGTGGGAGAAGGAGCCAGACGTTTGCCTTTTCAGAAAAAGTTTCTGCCGAGAACGAGCACCGTGACATGCGGAGTCTCTGGGAAAGCAGAGATCCCCAGTGCTGTTGTGCCTGTGGATAAGCTGCAGGGGGACAGTGAAGACCAGCAAGATCTTTAAGGGCTGGCACCTTCCTTGTGGGAGAAGGAGCCAGACGTTTGCCTTTTCAGAAAAAGTTTCTGCCGAGAACGAGCACCGTGACATGCTGAGTCTCTGGGAAAGCAGAGATCCCCAGTGCTGTTGCGGCTAAAGATAGGCTGCAGAGGGATAGTGAAGACCTGCAAGAGCTTTCAGGGCTGGCACCTTCCTTGTGGGAGAAGGAGCCAGACATTTGCCTTTTCAGAAAAAGTTTCTGCCGAGAACGAGCACCGTGACATGCGGAGTCTCTGGGAAAGCACAGATCCCCAGTTCTGTTGCGGCTAAAGATAGGCTGCAGAGGGATAGTGAAGACCAGCAAGAGCTTTCAGGGCTGGCACCTTCCTTGTGGGAGAAGGAGCCAGACGTTTGCCTTTTCAGAAAAAGTTTCTGCCGAGAACGAGCACCGTGACATGCGGAGTCTCTGGGAAAGCACAGATCCCCAGTTCTGTTGCGGCTAAAGATAGGCTGCAGAGGGATAGTGAAGACCAGCAAGATCTTTAAGGGCTGGCACCTTCCTTGTGGGAGAAGGAGCCAGACGTTTGCCTTTTCAGAAAAAGTTTCTGCCGAGAACGAGCACCGTGACATGCTGAGTGTCTGGGAAAGCAGAGATCCCCAGTGCTGTTGCGGCTAAAGATAGGCTGCAGAGGGATAGTGAAGACCTGCAAGAGCTTTCAGGGCTGGCACCTTCCTTGTGGGAGAAGGAGCCGTAAGTTTGTCTTTTCAGAAAAAGTTTCTGCCGAGAACGAGCACCGTGACATGCTGAGTCTCTGGGAAAGCAGAGATCCCCAGTGCTGTTGTGCCTGTGGATAGGCTGCAGAGGGATAGTGAAGATCTGCAAGAGCTTTCAGGGCTGGCACCTTCCTTGTGGGAGAAGGAGCCAGACGTTTGCCTTTTCAGAAAAAGTTTCTGCCGAGAACGAGCACCGTGACATGCGGAGTCTCTGGGAAAGCAGAGATCCCCAGTGCTGTTGCGGCTAAAGATAGGCTGCAGAGGGATAGTGAAGACCTGCAAGATCATTCAGGGCTGGCACCTTCCTTGTGGGAGAAGGAGCCGTAAGTTTGCCTTTTCAGAAAAAGTTTCTGCCGAGAACGAGCACCGTGACATGCGGAGACTCTGGGAAAGCACAGATCCCCAGTTCTGTTGCGGCTAAAGATAGCCTGCAGAGGGATAGTGAAGACCTGCAAGAGCTTTCAGGGCTGGCACCTTCCTTGTGGGAGAAGGAGCCAGACGTTTGCCTTTTCAGAAAAAGTTTCTGCCGAGAACGAGCACCGTGACATGCTGAGTCTCTGGGAAAGCAGAGATCCCCAGTGATGTTGTGCCTGTGGATAGGCTGCAGAGGGATAGTGAAGACCACCAAGAGCTTTCAGGGCTGGCACCTTCCTTGTGGGAGAAGGAGCCGTAAGTTTGTCTTTTCAGAAAAAGTTTCTGCCGAGAACGAGCACCGTGACATGCTGAGTCTCTGGGAAAGCAGAGATCCCCAGTGCTGTTGTGCCTGTGGATAGGCTGCAGAGGGATAGTGAAGACCTGCAAGAGCTTTCAGGGCTGGCACCTTCCTTGTGGGAGAAGGAGCCAGACGTTTGCCTTTTCAGAAAAAGTTTCTGCCGAGAACGAGCACCGTGACATGCTGAGTCTCTGGGAAAGCAGAGATCCCCAGTGCTGTTGTGCCTGTGGATAAGCTGCAGGGGGACAGTGAAGACCAGCAAGATCTTTAAGGGCTGGCACCTTCCTTGTGGGAGAAGGAGCCAGACGTTTGCCTTTTCAGAATAAGTTTCTGCCGAGAACGAGCACCGTGACATGCTGAGTCTCTGGGAAAGCAGAGATCCCCAGTGCTGTTGCGGCTAAAGATAGGCTGCAGAGGGATAGTGAAGACCAGCAAGAGCTTTCAGGGCTGGCACCTTCCTTGTGGGAGAAGGAGCCAGACGTTTGCCTTTTCAGAAAAAGTTTCTGCCGAGAACGAGCACCGTGACATGCTGAGTCTCTGGGAAAGCAGAGATCCCCAGTGCTGTTGCGGCTAAAGATAGGCTGCAGAGGGATAGTGAAGACCAGCAAGAGCTTTCAGGGCTGGCACCTTCCTTGTGGGAGAAGGAGCCAGATGTTTGCCTTTTGAGAAAAAGTTTCTGCCGAGAACGAGCACCGTGACATGCGGAGTCTCTGGGAAAGCACAGATCCCCAGTTCTGTTGCGGCTAAAGATAGGCTGCAGAGGGATAGTGAAGACCAGCAAGAGCTTTCAGGGCTGGCACCTTCCTTGTGGGAGAAGGAGCCAGACGTTTGCCTTTTCAGAAAAAGTTTCTGCCGAGAACGAGCACCGTGACATGCGGAGTCTCTGGGAAAGCACAGATCCCCAGTTCTGTTGCGGCTAAAGATAGGCTGCAGAGGGATAGTGAAGACCAGCAAGATCTTTAAGGGCTGGCACCTTCCTTGTGGGAGAAGGAGCCAGACGTTTGCCTTTTCAGAAAAAGTTTCTGCCGAGAACGAGCACCGTGACATGCTGAGTGTCTGGGAAAGCAGAGATCCCCAGTGCTGTTGCGGCTAAAGATAGGCTGCAGAGGGATAGTGAAGACCTGCAAGAGCTTTCAGGGCTGGCACCTTCCTTGTGGGAGAAGGAGCCAGACGTTTGCCTTTTCAGAAAAAGTTTCTGCCGAGAACGAGCACCGTGACATGCTGAGTCTCTGGGAAAGCAGAGATCCCCAATGCTGTTGCGGCTAAAGATAGGCTGCAGAGGGATAGTGAAGACCTGCAAGAGCTTTCAGGGCTGGCACCTTCCTTGTGGAAGATGGAGCCAGACGTTTGCCTCTTCAGAAAAACGCTCTGCCGTAAGCGAGCACCATAAGATGCTGAATCTCTGGGAAAGCAGAGATCCCCAGTGCTGTTGCGGCTAAAGATAGCCTGCAGAGGGATAGTGAAGACCAGCAAGATCTTTCAGGGCTGGCACCTTCCTTGTGGGAGAAGGAGCCAGACATTTGCCTTTTCAGAAAAAATTTCTGCCGAGAACGAGCACCGTGACATGCTGAGTGTCTGGGAAAGCAGAGATCCCCAGTGCTGTTGCGGCTAAAGATAGGCTGCAGAGGGATAGTGAAGACCTGCAAGATCTTTCAGGGCTGGCACCTGCCTTGTGGGAGAAGGAGCCAGACGTTTGCCTTTTCAGAAAAAGTTTCTGCCGAGAACGAGCACCGTGACATGCTGAGTCTCTGGGAAAGCAGAGATCCCCAGTGCTGTTGCGGCTAAAGATAGGCTGCAGAGGGATAGTGAAGACCTGCAAGAGCTTTCAGGGCTGGCACCTTCCTTGTGGGAGAAGGAGCCAGACGTTTGCCTTTTCAGAAAAAGTTTCTGCTGAGAACGAGCACCGTGACATGCTGAGTCTCTGGGAAAGCAGAGATCCCCAGTGCTGTTGTGCCTGTGGATAGGCTGCAGAGGGATAGTGAAGACCTGCAAGATCATTCAGGGCTGGCACCTGCCTTGTGGGAGAAGGAGCCAGACGTTTGCCTTTTCAGAAAAAGTTTCTGCCGAGAACGAGCACCGTGACATGCTGAGTCTCTGGGAAAGCAGAGATCCCCAGTGATGTTGCGGCTAAAGATAGGCTGCAGAGGGATAGTGAAGACCTGCAAGAGCTTTCAGGGCTGGCACCTTCCTTGTGGGAGAAGGAGCCAGACGTTTGCCTTTTCAGAAAAAGTTTCTGCCGAGAACGAGCACCGTGACATGCTGAGTGTCTGGGAAAGCAGAGATCCACACTGCTGTTGCGGCTAAAGATAGGCTTCAGAGGGATAGTGAAGACCTGCAAGATCTTTCAGGGCTGGCACCTTCCTTGTGGGAGAAGGAGCCAGACGTTTGCCTTTTCAGAAAAAGTTTCTGCCGAGAACGAGCACCGTGACATGCGGAGTCTCTGGGAAAGCACAGATCCCCAGTGCTGTTGCGGCTAAAGATAGGCTGCAGAGGGATAGTGAAGACCACCAAGAGCTTTCAGGGCTGGCACCTTCCTTGTGGGAGAAGGAGCCGTAAGTTTGTCTTTTCAGAAAAAGTTTCTGCCGAGAACGAGCACCGTGACATGCTGAGTCTCTGGGAAAGCAGAGATCCCCAGTGCTGTTGCGGCTAAAGATAGGCTGCAGAGGGATAGTGAAGACCAGCAAGAGCTTTCAGGGCTGGCACCTTCCTTGTGGGAGAAGGAGCCAGACGTTTGCCTTTTCAGAAAAAGTTTCTGCCGAGAACGAGCACCGTGACATGCGGAGTGTCTGGGAAAGCACAGATCCCCAGTTCTGTTGCGGCTAAAGATAGGCTGCACAGGGATAGTGAAGACCAGCAAGATCTTTAAGGGCTGGCACCTTCCTTGTGGGAGAAGGAGCCAGACGTTTGCCTTTTCAGAAAAAGTTTCTGCCGAGAACGAGCACCGTGACATGCTGAGTGTCTGGGAAAGCAGAGATCCCCAGTGCTGTTGCGGCTAAAGATAGGCTGCAGAGGGATAGTGAAGACCTGCAAGAGCTTTCAGGGCTGGCACCTTCCTTGTGGGAGAAGGAGCCGTAAGTTTGTCTTTTCAGAAAAAGTTTCTGCCGAGAACGAGCACCGTGACATGCTGAGTCTCTGGGAAAGCAGAGATCCCCAGTGCTGTTGTGCCTGTGGATAGGCTGCAGAGGGATAGTGAAGATCTGCAAGAGCTTTCAGGGCTGGCACCTTCCTTGTGGGAGAAGGAGCCAGACGTTTGCCTTTTCAGAAAAAGTTTCTGCCGAGAACGAGCACCGTGACATGCTGAGTCTCTGGGAAAGCAGAGATCCCCAGTGCTGTTGCGGCTAAAGATAGGCTGCAGAGGGATAGTGAAGACCTGCAAGATCATTCAGGGCTGGCACCTTCCTTGTGGGAGAAGGAGCCAGACGTTTGCCTTTTCAGAAAAAGTTTCTGCCGAGAACGAGCACCGTGACATGCGGAGACTCTGGGAAAGCACAGATCCCCAGTTCTGTTGCGGCTAAAGATAGGCTGCAGAGGGATAGTGAAGACCTGCAAGAGCTTTCAGGGCTGGCACCTTCCTTGTGGAAGATGGAGCCATACGTTTGCCTCTTCAGAAAAACGCTCTGCCGTAAGCGAGCACCATAAGATGCTGAATCTCTGGGAAAGCACAGATCCCCAGTTCTGTTGCGGCTAAAGATAGGCTGCAGAGGGATAGTGAAGACCAGCAAGAGCTTTCAGGGCTGGCACCTTCCTTGTGGGAGAAGGAGCCGTAAGTTTGTCTTTTCAGAAAAAGTTTCTGCCGAGAACGAGCACCGTGACATGCTGAGTCTCTGGGAAAGCAGAGATCCCCAGTGCTGTTGTGCCTGTGGATAGGCTGCAGAGGGATAGTGAAGACCTGCAAGAGCTTTCAGGGCTGGCACCTTCCTTGTGGGAGAAGGAGCCAGACGTTTGCCTTTTCAGAAAAAGTTTCTGCCGAGAACGAGCACCGTGACATGCTGAGTCTCTGGGAAAGCAGAGATCCCCAGTGCTGTTGCGGCTAAAGATAGGCTGCAGAGGGATAGTGAAGACCAGCAAGAGCTTTCAGGGCTGGCACCTTCCTTGTGGGAGAAGGAGCCAGACGTTTGCCTTTTCAGAAAAAGTTTCTGCCGAGAACGAGCACCGTGACATGCGGAGTCTCTGGGAAAGCACAGATCCCCAGTTCTGTTGCGGCTAAAGATAGGCTGCAGAGGGATAGTGAAGACCAGCAAGAGCTTTCAGGGCTGGCACCTTCCTTGTGGGAGAAGGAGCCAGACGTTTGCCTTTTCAGAAAAAGTTTCTGCCGAGAACGAGCACCGTGACATGCGGAGTCTCTGGGAAAGCACAGATCCCCAGTTCTGTTGCGGCTAAAGATAGGCTGCAGAGGGATAGTGAAGACCAGCAAGATCTTTAAGGGCTGGCACCTTCCTTGTGGGAGAAGGAGCCAGACGTTTGCCTTTTCAGAAAAAGTTTCTGCCGACAACGAGCACCGTGACATGCTGAGTCTCTGGGAAAGCAGAGATCCCCAGTGCTGTTGCGGCTAAAGATAGCCTGCAGAGGGATAGTGAAGACCAGCAAGATCTTTCAGGGCTGGCACCTTCCTTGTGGGAGAAGGAGCCAGACATTTGCCTTTTCAGAAAAAGTTTCTGCCGAGAACGAGCACCGTGACATGCTGAGTGTCTGGGAAAGCAGAGATCCCCAGTGCTGTTGCGGCTAAAGATAGGCTGCAGAGGGATAGTGAAGACCTGCAAGATCTTTCAGGGCTGGCACCTGCCTTGTGGGAGAAGGAGCCAGACGTTTGCCTTTTCAGAAAAAGTTTCTGCCGAGAACGAGCACCGTGACATGCTGAGTCTCTGGGAAAGCAGAGATCCCCAGTGCTGTTGCGGCTAAAGATAGGCTGCAGAGGGATAGTGAAGACCAGCAAGAGCTTTCAGGGCTGGCACCTTCCTTGTGGGAGAAGGAGCCAGACGTTTGCCTTTTCAGAAAAAGTTTCTGCCGAGAACGAGCACCGTGACATGCGGAGTCTCTGGGAAAGCACAGATCCCCAGTTCTGTTGCGGCTAAAGATAGGCTGCAGAGGGATAGTGAAGACCTGCAAGAGCTTTCAGGGCTGGCACCTTCCTTGTGGGAGAAGGAGCCAGACGTTTGCCTTTTCAGAAAAAGTTTCTGCCGAGAACGAGCACCGTGACATGCTGAGTCTCTGGGAAAGCAGAGATCCCCAGTGATGTTGTGCCTGTGGATAGGCTGCAGAGGGATAGTGAAGACCTGCAAGAGCTTTCAGGGCTGGCACCTTCCTTGTGGGAGAAGGAGCCAGACGTTTGCCTTTTCAGAAAAAGTTTCTGCCGAGAACGAGCACCGTGACATGCGGAGTCTCTGGGAAAGCAGAGATCCCCAGTGCTGTTGTGCCTGTGGATAAGCTGCAGGGGGACAGTGAAGACCAGCAAGATCTTTCAGGGCTGGCACCTTCCTTGTGGGAGAAGGAGCCGTAAGTTTGTCTTTTTAGAAAAAGTTTCTGCCGAGAACGAGCACCGTGACATGCTGAGTCTCTGGGAAAGCAGAGATCCCCAGTGCTGTTGCGGCTAAAGATAGGCTGCAGAGGGATAGTGAAGACCTGCAAGAGCTTTCAGGGCTGGCACCTTCCTTGTGGGAGAAGGAGCCAGACGTTTGCCTTTTCAGAAAAAGTTTCTGCCGAGAACGAGCACCGTGACATGCTGAGTCTCTGGGAAAGCAGAGATCCCCAGTGCTGTTGCGGCTAAAGATAGGCTGCAGAGGGATAGTGAAGACCAGCAAGAGCTTTCAGGGCTGGCACCTTCCTTGTGGGAGAAGGAGCCAGACGTTTGCCTTTTCAGAAAAAGTTTCTGCCGAGAACGAGCACCGTGACATGCGGAGTCTCTGGGAAAGCACAGATCCCCAGTTCTGTTGCGGCTAAAGATAGGCTGCAGAGGGATAGTGAAGACCAGCAAGAGCTTTCAGGGCTGGCACCTTCCTTGTGGGAGAAGGAGCCAGACGTTTGCCTTTTCAGAAAAAGTTTCTGCCGAGAACGAGCACCGTGACATGCGGAGTCTCTGGGAAAGCACAGATCCCCAGTTCTGTTGCGGCTAAAGATAGGCTGCAGAGGGATAGTGAAGACCAGCAAGATCTTTAAGGGCTGGCACCTTCCTTGTGGGAGAAGGAGCCAGACGTTTGCCTTTTCAGAAAAAGTTTCTGCCGAGAACGAGCACCGTGACATGCTGAGTGTCTGGGAAAGCAGAGATCCCCAGTGCTGTTGCGGCTAAAGATAGGCTGCAGAGGGATAGTGAAGACCTGCAAGAGCTTTCAGGGCTGGCACCTTCCTTGTGGGAGAAGGAGCCGTAAGTTTGTCTTTTCAGAAAAAGTTTCTGCCGAGAACGAGCACCGTGACATGCTGAGTCTCTGGGAAAGCAGAGATCCCCAGTGCTGTTGTGCCTGTGGATAGGCTGCAGAGGGATAGTGAAGACCTGCAAGATCATTCAGGGCTGGCACCTGCCTTGTGGGAGAAGGAGCCAGACGTTTGCCTTTTCAGAAAAAGTTTCTGCCGAGAACGAGCACCGTGACATGCTGAGTCTCTGGGAAAGCAGAGATCCCCAGTGATGTTGCGGCTAAAGATAGGCTGCAGAGGGATAGTGAAGACCTGCAAGAGCTTTCAGGGCTGGCACCTTCCTTGTGGGAGAAGGAGCCAGACGTTTGCCTTTTCAGAAAAAGTTTCTGCCGAGAACGAGCACCGTGACATGCTGAGTGTCTGGGAAAGCAGAGATCCACACTGCTGTTGCGGCTAAAGATAGGCTTCAGAGGGATAGTGAAGACCTGCAAGATCTTTCAGGGCTGGCACCTTCCTTGTGGGAGAAGGAGCCAGACGTTTGCCTTTTCAGAAAAAGTTTCTGCCGAGAACGAGCACCGTGACATGCGGAGTCTCTGGGAAAGCACAGATCCCCAGTGCTGTTGCGGCTAAAGATAGGCTGCAGAGGGATAGTGAAGACCACCAAGAGCTTTCAGGGCTGGCACCTTCCTTGTGGGAGAAGGAGCCGTAAGTTTGTCTTTTCAGAAAAAGTTTCTGCCGAGAACGAGCACCGTGACATGCTGAGTCTCTGGGAAAGCAGAGATCCCCAGTGCTGTTGCGGCTAAAGATAGGCTGCAGAGGGATAGTGAAGACCAGCAAGAGCTTTCAGGGCTGGCACCTTCCTTGTGGGAGAAGGAGCCAGACGTTTGCCTTTTCAGAAAAAGTTTCTGCCGAGAACGAGCACCGTGACATGCGGAGTGTCTGGGAAAGCACAGATCCCCAGTTCTGTTGCGGCTAAAGATAGGCTGCAGAGGGATAGTGAAGACCAGCAAGATCTTTAAGGGCTGGCACCTTCCTTGTGGGAGAAGGAGCCAGACGTTTGCCTTTTCAGAAAAAGTTTCTGCCGAGAACGAGCACCGTGACATGCTGAGTGTCTGGGAAAGCAGAGATCCCCAGTGCTGTTGCGGCTAAAGATAGGCTGCAGAGGGATAGTGAAGACCTGCAAGAGCTTTCAGGGCTGGCACCTTCCTTGTGGGAGAAGGAGCCGTAAGTTTGTCTTTTCAGAAAAAGTTTCTGCCGAGAACGAGCACCGTGACATGCTGAGTCTCTGGGAAAGCAGAGATCCCCAGTGCTGTTGTGCCTGTGGATAGGCTGCAGAGGGATAGTGAAGATCTGCAAGAGCTTTCAGGGCTGGCACCTTCCTTGTGGGAGAAGGAGCCAGACGTTTGCCTTTTCAGAAAAAGTTTCTGCCGAGAACGAGCACCGTGACATGCTGAGTCTCTGGGAAAGCAGAGATCCCCAGTGCTGTTGCGGCTAAAGATAGGCTGCAGAGGGATAGTGAAGACCTGCAAGATCATTCAGGGCTGGCACCTTCCTTGTGGGAGAAGGAGCCAGACGTTTGCCTTTTCAGAAAAAGTTTCTGCCGAGAACGAGCACCGTGACATGCTGAGTGTCTGGGAAAGCAGAGATCCCCAGTGCTGTTGCGGCTAAAGATAGGCTGCAGAGGGATAGTGAAGACCTGCAAGATCTTTCAGGGCTGGCACCTTCCTTGTGGGAGAAGGAGCCAGACGTTTGCCTTTTCAGAAAAAGTTTCTGCCGAGAACGAGCACCGTGACATGCTGAGTCTCTGGGAAAGCAGAGATCCCCAGTGCTGTTGCGGCTAAAGATATGCTGCAGAGGGATAGTGAAGACCTGCAAGAGCTTTCAGGGCTGGCACCTTCCTTGTGGGAGAAGGAGCCAGACGTTTGCCTTTTCAGAAAAAGTTTCTGCCGAGAACGAGCACCGTGACATGCGGAGTCTCTGGGAAAGCAGAGATCCCCAGTGCTGTTGCGGCTAAAGATAGCCTGCAGAGGGATAGTGAAGACCAGCAAGATCTTTCAGGGCTGGCACCTTCCTTGTGGGAGAAGGAGCCAGACATTTGCCTTTTCAGAAAAAGTTTCTGCCGAGAACGAGCACCGTGACATGCTGAGTGTCTGGGAAAGCAGAGATCCCCAGTGCTGTTGCGGCTAAAGATAGGCTGCAGAGGGATAGTGAAGACCTGCAAGATCTTTCAGGGCTGGCACCTTCCTTGTGGGAGAAGGAGCCAGACGTTTGCCTTTTCAGAAAAAGTTTCTGCCGAGAACGAGCACCGTGACATGCGGAGTCTCTGGGAAAGCACAGATCCCCAGTGCTGTTGCGGCTAAAGATAGGCTGCAGAGGGATAGTGAAGACCAGCAAGAGCTTTCAGGGCTGGCACCTTCCTTGTGGGAGAAGGAGCCGTAAGTTTGTCTTTTCAGAAAAAGTTTCTGCCGAGAACGAGCACCGTGACATGCTGAGTCTCTGGGAAAGCAGAGATCCCCAGTGCTGTTGTGCCTGTGGATAGGCTGCAGAGGGATAGTGAAGACCTGCAAGAGCTTTCAGGGCTGGCACCTTCCTTGTGGGAGAAGGAGCCAGACGTTTGCCTTTTCAGAAAAAGTTTCTGCCGAGAACGAGCACCGTGACATGCTGAGTCTCTGGGAAAGCAGAGATCCCCAGTGCTGTTGCGGCTAAAGATATGCTGCAGAGGGATAGTGAAGACCTGCAAGAGCTTTCAGGGCTGGCACCTTCCTTGTGGGAGAAGGAGCCAGACGTTTGCCTTTTCAGAAAAAGTTTCTGCCGAGAACGAGCACCGTGACATGCGGAGTCTCTGGGAAAGCACAGATCCCCAGTTCTGTTGCGGCTAAAGATAGGCTGCAGAGGGATAGTGAAGACCTGCAAGAGCTTTCAGGGCTGGCACCTTCCTTGTGGGAGAAGGAGCCAGACGTTTGCCTTTTCAGAAAAAGTTTCTGCCGAGAACGAGCACCGTGACATGCTGAGTCTCTGGGAAAGCAGAGATCCCCAGTGCTGTTGTGCCTGTGGATAGGCTGCAGGGGGACGGTGAAGACCAGCAAGATCTTTAAGGGCTGGCACCTTCCTTGTGGGAAAAGGAGCCAGACGTTTGCCTTTTCAGAAAAAGTTTCTGCCGAGAACGAGCACCGTGACATGCTGAGTCTCTGGGAAAGCACAGATCCCCAGTTCTGTTGCGGCTAAAGATAGGCTGCAGAGGGATAGTGAAGACCTGCAAGAGCTTTCAGGGCTGGCACCTTCCTTGTGGGAGAAGGAGCCAGACGTTTGCCTTTTCAGAAAAAGTTTCTGCCGAGAACGAGCACCGTGACATGCGGAGTCTCTGGGAAAGCACAGATCCCCAGTTCTGTTGCGGCTAAAGATAGGCTGCAGAGGGATAGTGAAGACCAGCAAGAGCTTTCAGGGCTGGCACCTTCCTTGTGGGAGAAGGAGCCGTAAGTTTGTCTTTTCAGAAAAAGTTTCTGCCGAGAACGAGCACCGTGACATGCGGAGTCTCTGGGAAAGCAGAGATCCCCAGTGCTGTTGTGCCTGTGGATAGGCTGCAGGGGGACGGTGAAGACCAGCAAGATCTTTAAGGGCTGGCACCTTCCTTGTGGGAGAAGGAGCCAGACGTTTGCCTTTTCAGAAAAAGTTTCTGCCGAGAACGAGCACCGTGACATGCTGAGTCTCTGGGAAAGCAGAGATCCCCAGTGCTGTTGCGGCTAAAGATAGGCTGCAGAGGGATAGTGAAGACCTGCAAGAGCTTTCAGGGCTGGCACCTTCCTTGTGGAAGATGGAGACAGACGTTTGCCTCTTCAGAAAAACGCTCTGCCGTAAGCGAGCACCATAAGATGCTGAATCTCTGGGAAAGCAGAGCTCCCCAGTGCTGTTGCGGCTATAGATAGGCTGCAGAGGGATAGTGAAGACCAGCAAGATCTTTCAGGGCTGGCACCTTCCTTGTGGGAGAAGGAGCCGTACGTTTGTCTTTTCAGAAAAAGTTTGTGCCGAGAACGAGCACCGTGACATGCTGAGTCTCTGGGAAAGCAGAGATCCCCAGTGCTGTTGCGGCTAAAGATAGGCTGCAGAGGGATAGTGAAGACCTGCAAGAGCTTTCAGGGCTGGCACCTTCCTTGTGGGAGAAGGAGCCAGACGTTTGCCTTTTCAGAAAAAGTTTCTGCCGAGAACGAGCACCGTGACATGCTGAGTCTCTGGGAAAGCAGAGATCCCCAGTGCTGTTGCGGCTAAAGATAGGCTGCAGAGGGATAGTGAAGACCTGCAAGATCATTCAGGGCTGGCACCTTCCTTGTGGGAGAAGGAGCCAGACGTTTGCCTTTTCAGAAAAAGTTTCTGCCGAGAACGAGCACCGTGACATGCTGAGTCTCTGGGAAAGCAGAGATCCCCAGTGCTGTTGCGGCTAAAGATAGGCTGCAGAGGGATAGTGAAGACCTGCAAGAGCTTTCAGGGCTGGCACCTTCCTTGTGGGAGAAGGAGCCAGACGTTTGCCTTTTCAGAAAAAGTTTCTGCCGAGAACGAGCACCGTGACATGCTGAGTCTCTGGGAAAGCAGAGATCCCCAGTGCTGTTGTGCCTGTGGATAGGCTGCAGAGGGATAGTGAAGACCTGCAAAAGCTTTCAGGGCTGGCACCTTCCTTGTGGGAGAAGGAGCCAGACGTTTGCCTTTTCAGAAAAAGTTTCTGCCGAGAACGAGCACCGTGACATGCTGAGTGTCTGGGAAAGCAGAGATCCCCAGTGCTGTTGCGGCTAAAGATAGGCTGCAGAGGGATAGTGAAGACCTGCAAGAGCTTTCAGGGCTGGCACCTTCCTTGTGGGAGAAGGAGCCAGACGTTTGCCTTTTCAGAAAAAGTTTCTGCCGAGAACGAGCACCGTGACATGCGGAGTCTCTGGGAAAGCACAGATCCCCAGTGCTGTTGCGGCTAAAGATAGGCTGCAGAGGGATAGTGAAGACCAGCAAGAGCTTTCAGGGCTGGCACCTTCCTTGTGGGAGAAGGAGCCGTAAGTTTGTCTTTTCAGAAAAAGTTTCTGCCGAGAACGAGCACCGTGACATGCTGAGTCTCTGGGAAAGCAGAGATCCCCAGTGCTGTTGTGCCTGTGGATAGGCTGCAGGGGGACAGTGAAGACCAGCAAGATCTTTAAGGGCTGGCACCTTCCTTGTGGGAGAAGGAGCCAGACGTTTGCCTTTTCAGAAAAAGTTTCTGCCGAGAACGAGCACCGTGACATGCTGAGTCTCTGGGAAAGCAGAGATCCCCAGTGCTGTTGCGGCTAAAGATAGGCTGCAGAGGGATAGTGAAGACCAGCAAGAGCTTTCAGGGCTGGCACCTTCCTTGTGGGAGAAGGAGCCAGACGTTTGCCTTTTCAGAAAAAGTTTCTGCCGAGAGCGAGCACCATGAGATGCTGAGTCTCTGGGAAAGCAGAGATCCCCAGTGCTGTTGTGCCTGTGGATAGGCTGCACAGGGATAGTAAAGACCAGCAAGAGCTTTCAGGGCTGGCAACTTCCTTGTGGGAGAAGGAGCCAGACGTTTGCCTTTTTAGAAAAAGTTTCTGCCGAGAACGAGCACCGTGACATGCTGAGTCTCTGGGAAAGCAGAGATCCCCAGTGCTGTTGCGGCTAAAGATAGGCTGCAGAGGGATAGTGAAGACCAGCAAGAGCTTTTAGGGCTGGCACCTTCCTTGTGGGAGAAGGAGCCAGACGTTTGCCTTTTCAGAAAAAGGCTCTGCCGAGAGCGAGAACCATGAGATGCTGAGTCTCTGAGAAAGCAGAGATCCCCAGTGCTGTTGTGCCTGTGGATAGGCTGCAGGGGGACGGTGAAGACCAGCAAGATCTTTCAGGGCTGGCACCTTCCTTGTGGGAGAAGGAGCCAGACGTTTGCCTTTTGAGAAAAAGTTTCTGCCGAGAACGAGCACCGTGACATGCTGAGTCTCTGGGAAAGCAGAGATCCCCAGTGCTGTTGCGGCTAAAGATAGGCTGCAGAGGGATAGTGAAGACCAGCAAGAGCTTTCAGGGCTGGCACCTTCCTTGTGGGAGAAGGAGCCAGACGTTTGCCTTTTGAGAAAAAGATTCTGCCGAGAACGAGCACCGTGACATGCTGAGTCTCTGCGAAAGCAGAGATCCCCAGTGCTGTTGTGCCTGTGGATAGGCTGCAGGGGGACGGTGAAGACCAGCAAGATCTTTCAGGGCTGGCACCTGCCTTGTGGGAGAAGGAGCCAGACGTTTGCCTTTTGAGAAAAAGTTTCTGCCGAGAACGAGCACCGTGACATGCTGAGTCTCTGGGAAAGCAGAGATCCCCAGTGCTGTTGCGGCTAAAGATAGGCTGCAGAGGGATAGTGAAGACCTGCAAGATCTTTCAGGGCTGGCAACTTCCTTGTGGGAGAAGGAGCCAGACGTTTGCCTTTTCAGAAAAAGTTTCTGCCGAGAACGAGCACCGTGACATGCTGAGTCTCTGCGAAAGCAGAGATCCCCAGTGCTGTTGTGCCTGTGGATAGGCTGCAGGGGGACGGTGAAGACCAGCAAGATCTTTCAGGGCTGGCACCTTCCTTGTGGGAGAAGGAGCCAGACGTTTGCCTTTTCAGAATAAGTTTCTGCCGAGAACGAGCACCGTGACATGCTGAGTCTCTGGGAAAGCAGAGATCCCCAGTGCTGTTGTGCCTGTGGATAGGCTGCAGGGGGACGGTGAAGACCAGCAAGATCTTTCAGGGCTGGCACCTTCCTTGTGGGAGAAGGAGCCAGACGTTTGCCTTTTCAAAAAAAAATTTCTGCCGAGAACGAGCACCGTGACATGCTGAGTCTCTGCGAAAGCAGAGATCCCCAGTGCTGTTGTGCCTGTGGATAGGCTGCAGGGGGACGGTAAAGACCAGCAAGAGCTTTCAGGGCTGGCACCTTCCTTGTGGGAGAAGGAGCCAGACGTTTGCCTTTTGAGAAAAAGTTTCTGCCGAGAACGAGCACCATGACATGCTGAGTCTCTGGGAAAGCAGAGATCCCCAGTGCTGTTGCGGCTAAAGATAGGCTGCAGAGGGATAGTGAAGACCTGCAAGAGCTTTCAGGGCTGGCACCTTCCTTGTGGGAGAAGGAGCCAGACGTTTGCCTCTTCAGAAAAAGTTTCTGCCGAGAACGAGCACCGTGACATGCTGAGTCTCTGGGAAAGCAGAGATCCCCAGTGCTGTTGCGGCTAAAGATAGGCTGCAGAGGGATAGTGAAGACCAGCAAGAGCTTTCAGGGCTGGCACCTTCCTTGTGGGAGAAGGATCCAGACGTTTGCCTTTTCAGAAAAAGTTTCTGCCGAGAATGAGCACCGTGAGATGCTGAGTCTCTGGGAAAGCAGAGATCCCCAGTGCTGTTGTGTCTGTGGATAGGCTGCAGAGGGATAGTGAAGACCTGCAAGAGCTTTCAGGGCTGGCAGCTTCCTTGTGGGAGAAGGAGCCAGACGTTTGCCTTTTCAGAAAAAGTTTCTGCCGAGAACGAGCACCGTGACATGCTGAGTCTCTGGGAAAGCAGAGATCCCCAGTGCTGTTGTGCCTGTGGATAGGCTGCAGAGGGATAGTGAAGACCAGCAAGAGCTTTCAGGGCTGGCACCTTCCTTGTGGGAGAAGGAGCCAGACGTTTGCCTTTTCAGAAAAAGGCTCTGCCGAGAGCGAGCACCATGAGATGCTGAGTCTCTGGGAAAGCAGAGATCCCCAGTGCTGTTGTGCCTGTGGATAGGCTGCAGAGGGATAGTAAAGACCACCAAGAGCTTTCAGGGCTGGCACCTTCCTTGTGGGAGAAGGAGCCGTAAGTTTGTCTTTTCAGAAAAAGTTTCTGTCGAGAACGAGCACCGTGACATGCTGAGTCTCTGGGAAAGCAGAGATCCCCAGTGCTGTTGTGCCTGTGGATAGGCTGCAGGGGGACAGTGAAGACCAGCAAGATCTTTAAGGGCTGGCACCTTCCTTGTGGGAGAAGGAGCCAGACGTTTGCCTTTTCAGAAAAAGTTTCTGCCGAGAACGAGCACCGTGACATGCTGAGTCTCTGGGAAAGCAGAGATCCCCAGTGCTGTTGCGGCTAAAGATCGGCTGCAGAGGGATAGTGAAGACCTGCAAGAGCTTTCAGGGCTGGCACCTTCCTTGTGGGAGAAGGAGCCAGACGTTTGCCTTTTCAGAAAAAGTTTCTGCCGAGAACGAGCACCGTGACATGCGGAGTCTCTGGGAAAGCACAGATCCCCAGTTCTGTTGCGGCTAAAGATAGGCTGCAGAGGGATAGTGAAGACCAGCAAGAGCTTTCAGGGCTGGCACCTTCCTTGTGGGAGAAGGAGCCGTAAGTTTGTCTTTTCAGAAAAAGTTTCTGCCGAGAACGAGCACCGTGACATGCTGAGTCTCTGGGAAAGTAGAGATCCCCAGTGCTGTTGTGCCTGTGGATAGGCTGCAGGGGGACAGTGAAGACCAGCAAGATCTTTAAGGGCTGGCACCTTCCTTGTGGGAGAAGGAGCCAGACGTTTGCCTTTTCAGAAAAAGTTTCTGCCGAGAACGAGCACCGTGACATGCTGAGTCTCTGGGAAAGCAGAGATCCCCAGTGCTGTTGCGGCTAAAGATAGGCTGCAGAGGGATAGTGAAGACCAGCAAGAGCTTTCAGGGCTGGCACCTTCCTTGTGGGAGAAGGAGCCAGACGTTTGCCTTTTCAGAAAAAGGCTCTGCCGAGAGCGAGCACCATGAGATGCTGAGTCTCTGGGAAAGCAGAGATCCCCAGTGCTGTTGTGCCTGTGGATAGGCTGCACAGGGATAGTAAAGACCAGCAAGAGCTTTCAGGGCTGGCACCTTCCTTGTGGGAGAAGGAGCCAGACGTTTGCCTTTTGAGAAAAAGTTTCTGCCGAGAACGAGCACCGTGACATGCTGAGTCTCTGGGAAAGCAGAGATCCCCAGTGCTGTTGCGGCTAAAGATAGGCTGCAGAGGGATAGTGAAGACCAGCAAGAGCTTTTAGGGCTGGCACCTTCCTTGTGGGAGAAGGAGCCAGACGTTTGCCTTTTCAGAAAAAGGCTCTGCCGAGAGCGAGAACCATGAGATGCTGAGTCTCTGGGAAAGCAGAGATCCCCAGTGCTGTTGTGCCTGTGGATAGGCTGCAGGGGGACGGTGAAGACCAGCAAGATCTTTCAGGGCTGGCACCTTCCTTGTGGGAGAAGGAGCCAGAAGTTTGCCTTTTCAGAAAAAGTTTCTGCCGAGAACGAGCACCGTGACATGCTGAGTCTCTGGGAAAGCAGAGATCCCCAGTGCTGTTGCGGCTAAAGATAGGCTGCAGAGGGATAGTGAAGACCAGCAAGAGCTTTCAGGGCTGGCACCTTCCTTGTGGGAGAAGGAGCCAGACGTTTGCCTTTTCAGAAAAAGGCTCTGCCGAGAGCGAGCATCATGAGATGCTGAGTCTCTGGGAAAGCAGAGATCCCCAGTGCTGTTGTGCTGTGGATAGGCTGCAGGGGGACGGTGAAGACCAGCAAGAGCTTTCAGGGCTGGCACCTTCCTTGTGGGAGAAGGAGCCAGACGTTTGCCTTTTGAGAAAAAGTTTCTGCCGAGAACGAGCACCGTGACATGCTGAGTCTCTGCGAAAGCAGAGATCCCCAGTGCTGTTGTGCCTGTGGATAGGCTGCAGGGGGACGGTGAAGACCAGCAAGATCTTTCAGGGCTGGCACCTTCCTTGTGGGAGAAGGAGCCAGACGTTTGCCTTTTCAGAAAAAGTTTCTGCCGAGAACGAGCACCGTGACATGCTGAGTCTCTGGGAAAGCAGAGATCCCCAGTGCTGTTGCGGCTAAAGATAGGCTGCAGAGGGATAGTGAAGACCAGCAAGATCTTTCAGGGCTGGCAACTTCCTTGTGGGAGAAGGAGCCAGACGTTTGCCTTTTCAGAAAAAGTTTCTGCCGAGAACGAGCACCGTGACATGCTGAGTCTCTGCGAAAGCAGAGATCCCCAGTGCTGTTGTGCCTGTGGATAGGCTGCAGGGGGACGGTGAAGACCAGCAAGATCTTTCAGGGCTGGCACCTTCCTTGTGGGAGAAGGAGCCAGACGTTTGCCTTTTCAGAAAAAGTTTCTGCCGAGAACGAGCACCGTGACATGCTGAGTCTCTGGGAAAGCAGAGATCCCCAGTGCTGTTGTGCCTGTGGATAGGCTGCAGGGGGACGGTGAAGACCAGCAAGATCTTTCAGGGCTGGCACCTTCCTTGTGGGAGAAGGAGCCGTAAGTTTGCCTTTTCAGAAAAAGTTTCTGCCGAGAACGAGCACCGTGACATGCTGAGTCTCTGCGAAAGCAGAGATCCCCAGTGCTGTTGTGCCTGTGGATAGGCTGCAGGGGGACGGTGAAGACCAGCAAGATCTTTCAGGGCTGGCACCTTCCTTGTGGGAGAAGGAGCCAGACGTTTGCCTTTTGAGAAAAAGTTTCTGCCGAGAACGAGCACCATGACATGCTGAGTCTCTGGGAAAGCAGAGATCCCCAGTGCTGTTGCGGCTAAAGATAGGCTGCAGAGGGATAGTGAAGACCAGCAAGAGCTTTCAGGGCTGGCACCTTCCTTGTGGGAGAAGGAGCCAGACGTTTGCCTCTTCAGAAAAAGTTTCTGCCGAGAACGAGCACCGTGACATGCTGAGTCTCTGGGAAAGCAGAGATCCCCAGTGCTGTTGTGCCTGTGGATAGGCTGCAGGGGGACGGTGAAGACCAGCAAGATCTTTCAGGGCTGGCACCTTCCTTGTGGGAGAAGGAGCCAGACGTTTGCCTTTTCAGAAAAAGTTTCTGCCGAGAACGAGCACCGTGACATGCTGAGTCTCTGGGAAAGCAGAGATCCCCAGTGCTGTTGCGGCTAAAGATAGGCTGCAGAGGGATAGTGAAGACCAGCAAGAGCTTTCAGGGCTGGCACCTTCCTTGTGGGAGAAGGAGCCAGACGTTTGCCTTTTCAGAAAAAGTTTCTGCCGAGAATGAGCACCGTGAGATGCTGAGTCTCTGGGAAAGCAGAGATCCCCAGTGCTGTTGTGTCTGTGGATAGGCTGCAGGGGGACGGTGAAGACCAGCAAGATCTTTCAGGGCTGGCACCTTCCTTGTGGGAGAAGGAGCCAGACGTTTGCCTTTTCAGAAAAAGGGTCTGCCGAGAACGAGCACCGTGACATGCTGAGTCTCTGGGAAAGCAGAGATCCCCAGTGCTGTTGCGGCTAAAGATAGGCTGCAGAGGGATAGTGAAGACCAGCAAGAGCTTTCAGGGCTGGCACCTTCCTTGTGGGAGAAGGAGCCAGACGTTTGCCTTTTCAGAAAAAGGCTCTGCCGAGAGCGAGCACCATGAGATGCTGAGTCTCTGGGAAAGCAGAGATCCCCAGTGCTGTTGTGCCTGTGGATAGGCTGCAGAGGGATAGTAAAGACCAGCAAGAGCTTTCAGGGCTGGCACCTTCCTTGTGGGAGAAGGAGCCAGACGTTTGCCTTTTGAGAAAAAGTTTCTGCCGAGAACGAGCACCGTGACATGCTGAGTCTCTGGGAAAGCAGAGATCCCCAGTGCTGTTGCGGCTAAAGATAGGCTGCAGAGGGATAGTGAAGACCAGCAAGAGCTTTCAGGGCTGGCACCTTCCTTGTGGGAGAAGGAGCCAGACGTTTGCCTTTTCAGAAAAAGTTTCTGCCGAGAACGAGCACCGTGACATGCTGAGTCTCTGGGAAAGCAGAGATCCCCAGTGCTGTTGTGCCTGTGGATAGGCTGCAGGGGGACGGTGAAGACCAGCAAGAGCTTTCAGGGCTGGCACCTTCCTTGTGGGAGAAGGAGCCAGACGTTTGCCTTTTCAGAAAAAGTTTCTGCCGAGAACGAGCACCGTGAGATGCTGAGTCTCTGGGAAAGCAGAGATCCCCAGTGCTGTTGTGCCTGTGGATAGGCTGCAGAGGGATAGTAAAGACCAGCAAGAGCTTTCAGGGCTGGCACCTTCCTTGTGGGAGAAGGAGCCAGACGTTTGCCTTTTTAGAAAAAGTTTCTGCCGAGAACGAGCACCGTGACATGCTGAGTCTCTGGGAAAGCAGAGATCCCCAGTGCTGTTGCGGCTAAAGATAGGCTGCAGAGGGATAGTGAAGACCTACAAGAGCTTTCAGGGCTGGCACCTTCTTTGTGGGAGAAGGAGCCAGACGTTTGCCTTTTCAGAAAAAGTTTCTGCCGAGAACGAGCACCGTGACATGCTGAGTCTCTGGAAAAGCAGAGATCCCCAGTGCTGTTGCGGCTAAAGATAGGCTGCAGAGGGATAGTGAAGACCAGCAAGAGCTTTCAGGGCTGGCACCTTCCTTGTGGGAGAAGGAGCCAGACGTTTGCCTTTTCAGAAAAAGTTTCTGCCGAGAACGAGCACCGTGACATGCTGAGTGTCTGGGAAAGCAGAGATCCCCAGTGATGTTGTGCCTGTGGATAGGCTGCAGGGGGACGGTGAAGACCAGCAAGATCTTTAAGGGCTGGCACCTTCCTTGTGGGAAAAGGAGCCAGACGTTTGCCTTTTCAGAAAAAGTTTCTGCCGAGAACGAGCACCGTGACATGCTGAGTGTCTGGGAAAGCAGAGATCCCCAGTGCTGTTGCGGCTAAAGATAGGCTGCAGAGGGATAGTGAAGACCTGCAAGAGCTTTCAGGGCTGGCACCTTCCTTGTGGGAGAAGGAGCCAGACGTTTGCCTTTTCAGAAAAAGTTTCTGCCGAGAACGAGCACCGTGACATGCGGAGTCTCTGGGAAAGCACAGATCCCCAGTTCTGTTGCGGCTAAAGATAGGCTGCAGATGGATAGTGAAGACCAGCAAGAGCTTTCAGGGCTGGCACCTTCCTTGTGGGAGAAGGAGCCGTAAGTTTGTCTTTTCAGAAAAAGTTTCTGCCGAGAACGAGCACCGTGACATGCTGAGTCTCTGGGAAAGCAGAGATCCCCAGTGCTGTTGTGCCTGTGGATAGGCTGCAGGGGGACAGTGAAGACCAGCAAGATCTTTAAGGGCTGGCACCTTCCTTGTGGGAGAAGGAGCCAGACGTTTGCCTTTTCAGAAAAAGTTTCTGCCGAGAACGAGCACCGTGACATGCTGAGTCTCTGGGAAAGCAGAGATCCCCAGTGCTGTTGCGGCTAAAGATAGGCTGCAGAGGGATAGTGAAGACCTGCAAGAGCTTTCAGTGCTGGCACCTTCCTTGTGGGAGAAGGAGCCAGACGTTTGCCTTTTCAGAAAAAGTTTCTGCCGAGAACGAGCACCGTGACATGCGGAGTCTCTGGGAAAGCACAGATCCCCAGTTCTGTTGCGGCTAAAGATAGGCTGCAGAGGGATAGTTAAGACCAGCAAGAGCTTTCAGGGCTGGCACCTTCCTTGTGGGAGAAGGAGCCGTAAGTTTGTCTTTTCAGAAAAAGTTTCTGCCGAGAACGAGCACCGTGACATGCTGAGTCTCTGGGAAAGCAGAGATCCCCAGTGCTGTTGTGCCTGTGGATAGGCTGCAGGGGGACGGTGAAGACCAGCAAGATCTTTAAGGGCTGGCACCTTCCTTGTGGGAGAAGGAGCCAGACGTTTGCCTTTTCAGAAAAAGTTTCTGCCGAGAACGAGCACCGTGACATGCTGAGTGTCTGGGAAAGCAGAGATCCCCAGTGCTGTTGCGGCTAAAGATAGGCTGCAGAGGGATAGTGAAGACCTGCAAGAGCTTTCAGGGCTGGCACCTTCCTTGTGGAAGATGGAGCCATACGTTTGCCTCTTCAGAAAAACGCTCTGCCGTAAGCGAGCACCATAAGATGCTGAATCTCTGGGAAAGCACAGATCCCCAGTTCTGTTGCGGCTAAAGATAGGCTGCAGAGGGATAGTGAAGACCAGCAAGATCTTTCAGGGCTGGCACCTTCCTTGTGGGAGAAGGAGCCAGACTTTTGCCTTTTCAGAAAAAGTTTCTGCCGAGAACGAGCACCGTGACATGCGGAGTCTCTGGGAAAGCACAGATCCCCAGTTCTGTTGCGGCTAAAGATAGGCTGCAGAGGGATAGTGAAGACCAGCAAGATCTTTAAGGGCTGGCACCTTCCTTGTGGGAGAAGGAGCCAGACATTTGCCTTTTCAGAAAAAGTTTCTGCCGAGAACGAGCACCGTGACATGCTGAGTCTCTGGGAAAGCAGAGATCCCCAGTGCTGTTGCGGCTAAAGATAGGCTGCAGAGGGATAGTGAAGACCTGCAAGAGCTTTCAGGGCTGGCACCTTCCTTGTGGAAGATGGAGCCATACGTTTGCCTCTTCAGAAAAACGCTCTGCCGTAAGCGAGCACCGTAAGATGCTGAATCTCTGGGAAAGCACAGATCCCCAGTTCTGTTGCGGCTAAAGATAGGCTGCAGAGGGATAGTGAAGACCAGCAAGATCTTTCAGGTCTGGCACCTTCCTTGTGGGAGAAGGAGCCAGACATTTGCCTTTTCAGAAAAAGTTTCTGCCGAGAACGAGCACCGTGACATGCTGAGTCTCTGGGAAAGCAGAGATCCCCAGTGATGTTGCGGCTAAAGATAGGCTGCAGAGGGATAGTGAAGACCTGCAAGATCATTCAGGGCTGGCACCTGCCTTGTGGGAGAAGGAGCCAGACGTTTGCCTTTTCAGAAAAAGTTTCTGCCGAGAACGAGCACCGTGACATGCTGAGTCTCTGGGAAAGCAGAGATCCCCAGTGCTGTTGTGCCTGTGGATAGGCTGCAGGGGGACGGTGAAGACCAGCAAGATCTTTCAGGGTTGGCACCTTCCTTGTGGGAGAAGGAGCCAGACGTTTGCATTTTCAGAAAAAGTTTCTGCCGAGAACGAGCACCGTGACATGCTGAGTCTCTGGAAAAGCAGAGATCCCCAGTGCTGTTGCGGCTAAAGATAGGCTGCAGAGGGATAGTGAAGACCAGCAAGAGCTTTCAGGGCTGGCACCTTCCTTGTGGGAGAAGGAGCAAGACGTTTGCCTTTTCAGAAAAAGGCTCTGCCGAGAGCGAGCACCATGAGATGCTGATTCTCTGGGAAAGCAGAGATCCCCAGTGCTGTTGTGCCTGTGGATAGGCTGTAGAGGGATAGTAAAGACCAACAAGAGCTTTCAGGGCTGGCACCTTCCTTGTGGGAGAAGGAGCCAGACGTTTGCCTTTTTAGAAAAAGTTTCTGCCGAGAACGAGCACCGTGACATGCTGAGTCTCTGGGAAAGCAGAGATCCCCAGTGCTGTTGCGGCTAAAGATAGGCTGCAGAGGGATAGTGAAGACCTACAAGAGCTTTCAGGGCTGGCACCTTCTTTGTGGGAGAAGGAGCCAGACGTTTGCATTTTCAGAAAAAGTTTCTGCCGAGAACGAGCACCGTGACATGCTGAGTCTCTGGAAAAGCAGAGATCCCCAGTGCTGTTGCGGCTAAAGATAGGCTGCAGAGGGATAGTGAAGACCAGCAAGAGCTTTCAGGGCTGGCACCTTCCTTGTGGGAGAAGGAGCAAGACGTTTGCCTTTTCAGAAAAAGGCTCTGCCGAGAGCGAGCACCATGACATGCTGATTCTCTGGGAAAGCAGAGATCCCCAGTGCTGTTGTGCCTGTGGATAGGCTGTAGAGGGATAGTAAAGACCAGCAAGAGCTTTCAGGGCTGGCACCTTCCTTGTGGGAGAAGGAGCCAGACGTTTGCCTTTTTAGAAAAAGTTTCTGCCGAGAACGAGCACCGTGACATGCTGAGTCTCTGGGAAAGCAGAGATCCCCAGTGCTGTTGCGGCTAAAGATAGGCTGCAGAGGGATAGTGAAGACCTACAAGAGCTTTCAGGGCTGGCACCTTCTTTGTGGGAGAAGGAGCCAGACGTTTGCCTTTTCAGAAAAAGTTTCTGCCGAGAACGAGCACCGTGACATGCTGAGTCTCTGGAAAAGCAGAGATCCCCAGTGCTGTTGCGGCTAAAGATAGGCTGCAGAGGGATAGTGAAGACCAGCAAGAGCTTTCAGGGCTGGCACCTTCCTTGTGGGAGAAGGAGCCAGACGTTTGCCTTTTCAGAAAAAGGGTCTGCCGAGAACGAGCACCGTGACATGCTGAGTGTCTGCGAAACCAGAGATCCCCAGTGCTGTTGTGCCTGTGGATAGGCTGCAGAGGGATAGTAAAGACCAGCAAGAGCTTTTAGGGCTGGCACCTTCCTTGTGGGAGAAGGAGCCAGACGTTTGCCTTTTCAGAAAAAGGCTCTGCCGAGAGCGAGCACCAAGAGATGCTGAGTCTCTTGGAAAGCAGAGATCCCCAGTGCTGTTGTGCCTGTGGATAGGCTGCAGGGGGACGGTGAAGACCAGCAAGATCTTTCAGGGCTGGCACCTTCCTTGTGGGAGAAGGAGCCAGACGTTTGCCTTTTCAGAAAAAGTTTCTGCCGAGAACGAGCACCGTGACATGCTGAGTCTCTGCGAAACCAGAGATCCCCAGTGCTGTTGTGCCTGTGGATAGGCTGCAGAGGGATAGTGAAGACCAGCAAGATCTTTCAGGGCTGGCACCTTCCTTGTGGGAGAAGGAGCCAGACGTTTGCCTTTTGAGAAAAAGTTTCTGCCGAGAACGAGCACCGTGACATGCTGAGTCTCTGCGAAAGCAGAGATCCCCAGTGCTGTTGTGCCTGTGGATAGGCTGCAGGGGGACGGTGAAGACCAGCAAGATCTTTCAGGGCTGGCACCTTCCTTGTGGGAGAAGGAGCCAGACGTTTGCCTTTTCAGAAAAAGTTTCTGCCGAGAACGAGCACCGTGACATGCTGAGTCTCTGGGAAAGCAGAGATCCCCAGTGCTGTTGTGCCTGTGGATAGGCTGCAGGGGGACGGTGAAGACCAGCAAGATCTTTCAGGGCTGGCACCTTCCTTGTGGGAGAAGGAGCCGTAAGTTTGCCTTTTCAGAAAAAGTTTCTGCCGAGAACGAGCACCGTGACATGCTGAGTCTCTGCGAAAGCAGAGATCCCCAGTGCTGTTGTGCCTGTGGATAGGCTGCAGGGGGACGGTGAAGACCAGCAAGATCTTTCAGGGCTGGCACCTTCCTTGTGGGAGAAGGAGCCAGACGTTTGCCTTTTGAGAAAAAGTTTCTGCCGAGAACGAGCACCATGACATGCTGAGTCTCTGGGAAAGCAGAGATCCCCAGTGCTGTTGCGGCTAAAGATAGGCTGCAGAGGGATAGTGAAGACCAGCAAGAGCTTTCAGGGCTGGCACCTTCCTTGTGGGAGAAGGAGCCAGACGTTTGCCTCTTCAGAAAAAGTTTCTGCCGAGAACGAGCACCGTGACATGCTGAGTCTCTGGGAAAGCAGAGATCCCCAGTGCTGTTGTGCCTGTGGATAGGCTGCAGGGGGACGGTGAAGACCAGCAAGATCTTTCAGGGCTGGCACCTTCCTTGTGGGAGAAGGAGCCAGACGTTTGCCTTTTCAGAAAAAGTTTCTGCCGAGAACGAGCACCGTGACATGCTGAGTCTCTGGGAAAGCAGAGATCCCCAGTGCTGTTGCGGCTAAAGATAGGCTGCAGAGGGATAGTGAAGACCAGCAAGAGCTTTCAGGGCTGGCACCTTCCTTGTGGGAGAAGGAGCCAGACGTTTGCCTTTTCAGAAAAAGTTTCTGCCGAGAATGAGCACCGTGAGATGCTGAGTCTCTGGGAAAGCAGAGATCCCCAGTGCTGTTGTGTCTGTGGATAGGCTGCAGGGGGACGGTGAAGACCAGCAAGAGCTTTCAGGGCTGGCACCTTCCTTGTGGGAGAAGGAGCCAGACGTTTGCCTTTTCAGAAAAAGGGTCTGCCGAGAACGAGCACCGTGACATGCTGAGTCTCTGGGAAAGCAGAGATCCCCAGTGCTGTTGCGGCTAAAGATAGGCTGCAGAGGGATAGTGAAGACCAGCAAGAGCTTTCAGGGCTGGCACCTTCCTTGTGGGAGAAGGAGCCAGACGTTTGCCTTTTCAGAAAAAGGCTCTGCCGAGAGCGAGCACCATGAGATGCTGAGTCTCTGGGAAAGCAGAGATCCCCAGTGCTGTTGTGCCTGTGGATAGGCTGCAGAGGGATAGTAAAGACCAGCAAGAGCTTTCAGGGCTGGCACCTTCCTTGTGGGAGAAGGAGCCAGACGTTTGCCTTTTGAGAAAAAGTTTCTGCCTAGAACGAGCACCGTGACATGCTGAGTCTCTGGGAAAGCAGAGATCCCCAGTGCTGTTGCGGCTAAAGATAGGCTGCAGAGGGATAGTGAAGACCAGCAAGAGCTTTCAGGGCTGGCACCTTCCTTGTGGGAGAAGGAGCCAGACGTTTGCCTTTTCAGAAAAAGTTTCTGCCGAGAACGAGCACCGTGACATGCTGAGTCTCTGGGAAAGCAGAGATCCCCAGTGCTGTTGTGCCTGTGGATAGGCTGCAGGGGGACGGTGAAGACCAGCAAGAGCTTTCAGGGCTGGCACCTTCCTTGTGGGAGAAGGAGCCAGACGTTTGCCTTTTCAGAAAAAGTTTCTGCCGAGAACGAGCACCGTGAGATGCTGAGTCTCTGGGAAAGCAGAGATCCCCAGTGCTGTTGTGCCTGTGGATAGGCTGCAGAGGGATAGTAAAGACCAGCAAGAGCTTTCAGGGCTGGCACCTTCCTTGTGGGAGAAGGAGCCAGACGTTTGCCTTTTTAGAAAAAGTTTCTGCCGAGAACGAGCACCGTGACATGCTGAGTCTCTGGGAAAGCAGAGATCCCCAGTGCTGTTGCGGCTAAAGATAGGCTGCAGAGGGATAGTGAAGACCTACAAGAGCTTTCAGGGCTGGCACCTTCTTTGTGGGAGAAGGAGCCAGACGTTTGCCTTTTCAGAAAAAGTTTCTGCCGAGAACGAGCACCGTGACATGCTGAGTCTCTGGAAAAGCAGAGATCCCCAGTGCTGTTGCGGCTAAAGATAGGCTGCAGAGGGATAGTGAAGACCAGCAAGAGCTTTCAGGGCTGGCACCTTCCTTGTGGGAGAAGGAGCCAGACGTTTGCCTTTTCAGAAAAAGTTTCTGCCGAGAACGAGCACCGTGACATGCTGAGTGTCTGGGAAAGCAGAGATCCCCAGTGATGTTGTGCCTGTGGATAGGCTGCAGGGGGACGGTGAAGACCAGCAAGATCTTTAAGGGCTGGCACCTTCCTTGTGGGAAAAGGAGCCAGACGTTTGCCTTTTCAGAAAAAGTTTCTGCCGAGAACGAGCACCGTGACATGCTGAGTGTCTGGGAAAGCAGAGATCCCCAGTGCTGTTGCGGCTAAAGATAGGCTGCAGAGGGATAGTGAAGACCTGCAAGAGCTTTCAGGGCTGGCACCTTCCTTGTGGGAGAAGGAGCCAGACGTTTGCCTTTTCAGAAAAAGTTTCTGCCGAGAACGAGCACCGTGACATGCGGAGTCTCTGGGAAAGCACAGATCCCCAGTTCTGTTGCGGCTAAAGATAGGCTGCAGATGGATAGTGAAGACCAGCAAGAGCTTTCAGGGCTGGCACCTTCCTTGTGGGAGAAGGAGCCGTAAGTTTGTCTTTTCAGAAAAAGTTTCTGCCGAGAACGAGCACCGTGACATGCTGAGTCTCTGGGAAAGCAGAGATCCCCAGTGCTGTTGTGCCTGTGGATAGGCTGCAGGGGGACAGTGAAGACCAGCAAGATCTTTAAGGGCTGGCACCTTCCTTGTGGGAGAAGGAGCCAGACGTTTGCCTTTTCAGAAAAAGTTTCTGCCGAGAACGAGCACCGTGACATGCTGAGTCTCTGGGAAAGCAGAGATCCCCAGTGCTGTTGCGGCTAAAGATAGGCTGCAGAGGGATAGTGAAGACCTGCAAGAGCTTTCAGTGCTGGCACCTTCCTTGTGGGAGAAGGAGCCAGACGTTTGCCTTTTCAGAAAAAGTTTCTGCCGAGAACGAGCACCGTGACATGCGGAGTCTCTGGGAAAGCACAGATCCCCAGTTCTGTTGCGGCTAAAGATAGGCTGCAGAGGGATAGTTAAGACCAGCAAGAGCTTTCAGGGCTGGCACCTTCCTTGTGGGAGAAGGAGCCGTAAGTTTGTCTTTTCAGAAAAAGTTTCTGCCGAGAACGAGCACCGTGACATGCTGAGTCTCTGGGAAAGCAGAGATCCCCAGTGCTGTTGTGCCTGTGGATAGGCTGCAGGGGGACGGTGAAGACCAGCAAGATCTTTAAGGGCTGGCACCTTCCTTGTGGGAGAAGGAGCCAGACGTTTGCCTTTTCAGAAAAAGTTTCTGCCGAGAACGAGCACCGTGACATGCTGAGTGTCTGGGAAAGCAGAGATCCCCAGTGCTGTTGCGGCTAAAGATAGGCTGCAGAGGGATAGTGAAGACCTGCAAGAGCTTTCAGGGCTGGCACCTTCCTTGTGGAAGATGGAGCCATACGTTTGCCTCTTCAGAAAAACGCTCTGCCGTAAGCGAGCACCATAAGATGCTGAATCTCTGGGAAAGCAGAGATCCCCAGTGCTGTTGCGGCTAAAGATAGGCTGCAGAGGGATAGTGAAGACCAGCAAGATCTTTCAGGGCTGGCACCTTCCTTGTGGGAGAAGGAGCCAGACTTTTGCCTTTTCAGAAAAAGTTTCTGCCGAGAACGAGCACCGTGACATGCGGAGTCTCTGGGAAAGCACAGATCCCCAGTTCTGTTGCGGCTAAAGATAGGCTGCAGAGGGATAGTGAAGACCAGCAAGATCTTTAAGGGCTGGCACCTTCCTTGTGGGAGAAGGAGCCAGACATTTGCCTTTTCAGAAAAAGTTTCTGCCGAGAACGAGCACCGTGACATGCTGAGTCTCTGGGAAAGCAGAGATCCCCAGTGCTGTTGCGGCTAAAGATAGGCTGCAGAGGGATAGTGAAGACCTGCAAGAGCTTTCAGGGCTGGCACCTTCCTTGTGGAAGATGGAGCCATACGTTTGCCTCTTCAGAAAAACGCTCTGCCGTAAGCGAGCACCGTAAGATGCTGAATCTCTGGGAAAGCACAGATCCCCAGTTCTGTTGCGGCTAAAGATAGGCTGCAGAGGGATAGTGAAGACCAGCAAGATCTTTCAGGGCTGGCACCTTCCTTGTGGGAGAAGGAGCCAGACATTTGCCTTTTCAGAAAAAGTTTCTGCCGAGAACGAGCACCGTGACATGCTGAGTGTCTGGGAAAGCAGAGATCCCCAGTGCTGTTGCGGCTAAAGATAGGCTGCAGAGGGATAGTGAAGACCTGCAAGATCATTCAGGGCTGGCACCTGCCTTGTGGGAGAAGGAGCCAGACGTTTGCCTTTTCAGAAAAAGTTTCTGCCGAGAACGAGCACCGTGACATGCTGAGTCTCTGGGAAAGCAGAGATCCCCAGTGCTGTTGTGCCTGTGGATAGGCTGCAGGGGGACGGTGAAGACCAGCAAGATCTTTCAGGGTTGGCACCTTCCTTGTGGGAGAAGGAGCCAGACGTTTGCATTTTCAGAAAAAGTTTCTGCCGAGAACGAGCACCGTGACATGCTGAGTCTCTGGAAAAGCAGAGATCCCCAGTGCTGTTGCGGCTAAAGATAGGCTGCAGAGGGATAGTGAAGACCAGCAAGAGCTTTCAGGGCTGGCACCTTCCTTGTGGGAGAAGGAGCCAGACGTTTGCCTTTTCAGAAAAAGGCTCTGCCGAGAGCGAGCACCATGAGATGCTGATTCTCTGGGAAAGCAGAGATCCCCAGTGCTGTTGTGCCTGTGGATAGGCTGTAGAGGGATAGTAAAGACCAGCAAGAGCTTTCAGGGCTGGCACCTTCCTTGTGGGAGAAGGAGCCAGACGTTTGCCTTTTTAGAAAAAGTTTCTGCCGAGAACGAGCACCGTGACATGCTGAGTCTCTGGGAAAGCAGAGATCCCCAGTGCTGTTGCGGCTAAAGATAGGCTGCAGAGGGATAGTGAAGACCTACAAGAGCTTTCAGGGCTGGCACCTTCTTTGTGGGAGAAGGAGCCAGACGTTTGCCTTTTCAGAAAAAGTTTCTGCCGAGAACGAGCACCGTGACATGCTGAGTCTCTGGAAAAGCAGAGATCCCCAGTGCTGTTGCGGCTAAAGATAGGCTGCAGAGGGATAGTGAAGACCAGCAAGAGCTTTCAGGGCTGGCACCTTCCT
This sequence comes from Astur gentilis, assembly GCF_929443795.1. NCBI lineage: Eukaryota > Metazoa > Chordata > Aves > Accipitriformes > Accipitridae > Astur > Astur gentilis. Next base: position 4,137,319 of record NW_026061008.1, read on the forward strand.
TGTGGGAGAAGGAGCCAGACGTTTGCCTTTTCAGAAAAAGGGTCTGCCGAGAACGAGCACCGTGACATGCTGAGTGTCTGCGAAACCAGAGATCCCCAGTGCTGTTGTGCCTGTGGATAGGCTGCAGAGGGATAGTAAAGACCAGCAAGAGCTTTTAGGGCTGGCACCTTCCTTGTGGGAGAAGGAGCCAGACGTTTGCCTTTTCAGAAAAAGGCTCTGCCGAGAGCGAGCACCAAGAGATGCTGAGTCTCTTGGAAAGCAGAGATCCCCAGTGCTGTTGTGCCTGTGGATAGGCTGCAGGGGGACGGTGAAGACCAGCAAGATCTTTCAGGGCTGGCACCTTCCTTGTGGGAGAAGGAGCCAGACGTTTGCCTTTTCAGAAAAAGTTTCTGCCGAGAACGAGCACCGTGACATGCTGAGTCTCTGCGAAACCAGAGATCCCCAGTGCTGTTGTGCCTGTGGATAGGCTGCAGAGGGATAGTGAAGACCAGCAAGATCTTTCAGGGCTGGCACCTTCCTTGTGGGAGAAGGAGCCAGACGTTTGCCTTTTGAGAAAAAGTTTCTGCCGAGAACGAGCACCGTGACATGCTGAGTCTCTGCGAAAGCAGAGATCCCCAGTGCTGTTGCGGCTAAAGATAGGCTGCAGAGGGATGGTGAAGACCAGCAAGATCTTTCAGGGCTGGCACCTTCCTTGTGGGAGAAGGAGCCAGACGTTTGCCTTTTCAGAAAAAGTTTCTGCCGAGAACGAGCACCGTGACATGCTGAGTCTCTGGGAAAGCAGAGATCGCCAGTGCTGTTGCGGCTAAAGATAGGCTGCAGAGGGATAGTGAAGACCTGCAAGAGCTTTCAGGGCTGGCACCTTCCTTGTGGTAGAAGGAGCCAGACGTTTGCCTTTTCAGAAAAAGTTTCTGCCGAGAACGAGCACAGTGACATGCTGAGTCTCTGGGAAAGCAGAGATCCCCAGTGCTGTTGTGCCTGTGGATAGGCTGCAGGGGGACGGTGAAGACCAGCAAGATCTTTCAGGGCTGGCACCTTCCTTGTGGGAGAAGGAGCCAGACGTTTGCCTTTTCAGAAAAAGTTTCTGCCGAGAACGAGCACCGTGACATGCTGAGTCTCTGCGAAAGCAGAGATCCCCAGTGCTGTTGTGCCTGTGGATAGGCTGCAGGGGGACGGTGAAGACCAGCAAGATCTTTCAGGGCTGGCACCTTCCTTGTGGGAGAAGGAGCCAGACGTTTGCCTTTTGAGAAAAAGTTTCTGCCGAGAACGAGCACCGTGAGATGCTGAGTCTCTGGGAAAGCAGAGATCCCCAGTGCTGTTGCGGCTAAAGATAGGCTGCAGAGGGATAGTGAAGACCTGCAAGATCATTCAGGGCTGGCACCTGCCTTGTGGGAGAAGGAGCCAGACGTTTGCCTTTTCAGAAAAAGTTTCTGCCGAGAACGAGCACCGTGACATGCTGAGTTTCTGGGAAAGCAGAGATCCCCAGTGCTGTTGCGGCTAAAGATAGGCTGCAGAGGGATAGTGAAGACCTGCAAGATCTTTCAGGGCTGGCACCTTCCTTGTGGGAGAAGGAGCCAGACGTTTGCCTTTTCAGAAAAAGTTTCTGCCGAAAACGAGCACCGTGACATGCTGAGTGTCTGGGAAAGCAGAGATCCCCAGTGCTGTTGCGGCTAAAGATAGGCTGCAGAGGGATAGTGAAGACCTGCAAGATCTTTCAGGGCTGGCACCTTCCTTGTGGGAGAAGGAGCCAGACGTTTGCCTTTTCAGAAAAAGTTTCTGCCGAGAACGAGCACTGTGACATGCGGAGTCTCTGGGAAAGCAGAGATCCCCAGTGCTGTTGCGGCTAAAGATAGGCTGCAGAGGGATAGTGAAGACCAGCAAGAGCTTTCAGGGCTGGCACCTTCCTTGTGGGAGAAGGAGCCGTAAGTTTGTCTTTTCAGAAAAAGTTTCTGCTGAGAACGAGCACCGTGACATGCTGAGTCTCTGGGAAAGCAGAGATCCCCAGTGCTGTTGCGGCTAAAGATAGGCTGCAGAGGGATAGTGAAGACCAGCAAGATCTTTCAGGGCTGGCACCTTCCTTGTGGGAGAAGGAGCCAGACGTTTGCCTTTTCAGAAAAAGTTTCTGCCGAGAACGAGCACCGTGACATGCTGAGTCTCTGGGAAAGCAGAGATCGCCAGTGCTGTTGCGGCTAAAGATAGGCTGCAGAGGGATAGTGAAGACCTGCAAGAGCTTTCAGGGCTGGCACCTTCCTTGTGGTAGAAGGAGCCAGACGTTTGCCTTTTCAGAAAAAGTTTCTGCCGAGAACGAGCACCGTGACATGCTGAGTCTCTGGGAAAGCAGAGATCCCCAGTGCTGTTGTGCCTGTGGATAGGCTGCAGAGGGATAGTGAAGACCTGCAAGAGCTTTCAGGGCTGGCACCTTCTTTGTGGGAGAAGGAGCCAGACGTTTGCCTTTTCAGAAAAAGTTTCTGCCGAGAACGAGCACCGTGACATGCGGAGTCTCTGGGAAAGCACAGATCCCCAGTTCTGTTGCGGCTAAAGATAGGCTGCAGAGGGATAGTGAAGACCAGCAAGAGCTTTCAGTGCTGGCACCTTCTTTGTGGGAGAAGGAGCCAGACGTTTGCCTTTTGAAAAAAAGTTTCTGCCGAGAAGGAGCACCGTGACATGCTGAGTCTCTGGGAAAGCAGAGATCGCCAGTGCTGTTGTGCCTGTGGATAGGCTGCAGGGGGACGGTGAAGACCAGCAAGATCTTTCAGGGTTGGCACCTTCCTTGTGGGAGAAGGAGCCAGACGTTTGCATTTTCAGAAAAAGTTTCTGCCGAGAACGAGCACCGTGACATGCTGAGTCTCTGGAAAAGCAGAGATCCCCAGTGCTGTTGCGGCTAAAGATAGGCTGCAGAGGGATAGTGAAGACCAGCAAGATCTTTAAGGGCTGGCACCTTCCTTGTGGGAGAAGGAGCCAGACGTTTGCCTTTTCAGAAAAAGGCTCTGCCGAGAGCGAGCACCATGAGATGCTGATTCTCTGGGAAAGCAGAGATCCCCAGTGCTGTTGTGCCTGTGGATAGGCTGCAGAGGGATAGTAAAGACCAGCAAGAGCTTTCAGGGCTGGCACCTTCCTTGTGGGAGAAGGAGCCAGACGTTTGCCTTTTTAGAAAAAGTTTCTGCCGAGAACGAGCACCGTGACATGCTGAGTCTCTGGGAAAGCAGAGATCCCCAGTGCTGTTGCGGCTAAAGATAGGCTGCAGAGGGATAGTGAAGACCTACAAGAGCTTTCAGGGCTGGCACCTTCTTTGTGGGAGAAGGAGCCAGACGTTTGCCTTTTGAGAAAAAGTTTCTGCCGAGAACGAGCACCTTGACATGCTGAGTGTCTGGAAAAGCAGAGATCCCCAGTGCTGTTGCGGCTAAAGATAGGCTGCAGAGGGATAGTGAAGACCAGCAAGAGCTTTCAGGGCTGGCACCTTCCTTGTGGGAGAAGGAGCCAGACGTTTGCCTTTTCAGAAAAAGGGTCTGCCGAGAACGAGCACCGTGACATGCTGAGTGTCTGCGAAACCAGATATCCCCAGTGCTGTTGCGCCTGTGGATAGGCTGCAGAGGGATAGTAAAGACCAGCAAGAGCTTTTAGGGCTGGCACCTTCCTTGTGGGAGAAGGAGCCAGACGTTTGCCTTTTCAGAAAAAGGCTCTGCCGAGAGCGAGCACCAAGAGATGCTGAGTCTCTGGGAAAGCAGAGATCCCCAGTGCTGTTGTGCCTGTGGATAGGCTGCAGGGGGACGGTGAAGACCAGCAAGATCTTTCAGGGCTGGCACCTTCCTTGTGGGAGAAGGAGCCAGACGTTTGCCTTTTCAGAAAAAGTTTCTGCCGAGAACGAGCACCGTGACATGCTGAGTCTCTGGGAAAGCAGAGATCCCCAGTGCTGTTGCGGCTAAAGATAGGCTGCAGAGGGATAGTGAAGACCAGCAAGAGCTTTCAGGGCTGGCACCTTCCTTGTGGGAGAAGGAGCCAGACGTTTGCCTTTTCAGAAAAAGTTTCTGCCGAGAACGAGCACCGTGACATGCTGAGTCTCTGCGAAAGCAGAGATCCCCAGTGCTGTTGTGCCTGTGGATAGGCTGCAGGGGGACGGTGAAGACCAGCAAGATCTTTCAGGGCTGGCACCTTCCTTGTGGGAGAAGGAGCCAGACGTTTGCCTTTTCAGAAAAAGTTTCTGCCGAGAACGAGCACCGTGACATGCTGAGTCTCTGCGAAAGCAGAGATCCCCAGTGCTGTTGCGGCTAAAGATAGGCTGCAGAGGGATAGTGAAGACCTGCAAGAGCTTTCAGGGCTGGCACCTGCCTTGTGGGAGAAGGAGCCAGACGTTTGCCTTTTCAGAAAAAGTTTCTGCCGAGAACGAGCACCGTGACATGCTGAGTGTCTGGGAAAGCAGAGATCCCCAGTGCTGTTGCGGCTAAAGATAGGCTGCAGAGGGATAGTGAAGACCTGCAAGATCTTTCAGGGCTGGCACCTTCCTTGTGGGAGAAGGAGCCAGACGTTTGCCTTTTCAGAAAAAGTTTCTGCCGAGAACGAGCACCGTGACATGCGGAGTCTCTGGGAAAGCAGAGATCCCCAGTGCTGTTGCGGCTAAAGATAGGCTGCAGAGGGATAGTGAAGACCAGCAAGAGCTTTCAGGGCTGGCACCTTCCTTGTGGGAGAAGGAGCCGTAAGTTTGTCTTTTCAGAAAAAGTTTCTGCCGAGAACGAGCACCGTGACATGCTGAGTCTCTGGGAAAGCAGAGATCCCCAGTGCTGTTGCGGCTAAAGATAGGCTGCAGAGGGATAGTGAAGACCAGCAAGATCTTTCAGGGCTGGCACCTTCCTTGTGGGAGAAGGAGCCAGACGTTTGCCTTTTCAGAAAAAGTTTCTGCCGAGAACGAGCACCGTGACATGCTGAGTCTCTGGGAAAGCAGAGATCGCCAGTGCTGTTGCGGCTAAAGATAGGCTGCAGAGGGATAGTGAAGACCTGCAAGAGCTTTCAGGGCTGGCACCTTCCTTGTGGTAGAAGGAGCCAGACGTTTGCCTTTTCAGAAAAAGTTTCTGCCGAGAACGAGCACCGTGACATGCTGAGTCTCTGGGAAAGCAGAGATCCCCAGTGCTGTTGTGCCTGTGGATAGGCTGCAGAGGGATAGTGAAGACCTGCAAGAGCTTTCAGGGCTGGCACCTTCTTTGTGGGAGAAGGAGCCAGACGTTTGCCTTTTCAGAAAAAGTTTCTGCCGAGAACGAGCACCGTGACATGCGGAGTCTCTGGGAAAGCACAGATCCCCAGTTCTGTTGCGGCTAAAGATAGGCTGCAGAGGGATAGTGAAGACCAGCAAGAGCTTTCAGGGCTGGCACCTTCCTTGTGGGAGAAGGAGCCAGACGTTTGCCTTTTCAGAAAAAGTTTCTGCCGAGAACGAGCACCGTGACATGCTGAGTCTCTGCGAAACCAGAGATCCCCAGTGCTGTTGTGCCTGTGGATAGGCTGCAGAGGGATAGTAAAGACCAGCAAGAGCTTTCAGGGCTGGCACCTTCCTTGTGGGAGAAGGAGCCAGACGTTTGCCTTTTGAGAAAAAGTTTCTGCCGAGAACGAGCACCGTGACATGCTGAGTCTCTGCGAAAGCAGAGATCCCCAGTGCTGTTGCGGCTAAAGATAGGCTGCAGAGGGATAGTGAAGACCAGCAAGATCTTTCAGGGCTGGCACCTTCCTTGTGGGAGAAGGAGCCAGACGTTTGCCTTTTCAGAAAAAGTTTCTGCCGAGAACGAGCACCGTGACATGCTGAGTCTCTGGGAAAGCAGAGATCGCCAGTGCTGTTGCGGCTAAAGATAGGCTGCAGAGGGATAGTGAAGACCTGAAAGAGCTTTCAGGGCTGGCACCTTCCTTGTGGTAGAAGGAGCCAGACGTTTGCCTTTTCAGAAAAAGTTTCTGCCGAGAACGAGCACAGTGACATGCTGAGTCTCTGGGAAAGCAGAGATCCCCAGTGCTGTTGTGCCTGTGGATAGGCTGCAGGGGGACGGTGAAGACCAGCAAGATCTTTCAGGGCTGGCACCTTCCTTGTGGGAGAAGGAGCCAGACGTTTGCCTTTTCAGAAAAAGTTTCTGCCGAGAACGAGCACCGTGACATGCTGAGTCTCTGCGAAAGCAGAGATCCCCAGTGCTGTTGTGCCTGTGGATAGGCTGCAGGGGGACGGTGAAGACCAGCAAGATCTTTCAGGGCTGGCACCTTCCTTGTGGGAGAAGGAGCCAGACGTTTGCCTTTTGAGAAAAAGTTTCTGCCGAGAACGAGCACCGTGACATGCTGAGTCTCTGGGAAAGCAGAGATCCCCAGTGCTGTTGCGGCTAAAGATAGGCTGCAGAGGGATAGTGAAGACCAGCAAGAGCTTTCAGGGCTGGCACCTTCCTTGTGGGAGAAGGAGCCAGACGTTTGCCTTTTCAGAAAAAGTTTCTGCCGAGAACGAGCACAGTGACATGCTGAGTCTCTGGGAAAGCAGAGATCCCCAGTGCTGTTGCGGCTAAAGATAGGCTGCAGAGGGATAGTGAAGACCAGCAAGATCTTTCAGGGCTGGCACCTTCCTTGTGGGAGAAGGAGCCAGACGTTTGCCTTTTCAGAAAAAGTTTCTGCCGAGAACGAGCACCGTGACATGCTGAGTCTCTGGGAAAGCAGAGATCCCCAGTGCTGTTGTGCCTGTGGATAGGCTGCAGGGGGACGGTGAAGACCAGCAAGATCTTTAAGGGCTGGCACCTTCCTTGTGGGAGAAGGAGCCAGACGTTTGCCTTTTCAGAAAAAGTTTCTGCCGAGAACGAGCACCGTGACATGCTGAGTCTCTGGGAAAGCAGAGATCCCCAGTGATGTTGTGCCTGTGGATAGGCTGCAGGGGGACGGTGAAGACCAGCAAGATCTTTAAGGGCTGGCACCTTCCTTGTGGGAAAAGGAGCCAGACGTTTGCCTTTTCAGAAAAAGTTTCTGCCGAGAACGAGCACCGTGACATGCTGAGTCTCTGGAAAAGCAGAGATCCCCAGTGCTGTTGCGGCTAAAGATAGGCTGCACGGGGACAGTGAAGACCAGCAAGATCTTTAAGGGCTGGCACCTTCCTTGTGGGAGAAGGAGCCAGACGTTTGCCTTTTCAGAAAAAGGCTCTGCCGAGAGCGAGCACCATGAGATGCTGATTCTCTGGGAAAGCAGAGATCCCCAGTGCTGTTGTGCCTGTGGATAGGCTGCAGAGGGATAGTAAAGACCAGCAAGAGCTTTCAGGGCTGGCACCTTCCTTGTGGGAGAAGGAGCCAGACGTTTGCCTTTTTAGAAAAAGTTTCTGCCGAGAACGAGCACCGTGACATGCTGAGTCTCTGGGAAAGCAGAGATCCCCAGTGCTGTTGCGGCTAAAGATAGGCTGCAGAGGGATAGTGAAGACCTACAAGAGCTTTCAGGGCTGGCACCTTCTTTGTGGGAGAAGGAGCCAGACGTTTGTCTTTTCAGAAAAAGTTTCTCTCGAGAACGAGCACCGTGACATGCTGAGTCTCTGGAAAAGCAGAGATCCCCAGTGCTGTTGCGGCTAAAGATAGGCTGCAGAGGGATAGTGAAGACCAGCAAGAGCTTTCAGGGCTGGCACCTTCCTTGTGGGAGAAGGAGCCAGACGTTTGCCTTTTCAGAAAAAGTTTCTGCCGAGAACGAGCACCGTGACATGCTGAGTCTCTGGGAAAGCAGAGATCGCCAGTGCTGTTGCGGCTAAAGATAGGCTGCAGAGGGATAGTGAAGACCTGCAAGAGCTTTCAGGGCTGGCACCTTCCTTGTGGTAGAAGGAGCCAGACGTTTGCCTTTTCAGAAAAAGTTTCTGCCGAGAACGAGCACCGTGACATGCTGAGTCTCTGGGAAAGCAGAGATCCCCAGTGCTGTTGTGCCTGTGGATAGGCTGCAGGGGAACGGTGAAGACCAGCAAGAGCTTTCAGGGCTGGCACCTTCCTTGTGGGAGAAGGAGCCAGACGTTTGCCTTTTCAGAAAAAGTTTCTGCCGAGAACGAGCACCGTGACATGCTGAGTCTCTGGGAAAGCAGAGATCCCCAGTGCTGTTGTGCCTGTGGATAGGCTGCAGGGGGACGGTGAAGACCAGCAAGATCTTTCAGGGCTGGCACCTTCCTTGTGGGAGAAGGAGCCAGACGTTTGCCTTTTGAGAAAAAGTTTCTGCCGAGAACGAGCACCGTGACATGCTGAGTCTCTGGGAAAGCAGAGATCCCCAGTGCTGTTGCGGCTAAAGATAGGCTGCAGAGGGATAGTGAAGACCAGCAAGAGCTTTCAGGGCTGGCACCTTCCTTGTGGGAGAAGGAGCCAGACTTTTGCCTTTTCAGAAAAAGTTTCTGCCGAGAACGAGCACCGTGACATGCTGAGTCTCTGGGAAAGCAGAGATCCCCAGTGCTGTTGTGCCTGTGGATAGGCTGCAGGGGGACGGTGAAGACCAGCAAGATCTTTCAGGGCTGGCACCTTCCTTGTGGGAGAAGGAGCCAGACGTTTGCCTTTTCAGAAAAAGTTTCTGCCGAGAACGAGCGCCGTGACATGCTGAGTCTCTGGGAAAGCAGAGATCCCCAGTGCTGTTGCGGCTAAAGATAGGCTGCAGAGGGATAGTGAAGACCTGCAAGAGCTTTTAGGGCTGGCACCTTCCTTGTGGGAGAAGGAGCCAGACGTTTGCCTTTTCAGAAAAAGGCTCTGCCGAGAGCGAGCACCATGAGATGCTGATTCTCTGGGAAAGCAGAGATCCCCAGTGCTGTTGTGCCTGTGGATAGGCTGCAGGGGGACGGTGAAGACCAGCAAGATCTTTCAGGGCTGGCACCTTCCTTGTGGGAGAAGGAGCCAGACGTTTGCCTTTTCAGAAAAAAATTCTGCCGAGAACGAGCACCGTGACATGCTGAGTCACTGGGAAAGCAGAGATCCCCAGTGCTGTTGTGCCTGTGGATAGGCTGCAGGGGGACGGTGAAGACCAGCAAGAGCTTTCAGGGCTGGCACCTTCCTTGTGGGAGAAGGAGCCAGACGTTTGCCTTTTGAGAAAAAGTTTCTGCCGAGAACGAGCACCGTGACATGCTGAGTCTCTGGGAAAGCAGAGATCCCCAGTGCTGTTGCGGCTAAAGATAGGCTGCAGAGGGATAGTGGAGACCTGCAAGAGCTTTCAGGGCTGGCACCTTCCTTGTGGTAGAAGGAGCCAGACGTTTGCCTTTTCAGAAAAAGTTTCTGCCGAGAACGAGCACAGTGACATGCTGAGTCTCTGGGAAAGCAGAGATCCCCAGTGCTGTTGCGGCTAAAGATAGGCTGCAGAGGGATAGTGAAGACCTGCAAGATCTTTCAGGGCTGGCACCTTCCTGGTGGGAGAAGGAGCCAGACGTTTGCCTTTTCAGAAAAAGTTTCTGCCGAGAACGAGCACCGTGACATGCTGAGTCTCTGGGAAAGCAGAGATCCCCAGTGCTGTTGCGGCTAAAGATAGGCTGCAGAGGGATAGTGAAGACCTGCAAGAGCTTTCAGGGCTGGCACCTTCCTTGTGGGAGAAGGAGCCAGACGTTTGCCTTTTCAGAAAAAGTTTCTGCCGAGAACGAGCACCGTGACATGCTGAGTCTCTGGGAAAGCACAGATCCCCAGTGCTGTTGTGCCTGTGGATAGGCTGCAGGGGGACGGTGAAGACCAGCAAGGTCTTTAAGGGCTGGCACCTTCCTTGTGGGAGAAGGAGCCAGACGTTTGCCTTTTCAGAAAAAGTTTCTGCCGAGAACGAGCACCGTGACATGCTGAGTCTCTGGGAAAGCAGAGATCCCCAGTGCTGTTGTGCCTGTGGATAGGCTGCACGGGGACAGTGAAGACCAGCAAGATCTTTAAGGGCTGGCACCTTCCTTGTGGGAGAAGGAGCCAGACGTTTGCCTTTTCAGAAAAAGTTTCTGCCGAGAACGAGCACCGTGACATGCTGAGTCTCTGGGAAAGCAGAGATCCCCAGTGATGTTGTGCCTGTGGATAGGCTGCAGGGGGACGGTGAAGACCAGCAAGATCTTTAAGGGCTGGCACCTTCCTTGTGGGAGAAGGAGCCAGACGTTTGCCTTTTCAGAAAAAGTTTCTGCCGAGAACGAGCACCGTGACATGCTGAGTGTCTGGGAAAGCAGAGATCCCCAGTGCTGTTGCGGCTAAAGATAGGCTGCAGAGGGATAGTGAAGACCTGCAAGAGCTTTCAGGGCTGGCACCTTCCTTGTGGGAGAAGGAGCCAGACGTTTGCCTTTTCAGAAAAAGTTTCTGCCGAGAACGAGCACCGTGATATGCGGAGTCTCTGGGAAAGCAGAGATCCCCAGTTCTGTTGCGGCTAAAGATAGGCTGCAGATGGATAGTGAAGACCAGCAAGAGCTTTCAGGGCTGGCACCTTCCTTGTGGGAGAAGGAGCCGTAAGTTTGTCTTTTCAGAAAAAGTTTCTGCCGAGAACGAGCACCGTGACATGCTGAGTCTCTGGGAAAGCAGAGATCCCCAGTGCTGTTGTGCCTGTGGATAGGCTGCAGGGGGACAGTGAAGACCAGCAAGATCTTTAAGGGCTGGCACCTTCCTTGTGGGAGAAGGAGCCAGACGTTTGCCTTTTCAGAAAAATTTTCTGCCGAGAACGAGCACCGTGACATGCTGAGTCTCTGGGAAAGCAGAGATCCCCAGTGCTGTTGCGGCTAAAGATAGGCTGCAGAGGGATAGTGAAGACCTGCAAGAGCTTTCAGTGCTGGCACCTTCCTTGTGGGAGAAGGAGCCAGACGTTTGCCTTTTCAGAAAAAGTTTCTGCCGAGAACGAGCACCGTGACATGCTGAGTCTCTGGGAAAGCAGAGATCCCCAGTGCTGTTGCGGCTAAAGATAGGCTGCAGAGGGATAGTGAAGACCTGCAAGAACTTTTAGGGCTGGCACCTTCCTTGTGGGAGAAGGAGCCAGACGTTTGCCTTTTCAGAAAAAGTTTCTGCCGAGAACGAGCACCGTGACATGCTGAGTCTCTGGGAAAGCAGAGATCCCCAGTGCTGTTGTGCCTGTGGATAGGCTGCAGGGGGACGGTGAAGACCAGCAAGAGCTTTCAGGGCTGGCACCTTCCTTGGGGGAGAAGGAGCCAGACGTTTGCCTTTTCAGAAAAAAATTCTGCCGAGAACGAGCACCGTGACATGCTGAGTCACTGGGAAAGCAGAGATCCCCAGTGCTGTTGTGCCTGTGGATAGGCTGCAGGGGGACGGTGAAGACCAGCAAGAGCTTTCAGGGCTGGCACCTTCCTTGTGGGAGAAGGAGCCAGACGTTTGCCTTTTGAGAAAAAGTTTCTGCCGAGAACGAGCACCGTGACATGCTGAGTCTCTGGGAAAGCAGAGATCCCCAGTGCTGTTGCGGCTAAAGATAGGCTGCAGAGGGATAGTGAAGACCTGCAAGAGCTTTCAGGGCTGGCACCTTCCTTGTGGTAGAAGGAGCCAGACGTTTGCCTTTTCAGAAAAAGTTTCTGCCGAGAACGAGCACAGTGACATGCTGAGTCTCTGGGAAAGCAGAGATCCCCAGTGCTGTTGCGGCTAAAGATAGGCTGCAGAGGGATAGTGAAGACCTGCAAGAGCTTTCAGGGCTGGCAGCTTCCTTGTGGGAGAAGGAGCCAGACGTTTGCCTTTTCAGAAAAAGTTTCTGCCGAGAACGAGCACCGTGACATGCTGAGTCTCTGGGAAAGCAGAGATCCCCAGTGCTGTTGTGCCTGTGGATAGGCTGCAGGGGGACGGTGAAGACCAGCAAGATCTTTAAGGGCTGGCACCTTCCTTGTGGGAGAAGGAGCCAGACGTTTGCCTTTTCAGAAAAAGTTTCTGCCGAGAACGAGCACCGTGACATGCTGAGTCTCTGGGAAAGCAGAGATCCCCAGTGCTGTTGCGGCTAAAGATAGGCTGCAGAGGGATAGTGAAGACCAGCAAGAGCTTTCAGGGCTGGCACCTTCCTTGTGGGAGAAGGAGCCAGACTTTTGCCTTTTCAGAAAAAGTTTCTGCCGAGAACGAGCACCGTGACATGCTGAGTCTCTGGGAAAGCAGAGATCCCCAGTGCTGTTGTGCCTGTGGATAGGCTGCAGGGGGACGGTGAAGACCAGCAAGATCTTTCAGGGCTGGCACCTTCCTTGTGGGAGAAGGAGCCAGACGTTTGCCTTTTCAGAAAAAGTTTCTGCCGAGAACGAGCGCCGTGACATGCTGAGTCTCTGGGAAAGCAGAGATCCCCAGTGCTGTTGCGGCTAAAGATAGGCTGCAGAGGGATAGTGAAGACCTGCAAGAGCTTTTAGGGCTGGCACCTTCCTTGTGGGAGAAGGAGCCAGACGTTTGCCTTTTCAGAAAAAGGCTCTGCCGAGAGCGAGCACCATGAGATGCTGAGTCTCTGGGAAAGCAGAGATCCCCAGTGCTGTTGTGCCTGTGGATAGGCTGCAGGGGGACGGTGAAGACCAGCAAGAGCTTTCAGGGCTGGCACCTTCCTTGGGGGAGAAGGAGCCAGACGTTTGCCTTTTCAGAAAAAAATTCTGCCGAGAACGAGCACCGTGACATGCTGAGTCACTGGGAAAGCAGAGATCCCCAGTGCTGTTGTGCCTGTGGATAGGCTGCAGGGGGACGGTGAAGACCAGCAAGAGCTTTCAGGGCTGGCACCTTCCTTGTGGGAGAAGGAGCCAGACGTTTGCCTTTTCAGAAAAAGTTTCTGCCGAGAACGAGCACCGTGACATGCTGAGTCTCTGGGAAAGCAGAGATCCCCAGTGCTGTTGCGGCTAAAGATAGGCTGCAGAGGGATAGTGGAGACCTGCAAGAGCTTTCAGGGCTGGCACCTTCCTTGTGGTAGAAGGAGCCAGACGTTTGCCTTTTCAGAAAAAGTTTCTGCCGAGAACGAGCACCGTGACATGCTGAGTCTCTGGGAAAGCAGAGATCCCCAGTGCTGTTGCGGCTAAAGATAGGCTGCAGAGGGATAGTGAAGACCTGCAAGATCTTTCAGGGCTGGCACCTTCCTGGTGGGAGAAGGAGCCAGACGTTTGCCTTTTCAGAAAAAGTTTCTGCCGAGAACGAGCACCGTGACATGCTGAGTCTCTGGGAAAGCAGAGATCCCCAGTGCTGTTGCGGCTAAAGATAGGCTGCAGAGGGATAGTGAAGACCTGCAAGAGCTTTCAGGGCTGGCACCTTCCTTGTGGGAGAAGGAGCCAGACGTTTGCCTTTTCAGAAAAAGTTTCTGCCGAGAACGAGCACCGTGACATGCTGAGTCTCTGGGAAAGCAGAGATCCCCAGTGCTGTTGTGCCTGTGGATAGGCTGCAGGGGGACGGTGAAGACCAGCAAGGTCTTTAAGGGCTGGCACCTTCCTTGTGGGAGAAGGAGCCAGACGTTTGCCTTTTCAGAAAAAGTTTCTGCCGAGAACGAGCACCGTGACATGCTGAGTCTCTGGGAAAGCAGAGATCCCCAGTGCTGTTGTGCCTGTGGATAGGCTGCACGGGGACAGTGAAGACCAGCAAGATCTTTAAGGGCTGGCACCTTCCTTGTGGGAGAAGGAGCCAGACGTTTGCCTTTTCAGAAAAAGTTTCTGCCGAGAACGAGCACCGTGACATGCTGAGTCTCTGGGAAAGCAGAGATCCCCAGTGCTGTTGTGCCTGTGGATAGGCTGCACGGGGACAGTGAAGACCAGCAAGATCTTTAAGGGCTGGCACCTTCCTTGTGGGAGAAGGAGCCAGACGTTTGCCTTTTCAGAAAAAGTTTCTGCCGAGAACGAGCACCGTGACATGCTGAGTCTCTGGGAAAGCAGAGATCCCCAGTGATGTTGTGCCTGTGGATAGGCTGCAGGGGGACGGTGAAGACCAGCAAGATCTTTAAGGGCTGGCACCTTCCTTGTGGGAGAAGGAGCCAGACGTTTGCCTTTTCAGAAAAAGTTTCTGCCGAGAACGAGCACCGTGACATGCTGAGTGTCTGGGAAAGCAGAGATCCCCAGTGCTGTTGCGGCTAAAGATAGGCTGCAGAGGGATAGTGAAGACCTGCAAGAGCTTTCAGGGCTGGCACCTTCCTTGTGGGAGAAGGAGCCAGACGTTTGCCTTTTCAGAAAAAGTTTCTGCCGAGAACGAGCACCGTGACATGCTGAGTCTCTGGGAAAGCAGAGATCCCCAGTGCTGTTGTGCCTGTGGATAGGCTGCAGGGGGACGGTGAAGACCAGCAAGGTCTTTACGGGCTGGCACCTTCCTTGTGGGAGAAGGAGCCAGACGTTTGCCTTTTCAGAAAAAGTTTCTGCCGAGAACGAGCACCGTGACATGCTGAGTCTCTGGGAAAGCAGAGATCCCCAGTGCTGTTGTGCCTGTGGATAGGCTGCACGGGGACAGTGAAGACCAGCAAGATCTTTAAGGGCTGGCACCTTCCTTGTGGGAGAAGGAGCCAGACGTTTGCCTTTTCAGAAAAAGTTTCTGCCGAGAACGAGCACCGTGACATGCTGAGTCTCTGGGAAAGCAGAGATCCCCAGTGCTGTTGTGCCTGTGGATAGGCTGCACGGGGACAGTGAAGACCAGCAAGATCTTTAAGGGCTGGCACCTTCCTTGTGGGAGAAGGAGCCAGACGTTTGCCTTTTCAGAAAAAGTTTCTGCCGAGAACGAGCACCGTGACATGCTGAGTCTCTGGGAAAGCAGAGATCCCCAGTGATGTTGTGCCTGTGGATAGGCTGCAGGGGGACGGTGAAGACCAGCAAGATCTTTAAGGGCTGGCACCTTCCTTGTGGGAGAAGGAGCCAGACGTTTGCCTTTTCAGAAAAAGTTTCTGCCGAGAACGAGCACCGTGACATGCTGAGTGTCTGGGAAAGCAGAGATCCCCAGTGCTGTTGCGGCTAAAGATAGGCTGCAGAGGGATAGTGAAGACCTGCAAGAGCTTTCAGGGCTGGCACCTTCCTTGTGGGAGAAGGAGCCAGACGTTTGCCTTTTCAGAAAAAGTTTCTGCCGAGAACGAGCACCGTGATATGCGGAGTCTCTGGGAAAGCAGAGATCCCCAGTTCTGTTGCGGCTAAAGATAGGCTGCAGATGGATAGTGAAGACCAGCAAGAGCTTTCAGGGCTGGCACCTTCCTTGTGGGAGAAGGAGCCGTAAGTTTGTCTTTTCAGAAAAAGTTTCTGCCGAGAACGAGCACCGTGACATGCTGAGTCTCTGGGAAAGCAGAGATCCCCAGTGCTGTTGTGCCTGTGGATAGGCTGCAGGGGGACAGTGAAGACCAGCAAGATCTTTAAGGGCTGGCACCTTCCTTGTGGGAGAAGGAGCCAGACGTTTGCCTTTTCAGAAAAATTTTCTGCCGAGAACGAGCACCGTGACATGCTGAGTCTCTGGGAAAGCAGAGATCCCCAGTGCTGTTGCGGCTAAAGATAGGCTGCAGAGGGATAGTGAAGACCTGCAAGAGCTTTCAGTGCTGGCACCTTCCTTGTGGGAGAAGGAGCCAGACGTTTGCCTTTTCAGAAAAAGTTTCTGCCGAGAACGAGCACCGTGACATGCTGAGTCTCTGGGAAAGCAGAGATCCCCAGTGCTGTTGCGGCTAAAGATAGGCTGCAGAGGGATAGTGAAGACCTGCAAGAGCTTTTAGGGCTGGCACCTTCCTTGTGGGAGAAGGAGCCAGACGTTTGCCTTTTCAGAAAAAGTTTCTGCCGAGAACGAGCACCGTGACATGCTGAGTCTCTGGGAAAGCAGAGATCCCCAGTGCTGTTGTGCCTGTGGATAGGCTGCAGGGGGACGGTGAAGACCAGCAAGAGCTTTCAGGGCTGGCACCTTCCTTGGGGGAGAAGGAGCCAGACGTTTGCCTTTTCAGAAAAAAATTCTGCCGAGAACGAGCACCGTGACATGCTGAGTCACTGGGAAAGCAGAGATCCCCAGTGCTGTTGTGCCTGTGGATAGGCTGCAGGGGGACAGTGAAGACCAGCAAGAGCTTTCAGGGCTGGCACCTTCCTTGTGGGAGAAGGAGCCAGACGTTTGCCTTTTCAGAAAAAGTTTTTGCCGAGAACGAGCACCGTGACATGCTGAGTCTCTGGGAAAGCAGAGATCCCCAGTGCTGTTGCGGCTAAAGATAGGCTGCAGAGGGATAGTGAAGACCTGCAAGAGCTTTCAGGGCTGGCACCTTCCTTGTGGTAGAAGGAGCCAGACGTTTGCCTTTTCAGAAAAAGTTTCTGCCGAGAACGAGCACAGTGACATGCTGAGTCTCTGGGAAAGCAGAGATCCCCAGTGCTGTTGCGGCTAAAGATAGGCTGCAGAGGGATAGTGAAGACCTGCAAGAGCTTTCAGGGCTGGCAGCTTCCTTGTGGGAGAAGGAGCCAGACGTTTGCCTTTTCAGAAAAAGTTTCTGCCGAGAACGAGCACCGTGACATGCTGAGTCTCTGGGAAAGCAGAGATCCCCAGTGCTGTTGTGCCTGTGGATAGGCTGCACGGGGACGGTGAAGACCAGCAAGATCTTTAAGGGCTGGCACCTTCCTTGTGGGAGAAGGAGCCAGACGTTTGCCTTTTCAGAAAAAGTTTCTGCCGAGAACGAGCACCGTGACATGCTGAGTCTCTGGGAAAGCAGAGATCCCCAGTGCTGTTGTGCCTGTGGATAGGCTGCACGGGGACAGTGAAGACCAGCAAGATCTTTAAGGGCTGGCACCTTCCTTGTGGGAGAAGGAGCCAGACGTTTGCCTTTTCAGAAAAAGTTTCTGCCGAGAACGAGCACCGTGACATGCTGAGTCTCTGGGAAAGCAGAGATCCCCAGTGATGTTGTGCCTGTGGATAGGCTGCAGGGGGACGGTGAAGACCAGCAAGATCTTTAAGGGCTGGCACCTTCCTTGTGGGAGAAGGAGCCAGACGTTTGCCTTTTGAGAAAAAGTTTCTGCCGAGAACGAGCACCGTGACATGCTGAGTCTCTGGGAAAGCAGAGATCCCCAGTGCTGTTGCGGCTAAAGATAGGCTGCAGAGGGATAGTGAAGACCAGCAAGAGCTTTCAGGGCTGGCACCTTCCTTGTGGGAGAAGGAGCCAGACTTTTGCCTTTTCAGAAAAAGTTTCTGCCGAGAACGAGCACCGTGACATGCTGAGTCTCTGGGAAAGCAGAGATCCCCAGTGCTGTTGTGCCTGTGGATAGGCTGCAAGGGAACGGTGAAGACCAGCAAGATCTTTCAGGGCTGGCACCTTCCTTGTGGGAGAAGGAGCCAGACGTTTGCCTTTTCAGAAAAAGTTTCTGCCGAGAACGAGCGCCGTGACATGCTGAGTCTCTGGGAAAGCAGAGATCCCCAGTGCTGTTGCGGCTAAAGATAGGCTGCAGAGGGATAGTGAAGACCTGCAAGAGCTTTTAGGGCTGGCACCTTCCTTGTGGGAGAAGGAGCCAGACGTTTGCCTTTTCAGAAAAAGTTTCTGCCGAGAACGAGCACAGTGACATGCTGAGTCTCTGGGAAAGCAGAGATCCCCAGTGCTGTTGCGGCTAAAGATAGGCTGCAGAGGGATAGTGAAGACCTGCAAGAGCTTTCAGGGCTGGCAGCTTCCTTGTGGGAGAAGGAGCCAGACGTTTGCCTTTTCAGAAAAAGTTTCTGCCGAGAACGAGCACCGTGACATGCTGAGTCTCTGGGAAAGCAGAGATCCCCAGTGCTGTTGTGCCTGTGGATAGGCTGCACGGGGACAGTGAAGACCAGCAAGATCTTTAAGGGCTGGCACCTTCCTTGTGGGAGAAGGAGCCAGACGTTTGCCTTTTCAGAAAAAGTTTCTGCCGAGAACGAGCACCGTGACATGCTGAGTCTCTGGGAAAGCAGAGATCCCCAGTGATGTTGTGCCTGTGGATAGGCTGCAGGGGGACGGTGAAGACCAGCAAGATCTTTAAGGGCTGGCACCTTCCTTGTGGGAAGGAGCCAGACGTTTGCCTTTTGAGAAAAAGTTTCTGCCGAGAACGAGCACCGTGACATGCTGAGTCTCTGGGAAAGCAGAGATCCCCAGTGCTGTTGCGGCTAAAGATAGGCTGCAGAGGGATAGTGAAGACCAGCAAGAGCTTTCAGGGCTGGCACCTTCCTTGTGGGAGAAGGAGCCAGACTTTTGCCTTTTCAGAAAAAGTTTCTGCCGAGAACGAGCACCGTGACATGCTGAGTCTCTGGAAAAGCAGAGATCCCCAGTGCTGTTGTGCCTGTGGATAGGCTGCAGGGGGACGGTGAAGACCAGCAAGATCTTTCAGGGCTGGCACCTTCCTTGTGGGAGAAGGAGCCAGACGTTTGCCTTTTCAGAAAAAGTTTCTGCCGAGAACGAGCGCCGTGACATGCTGAGTCTCTGGGAAAGCAGAGATCCCCAGTGCTGTTGCGGCTAAAGATAGGCTGCAGAGGGATAGTGAAGACCAGCAAGAGCTTTTAGGGCTGGCACCTTCCTTGTGGGAGAAGGAGCCAGACGTTTGCCTTTTCAGAAAAAGGCTCTGCCGAGAGCGAGCACCATGAGATGCTGATTCTCTGGGAAAGCAGAGATCCCCAGTGCTGTTGTGCCTGTGGATAGGCTGCAGGGGGACGGTGAAGACCAGCAAGAGCTTTCAG
Organism: Astur gentilis; assembly: GCF_929443795.1. Lineage (NCBI taxonomy): Eukaryota > Metazoa > Chordata > Aves > Accipitriformes > Accipitridae > Astur > Astur gentilis. The sequence goes on from NW_026061008.1 coordinate 4,155,813, forward strand.
GGCTGGCACCTTCCTTGTGGGAGAAGGAGCCAGACGTTTGCCTTTTCAGAAAAAAATTCTGCCGAGAACGAGCACCGTGACATGCTGAGTCACTGGGAAAGCAGAGATCCCCAGTGCTGTTGTGCCTGTGGATAGGCTGCAGGGGGACGGTGAAGACCAGCAAGAGCTTTCAGGGCTGGCACCTTCCTTGTGGGAGAAGGAGCCAGACGTTTGCCTTTTGAGAAAAAGTTTCTGCCGAGAACGAGCACCGTGACATGCTGAGTCTCTGGGAAAGCAGAGATCCCCAGTGCTGTTGCGGCTAAAGATAGGCTGCAGGGGGACGGTGAAGACCAGCAAGATCTTTAAGGGCTGGCACCTTCCTTGTGGGAGAAGGAGCCAGACGTTTGCCTTTTCAGAAAAAGTTTCTGCCGAGAACGAGCACCGTGACATGCTGAGTCTCTGGGAAAGCAGAGATCCCCAGTGCTGTTGTGCCTGTGGATAGGCTGCACGGGGACAGTGAAGACCAGCAAGATCTTTAAGGGCTGGCACCTTCCTTGTGGGAGAAGGAGCCAGACGTTTGCCTTTTCAGAAAAAGTTTCTGCCGAGAACGAGCACCGTGACATGCTGAGTCTCTGGGAAAGCAGAGATCCCCAGTGATGTTGTGCCTGTGGATAGGCTGCAGGGGGACGGTGAAGACCAGCAAGATCTTTAAGGGCTGGCACCTTCCTTGTGGGAGAAGGAGCCAGACGTTTGCCTTTTGAGAAAAAGTTTCTTCCGAGAACGAGCACCGTGACATGCTGAGTCTCTGGGAAAGCAGAGATCCCCAGTGCTGTTGCGGCTAAAGATAGGCTGCAGAGGGATAGTGAAGACCAGCAAGAGCTTTCAGGGCTGGCACCTTCCTTGTGGGAGAAGGAGCCAGACTTTTGCCTTTTCAGAAAAAGTTTCTGCCGAGAACGAGCACCGTGACATGCTGAGTCTCTGGGAAAGCAGAGATCCCCAGTGCTGTTGTGCCTGTGGATAGGCTGCAAGGGATCGGTGAAGACCAGCAAGATCTTTCAGGGCTGGCACCTTCCTTGTGGGAGAAGGAGCCAGACGTTTGCCTTTTCAGAAAAAGTTTCTGCCGAGAACGAGCGCCGTGACATGCTGAGTCTCTGGGAAAGCAGAGATCCCCAGTGCTGTTGCGGCTAAAGATAGGCTGCAGAGGGATAGTGAAGACCTGCAAGAGCTTTTAGGGCTGGCACCTTCCTTGTGGGAGAAGGAGCCAGACGTTTGCCTTTTCAGAAAAAGTTTCTGCCGAGAACGAGCACAGTGACATGCTGAGTCTCTGGGAAAGCAGAGATCCCCAGTGCTGTTGCGGCTAAAGATAGGCTGCAGAGGGATAGTGAAGACCTGCAAGAGCTTTCAGGGCTGGCAGCTTCCTTGTGGGAGAAGGAGCCAGACGTTTGCCTTTTCAGAAAAAGTTTCTGCCGAGAACGAGCACCGTGACATGCTGAGTCTCTGGGAAAGCAGAGATCCCCAGTGCTGTTGTGCCTGTGGATAGGCTGCACGGGGACAGTGAAGACCAGCAAGATCTTTAAGGGCTGGCACCTTCCTTGTGGGAGAAGGAGCCAGACGTTTGCCTTTTCAGAAAAAGTTTCTGCCGAGAACGAGCACCGTGACATGCTGAGTCTCTGGGAAAGCAGAGATCCCCAGTGATGTTGTGCCTGTGGATAGGCTGCAGGGGGACGGTGAAGACCAGCAAGATCTTTAAGGGCTGGCACCTTCCTTGTGGGAGAAGGAGCCAGACGTTTGCCTTTTGAGAAAAAGTTTCTGCCGAGAACGAGCACCGTGACATGCTGAGTCTCTGGGAAAGCAGAGATCCCCAGTGCTGTTGCGGCTAAAGATAGGCTGCAGAGGGATAGTGAAGACCAGCAAGAGCTTTCAGGGCTGGCACCTTCCTTGTGGGAGAAGGAGCCAGACTTTTGCCTTTTCAGAAAAAGTTTCTGCCGAGAACGAGCACCGTGACATGCTGAGTCTCTGGAAAAGCAGAGATCCCCAGTGCTGTTGTGCCTGTGGATAGGCTGCAGGGGGACGGTGAAGACCAGCAAGATCTTTCAGGGCTGGCACCTTCCTTGTGGGAGAAGGAGCCAGACGTTTGCCTTTTCAGAAAAAGTTTCTGCCGAGAACGAGCGCCGTGACATGCTGAGTCTCTGGGAAAGCAGAGATCCCCAGTGCTGTTGCGGCTAAAGATAGGCTGCAGAGGGATAGTGAAGACCAGCAAGAGCTTTCAGGGCTGGCACCTTCCTTGTGGGAGAAGGAGCCAGACGTTTGCCTTTTCAGAAAAAGGCTCTGCCGAGAGCGAGCACCATGAGATGCTGAGTCTCTGGGAAAGCAGAGATCCCCAGTGCTGTTGTGCCTGTGGATAGGCTGCAGGGGGACGGTGAAGACCAGCAAGAGCTTTCAGGGCTGGCACCTTCCTTGTGGGAGAAGGAGCCAGACGTTTGCCTTTTCAGAAAAAAATTCTGCCGAGAACGAGCACCGTGACATGCTGAGTCACTGGGAAAGCAGAGATCCCCAGTGCTGTTGTGCCTGTGGATAGGCTGCAGGGGGACGGTGAAGACCAGCAAGAGCTTTCAGGGCTGGCACCTTCCTTGTGGGAGAAGGAGCCAGACGTTTGCCTTTTGAGAAAAAGTTTCTGCCGAGAACGAGCACCGTGACATGCTGAGTCTCTGGGAAAGCAGAGATCCCCAGTGCTGTTGCGGCTAAAGATAGGCTGCAGAGGGATAGTGAAGACCTGCAAGAGCTTTCAGGGCTGGCACCTTCCTTGTGGTAGAAGGAGCCAGACGTTTGCCTTTTCAGAAAAAGTTTCTGCCGAGAACGAGCACAGTGACATGCTGAGTCTCTGGGAAAGCAGAGATCCCCAGTGCTGTTGCGGCTAAAGATAGGCTGCAGAGGGATAGTGAAGACCAGCAAGATCTTTCAGGGCTGGCACCTTCCTTGTGGGAGAAGGAGCCAGACGTTTGCCTTTTCAGAAAAAGTTTCTGCCGAGAACGAGCACCGTGACATGCTGAGTGTCTGGGAAAGCAGAGATCCCCAGTGCTGTTGCGGCTAAAGATAGGCTGCAGAGGGATAGTGAAGACCTGCAAGAGCTTTCAGGGCTGGCAGCTTCCTTGTGGGAGAAGGAGCCAGACGTTTGCCTTTTCAGAAAAAGTTTCTGCCGAGAACGAGCACCGTGACATGCTGAGTCTCTGGGAAAGCAGAGATCCCCAGTGCTGTTGTGCCTGTGGATAGGCTGCACGGGGACAGTGAAGACCAGCAAGATCTTTAAGGGCTGGCACCTTCCTTGTGGGAGAAGGAGCCAGACGTTTGCCTTTTCAGAAAAAGTTTCTGCCGAGAACGAGCACCGTGACATGCTGAGTCTCTGGGAAAGCAGAGATCCCCAGTGATGTTGTGCCTGTGGATAGGCTGCAGGGGGACGGTGAAGACCAGCAAGATCTTTAAGGGCTGGCACCTTCCTTGTGGGAAAAGGAGCCAGACGTTTGCCTTTTCAGAAAAAGTTTCTGCCGAGAACGAGCACCGTGACATGCTGAGTGTCTGGGAAAGCAGAGATCCCCAGTGCTGTTGTGCCTGTGGATAGGTTGCAGGGGGACGGTGAAGACCTGCAAGAGCTTTCAGGGCTGGCACCTTCCTTGTGGGAGAAGGAGCCAGACGTTTGCCTTTTCAGAAAAAGTTTCTGCCGAGAACGAGCACCGTGACATGCGGAGTCTCTGGGAAAGCAGAGATCCCCAGTTCTGTTGCGGCTAAAGATAGGCTGCAGATGGATAGTGAAGACCAGCAAGAGCTTTCAGGGCTGGCACCTTCCTTGTGGGAGAAGGAGCCGTAAGTTTGCCTTTTCAGAAAAAGTTTCTGCCGAGAACGAGCACCGTGACATGCTGAGTCTCTGGGAAAGCAGAGATCCCCAGTGCTGTTGTGCCTGTGGATAGGCTGCAGGGGGACAGTGAAGACCAGCAAGATCTTTAAGGGCTGGCACCTTCCTTGTGGGAGAAGGAGCCAGACGTTTGCCTTTTCAGAAAAAGTTTCTGCCGAGAACGAGCACCGTGACATGCTGAGTCTCTGGGAAAGCAGAGATCCCCAGTGCTGTTGCGGCTAAAGATAGGCTGCAGAGGGATAGTGAAGACCTGCAAGAGCTTTCAGGGCTGGCACCTTCCTTGTGGAAGATGGAGCCATACGTTTGCCTCTTCAGAAAAACGCTCTGCCGTAAAGCGAGCACCATAAGATGCTGAATCTCTGGGAAAGCACAGATCCCCAGTTCTGTTGCGGCTAAAGATAGGCTGCAGAGGGATAGTTAAGACCAGCAAGAGCTTTCAGGGCTGGCACCTTCCTTGTGGGAGAAGGAGCCAGGCGTTTGCCTTTTCAGAAAAAGTTTCTGCCGAGAACGAGCACCGTGACATGCTGAGTCTCTGGGAAAGCAGAGATCCCCAGTGCTGTTGCGGCTAAAGATAGGCTGCAGAGGGATAGTGAAGACCTGCAAGAGCTTTCAGGGCTGGCACCTTCCTTGTGGGAGAAGGAGCCAGACGTTTGCCTTTTCAGAAAAAGTTTCTGCCGAGAACGAGCACCGTGACATGCGGAGTCTCTGGGAAAGCACAGATCCCCAGTTCTGTTGCGGCTAAAGATAGGCTGCAGAGGGATAGTGAAGACCAGCAAGATCTTTAAGGGCTGGCACCTTCCTTGTGGGAGAAGGAGCCAGACATTTGCCTTTTCAGAAAAAGTTTCTGCCGAGAACGAGCACCGTGACATGCTGAGTCTCTGGGAAAGCAGAGATCCCCAGTGCTGTTGCGGCTAAAGATAGGCTGCAGAGGGATAGTGAAGACCTGCAAGAGCTTTCAGGGCTGGCACCTTCCTTGTGGAAGATGGAGCCATACGTTTGCCTCTTCAGAAAAACGCTCTGCCGTAAGCGAGCACCGTAAGATGCTGAATCTCTGGGAAAGCACAGATCCCCAGTGCTGTTGCGGCTAAAGATAGGCTGCAGAGGGATAGTGAAGACCAGCAAGATCTTTCAGGGCTGGCACCTTCCTTGTGGGAGAAGGAGCCAGACATTTGCCTTTTCAGAAAAAGTTTCTGCCGAGAACGAGCACCGTGACATGCTGAGTGTCTGGGAAAGCAGAGATCCCCAGTGCTGTTGCGGCTAAAGATAGGCTGCAGAGGGATAGTGAAGACCTGCAAGATCATTCAGGGCTGGCACCTGCCTTGTGGGAGAAGGAGCCAGACGTTTGACTATTCAGAAAAAGTTTCTGCCGAGAACGAGCACCGTGACATGCTGAGTCTCTGGGAAAGCAGAGATCCCCAGTGATGTTGCGGCTAAAGATAGGCTGCAGAGGGATAGTGAAGACCTGCAAGAGCTTTCAGGGCTGGCACCTTCCTTGTGGGAGAAGGAGCCAGACGTTTGCCTTTTCAGAAAAAGTTTCTGCCGAGAACGAGCACCGTGACATGCTGAGTGTCTGGGAAAGCAGAGATCCACACTGCTGTTGCGGCTAAAGATAGGCTTCAGAGGGATAGTGAAGACCTGCAAGATCTTTCAGGGCTGGCACCTTCCTTGTGGGAGAAGGAGCCAGACGTTTGCCTTTTCAGAAAAAGTTTCTGCTGAGAACGAGCACCGTGACATGCGGAGTCTCTGGGAAAGCACAGATCCCCAGTGCTGTTGCGGCTAAAGATAGGCTGCAGAGGGATAGTGAAGACCACCAAGAGCTTTCAGGGCTGGCACCTTCCTTGTGGGAGAAGGAGCCGTAAGTTTGTCTTTTCAGAAAAAGTTTCTGCCGAGAACGAGCACCGTGACATGCTGAGTCTCTAGGAAAGCAGAGATCCCCAGTGCTGTTGTGCCTGTGGATAGGCTGCACGGGGACAGTGAAGACCAGCAAGATCTTTAAGGGCTGGCACCTTCCTTGTGGGAAAAGGAGCCAGACGTTTGCCTTTTCAGAAAAAGATTCTGCCGAGAACGAGCACCGTGACATGCTGAGTGTCTGGGAAAGCAGAGATCCCCAGTGCTGTTGCGGCTAAAGATAGGCTGCAGAGGGATAGTGAAGACCTGCAAGAGCTTTCAGGACTGGCACCTTCCTTGTGGGAGAAGGAGCCAGACGTTTGCCTTTTCAGAAAAAGTTTCTGCCGAGAACGAGCACCGTGACATGCTGAGTCTCTGGGAAAGCAGAGATCCCCAGTGCTGTTGCGGCTAAAGATAGGCTGCAGAGGGATAGTGAAGACCTGCAAGAGCTTTCAGGGCTGGTACCTTCCTTGTGGAAGATGGAGCCATACGTTTGCCTCTTCAGAAAAACGCTCTGCCGTAAGCGAGCACCGTAAGATGCTGAATCTCTGGGAAAGCACAGATCCCCAGTGCTGTTGCGGCTAAAGATAGGCTGCAGAGGGATAGTGAAGACCAGCAAGATCTTTCAGGGCTGGCACCTTCCTTGTGGGAGAAGGAGCCAGACATTTGCCTTTTCAGAAAAAGTTTCTGCCGAGAACGAGCACCGTGACATGCTGAGTGTCTGGGAAAGCAGAGATCCCCAGTGCTGTTGCGGCTAAAGATAGGCTGCAGAGGGATAGTGAAGACCTGCAAGATCATTCAGGGCTGGCACCTGCCTTGTGGGAGAAGGAGCCAGACGTTTGACTATTCAGAAAAAGTTTCTGCCGAGAACGAGCACCGTGACATGCTGAGTCTCTGGGAAAGCAGAGATCCCCAGTGCTGTTGCGGCTAAAGATAGGCTGCAGAGGGATAGTGAAGACCTGCAAGAGCTTTCAGGGCTGGCACCTTCCTTGTGGGAGAAGGAGCCGTATGTTTGTCTTTTCAGAAAAAGTTTCTGCCGAGAACGAGCACCGTGACATGCTGAGTCTCTAGGAAAGCAGAGATCCCCAGTGCTGTTGTGCCTGTGGATAGGCTGCACGGGGACAGTGAAGACCAGCAAGATCTTTAAGGGCTGGCACCTTCCTTGTGGGAAAAGGAGCCAGACGTTTGCCTTTTCAGAAAAAGTTTCTGCCGAGAACGAGCACCGTGACATGCTGAGTGTCTGGGAAAGCAGAGATCCCCAGTGCTGTTGCGGCTAAAGATAGGCTGCAGAGGGATAGTGAAGACCTGCAAGAGCTTTCAGGACTGGCACCTTCCTTGTGGGAGAAGGAGCCAGACGTTTGCCTTTTCAGAAAAAGTTTCTGCCGAGAACGAGCACCGTGACATGCTGAGTCTCTGGGAAAGCAGAGATCCCCAGTGCTGTTGCGGCTAAAGATAGGCTGCAGAGGGATAGTGAAGACCTGCAAGAGCTTTCAGGGCTGGCAGCTTCCTTGTGGGAGAAGGAGCCAGACGTTTGCCTTTTGAGAAAAAGTTTCTGCCGAGAACGAGCACCGTGACATGCTGAGTCTCTGGGAAAGCAGAGATCCCCAGTGCTGTTGTGCCTGTGGATAGGCTGCACGGGGACAGTGAAGACCAGCAAGATCTTTAAGGGCTGGCACCTTCCTTGTGGGAGAAGGAGCCAGACGTTTGCCTTTTCAGAAAAAGTTTCTGCCGAGAACGAGCACCGTGACATGCTGAGTCTCTGGGAAAGCAGAGATCCCCAGTGATGTTGTGCCTGTGGATAGGCTGCAGGGGGACGGTGAAGACCAGCAAGATCTTTAAGGGCTGGCACCTTCCTTGTGGGAAAAGGAGCCAGACGTTTGCCTTTTCAGAAAAAGTTTCTGCCGAGAACGAGCACCGTGACATGCTGAGTGTCTGGGAAAGCAGAGATCCCCAGTGCTGTTGCGGCTAAAGATAGGCTGCAGAGGGATAGTGAAGACCTGCAAGAGCTTTCAGGGCTGGCACCTTCCTTGTGGGAGAAGGAGCCAGACGTTTGCCTTTTCAGAAAAAGTTTCTGCCGAGAACGAGCACCGTGACATGCGGAGTCTCTGGGAAAGCAGAGATCCCCAGTTCTGTTGCGGCTAAAGATAGGCTGCAGATGGATAGTGAAGACCAGCAAGAGCTTTCAGGGCTGGCACCTTCCTTGTGGGAGAAGGAGCCGTAAGTTTGTCTTTTCAGAAAAAGTTTCTGCCGAGAACGAGCACCGTGACATGCTGAGTCTCTGGGAAAGCAGAGATCCCCAGTGCTGTTGTGCCTGTGGATAGGCTGCAGGGGGACAGTGAAGACCAGCAAGATCTTTAAGGGCTGGCACCTTCCTTGTGGGAGAAGGAGCCAGACGTTTGCCTTTTCAGAAAAAGTTTCTGCCGAGAACGAGCACCGTGACATGCTGAGTCTCTGGGAAAGCAGAGATCCCCAGTGCTGTTGCGGCTAAAGATAGGCTGCAGAGGGATAGTGAAGACCTGCAAGAGCTTTCAGGGCTGGCACCTTCCTTGTGGAAGATGGAGCCATACGTTTGCCTCTTCAGAAAAACGCTCTGCCGTAAAGCGAGCACCATAAGATGCTGAATCTCTGGGAAAGCACAGATCCCCAGTTCTGTTGCGGCTAAAGATAGGCTGCAGAGGGATAGTGAAGACCAGCAAGATCTTTAAGGGCTGGCACCTTCCTTGTGGGAGAAGGAGCCAGACGTTTGCCTTTTCAGAAAAAGTTTCTGCCGAGAACGAGCACCGTGACATGCGGAGTCTCTGGGAAAGCAGAGATCCCCAGTGCTGTTGCGGCTAAAGATAGGCTGCAGAGGGATAGTGAAGACCTGCAAGAGCTTTCAGGGCTGGCACCTTCCTTGTGGAAGATGGAGCCATACGTTTGCCTCTTCAGAAAAACGCTCTGCCGTAAAGCGAGCACCATAAGATGCTGAATCTCTGGGAAAGCACAGATCCCCAGTTCTGTTGCGGCTAAAGATAGGCTGCAGAGGGATAGTGAAGACCTGCAAGATCATTCAGGGCTGGCACCTGCCTTGTGGGAGAAGGAGCCAGACGTTTGACTATTCAGAAAAAGTTTCTGCCGAGAACGAGCACCGTGACATGCGGAGTCTCTGGGAAAGCAGAGATCCCCAGTGATGTTGCGGCTAAAGATAGGCTGCAGAGGGATAGTGAAGACCTGCAAGAGCTTTCAGGGCTGGCACCTTCCTTGTGGGAGAAGGAGCCAGACGTTTGCCTTTTCAGAAAAAGTTTCTGCCGAGAACGAGCACCGTGACATGCTGAGTGTCTGGGAAAGCAGAGATCCACACTGCTGTTGCGGCTAAAGATAGGCTGCAGAGGGATAGTGAAGACCTGCAAGATCTTTCAGGGCTGGCACCTTCCTTGTGGGAGAAGGAGCCAGACGTTTGCCTTTTCAGAAAAAGTTTCTGCTGAGAACGAGCACCGTGACATGCGGAGTCTCTGGGAAAGCACAGATCCCCAGTGCTGTTGCGGCTAAAGATAGGCTGCAGAGGGATAGTGAAGACCACCAAGATCTTTCAGGGCTGGCACCTTCCTTGTGGGAGAAGGAGCCGTAAGTTTGTCTTTTCAGAAAAAGTTTCTGCCGAGAACGAGCACCGTGACATGCTGAGTCTCTAGGAAAGCAGAGATCCCCAGTGCTGTTGTGCCTGTGGATAGGCTGCACGGGGACAGTGAAGACCAGCAAGATCTTTAAGGGCTGGCACCTTCCTTGTGGGAAAAGGAGCCAGACGTTTGCCTTTTCAGAAAAAGATTCTGCCGAGAACGAGCACCGTGACATGCTGAGTGTCTGGGAAAGCAGAGATCCCCAGTGCTGTTGCGGCTAAAGATAGGCTGCAGAGGGATAGTGAAGACCTGCAAGAGCTTTCAGGACTGGCACCTTACTTGTGGGAGAAGGAGCCAGACGTTTGCCTTTTCAGAAAAAGTTTCTGCCGAGAACGAGCACCGTGACATGCTGAGTCTCTGGGAAAGCAGAGATCCCCAGTGCTGTTGCGGCTAAAGATAGGCTGCAGAGGGATAGTGAAGACCTGCAAGAGCTTTCAGGGCTGGTACCTTCCTTGTGGAAGATGGAGCCATACGTTTGCCTCTTCAGAAAAACGCTCTGCCGTAAGCGAGCACCGTAAGATGCTGAATCTCTGGGAAAGCACAGATCCCCAGTGCTGTTGCGGCTAAAGATAGGCTGCAGAGGGATAGTGAAGACCAGCAAGATCTTTCAGGGCTGGCACCTTCCTTGTGGGAGAAGGAGCCAGACATTTGCCTTTTCAGAATAAGTTTCTGCCGAGAACGAGCACCGTGACATGCTGAGTGTCTGGGAAAGCAGAGATCCCCAGTGCTGTTGTGCCTGTGGATAGGCTGCAGAGGGATAGTGAAGACCAGCAAGATCTTTCAGGGCTGGCACCTTCCTTGTGGGAGAAGGAGCCAGACATTTGCCTTTTCAGAAAATGTTTCTGCCGAGAACGAGCACCGTGACATGCTGAGTGTCTGGGAAAGCAGAGATCCCCAGTGCTGTTGCGGCTAAAGATAGGCTGCAGAGGGATAGTGAAGACCTGCAAGAGCTTTCAGGACTGGCACCTTCCTTGTGGGAGAAGGAGCCAGACGTTTGCCTTTTCAGAAAAAGTTTCTGCCGAGAACGAGCACCGTGACATGCTGAGTCTCTGGGAAAGCAGAGATCCCCAGTGCTGTTGCGGCTAAAGATAGGCTGCAGAGGGATAGTGAAGACCTGCAAGATCTTTCAGGGCTGGCACCTTCCTTGTGGAAGATGGAGCCATACGTTTGCCTCTTCAGAAAAACGCTCTGCCGTAAGCGAGCACCGTAAGATGCTGAATCTCTGGGAAAGCACAGATCCCCAGTGCTGTTGCGGCTAAAGATAGGCTGCAGAGGGATAGTGAAGACCAGCAAGATCTTTCAGGGCTGGCACCTTCCTTGTGGGAGAAGGAGCCAGACATTTGCCTTTTCAGAAAAAGTTTCTGCCGAGAACGAGCACCGTGACATGCTGAGTGTCTGGGAAAGCAGAGATCCCCAGTGCTGTTGCGGCTAAAGATAGGCTGCAGAGGGATAGTGAAGACCTGCAAGATCATTCAGGGCTGGCACCTGCCTTGTGGGAGAAGGAGCCAGACGTTTGCCTTTTCAGAAAAAGTTTCTGCCGAGAACGAGCACCGTGACATGCTGAGTCTCTGGGAAAGCAGAGATCCCCAGTGATGTTGCGGCTAAAGATAGGCTGCAGAGGGATAGTGAAGACCTGCAAGAGCTTTCAGGGCTGGCACCTTCCTTGTGGGAGAAGGAGCCAGACGTTTGCCTTTTCAGAAAAAGTTTCTGCCGAGAACGAGCACCGTGACATGCGGAGTCTCTGGGAAAGCACAGATCCCCAGTTCTGTTGCGGCTAAAGATAGGCTGCAGAGGGATAGTGAAGACCAGCAAGATCTTTAAGGGCTGGCACCTTCCTTGTGGGAGAAGGAGCCAGACGTTTGCCTTTTCAGAAAAAGTTTCTGCTGAGAACGAGCACCGTGACATGCGGAGTCTCTGGGAAAGCACAGATCCACAGTTCTGTTGCGGCTAAAGATAGGCTGCAGAGGGATAGTGAAGACCACCAAGAGCTTTCAGGGCTGGCACCTTCCTTGTGGGAGAAGGAGCCGTAAGTTTGTCTTTTCAGAAAAAGTTTCTGCCGAGAACGAGCACCGTGACATGCTGAGTCTCTAGGAAAGCAGAGATCCCCAGTGCTGTTGTGCCTGTGGATAGGCTGCACGGGGACAGTGAAGACCAGCAAGATCTTTAAGGGCTGGCACCTTCCTTGTGGGAAAAGGAGCCAGACGTTTGCCTTTTCAGAAAAAGTTTCTGCCGAGAACGAGCACCGTGACATGCTGAGTGTCTGGGAAAGCAGAGATCCCCAGTGCTGTTGCGGCTAAAGATAGGCTGCAGAGGGATAGTGAAGACCTGCAAGAGCTTTCAGGACTGGCACCTTCCTTGTGGGAGAAGGAGCCAGACGTTTGCCTTTTCATAAAAAGTTTCTGCCGAGAACGAGCACCGTGACATGCTGAGTCTCTGGGAAAGCAGAGATCCCCAGTGCTGTTGCGGCTAAAGATAGGCTGCAGAGGGATAGTGAAGACCTGCAAGAGCTTTCAGGGCTGGCACCTTCCTTGTGGAAGATGGAGCCATACGTTTGCCTCTTCAGAAAAACGCTCTGCCGTAAGCGAGCACCATAAGATGCTGAATATCTGGGAAGCAGAGATCCCCAGTGCTGTTGCGGCTAAAGATAGGCTGCAGAGGGATAGTGAAGACCTGCAAGAGCTTTCAGGGCTGGCACCTTCCTTGTGGGAGAAGGAGCCAGACGTTTGCCTTTTCAGAAAAAGTTTCTGCCGAGAACGAGCACCGTGACATGCGGAGTCTCTGGGAAAGCACAGATCCCCAGTTCTGTTGCGGCTAAAGATAGGCTGCAGAGGGATAGTGAAGACCAGCAAGAGCTTTCAGGGCTGGCACCTTCCTTGTGGGAGAAGGAGCCGTAAGTTTGTCTTTTCAGAAAAAGTTTCTGCCGAGAACGAGCACCGTGACATGCTGAGTCTCTGGGAAAGCAGACATCCCCAGTGCTGTTGTGCCTGTGGATAGGCTGCAGGGGGACGGTGAAGACCAGCAAGATCTTTAAGGGCTGGCACCTTCCTTGTGGGAGAAGGAGCCAGACGTTTGCCTTTTCAGAAAAAGTTTCTGCCGAGAACAAGCACCGTGACATGCTGAGTCTCTGGGAAAGCAGAGATCCCCAGTGCTGTTGCGGCTAAAGATAGGCTACAGAGGGATAGTGAAGACCTGCAAGAGCTTTCAGGGCTGGCACCTTCCTTGTGGAAGATGGAGCCATACGTTTGCCTCTTCAGAAAAACGCTCTGCCGTAAGCGAGCACCATAAGATGCTGAATCTCTGGGAAAGCACAGATCCCCAGTTCTGTTGCGGCTAAAGATAGGCTGCAGATGGATAGTGAAGACCAGCAAGATCTTTCAGGGCTGGCACCTTCCTTGTGGGAGAAGGAGCCAGACATTTGCCTTTTCAGAAAAAGTTTCTGCCGAGAACGAGCACCGTGACATGCTGAGTGTCTGGGAAAGCAGAGATCCCCAGTGCTGTTGCGGCTAAAGATAGGCTGCAGAGGGATAGTGAAGACCTGCAAGATCATTCAGGGCTGGCACCTTCCTTGTGGGAGAAGGAGCCAGACGTTTGCCTTTTCAGAAAAAGTTTCTGCCGAGAACGAGCACCGTGACATGCGGAGTCTCTGGGAAAGCACAGATCCCCAGTTCTGTTGCGGCTAAAGATAGGCTGCAGAGGGATAGTGAAGACCAGCAAGAGCTTTCAGGGCTGGCACCTTCCTTGTGGGAGAAGGAGCCGTAAGTTTGTCTTTTCAGAAAAAGTTTCTGCCGAGAACGAGCACCGTGACATGCTGAGTCTCTGGGAAAGCAGAGATCCCCAGTGCTGTTGTGCCTGTGGATAGGCTGCAGGGGGACGGTGAAGACCAGCAAGATCTTTAAGGGCTGGCACCTTCCTTGTGGGAGAAGGAGCCAGACGTTTGCCTTTTCAGAAAAAGTTTCTGCTGAGAACGAGCACCGTGACATGCTGAGTCTTTGGGAAAGCAGAGATCCCCAGTGCTGTTGCGGCTAAAGATAGGCTGCAGAGGGATAGTGAAGACCTGCAAGAGCTTTCAGGGCTGGCACCTTCCTTGTGGAAGATGGAGCCATACGTTTGCCTCTTCAGAAAAACGCTCTGCCGTAAGCGAGCACCGTAAGATGCTGAATCTCTGGGAAAGCACAGATCCCCAGTGCTGTTGCGGCTAAAGATAGGCTGCAGAGGGATAGTGAAGACCAGCAAGATCTTTCAGGGCTGGCACATTCCTTGTGGGAGAAGGAGCCAGACATTTGCCTTTTCAGAAAAAGTTTCTGCCGAGAACGAGCACCGTGACATGCTGAGTGTCTGGGAAAGCAGAGATCCCCAGTGCTGTTGCGGCTAAAGATAGGCTGCAGAGGGATAGTGAAGACCTGCAAGAGCTTTCAGGACTGGCACCTTCCTTGTGGGAGAAGGAGCCAGACGTTTGCCTTTTCAGAAAAAGTTTCTGCCGAGAACGAGCACCGTGACATGCTGAGTCTCTGGGAAAGCAGAGATCCCCAGTGCTGTTGCGGCTAAAGATAGGCTGCAGAGGGATAGTGAAGACCTGCAAGAGCTTTCAGGGCTGGCACCTTCCTTGTGGAAGATGGAGCCATACGTTTGCCTCTTCAGAAAAACGCTCTGCCGTAAGCGAGCACCGTAAGATGCTGAATCTCTGGGAAAGCACAGATCCCCAGTGCTGTTGCGGCTAAAGATAGGCTGCAGAGGGATAGTGAAGACCAGCAAGATCTTTCAGGGCTGGCACCTTCCTTGTGGGAGAAGGAGCCAGACATTTGCCTTTTCAGAATAAGTTTCTGCCGAGAACGAGCACCGTGACATGCTGAGTGTCTGGGAAAGCAGAGATCCCCAGTGCTGTTGTGCCTGTGGATAGGCTGCAGAGGGATAGTGAAGACCTGCAAGATCATTCAGGGCTGGCACCTGCCTTGTGGGAGAAGGAGCCAGACGTTTGACTATTCAGAAAAAGTTTCTGCCGAGAACGAGCACCGTGACATGCTGAGTCTCTGGGAAAGCAGAGATCCCCAGTGCTGTTGCGGCTAAAGATAGGCTGCAGAGGGATAGTGAAGACCTGCAAGAGCTTTCAGGGCTGGCACCTTCCTTGTGGGAGAAGGAGCCAGACGTTTGCCTTTTCAGAAAAAGTTTCTGCCGAGAACGAGCACCGTGACATGCTGAGTGTCTGGGAAAGCAGAGATCCACACTGCTGTTGCGGCTAAAGATAGGCTTCAGAGGGATAGTGAAGACCTGCAAGATCTTTCAGGGCTGGCACCTTCCTTGTGGGAGAAGGAGCCAGACGTTTGCCTTTTCAGAAAAAGTTTCTGCTGAGAACGAGCACCGTGACATGCGGAGTCTCTGGGAAAGCACAGATCCCCAGTGCTGTTGCGGCTAAAGATAGGCTGCAGAGGGATAGTGAAGACCACCAAGAGCTTTCAGGGCTGGCACCTTCCTTGTGGGAGAAGGAGCCGTATGTTTGTCTTTTCAGAAAAAGTTTCTGCCGAGAACGAGCACCGTGACATGCTGAGTCTCTAGGAAAGCAGAGATCCCCAGTGCTGTTGTGCCTGTGGATAGGCTGCACGGGGACAGTGAAGACCAGCAAGATCTTTAAGGGCTGGCACCTTCCTTGTGGGAGAAGGAGCCAGACGTTTGCCTTTTCAGAAAAAGTTTCTGCCGAGAACGAGCACCGTGACATGCTGAGTGTCTGGGAAAGCAGAGATCCCCAGTGCTGTTGCGGCTAAAGATAGGCTGCAGAGGGATAGTGAAGACCTGCAAGATCATTCAGGGCTGGCACCTGCCTTGTGGGAGAAGGAGCCAGACGTTTGCCTTTTCAGAAAAAGTTTCTGCCGAGAACGAGCACCGTGACATGCTGAGTCTCTGGGAAAGCAGAGATCCCCAGTGATGTTGCGGCTAAAGATAGGCTGCAGAGGGATAGTGAAGACCTGCAAGAGCTTTCAGGGCTGGCACCTTCCTTGTGGGAGAAGGAGCCAGACATTTGCCTTTTCAGAAAAAGTTTCTGCCGAGAACGAGCACCGTGACATGCGGAGTCTCTGGGAAAGCACAGATCCCCAGTGCTGTTGCGGCTAAAGATAGGCTGCAGAGGGATAGTGAAGACCAGCAAGATCTTTCAGGGCTGGCACCTTCCTTGTGGGAGAAGGAGCCAGACATTTGCCTTTTCAGAAAAAGTTTCTGCCGAGAACGAGCACCGTGACATGCTGAGTGTCTGGGAAAGCAGAGATCCCCAGTGCTGTTGCGGCTAAAGATAGGCTGCAGAGGGATAGTGAAGACCTGCAAGATCATTCAGGGCTGGCACCTGCCTTGTGGGAGAAGGAGCCAGACGTTTGCCTTTTCAGAAAAAGTTTCTGCCGAGAACGAGCACCGTGACATGCTGAGTCTCTGGGAAAGCAGAGATCCCCAGTGATGTTGCGGCTAAAGATAGGCTGCAGAGGGATAGTGAAGACCTGCAAGAGCTTTCAGGGCTGGCACCTTCCTTGTGGGAGAAGGAGCCAGACATTTGCCTTTTCAGAATAAGTTTCTGCCGAGAACGAGCACCGTGACATGCTGAGTGTCTGGGAAAGCAGAGATCCCCAGTGCTGTTGTGCCTGTGGATAGGCTGCAGAGGGATAGTGAAGACCTGCAAGATCATTCAGGGCTGGCACCTGCCTTGTGGGAGAAGGAGCCAGACGTTTGACTATTCAGAAAAAGTTTCTGCCGAGAACGAGCACCGTGACATGCTGAGTCTCTGGGAAAGCAGAGATCCCCAGTGCTGTTGCGGCTAAAGATAGGCTGCAGAGGGATAGTGAAGACCTGCAAGAGCTTTCAGGGCTGGCACCTTCCTTGTGGGAGAAGGAGCCAGACGTTTGCCTTTTCAGAAAAAGTTTCTGCCGAGAACGAGCACCGTGACATGCTGAGTGTCTGGGAAAGCAGAGATCCACACTGCTGTTGCGGCTAAAGATAGGCTTCAGAGGGATAGTGAAGACCTGCAAGATCTTTCAGGGCTGGCACCTTCCTTGTGGGAGAAGGAGCCAGACGTTTGCCTTTTCAGAAAAAGTTTCTGCTGAGAACGAGCACCGTGACATGCGGAGTCTCTGGGAAAGCACAGATCCCCAGTGCTGTTGCGGCTAAAGATAGGCTGCAGAGGGATAGTGAAGACCACCAAGAGCTTTCAGGGCTGGCACCTTCCTTGTGGGAGAAGGAGCCGTATGTTTGTCTTTTCAGAAAAAGTTTCTGCCGAGAACGAGCACCGTGACATGCTGAGTCTCTAGGAAAGCAGAGATCCCCAGTGCTGTTGTGCCTGTGGATAGGCTGCACGGGGACAGTGAAGACCAGCAAGATCTTTAAGGGCTGGCACCTTCCTTGTGGGAGAAGGAGCCAGACGTTTGCCTTTTCAGAAAAAGTTTCTGCCGAGAACGAGCACCGTGACATGCTGAGTGTCTGGGAAAGCAGAGATCCCCAGTGCTGTTGCGGCTAAAGATAGGCTGCAGAGGGATAGTGAAGACCTGCAAGAGCTTTCAGGACTGGCACCTTCCTTGTGGGAGAAGGAGCCAGACGTTTGCCTTTTCAGAAAAAGTTTCTACCGAGAACGAGCACCGTGACATGCTGAGTCTTTGGGAAAGCAGAGATCCCCAGTGCTGTTGCGGCTAAAGATAGGCTGCAGAGGGATAGTGAAGACCTGCAAGAGCTTTCAGGGCTGGCACCTTCCTTGTGGAAGATGGAGCCATACGTTTGCCTCTTCAGAAAAACGCTCTGCCGTAAGCGAGCACCGTAAGATGCTGAATCTCTGGGAAAGCACAGATCCCCAGTGCTGTTGCGGCTAAAGATAGGCTGCAGAGGGATAGTGAAGACCAGCAAGATCTTTCAGGGCTGGCACCTTCCTTGTGGGAGAAGGAGCCAGACATTTGCCTTTTCAGAAAAAGTTTCTGCCGAGAACGAGCACCGTGACATGCTGAGTGTCTGGGAAAGCAGAGATCCCCAGTGCTGTTGCGGCTAAAGATAGGCTGCAGAGGGATAGTGAAGACCTGCAAGAGCTTTCAGGACTGGCACCTTCCTTGTGGGAGAAGGAGCCAGACGTTTGCCTTTTCAGAAAAAGTTTCTGCCGAGAACGAGCACCGTGACATGCTGAATCTCTGGGAAAGCACAGATCCCCAGTGCTGTTGCGGCTAAAGATAGGCTGCAGAGGGATAGTGAAGACCAGCAAGATCTTTCAGGGCTGGCACCTTCCTTGTGGGAGAAGGAGCCAGACATTTGCCTTTTCAGAAAAAGTTTCTGCCGAGAACGAGCACCGTGACATGCTGAGTGTCTGGGAAAGCAGAGATCCCCAGTGCTGTTGCGGCTAAAGATAGGCTGCAGAGGGATAGTGAAGACCTGCAAGATCATTCAGGGCTGGCACCTGCCTTGTGGGAGAAGGAGCCAGACGTTTGCCTTTTCAGAAAAAGTTTCTGCCGAGAACGAGCACCGTGACATGCTGAGTCTCTGGGAAAGCAGAGATCCCCAGTGATGTTGCGGCTAAAGATAGGCTGCAGAGGGATAGTGAAGACCTGCAAGAGCTTTCAGGGCTGGCACCTTCCTTGTGGGAGAAGGAGCCAGACGTTTGCCTTTTCAGAAAAAGTTTCTGCCGAGAACGAGCACCGTGACATGCGGAGTCTCTGGGAAAGCACAGATCCCCAGTTCTGTTGCGGCTAAAGATAGGCTGCAGAGGGATAGTGAAGACCAGCAAGATCTTTAAGGGCTGGCACCTTCCTTGTGGGAGAAGGAGCCAGACGTTTGCCTTTTCAGAAAAAGTTTCTGCTGAGAACGAGCACCGTGACATGCGGAGTCTCTGGGAAAGCACAGATCCACAGTTCTGTTGCGGCTAAAGATAGGCTGCAGAGGGATAGTGAAGACCACCAAGAGCTTTCAGGGCTGGCACCTTCCTTGTGGGAGAAGGAGCCGTAAGTTTGTCTTTTCAGAAAAAGTTTCTGCCGAGAACGAGCACCGTGACATGCTGAGTCTCTAGGAAAGCAGAGATCCCCAGTGCTGTTGTGCCTGTGGATAGGCTGCACGGGGACAGTGAAGACCAGCAAGATCTTTAAGGGCTGGCACCTTCCTTGTGGGAAAAGGAGCCAGACGTTTGCCTTTTCAGAAAAAGTTTCTGCCGAGAACGAGCACCGTGACATGCTGAGTGTCTGGGAAAGCAGAGATCCCCAGTGCTGTTGCGGCTAAAGATAGGCTGCAGAGGGATAGTGAAGACCTGCAAGAGCTTTCAGGACTGGCACCTTCCTTGTGGGAGAAGGAGCCAGACGTTTGCCTTTTCAGAAAAAGTTTCTGCCGAGAACGAGCACCGTGACATGCTGAGTCTCTGGGAAAGCAGAGATCCCCAGTGCTGTTGCGGCTAAAGATAGGCTGCAGAGGGATAGTGAAGACCTGCAAGAGCTTTCAGGGCTGGCACCTTCCTTGTGGAAGATGGAGCCATACGTTTGCCTCTTCAGAAAAACGCTCTGCCGTAAGCGAGCACCATAAGATGCTGAATCTCTGGGAAACCAGAGATCCCCAGTGCTGTTGCGGCTAAAGATAGGCTGCAGAGGGATAGTGAAGACCTGCAAGAGCTTTCAGGGCTGGCACCTTCCTTGTGGGAGAAGGAGCCGTAAGTTTGTCTTTTCAGAAAAAGTTTCTGCCGAGAACGAGCACCGTGACATGCTGAGTCTCTGGGAAAGCAGACATCCCCAGTGCTGTTGTGCCTGTGGATAGGCTGCAGGGGGACGGTGAAGACCAGCAAGATCTTTAAGGGCTGGCACCTTCCTTGTGGGAGAAGGAGCCAGACGTTTGCCTTTTCAGAAAAAGTTTCTGCCGAGAACAAGCACCGTGACATGCTGAGTCTCTGGGAAAGCAGAGATCCCCAGTGCTGTTGCGGCTAAAGATAGGCTACAGAGGGATAGTGAAGACCTGCAAGAGCTTTCAGGGCTGGCACCTTCCTTGTGGAAGATGGAGCCATACGTTTGCCTCTTCAGAAAAACGCTCTGCCGTAAGCGAGCACCATAAGATGCTGAATCTCTGGGAAAGCACAGATCCCCAGTTCTGTTGCGGCTAAAGATAGGCTGCAGATGGATAGTGAAGACCAGCAAGATCTTTCAGGGCTGGCACCTTCCTTGTGGGAGAAGGAGCCAGACATTTGCCTTTTCAGAAAAAGTTTCTGCCGAGAACGAGCACCGTGACATGCTGAGTGTCTGGGAAAGCAGAGATCCCCAGTGCTGTTGCGGCTAAAGATAGGCTGCAGAGGGATAGTGAAGACCTGCAAGATCATTCAGGGCTGGCACCTTCCTTGTGGGAGAAGGAGCCAGACGTTTGCCTTTTCAGAAAAAGTTTCTGCCGAGAACGAGCACCGTGACATGCGGAGTCTCTGGGAAAGCACAGATCCCCAGTTCTGTTGCGGCTAAAGATAGGCTGCAGAGGGATAGTGAAGACCAGCAAGAGCTTTCAGGGCTGGCACCTTCCTTGTGGGAGAAGGAGCCGTAAGTTTGTCTTTTCAGAAAAAGTTTCTGCCGAGAACGAGCACCGTGACATGCTGAGTCTCTGGGAAAGCAGAGATCCCCAGTGCTGTTGTGCCTGTGGATAGGCTGCAGGGGGACGGTGAAGACCAGCAAGATCTTTAAGGGCTGGCACCTTCCTTGTGGGAGAAGGAGCCAGACGTTTGCCTTTTCAGAAAAAGTTTCTGCTGAGAACGAGCACCGTGACATGCTGAGTCTTTGGGAAAGCAGAGATCCCCAGTGCTGTTGCGGCTAAAGATAGGCTGCAGAGGGATAGTGAAGACCTGCAAGAGCTTTCAGGGCTGGCACCTTCCTTGTGGAAGATGGAGCCATACGTTTGCCTCTTCAGAAAAACGCTCTGCCGTAAGCGAGCACCGTAAGATGCTGAATCTCTGGGAAAGCACAGATCCCCAGTGCTGTTGCGGCTAAAGATAGGCTGCAGAGGGATAGTGAAGACCAGCAAGATCTTTCAGGGCTGGCACCTTCCTTGTGGGAGAAGGAGCCAGACATTTGCCTTTTCAGAAAAAGTTTCTGCCGAGAACGAGCACCGTGACATGCTGAGTGTCTGGGAAAGCAGAGATCCCCAGTGCTGTTGCGGCTAAAGATAGGCTGCAGAGGGATAGTGAAGACCTGCAAGATCATTCAGGGCTGGCACCTGCCTTGTGGGAGAAGGAGCCATACGTTTGACTATTCAGAAAAAGTTTCTGCCGAGAACGAGCACCGTGACATGCTGAGTCTCTGGGAAAGCAGAGATCCCCAGTGCTGTTGCGGCTAAAGATAGGCTGCAGAGGGATAGTGAAGACCTGCAAGAGCTTTCAGGGCTGGCACCTTCCTTGTGGGAGAAGGAGCCGTATGTTTGTCTTTTCAGAAAAAGTTTCTGCCGAGAACGAGCACCGTGACATGCTGAGTCTCTAGGAAAGCAGAGATCCCCAGTGCTGTTGTGCCTGTGGATAGGCTGCACGGGGACAGTGAAGACCAGCAAGATCTTTAAGGGCTGGCACCTTCCTTGTGGGAAAAGGAGCCAGACGTTTGCCTTTTCAGAAAAAGTTTCTGCCGAGAACGAGCACCGTGACATGCTGAGTGTCTGGGAAAGCAGAGATCCCCAGTGCTGTTGCGGCTAAAGATAGGCTGCAGAGGGATAGTGAAGACCTGCAAGAGCTTTCAGGACTGGCACCTTCCTTGTGGGAGAAGGAGCCAGACGTTTGCCTTTTCAGAAAAAGTTTCTGCCGAGAACGAGCACCGTGACATGCTGAGTCTCTGGGAAAGCAGAGATCCCCAGTGCTGTTGCGGCTAAAGATAGGCTGCAGAGGGATAGTGAAGACCTGCAAGAGCTTTCAGGGCTGGCAGCTTCCTTGTGGGAGAAGGAGCCAGACGTTTGCCTTTTGAGAAAAAGTTTCTGCCGAGAACGAGCACCGTGACATGCTGAGTCTCTGGGAAAGCAGAGATCCCCAGTGCTGTTGTGCCTGTGGATAGGCTGCACGGGGACAGTGAAGACCAGCAAGATCTTTAAGGGCTGGCACCTTCCTTGTGGGAGAAGGAGCCAGACGTTTGCCTTTTCAGAAAAAGTTTCTGCCGAGAACGAGCACCGTGACATGCTGAGTCTCTGGGAAAGCAGAGATCCCCAGTGATGTTGTGCCTGTGGATAGGCTGCAGGGGGACGGTGAAGACCAGCAAGATCTTTAAGGGCTGGCACCTTCCTTGTGGGAAAAGGAGCCAGACGTTTGCCTTTTCAGAAAAAGTTTCTGCCGAGAACGAGCACCGTGACATGCTGAGTGTCTGGGAAAGCAGAGATCCCCAGTGCTGTTGCGGCTAAAGATAGGCTGCAGAGGGATAGTGAAGACCTGCAAGAGCTTTCAGGGCTGGCACCTTCCTTGTGGGAGAAGGAGCCAGACGTTTGCCTTTTCAGAAAAAGTTTCTGCCGAGAACGAGCACCGTGACATGCGGAGTCTCTGGGAAAGCAGAGATCCCCAGTTCTGTTGCGGCTAAAGATAGGCTGCAGATGGATAGTGAAGACCAGCAAGAGCTTTCAGGGCTGGCACCTTCCTTGTGGGAGAAGGAGCCGTAAGTTTGTCTTTTCAGAAAAAGTTTCTGCCGAGAACGAGCACCGTGACATGCTGAGTCTCTGGGAAAGCAGAGATCCCCAGTGCTGTTGTGCCTGTGGATAGGCTGCAGGGGGACAGTGAAGACCAGCAAGATCTTTAAGGGCTGGCACCTTCCTTGTGGGAGAAGGAGCCAGACGTTTGCCTTTTCAGAAAAAGTTTCTGCCGAGAACGAGCACCGTGACATGCTGAGTCTCTGGGAAAGCAGAGATCCCCAGTGCTGTTGCGGCTAAAGATAGGCTGCAGAGGGATAGTGAAGACCTGCAAGAGCTTTCAGGGCTGGCACCTTCCTTGTGGAAGATGGAGCCATACGTTTGCCTCTTCAGAAAAACGCTCTGCCGTAAAGCGAGCACCATAAGATGCTGAATCTCTGGGAAAGCACAGATCCCCAGTTCTGTTGCGGCTAAAGATAGGCTGCAGAGGGATAGTGAAGACCTGCAAGATCATTCAGGGCTGGCACCTGCCTTGTGGGAGAAGGAGCCAGACGTTTGACTATTCAGAAAAAGTTTCTGCCGAGAACGAGCACCGTGACATGCGGAGTCTCTGGGAAAGCAGAGATCCCCAGTGATGTTGCGGCTAAAGATAGGCTGCAGAGGGATAGTGAAGACCTGCAAGAGCTTTCAGGGCTGGCACCTTCCTTGTGGGAGAAGGAGCCAGACGTTTGCCTTTTCAGAAAAAGTTTCTGCCGAGAACGAGCACCGTGACATGCTGAGTGTCTGGGAAAGCAGAGATCCACACTGCTGTTGCGGCTAAAGATAGGCTGCAGAGGGATAGTGAAGACCTGCAAGATCTTTCAGGGCTGGCACCTTCCTTGTGGGAGAAGGAGCCAGACGTTTGCCTTTTCAGAAAAAGTTTCTGCTGAGAACGAGCACCGTGACATGCGGAGTCTCTGGGAAAGCACAGATCCCCAGTGCTGTTGCGGCTAAAGATAGGCTGCAGAGGGATAGTGAAGACCACCAAGAGCTTTCAGGGCTGGCACCTTCCTTGTGGGAGAAGGAGCCGTAAGTTTGTCTTTTCAGAAAAAGTTTCTGCCGAGAACGAGCACCGTGACATGCTGAGTCTCTAGGAAAGCAGAGATCCCCAGTGCTGTTGTGCCTGTGGATAGGCTGCACGGGGACAGTGAAGACCAGCAAGATCTTTAAGGGCTGGCACCTTCCTTGTGGGAAAAGGAGCCAGACGTTTGCCTTTTCAGAAAAAGATTCTGCCGAGAACGAGCACCGTGACATGCTGAGTGTCTGGGAAAGCAGAGATCCCCAGTGCTGTTGCGGCTAAAGATAGGCTGCAGAGGGATAGTGAAGACCTGCAAGAGCTTTCAGGACTGGCACCTTACTTGTGGGAGAAGGAGCCAGACGTTTGCCTTTTCAGAAAAAGTTTCTGCCGAGAACGAGCACCGTGACATGCTGAGTCTCTGGGAAAGCAGAGATCCCCAGTGCTGTTGCGGCTAAAGATAGGCTGCAGAGGGATAGTGAAGACCTGCAAGAGCTTTCAGGGCTGGTACCTTCCTTGTGGAAGATGGAGCCATACGTTTGCCTCTTCAGAAAAACGCTCTGCCGTAAGCGAGCACCGTAAGATGCTGAATCTCTGGGAAAGCACAGATCCCCAGTGCTGTTGCGGCTAAAGATAGGCTGCAGAGGGATAGTGAAGACCAGCAAGATCTTTCAGGGCTGGCACCTTCCTTGTGGGAGAAGGAGCCAGACATTTGCCTTTTCAGAATAAGTTTCTGCCGAGAACGAGCACCGTGACATGCTGAGTGTCTGGGAAAGCAGAGATCCCCAGTGCTGTTGTGCCTGTGGATAGGCTGCAGAGGGATAGTGAAGACCTGCAAGATCATTCAGGGCTGGCACCTGCCTTGTGGGAGAAGGAGCCAGACGTTTGACTATTCAGAAAAAGTTTCTGCCGAGAACGAGCACCGTGACATGCTGAGTCTCTGGGAAAGCAGAGATCCCCAGTGCTGTTGCGGCTAAAGATAGGCTGCAGAGGGATAGTGAAGACCTGCAAGAGCTTTCAGGGCTGGCACCTTCCTTGTGGGAGAAGGAGCCAGACGTTTGCCTTTTCAGAAAAAGTTTCTGCCGAGAACGAGCACCGTGACATGCTGAGTGTCTGGGAAAGCAGAGATCCACACTGCTGTTGCGGCTAAAGATAGGCTTCAGAGGGATAGTGAAGACCTGCAAGATCTTTCAGGGCTGGCACCTTCCTTGTGGGAGAAGGAGCCAGACGTTTGCCTTTTCAGAAAAAGTTTCTGCCGAGAACGAGCACCGTGACATGCTGAGTCTCTGGGAAAGCAGAGATCCCCAGTGCTGTTGCGGCTAAAGATAGGCTGCAGATGGATAGTGAAGACCTGCAAGAGCTTTCAGGGCTGGTACCTTCCTTGTGGAAGATGGAGCCATACGTTTGCCTCTTCAGAAAAACGCTCTGCCGTAAGCGAGCACCGTAAGATGCTGAATCTCTGGGAAAGCACAGATCCCCAGTGCTGTTGCGGCTAAAGATAGGCTGCAGAGGGATAGTGAAGACCAGCAAGATCTTTCAGGGCTGGCACCTTCCTTGTGGGAGAAGGAGCCAGACATTTGCCTTTTCAGAATAAGTTTCTGCCGAGAACGAGCACCGTGACATGCTGAGTGTCTGGGAAAGCAGAGATCCCCAGTGCTGTTGTGCCTGTGGATAGGCTGCAGAGGGATAGTGAAGACCTGCAAGATCATTCAGGGCTGGCACCTGCCTTGTGGGAGAAGGAGCCAGACGTTTGACTATTCAGAAAAAGTTTCTGCCGAGAACGAGCACCGTGACATGCTGAGTCTCTGGGAAAGCAGAGATCCCCAGTGCTGTTGCGGCTAAAGATAGGCTGCAGAGGGATAGTGAAGACCTGCAAGAGCTTTCAGGGCTGGCACCTTCCTTGTGGGAGAAGGAGCCAGACGTTTGCCTTTTCAGAAAAAGTTTCTGCCGAGAACGAGCACCGTGACATGCTGAGTGTCTGGGAAAGCAGAGATCCACACTGCTGTTGCGGCTAAAGATAGGCTTCAGAGGGATAGTGAAGACCTGCAAGATCTTTCAGGGCTGGCACCTTCCTTGTGGGAGAAGGAGCCAGACGTTTGCCTTTTCAGAAAAAGTTTCTGCTGAGAACGAGCACCGTGACATGCGGAGTCTCTGGGAAAGCACAGATCCCCAGTGCTGTTGCGGCTAAAGATAGGCTGCAGAGGGATAGTGAAGACCACCAAGAGCTTTCAGGGCTGGCACCTTCCTTGTGGGAGAAGGAGCCGTATGTTTGTCTTTTCAGAAAAAGTTTCTGCCGAGAACGAGCACCGTGACATGCTGAGTCTCTAGGAAAGCAGAGATCCCCAGTGCTGTTGTGCCTGTGGATAGGCTGCACGGGGACAGTGAAGACCAGCAAGATCTTTAAGGGCTGGCACCTTCCTTGTGGGAGAAGGAGCCAGACGTTTGCCTTTTCAGAAAAAGTTTCTGCCGAGAACGAGCACCGTGACATGCTGAGTGTCTGGGAAAGCAGAGATCCCCAGTGCTGTTGCGGCTAAAGATAGGCTGCAGAGGGATAGTGAAGACCTGCAAGAGCTTTCAGGACTGGCACCTTCCTTGTGGGAGAAGGAGCCAGACGTTTGCCTTTTCAGAAAAAGTTTCTACCGAGAACGAGCACCGTGACATGCTGAGTCTTTGGGAAAGCAGAGATCCCCAGTGCTGTTGCGGCTAAAGATAGGCTGCAGAGGGATAGTGAAGACCTGCAAGAGCTTTCAGGGCTGGCACCTTCCTTGTGGAAGATGGAGCCATACGTTTGCCTCTTCAGAAAAACGCTCTGCCGTAAGCGAGCACCGTAAGATGCTGAATCTCTGGGAAAGCACAGATCCCCAGTGCTGTTGCGGCTAAAGATAGGCTGCAGAGGGATAGTGAAGACCAGCAAGATCTTTCAGGGCTGGCACCTTCCTTGTGGGAGAAGGAGCCAGACATTTGCCTTTTCAGAAAAAGTTTCTGCCGAGAACGAGCACCGTGACATGCTGAGTGTCTGGGAAAGCAGAGATCCCCAGTGCTGTTGCGGCTAAAGATAGGCTGCAGAGGGATAGTGAAGACCTGCAAGAGCTTTCAGGACTGGCACCTTCCTTGTGGGAGAAGGAGCCAGACGTTTGCCTTTTCAGAAAAAGTTTCTGCCGAGAACGAGCACCGTGACATGCTGAGTCTCTGGGAAAGCAGAGATCCCCAGTGCTGTTGCGGCTAAAGATAGGCTGCAGAGGGATAGTGAAGACCTGCAAGAGCTTTCAGGGCTGGCACCTTCCTTGTGGAAGATGGAGCCATACGTTTGCCTCTTCAGAAAAACGCTCTGCCGTAAGCGAGCACCGTAAGATGCTGAATCTCTGGGAAAGCACAGATCCCCAGTGCTGTTGCGGCTAAAGATAGGCTGCAGAGGGATAGTGAAGACCAGCAAGATCTTTCAGGGCTGGCACCTTCCTTGTGGGAGAAGGAGCCAGACATTTGCCTTTTCAGAAAAAGTTTCTGCCGAGAACGAGCACCGTGACATGCTGAGTGTCTGGGAAAGCAGAGATCCCCAGTGCTGTTGCGGCTAAAGATAGGCTGCAGAGGGATAGTGAAGACCTGCAAGATCATTCAGGGCTGGCACCTGCCTTGTGGGAGAAGGAGCCAGACGTTTGCCTTTTCAGAAAAAGTTTCTGCCGAGAACGAGCACCGTGACATGCTGAGTCTCTGGGAAAGCAGAGATCCCCAGTGATGTTGCGGCTAAAGATAGGCTGCAGAGGGATAGTGAAGACCTGCAAGAGCTTTCAGGGCTGGCACCTTCCTTGTGGGAGAAGGAGCCAGACGTTTGCCTTTTCAGAAAAAGTTTCTGCCGAGAACGAGCACCGTGACATGCGGAGTCTCTGGGAAAGCACAGATCCCCAGTTCTGTTGCGGCTAAAGATAGGCTGCAGAGGGATAGTGAAGACCAGCAAGATCTTTA
Source organism: Astur gentilis (assembly GCF_929443795.1). NCBI lineage: Eukaryota > Metazoa > Chordata > Aves > Accipitriformes > Accipitridae > Astur > Astur gentilis. Next base: position 4,182,802 of record NW_026061008.1, read on the forward strand.
AGGGCTGGCACCTTCCTTGTGGGAGAAGGAGCCAGACGTTTGCCTTTTCAGAAAAAGTTTCTGCTGAGAACGAGCACCGTGACATGCGGAGTCTCTGGGAAAGCACAGATCCACAGTTCTGTTGCGGCTAAAGATAGGCTGCAGAGGGATAGTGAAGACCACCAAGAGCTTTCAGGGCTGGCACCTTCCTTGTGGGAGAAGGAGCCGTAAGTTTGTCTTTTCAGAAAAAGTTTCTGCCGAGAACGAGCACCGTGACATGCTGAGTCTCTAGGAAAGCAGAGATCCCCAGTGCTGTTGTGCCTGTGGATAGGCTGCACGGGGACAGTGAAGACCAGCAAGATCTTTAAGGGCTGGCACCTTCCTTGTGGGAAAAGGAGCCAGACGTTTGCCTTTTCAGAAAAAGTTTCTGCCGAGAACGAGCACCGTGACATGCTGAGTGTCTGGGAAAGCAGAGATCCCCAGTGCTGTTGCGGCTAAAGATAGGCTGCAGAGGGATAGTGAAGACCTGCAAGAGCTTTCAGGACTGGCACCTTCCTTGTGGGAGAAGGAGCCAGACGTTTGCCTTTTCAGAAAAAGTTTCTGCCGAGAACGAGCACCGTGACATGCTGAGTCTCTGGGAAAGCAGAGATCCCCAGTGCTGTTGCGGCTAAAGATAGGCTGCAGAGGGATAGTGAAGACCTGCAAGAGCTTTCAGGGCTGGCACCTTCCTTGTGGAAGATGGAGCCATACGTTTGCCTCTTCAGAAAAACGCTCTGCCGTAAGCGAGCACCATAAGATGCTGAATCTCTGGGAAAGCAGAGATCCCCAGTGCTGTTGCGGCTAAAGATAGGCTGCAGAGGGATAGTGAAGACCTGCAAGAGCTTTCAGGGCTGGCACCTTCCTTGTGGGAGAAGGAGCCAGACGTTTGCCTTTTCAGAAAAAGTTTCTGCCGAGAACGAGCACCGTGACATGCGGAGTCTCTGGGAAAGCACAGATCCCCAGTTCTGTTGCGGCTAAAGATAGGCTGCAGAGGGATAGTGAAGACCAGCAAGAGCTTTCAGGGCTGGCACCTTCCTTGTGGGAGAAGGAGCCGTAAGTTTGTCTTTTCAGAAAAAGTTTCTGCCGAGAACGAGCACCGTGACATGCTGAGTCTCTGGGAAAGCAGACATCCCCAGTGCTGTTGTGCCTGTGGATAGGCTGCAGGGGGACGGTGAAGACCAGCAAGATCTTTAAGGGCTGGCACCTTCCTTGTGGGAGAAGGAGCCAGACGTTTGCCTTTTCAGAAAAAGTTTCTGCCGAGAACAAGCACCGTGACATGCTGAGTCTCTGGGAAAGCAGAGATCCCCAGTGCTGTTGCGGCTAAAGATAGGCTACAGAGGGATAGTGAAGACCTGCAAGAGCTTTCAGGGCTGGCACCTTCCTTGTGGAAGATGGAGCCATACGTTTGCCTCTTCAGAAAAACGCTCTGCCGTAAGCGAGCACCATAAGATGCTGAATCTCTGGGAAAGCACAGATCCCCAGTTCTGTTGCGGCTAAAGATAGGCTGCAGATGGATAGTGAAGACCAGCAAGATCTTTCAGGGCTGGCACCTTCCTTGTGGGAGAAGGAGCCAGACATTTGCCTTTTCAGAAAAAGTTTCTGCCGAGAACGAGCACCGTGACATGCTGAGTGTCTGGGAAAGCAGAGATCCCCAGTGCTGTTGCGGCTAAAGATAGGCTGCAGAGGGATAGTGAAGACCTGCAAGATCATTCAGGGCTGGCACCTTCCTTGTGGGAGAAGGAGCCAGACGTTTGCCTTTTCAGAAAAAGTTTCTGCCGAGAACGAGCACCGTGACATGCGGAGTCTCTGGGAAAGCACAGATCCCCAGTTCTGTTGCGGCTAAAGATAGGCTGCAGAGGGATAGTGAAGACCAGCAAGAGCTTTCAGGGCTGGCACCTTCCTTGTGGGAGAAGGAGCCGTAAGTTTGTCTTTTCAGAAAAAGTTTCTGCCGAGAACGAGCACCGTGACATGCTGAGTCTCTGGGAAAGCAGAGATCCCCAGTGCTGTTGTGCCTGTGGATAGGCTGCAGGGGGACGGTGAAGACCAGCAAGATCTTTAAGGGCTGGCACCTTCCTTGTGGGAGAAGGAGCCAGACGTTTGCCTTTTCAGAAAAAGTTTCTGCTGAGAACGAGCACCGTGACATGCTGAGTCTTTGGGAAAGCAGAGATCCCCAGTGCTGTTGCGGCTAAAGATAGGCTGCAGAGGGATAGTGAAGACCTGCAAGAGCTTTCAGGGCTGGCACCTTCCTTGTGGAAGATGGAGCCATACGTTTGCCTCTTCAGAAAAACGCTCTGCCGTAAGCGAGCACCGTAAGATGCTGAATCTCTGGGAAAGCACAGATCCCCAGTGCTGTTGCGGCTAAAGATAGGCTGCAGAGGGATAGTGAAGACCAGCAAGATCTTTCAGGGCTGGCACCTTCCTTGTGGGAGAAGGAGCCAGACATTTGCCTTTTCAGAAAAAGTTTCTGCCGAGAACGAGCACCGTGACATGCTGAGTGTCTGGGAAAGCAGAGATCCCCAGTGCTGTTGCGGCTAAAGATAGGCTGCAGAGGGATAGTGAAGACCTGCAAGAGCTTTCAGGACTGGCACCTTCCTTGTGGGAGAAGGAGCCAGACGTTTGCCTTTTCAGAAAAAGTTTCTGCCGAGAACGAGCACCGTGACATGCTGAGTCTCTGGGAAAGCAGAGATCCCCAGTGCTGTTGCGGCTAAAGATAGGCTGCAGAGGGATAGTGAAGACCTGCAAGAGCTTTCAGGGCTGGCACCTTCCTTGTGGAAGATGGAGCCATACGTTTGCCTCTTCAGAAAAACGCTCTGCCGTAAGCGAGCACCGTAAGATGCTGAATCTCTGGGAAAGCACAGATCCCCAGTGCTGTTGCGGCTAAAGATAGGCTGCAGAGGGATAGTGAAGACCAGCAAGATCTTTCAGGGCTGGCACCTTCCTTGTGGGAGAAGGAGCCAGACATTTGCCTTTTCAGAATAAGTTTCTGCCGAGAACGAGCACCGTGACATGCTGAGTGTCTGGGAAAGCAGAGATCCCCAGTGCTGTTGTGCCTGTGGATAGGCTGCAGAGGGATAGTGAAGACCTGCAAGATCATTCAGGGCTGGCACCTGCCTTGTGGGAGAAGGAGCCAGACGTTTGACTATTCAGAAAAAGTTTCTGCCGAGAACGAGCACCGTGACATGCTGAGTCTCTGGGAAAGCAGAGATCCCCAGTGCTGTTGCGGCTAAAGATAGGCTGCAGAGGGATAGTGAAGACCTGCAAGAGCTTTCAGGGCTGGCACCTTCCTTGTGGGAGAAGGAGCCAGACGTTTGCCTTTTCAGAAAAAGTTTCTGCCGAGAACGAGCACCGTGACATGCGGAGTGTCTGGGAAAGCAGAGATCCACACTGCTGTTGCGGCTAAAGATAGGCTTCAGAGGGATAGTGAAGACCTGCAAGATCTTTCAGGGCTGGCACCTTCCTTGTGGGAGAAGGAGCCAGACGTTTGCCTTTTCAGAAAAAGTTTCTGCTGAGAACGAGCACCGTGACATGCGGAGTCTCTGGGAAAGCACAGATCCCCAGTGCTGTTGCGGCTAAAGATAGGCTGCAGAGGGATAGTGAAGACCAGCAAGAGCTTTCAGGGCTGGCACCTTCCTTGTGGGAGAAGGAGCCGTATGTTTGTCTTTTCAGAAAAAGTTTCTGCCGAGAACGAGCACCGTGACATGCTGAGTCTCTAGGAAAGCAGAGATCCCCAGTGCTGTTGTGCCTGTGGATAGGCTGCACGGGGACAGTGAAGACCAGCAAGATCTTTAAGGGCTGGCACCTTCCTTGTGGGAGAAGGAGCCAGACGTTTGCCTTTTCAGAAAAAGTTTCTGCCGAGAACGAGCACCGTGACATGCTGAGTGTCTGGGAAAGCAGAGATCCCCAGTGCTGTTGCGGCTAAAGATAGGCTGCAGAGGGATAGTGAAGACCTGCAAGAGCTTTCAGGGCTGGCACCTTCCTTGTGGGAGAAGGAGCCAGACGTTTGCCTTTTCAGAAAAAGTTTCTACCGAGAACGAGCACCGTGACATGCTGAGTCTCTGGGAAAGCAGAGATCCCCAGTGCTGTTGCGGCTAAAGATAGGCTGCAGAGGGATAGTGAAGACCTGCAAGAGCTTTCAGGGCTGGCACCTTCCTTGTGGAAGATGGAGCCATACGTTTGCCTCTTCAGAAAAACGCTCTGCCGTAAGCGAGCACCGTAAGATGCTGAATCTCTGGGAAAGCACAGATCCCCAGTGCTGTTGCGGCTAAAGATAGGCTGCAGAGGGATAGTGAAGACCAGCAAGATCTTTCAGGGCTGGCACCTTCCTTGTGGGAGAAGGAGCCAGACATTTGCCTTTTCAGAAAAAGTTTCTGCCGAGAACGAGCACCGTGACATGCTGAGTGTCTGGGAAAGCAGAGATCCCCAGTGCTGTTGCGGCTAAAGATAGGCTGCAGAGGGATAGTGAAGACCTGCAAGAGCTTTCAGGACTGGCACCTTCCTTGTGGGAGAAGGAGCCAGACGTTTGCCTTTTCAGAAAAAGTTTCTGCCGAGAACGAGCACCGTGACATGCTGAGTCTCTGGGAAAGCAGAGATCCCCAGTGCTGTTGCGGCTAAAGATAGGCTGCAGAGGGATAGTGAAGACCTGCAAGAGCTTTCAGGGCTGGCACCTTCCTTGTGGAAGATGGAGCCATACGTTTGCCTCTTCAGAAAAACGCTCTGCCGTAAGCGAGCACCGTAAGATGCTGAATCTCTGGGAAAGCACAGATCCCCAGTGCTGTTGCGGCTAAAGATAGGCTGCAGAGGGATAGTGAAGACCAGCAAGATCTTTCAGGGCTGGCACCTTCCTTGTGGGAGAAGGAGCCAGACATTTGCCTTTTCAGAAAAAGTTTCTGCCGAGAACGAGCACCGTGACATGCTGAGTGTCTGGGAAAGCAGAGATCCCCAGTGCTGTTGCGGCTAAAGATAGGCTGCAGAGGGATAGTGAAGACCTGCAAGATCATTCAGGGCTGGCACCTGCCTTGTGGGAGAAGGAGCCAGACGTTTGCCTTTTCAGAAAAAGTTTCTGCCGAGAACGAGCACCGTGACATGCTGAGTCTCTGGGAAAGCAGAGATCCCCAGTGATGTTGCGGCTAAAGATAGGCTGCAGAGGGATAGTGAAGACCTGCAAGAGCTTTCAGGGCTGGCACCTTCCTTGTGGGAGAAGGAGCCAGACGTTTGCCTTTTCAGAAAAAGTTTCTGCCGAGAACGAGCACCGTGACATGCGGAGTCTCTGGGAAAGCACAGATCCCCAGTTCTGTTGCGGCTAAAGATAGGCTGCAGAGGGATAGTGAAGACCAGCAAGATCTTTAAGGGCTGGCACCTTCCTTGTGGGAGAAGGAGCCAGACGTTTGCCTTTTCAGAAAAAGTTTCTGCAGAGAACGAGCACCGTGACATGCGGAGTCTCTGGGAAAGCACAGATCCACAGTTCTGTTGCGGCTAAAGATAGGCTGCAGAGGGATAGTGAAGACCACCAAGAGCTTTCAGGGCTGGCACCTTCCTTGTGGGAGAAGGAGCCGTAAGTTTGTCTTTTCAGAAAAAGTTTCTGCCGAGAACGAGCACCGTGACATGCTGAGTCTCTAGGAAAGCAGAGATCCCCAGTGCTGTTGTGCCTGTGGATAGGCTGCACGGGGACAGTGAAGACCAGCAAGATCTTTAAGGGCTGGCACCTTCCTTGTGGGAAAAGGAGCCAGACGTTTGCCTTTTCAGAAAAAGTTTCTGCCGAGAACGAGCACCGTGACATGCTGAGTGTCTGGGAAAGCAGAGATCCCCAGTGCTGTTGCGGCTAAAGATAGGCTGCAGAGGGATAGTGAAGACCTGCAAGAGCTTTCAGGACTGGCACCTTCCTTGTGGGAGAAGGAGCCAGACGTTTGCCTTTTCAGAAAAAGTTTCTGCCGAGAACGAGCACCGTGACATGCTGAGTCTCTGGGAAAGCAGAGATCCCCAGTGCTGTTGCGGCTAAAGATAGGCTGCAGAGGGATAGTGAAGACCTGCAAGAGCTTTCAGGGCTGGCACCTTCCTTGTGGAAGATGGAGCCATACGTTTGCCTCTTCAGAAAAACGCTCTGCCGTAAGCGAGCACCATAAGATGCTGACTCTCTGGGAAAGCAGAGATCCCCAGTGCTGTTGCGGCTAAAGATAGGCTGCAGAGGGATAGTGAAGACCTGCAAGAGCTTTCAGGGCTGGCACCTTCCTTGTGGGAGAAGGAGCCAGACGTTTGCCTTTTCAGAAAAAGTTTCTGCCGAGAACGAGCACCGTGACATGCGGAGTCTCTGGGAAAGCACAGATCCCCAGTTCTGTTGCGGCTAAAGATAGGCTGCAGAGGGATAGTGAAGACCAGCAAGAGCTTTCAGGGCTGGCACCTTCCTTGTGGGAGAAGGAGCCGTAAGTTTGTCTTTTCAGAAAAAGTTTCTGCCGAGAACGAGCACCGTGACATGCTGAGTCTCTGGGAAAGCAGACATCCCCAGTGCTGTTGTGCCTGTGGATAGGCTGCAGGGGGACGGTGAAGACCAGCAAGATCTTTAAGGGCTGGCACCTTCCTTGTGGGAGAAGGAGCCAGACGTTTGCCTTTTCAGAAAAAGTTTCTGCCGAGAACAAGCACCGTGACATGCTGAGTCTCTGGGAAAGCAGAGATCCCCAGTGCTGTTGCGGCTAAAGATAGGCTACAGAGGGATAGTGAAGACCTGCAAGAGCTTTCAGGGCTGGCACCTTCCTTGTGGAAGATGGAGCCATACGTTTGCCTCTTCAGAAAAACGCTCTGCCGTAAGCGAGCACCATAAGATGCTGAATCTCTGGGAAAGCACAGATCCCCAGTTCTGTTGCGGCTAAAGATAGGCTGCAGATGGATAGTGAAGACCAGCAAGATCTTTCAGGGCTGGCACCTTCCTTGTGGGAGAAGGAGCCAGACGTTTGCCTTTTCAGAAAAAGTTTCTGCCGAGAACGAGCACCGTGACATGCTGAGTGTCTGGGAAAGCAGAGATCCCCAGTGCTGTTGCGGCTAAAGATAGGCTGCAGAGGGATAGTGAAGACCTGCAAGATCATTCAGGGCTGGCACCTTCCTTGTGGGAGAAGGAGCCAGACGTTTGCCTTTTCAGAAAAAGTTTCTGCCGAGAACGAGCACCGTGACATGCGGAGTCTCTGGGAAAGCACAGATCCCCAGTTCTGTTGCGGCTAAAGATAGGCTGCAGAGGGATAGTGAAGACCAGCAAGAGCTTTCAGGGCTGGCACCTTCCTTGTGGGAGAAGGAGCCGTAAGTTTGTCTTTTCAGAAAAAGTTTCTGCCGAGAACGAGCACCGTGACATGCTGAGTCTCTGGGAAAGCAGAGATCCCCAGTGCTGTTGTGCCTGTGGATAGGCTGCAGGGGGACGGTGAAGACCAGCAAGATCTTTAAGGGCTGGCACCTTCCTTGTGGGAGAAGGAGCCAGACGTTTGCCTTTTCAGAAAAAGTTTCTGCTGAGAACGAGCACCGTGACATGCTGAGTCTTTGGGAAAGCAGAGATCCCCAGTGCTGTTGCGGCTAAAGATAGGCTGCAGAGGGATAGTGAAGACCTGCAAGAGCTTTCAGGGCTGGCACCTTCCTTGTGGAAGATGGAGCCATACGTTTGCCTCTTCAGAAAAACGCTCTGCCGTAAGCGAGCACCGTAAGATGCTGAATCTCTGGGAAAGCACAGATCCCCAGTGCTGTTGCGGCTAAAGATAGGCTGCAGAGGGATAGTGAAGACCAGCAAGATCTTTCAGGGCTGGCACCTTCCTTGTGGGAGAAGGAGCCAGACATTTGCCTTTTCAGAAAAAGTTTCTGCCGAGAACGAGCACCGTGACATGCTGAGTGTCTGGGAAAGCAGAGATCCCCAGTGCTGTTGCGGCTAAAGATAGGCTGCAGAGGGATAGTGAAGACCTGCAAGAGCTTTCAGGACTGGCACCTTCCTTGTGGGAGAAGGAGCCAGACGTTTGCCTTTTCAGAAAAAGTTTCTGCCGAGAACGAGCACCGTGACATGCTGAGTCTCTGGGAAAGCAGAGATCCCCAGTGCTGTTGCGGCTAAAGATAGGCTGCAGAGGGATAGTGAAGACCTGCAAGAGCTTTCAGGGCTGGCACCTTCCTTGTGGAAGATGGAGCCATACGTTTGCCTCTTCAGAAAAACGCTCTGCCGTAAGCGAGCACCGTAAGATGCTGAATCTCTGGGAAAGCACAGATCCCCAGTGCTGTTGCGGCTAAAGATAGGCTGCAGAGGGATAGTGAAGACCAGCAAGATCTTTCAGGGCTGGCACCTTCCTTGTGGGAGAAGGAGCCAGACATTTGCCTTTTCAGAAAAAGTTTCTGCCGAGAACGAGCACCGTGACATGCTGAGTGTCTGGGAAAGCAGAGATCCCCAGTGCTGTTGCGGCTAAAGATAGGCTGCAGAGGGATAGTGAAGACCTGCAAGATCATTCAGGGCTGGCACCTGCCTTGTGGGAGAAGGAGCCAGACGTTTGCCTTTTCAGAAAAAGTTTCTGCCGAGAACGAGCACCGTGACATGCTGAGTCTCTGGGAAAGCAGAGATCCCCAGTGATGTTGCGGCTAAAGATAGGCTGCAGAGGGATAGTGAAGACCTGCAAGAGCTTTCAGGGCTGGCACCTTCCTTGTGGGAGAAGGAGCCAGACGTTTGCCTTTTCAGAAAAAGTTTCTGCCGAGAACGAGCACCGTGACATGCTGAGTCTCTGGGAAAGCAGAGATCCCCAGTGCTGTTGCGGCTAAAGATAGGCTGCAGAGGGATAGTGAAGACCTGCAAGAGCTTTCAGGACTGGCACCTTCCTTGTGGGAGAAGGAGCCAGACGTTTGCCTTTTCAGAAAAAGTTTCTGCCGAGAACGAGCACCGTGACATGCTGAGTCTCTGGGAAAGCAGAGATCCCCAGTGCTGTTGCGGCTAAAGATAGGCTGCAGAGGGATAGTGAAGACCTGCAAGAGCTTTCAGGGCTGGCACCTTCCTTGTGGAAGATGGAGCCATACGTTTGCCTCTTCAGAAAAACGCTCTGCCGTAAGCGAGCACCATAAGATGCTGAATCTCTGGGAAAGCAGAGATCCCCAGTGCTGTTGCGGCTAAAGATAGGCTGCAGAGGGATAGTGAAGACCTGCAAGAGCTTTCAGGGCTGGCACCTTCCTTGTGGGAGAAGGAGCCAGACGTTTGCCTTTTCAGAAAAAGTTTCTGCCGAGAACGAGCACCGTGACATGCGGAGTCTCTGGGAAAGCACAGATCCCCAGTTCTGTTGCGGCTAAAGATAGGCTGCAGAGGGATAGTGAAGACCAGCAAGAGCTTTCAGGGCTGGCACCTTCCTTGTGGGAGAAGGAGCCGTAAGTTTGTCTTTTCAGAAAAAGTTTCTGCCGAGAACGAGCACCGTGACATGCTGAGTCTCTGGGAAAGCAGACATCCCCAGTGCTGTTGTGCCTGTGGATAGGCTGCAGGGGGACGGTGAAGACCAGCAAGATCTTTAAGGGCTGGCACCTTCCTTGTGGGAGAAGGAGCCAGACGTTTGCCTTTTCAGAAAAAGTTTCTGCCGAGAACAAGCACCGTGACATGCTGAGTCTCTGGGAAAGCAGAGATCCCCAGTGCTGTTGCGGCTAAAGATAGGCTACAGAGGGATAGTGAAGACCTGCAAGAGCTTTCAGGGCTGGCACCTTCCTTGTGGAAGATGGAGCCATACGTTTGCCTCTTCAGAAAAACGCTCTGCCGTAAGCGAGCACCATAAGATGCTGAATCTCTGGGAAAGCACAGATCCCCAGTTCTGTTGCGGCTAAAGATAGGCTGCAGATGGATAGTGAAGACCAGCAAGATCTTTCAGGGCTGGCACCTTCCTTGTGGGAGAAGGAGCCAGACATTTGCCTTTTCAGAAAAAGTTTCTGCCGAGAACGAGCACCGTGACATGCTGAGTGTCTGGGAAAGCAGAGATCCCCAGTGCTGTTGCGGCTAAAGATAGGCTGCAGAGGGATAGTGAAGACCTGCAAGATCTTTCAGGGCTGGCACCTTCCTTGTGGGAGAAGGAGCCAGACGTTTGCCTTTTCAGAAAAAGTTTCTGCCGAGAACGAGCACCGTGACATGCGGAGTCTCTGGGAAAGCACAGATCCCCAGTGCTGTTGCGGCTAAAGATAGGCTGCAGAGGGATAGTGAAGACCAGCAAGAGCTTTCAGGGCTGGCACCTTCCTTGTGGGAGAAGGAGCCGTAAGTTTGTCTTTTCAGAAAAAGTTTCTGCCGAGAACGAGCACCGTGACATGCTGAGTCTCTGGGAAAGCAGAGATCCCCAGTGCTGTTGTGCCTGTGGATAGGCTGCAGGGGGACGGTGAAGACCAGCAAGATCTTTAAGGGCTGGCACCTTCCTTGTGGGAGAAGGAGCCAGACGTTTGCCTTTTCAGAAAAAGTTTCTGCTGAGAACGAGCACCGTGACATGCTGAGTCTCTGGGAAAGCAGAGATCCCCAGTGCTGTTGCGGCTAAAGATAGGCTGCAGAGGGATAGTGAAGGCCTGCAAGAGCTTTCAGGGCTGGCACCTTCCTTGTGGGAGAAGGAGCCAGACGTTTGCCTTTTCAGAAAAAGTTTCTGCCGAGAACGAGCACCGTGACATGCGGAGTCTCTGGGAAAGCACAGATCCCCAGTTCTGTTGCGGCTAAAGATAGGCTGCAGAGGGATAGTGAAGACCTGCAAGAGCTTTCAGGGCTGGCACCTTCCTTGTGGGAGAAGGAGCCAGACGTTTGCCTTTTCAGAAAAAGTTTCTGCCGAGAACGAGCACCGTGACATGCGGAGTCTCTGGGAAAGCAGAGATCCCCAGTGATGTTGTGCCTGTGGATAGGCTGCAGGGGGACGGTGAAGACCAGCAAGATCTTTAAGGGCTGGCACCTTCCTTGTGGGAAAAGGAGCCAGACGTTTGCCTTTTCAGAAAAAGTTTCTGCCGAGAACGAGCACCGTGACATGCTGAGTGTCTGGGAAAGCAGAGATCCCCAGTGCTGTTGCGGCTAAAGATAGGCTGCAGAGGGATAGTGAAGACCTGCAAGAGCTTTCAGGGCTGGCACCTTCCTTGTGGGAGAAGGAGCCGTAAGTTTGTCTTTTCAGAAAAAGTTTCTGCCGAGAACGAGCACCGTGACATGCTGAGTCTCTGGGAAAGCAGAGATCCCCAGTGCTGTTGTGCCTGTGGATAGGCTGCAGGGGGACAGTGAAGACCAGCAAGATCTTTAAGGGCTGGCACCTTCCTTGTGGGAGAAGGAGCCAGACGTTTGCCTTTTCAGAAAAAGTTTCTGCCGAGAACGAGCACCGTGACATGCTGAGTCTCTGGGAAAGCAGAGATCCCCAGTGCTGTTGCGGCTAAAGATAGGCTGCAGAGGGATAGTGAAGACCTGCAAGAGCTTTCAGGGCTGGCACCTTCCTTGTGGGAGAAGGAGCCAGACGTTTGCCTTTTCAGAAAAAGTTTCTGCCGAGAACGAGCACCGTGACATGCTGAGTCTCTGGGAAAGCAGAGATCCCCAGTGCTGTTGCGGCTAAAGATAGGCTGCAGAGGGATAGTGAAGACCTGCAAGAGCTTTCAGGGCTGGCACCTTCCTTGTGGAAGATGGAGCCATACGTTTGCCTCTTCAGAAAAACGCTCTGCCGTAAGCGAGCACCGTAAGATGCTGAATCTCTGGGAAAGCAGAGCTCCCCAGTGCTGTTGCGGCTAAAGATAGGCTGCAGAGGGATAGTGAAGACCAGCAAGATCTTTCAGGGCTGGCACCTTCCTTGTGGGAGAAGGAGCCAGACATTTGCCTTTTCAGAAAAAGTTTCTGCCGAGAACGAGCACCGTGACATGCTGAGTGTCTGGGAAAGCAGAGATCCCCAGTGCTGTTGCGGCTAAAGATAGGCTGCAGAGGGATAGTGAAGACCTGCAAGATCATTCAGGGCTGGCACCTTCCTTGTGGGAGAAGGAGCCAGACGTTTGCCTTTTCAGAAAAAGTTTCTGCCGAGAACGAGCACCGTGACATGCTGAGTGTCTGGGAAAGCAGAGATCCACACTGCTGTTGCGGCTAAAGATAGGCTTCAGAGGGATAGTGAAGACCTGCAAGATCTTTCAGGGCTGGCACCTTCCTTGTGGGAGAAGGAGCCAGACGTTTGCCTTTTCAGAAAAAGTTTCTGCTGAGAACGAGCACCGTGACATGCGGAGTCTCTGGGAAAGCACAGATCCCCAGTTCTGTTGCGGCTAAAGATAGGCTGCAGAGGGATAGTGAAGACCAGCAAGAGCTTTCAGGGCTGGCACCTTCCTTGTGGGAGAAGGAGCCGTAAGTTTGTCTTTTCAGAAAAAGTTTCTGCCGAGAACGAGCACCGTGACATGCTGAGTCTCTAGGAAAGCAGAGATCCCCAGTGCTGTTGTGCCTGTGGATAGGCTGCACGGGGACAGTGAAGACCAGCAAGATCTTTAAGGGCTGGCACCTTCCTTGTGGGAAAAGGAGCCAGACGTTTGCCTTTTCAGAAAAAGTTTCTGCCGAGAACGAGCACCGTGACATGCTGAGTGTCTGGGAAAGCAGAGATCCCCAGTGCTGTTGCGGCTAAAGATAGGCTGCAGAGGGATAGTGAAGACCTGCAAGAGCTTTCAGGACTGGCACCTTCCTTGTGGGAGAAGGAGCCAGACGTTTGCCTTTTCAGAAAAAGTTTCTGCCGAGAACGAGCACCGTGACATGCTGAGTCTCTGGGAAAGCAGACATCCCCAGTGCTGTTGTGCCTGTGGATAGGCTGCAGGGGGACGGTGAAGACCAGCAAGATCTTTAAGGGCTGGCACCTTCCTTGTGGGAGAAGGAGCCAGACGTTTGCCTTTTCAGAAAAAGTTTCTGCCGAGAACAAGCACCGTGACATGCTGAGTCTCTGGGAAAGCAGAGATCCCCAGTGCTGTTGCGGCTAAAGATAGGCTACAGAGGGATAGTGAAGACCTGCAAGAGCTTTCAGGGCTGGCACCTTCCTTGTGGAAGATGGAGCCATACGTTTGCCTCTTCAGAAAAACGCTCTGCCGTAAGCGAGCACCATAAGATGCTGAATCTCTGGGAAAGCACAGATCCCCAGTTCTGTTGCGGCTAAAGATAGGCTGCAGAGGGATAGTGAAGACCAGCAAGATCTTTCAGGGCTGGCACCTTCCTTGTGGGAGAAGGAGCCAGACATTTGCCTTTTCAGAAAAAGTTTCTGCCGAGAACGAGCACCGTGACATGCTGAGTCTCTGGGAAAGCAGAGATCCCCAGTGCTGTTGCGGCTAAAGATAGGCTGCAGAGGGATAGTGAAGACCTGCAAGAGCTTTCAGGACTGGCACCTTCCTTGTGGGAGAAGGAGCCAGACGTTTGCCTTTTCAGAAAAAGTTTCTGCCGAGAACGAGCACCGTGACATGCGGAGTGTCTGGGAAAGCAGAGATCCCCAGTGCTGTTGCGGCTAAAGATAGGCTGCAGAGGGATAGTGAAGACCTGCAAAAGCTTTCAGGGCTGGCACCTTCCTTGTGGGAGAAGGAGCCGTAAGTTTGTCTTTTCAGAAAAAGTTTCTGCCGAGAACGAGCACCGTGACATGCTGAGTCTCTGGGAAAGCAGAGATCCCCAGTGCTGTTGTGCCTGTGGATAGGCTGCAGGGGGACAGTGAAGACCAGCAAGATCTTTAAGGGCTGGCACCTTCCTTGTGGGAGAAGGAGCCAGACGTTTGCCTTTTCAGAAAAAGTTTCTGCCGAGAACGAGCACCGTGACATGCTGAGTCTCTGGGAAAGCAGAGATCCCCAGTGCTGTTGCGGCTAAAGATAGGCTGCAGAGGGATAGTGAAGACCTGCAAGAGCTTTCAGGGCTGGCACCTTCCTTGTGGGAGAAGGAGCCAGACGTTTGCCTTTTCAGAAAAAGTTTCTGCCGAGAACGAGCACCGTGACATGCTGAGTCTCTGGGAAAGCAGAGATCCCCAGTGCTGTTGCGGCTAAAGATAGGCTGCAGAGGGATAGTGAAGACCTGCAAGAGCTTTCAGGGCTGGCACCTTCCTTGTGGAAGATGGAGCCATACGTTTGCCTCTTCAGAAAAACGCTCTGCCGTAAGCGAGCACCGTAAGATGCTGAATCTCTGGGAAAGCACAGATCCCCAGTGCTGTTGTGGCTAAAGATAGGCTGCAGAGGGATAGTGAAGACCAGCAAGAACTTTCAGGGCTGGCACCTTCCTTGTGGGAGAAGGAGCCAGACATTTGCCTTTTCAGAAAAAGTTTCTGCCGAGAACGAGCACCGTGACATGCTGAGTGTCTGGGAAAGCAGAGATCCCCAGTGCTGTTGCGGCTAAAGATAGGCTGCAGAGGGATAGTGAAGACCTGCAAGAGCTTTCAGGACTGGCACCTTCCTTGTGGGAGAAGGAGCCAGACGTTTGCCTTTTCAGAAAAAGTTTCTGCCGAGAACGAGCACCGTGACATGCTGAGTCTCTGGGAAAGCAGAGATCCCCAGTGCTGTTGCGGCTAAAGATAGGCTGCAGAGGGATAGTGAAGACCTGCAAGAGCTTTCAGGGCTGGCACCTTCCTTGTGGAAGATGGAGCCATACGTTTGCCTCTTCAGAAAAACGCTCTGCCGTAAGCGAGCACCGTAAGATGCTGAATCTCTGGGAAAGCACAGATCCCCAGTGCTGTTGCGGCTAAAGATAGGCTGCAGAGGGATAGTGAAGACCAGCAAGATCTTTCAGGGCTGGCACCTTCCTTGTGGGAGAAGGAGCCAGACATTTGCCTTTTCAGAAAAAGTTTCTGCCGAGAACGAGCACCGTGACATGCTGAGTGTCTGGGAAAGCAGAGATCCCCAGTGCTGTTGCGGCTAAAGATAGGCTGCAGAGGGATAGTGAAGACCTGCAAGATCATTCAGGGCTGGCACCTGCCTTGTGGGAGAAGGAGCCAGACGTTTGCCTTTTCAGAAAAAGTTTCTGCCGAGAACGAGCACCGTGACATGCTGAGTCTCTGGGAAAGCAGAGATCCCCAGTGCTGTTGCGGCTAAAGATAGGCTGCAGAGGGATAGTGAAGACCTGCAAGAGCTTTCAGGGCTGGCACCTTCCTTGTGGGAGAAGGAGCCAGACGTTTGCCTTTTCAGAAAAAGTTTCTGCCGAGAACGAGCACCGTGACATGCTGAGTGTCTGGGAAAGCAGAGATCCACACTGCTGTTGCGGCTAAAGATAGGCTTCAGAGGGATAGTGAAGACCTGCAAGATCTTTCAGGGCTGGCACCTTCCTTGTGGGAGAAGGAGCCAGACGTTTGCCTTTTCAGAAAAAGTTTCTGCTGAGAACGAGCACCGTGACATGCGGAGTCTCTGGGAAAGCACAGATCCCCAGTTCTGTTGCGGCTAAAGATAGGCTGCAGAGGGATAGTGAAGACCAGCAAGAGCTTTCAGGGCTGGCACCTTCCTTGTGGGAGAAGGAGCCGTAAGTTTGTCTTTTCAGAAAAAGTTTCTGCCGAGAACGAGCACCGTGACATGCTGAGTCTCTAGGAAAGCAGAGATCCCCAGTGCTGTTGTGCCTGTGGATAGGCTGCACGGGGACAGTGAAGACCAGCAAGATCTTTAAGGGCTGGCACCTTCCTTGTGGGAAAAGGAGCCAGACGTTTGCCTTTTCAGAAAAAGTTTCTGCCGAGAACGAGCACCGTGACATGCTGAGTGTCTGGGAAAGCAGAGATCCCCAGTGCTGTTGCGGCTAAAGATAGGCTGCAGAGGGATAGTGAAGACCTGCAAGAGCTTTCAGGACTGGCACCTTCCTTGTGGGAGAAGGAGCCAGACGTTTGCCTTTTCAGAAAAAGTTTCTGCCGAGAACGAGCACCGTGACATGCTGAGTCTCTGGGAAAGCAGAGATCCCCAGTGCTGTTGCGGCTAAAGATAGGCTACAGAGGGATAGTGAAGACCTGCAAGAGCTTTCAGGGCTGGCACCTTCCTTGTGGAAGACGGAGCCATACGTTTGCCTCTTCAGAAAAACGCTCTGCCGTAAGCGAGCACCATAAGATGCTGAATCTCTGGGAAAGCACAGATCCCCAGTTCTGTTGCGGCTAAAGATAGGCTGCAGAGGGATAGTGAAGACCAGCAAGATCTTTCAGGGCTGGCACCTTCCTTGTGGGAGAAGGAGCCAGACATTTGCCTTTTCAGAAAAAGTTTCTGCCGAGAACGAGCACCGTGACATGCTGAGTCTCTGGGAAAGCAGAGATCCCCAGTGCTGTTGCGGATAAAGATAGGCTGCAGAGGGATAGTGAAGACCTGCAAGAGCTTTCAGGGCTGGCACCTTCCTTGTGGGAGAAGGAGCCAGACGTTTGCCTTTTCAGAAAAAGTTTCTGCCGAGAACGAGCACCGTGACATGCTGAGTGTCTGGGAAAGCAGAGATCCCCAGTGCTGTTGCGGCTAAAGATAGGCTGCAGAGGGATAGTGAAGGCCTGCAAGAGCTTTCAGGGCTGGCACCTTCCTTGTGGGAGAAGGAGCCAGACGTTTGACTTTTCAGAAAAAGTTTCTGCCGAGAACGAGCACCGTGACATGCGGAGTCTCTGGGAAAGCACAGATCCCCAGTTCTGTTGCGGCTAAAGATAGGCTGCAGAGGGATAGTGAAGACCTGCAAGAGCTTTCAGGGCTGGCACCTTCCTTGTGGGAGAAGGAGCCAGACGTTTGCCTTTTCAGAAAAAGTTTCTGCCGAGAACGAGCACCGTGACATGCTGAGTCTCTGGGAAAGCAGAGATCCCCAGTGATGTTGTGCCTGTGGATAGGCTGCAGGGGGACGGTGAAGACCAGCAAGATCTTTAAGGGCTGGCACCTTCCTTGTGGGAAAAGGAGCCAGACGTTTGCCTTTTCAGAAAAAGTTTCTGCCGAGAACGAGCACCGTGACATGCTGAGTGTCTGGGAAAGCAGAGATCCCCAGTGCTGTTGCGGCTAAAGATAGGCTGCAGAGGGATAGTGAAGACCTGCAAGAGCTTTCAGGGCTGGCACCTTCCTTGTGGGAGAAGGAGCCGTAAGTTTGTCTTTTCAGAAAAAGTTTCTGCCGAGAACGAGCACCGTGACATGCTGAGTCTCTGGGAAAGCAGAGATCCCCAGTGCTGTTGTGCCTGTGGATAGGCTGCAGGGGGACAGTGAAGACCAGCAAGATCTTTAAGGGCTGGCACCTTCCTTGTGGGAGAAGGAGCCAGACGTTTGCCTTTTCAGAAAAAGTTTCTGCCGAGAACGAGCACCGTGACATGCTGAGTCTCTGGGAAAGCAGAGATCCCCAGTGCTGTTGCGGCTAAAGATAGGCTGCAGAATGATAGTGAAGACCAGCAAGATCTTTCAGGGCTGGCACCTTCCTTGTGGGAGAAGGAGCCAGACGTTTGCCTTTTCAGAAAAAGTTTCTGCCGAGAACGAGCACCGTGACATGCGGAGTCTCTGGGAAAGCACAGATCCCCAGTTCTGTTGCGGCTAAAGATAGGCTGCAGAGGGATAGTGAAGACCAGCAAGAGCTTTCAGGGCTGGCACCTTCCTTGTGGGAGAAGGAGCCGTAAGTTTGTCTTTTCAGAAAAAGTTTCTGCCGAGAACGAGCACCGTGACATGCTGAGTCTCTGGGAAAGCAGAGATCCCCAGTGCTGTTGTGCCTGTGGATAGGCTGCAGGGGGACGGTGAAGACCAGCAAGATCTTTAAGGGCTGGCACCTTCCTTGTGGGAGAAGGAGCCAGACGTTTGCCTCTTCAGAAAAAGTTTCTGCCGAGAACGAGCACCGTGACATGCTGAGTCTCTGGGAAAGCAGAGATCCCCAGTGCTGTTGCGGCTAAAGATAGGCTGCAGAGCGATAGTGAAGACCAGCAAGATCTTTCAGGGCTGGCACCTTCCTTGTGGGAGAAGGAGCCAGACATTTGCCTTTTCAGAAAAAGTTTCTGCCGAGAACGAGCACCGTGACATGCTGAGTTTCTGGGAAAGCAGAGATCCTCAGTGCTGTTGCGGCTAAATATAGGCTGCAGAGGGATAGTGAAGACCTGCAAGATCATTCAGGGCTGGCACCTGCCTTGTGGGAGAAGGAGCCAGACGTTTGCCTTTTCAGAAAAATTTTCTGCCGAGAACGAGCACCGTGACATGCTGAGTCTCTGGGAAAGCAGAGATCCCCAGTGCTGTTGCGGCTAAAGATAGGCTGCAGAGGGATAGTGAAGACCTGCAAGATCTTTCAGGGCTGGCACCTTCCTTGTGGGAGAAGGAGCCAGACGTTTGCCTTTTCAGAAAAAGTTTCTGCCGAGAACGAGCACCGTGACATGCGGAGTCTCTGGGAAAGCAGAGATCCCCAGTGCTGTTGCGGCTAAAGATAGGCTGCAGAGGGATAGTGAAGACCTGCAAGAGCTTTCAGGGCTGGCACCTTCCTTGTGGGAGAAGGAGCCGTAAGTTTGTCTTTTCAGAAAAAGTTTCTGCCGAGAACGAGCACCGTGACATGCTGAGTCTCTAGGAAAGCAGAGATCCCCAGTGCTGTTGTGCCTGTGGATAGGCTGCACGGGGACAGTGAAGACCAGCAAGATCTTTAAGGGCTGGCACCTTCCTTGTGGGAGAAGGAGCCAGACGTTTGCCTTTTCAGAAAAAGTTTCTGCCGAGAACGAGCACCGTGACATGCTGAGTCTCTGGGAAAGCAGAGATCCCCAGTGCTGTTGTGACTGTGGATAGGCTGCAGAGCGATAGTGAAGACCTGCAAGAGCTTTCAGGGCTGGCACATTCCTTGTGGGAGAAGGAGCCAGACGTTTGCCTTTTCAGAAAAAGTTTCTGCCGAGAACGAGCACCGTGACATGCGGAGTCTCTGGGAAAGCAGAGATCCCCAGTGCTGTTGTGCCTGTGGATAGGCTGCAGGGGGACGGTGAAGACCAGCAAGATCTTTCAGGGTTGGCACCTTCCTTGTGGGAGAAGGAGCCAGACGTTTGCATTTTCAGAAAAAGTTTCTGCCGAGAACGAGCACCGTGACATGCTGAGTCTCTGGGAAAGCAGAGATCCCCAGTGCTGTTGCGGCTAAAGATAGGCTGCAGAGGGATAGTGAAGACCTGCAAGAGCTTTCAGGGCTGGCACCTTCCTTGTGGAAGATGGAGACAGACGTTTGCCTCTTCAGAAAAACGCTCTGCCGTAAGCGAGCACCATAAGATGCTGAATCTCTGGGAAAGCAGAGCTCCCCAGTGCTGTTGCGGCTATAGATAGGCTGCAGAGGGATAGTGAAGACCAGCAAGATCTTTCAGGGCTGGCACCTTCCTTGTGGGAGAAGGAGCCAGACGTTTGCCTTTTCAGAAAAAGTTTCTGCCGAGAACGAGCACCGTGACATGCTGAGTGTCTGGGAAAGCAGAGATCCCCAGTGCTGTTGCGGCTAAAGATAGGCTGCAGAGGGATAGTGAAGACCTGCAAGAGCTTTCAGGGCTGGCACCTTCCTTGTGGGAGAAGGAGCCAGACGTTTGCCTTTTCAGAAAAAGTTTCTGCCGAGAACGAGCACCGTGACATGCGGAGTCTCTGGGAAAGCACAGAGCCCCAGTTCTGTTGCGGCTAAAGATAGGCTGCAGAGGGATAGTGAAGACCAGCAAGAGCTTTCAGGGCTGGCACCTTCCTTGTGGGAGAAGAAGCCGTAAGTTTGTCTTTTCAGAAAAAGTTTCTGCCGAGAACGAGCACCGTGACATGCTGAGTCTCTGGGAAAGCAGAGATCCCCAGTGCTGTTGTGCCTGTGGATAGGCTGCAGGGGGACAGTGAAGACCAGCAAGATCTTTAAGGGCTGGCACCTTCCTTGTGGGAGAAGGAGCCAGACGTTTGCCTTTTCAGAAAAAGTTTCTGCCGAGAACGAGCACCGTGACATGCTGAGTCTCTGGGAAAGCAGAGATCCCCAGTGCTGTTGCGGCTAAAGATAGGCTGCAGAGGGATAGTGAAGACCTGCAAGAGCTTTCAGGGCTGGCACCTTCCTTGTGGGAGAAGGAGCCAGACGTTTGCCTTTTCAGAAAAAGTTTCTGCCGAGAACGAGCACCGTGACATGCGGAGTCTCTGGGAAAGCACAGATCCCGAGTTCTGTTGCGGCTAAAGATAGGCTGCAGAGGGATAGTGAAGACCAGCAAGAGCTTTCAGGGCTGGCACCTTCCTTGTGGGAGAAGGAGCCGTAAGTTTGTCTTTTCAGAAAAAGTTTCTGCCGAGAACGAGCACCGTGACATGCTGAGTCTCTGGGAAAGCACAGATCCCCAGTTCTGTTGCGGCTAAAGATAGGCTGCAGAGGGATAGTGAAGACCAGCAAGAGCTTTCAGGGCTGGCACCTTCCTTGTGGGAGAAGGAGCCGTAAGTTTGTCTTTTCAGAAAAAGTTTCTGCCGAGAACGAGCACCGTGACATGCTGAGTCTCTAGGAAAGCAGAGATCCCCAGTGCTGTTGTGCCTGTGGATAGGCTGCACGGGGACAGTGAAGACCAGCAAGATCTTTAAGGGCTGGCACCTTCCTTGTGGGAGAAGGAGCCAGACGTTTGCCTTTTCAGAAAAAGTTTCTGCCGAGAACGAGCACCGTGACATGCTGAGTCTCTGGGAAAGCAGAGATCCCCAGTGCTGTTGTGACTGTGGATAGGCTGCAGAGCGATAGTGAAGACCTGCAAGAGCTTTCAGGGCTGGCACATTCCTTGTGGGAGAAGGAGCCAGACGTTTGCCTTTTCAGAAAAAGTTTCTGCCGAGAACGAGCACCGTGACATGCGGAGTCTCTGGGAAAGCAGAGATCCCCAGTGCTGTTGTGCCTGTGGATAGGCTGCAGGGGGACGGTGAAGACCAGCAAGATCTTTCAGGGTTGGCACCTTCCTTGTGGGAGAAGGAGCCAGACGTTTGCATTTTCAGAAAAAGTTTCTGCCGAGAACGAGCACCGTGACATGCTGAGTCTCTGGGAAAGCAGAGATCCCCAGTGCTGTTGCGGCTAAAGATAGGCTGCAGAGGGATAGTGAAGACCTGCAAGAGCTTTCAGGGCTGGCACCTTCCTTGTGGAAGATGGAGACAGACGTTTGCCTCTTCAGAAAAACGCTCTGCCGTAAGCGAGCACCATAAGATGCTGAATCTCTGGGAAAGCAGAGCTCCCCAGTGCTGTTGCGGCTATAGATAGGCTGCAGAGGGATAGTGAAGACCAGCAAGATCTTTCAGGGCTGGCACCTTCCTTGTGGGAGAAGGAGCCAGACGTTTGCCTTTTCAGAAAAAGTTTCTGCCGAGAACGAGCACCGTGACATGCTGAGTGTCTGGGAAAGCAGAGATCCCCAGTGCTGTTGCGGCTAAAGATAGGCTGCAGAGGGATAGTGAAGACCTGCAAGAGCTTTCAGGGCTGGCACCTTCCTTGTGGGAGAAGGAGCCAGACGTTTGCCTTTTCAGAAAAAGTTTCTGCCGAGAACGAGCACCGTGACATGCGGAGTCTCTGGGAAAGCACAGAGCCCCAGTTCTGTTGCGGCTAAAGATAGGCTGCAGAGGGATAGTGAAGACCAGCAAGAGCTTTCAGGGCTGGCACCTTCCTTGTGGGAGAAGGAGCCGTAAGTTTGTCTTTTCAGAAAAAGTTTCTGCCGAGAACGAGCACCGTGACATGCTGAGTCTCTGGGAAAGCAGAGATCCCCAGTGCTGTTGTGCCTGTGGATAGGCTGCAGGGGGACAGTGAAGACCAGCAAGATCTTTAAGGGCTGGCACCTTCCTTGTGGGAGAAGGAGCCAGACGTTTGCCTTTTCAGAAAAAGTTTCTGCCGAGAACGAGCACCGTGACATGCTGAGTCTCTGGGAAAGCAGAGATCCCCAGTGCTGTTGCGGCTAAAGATAGGCTGCAGAGGGATAGTGAAGACCTGCAAGAGCTTTCAGGGCTGGCACCTTCCTTGTGGGAGAAGGAGCCAGACGTTTGCCTTTTCAGAAAAAGTTTCTGCCGAGAACGAGCACCGTGACATGCGGAGTCTCTGGGAAAGCACAGATCCCGAGTTCTGTTGCGGCTAAAGATAGGCTGCAGAGGGATAGTGAAGACCAGCAAGAGCTTTCAGGGCTGGCACCTTCCTTGTGGGAGAAGG
Source organism: Astur gentilis (assembly GCF_929443795.1). Taxonomy (NCBI): domain Eukaryota; kingdom Metazoa; phylum Chordata; class Aves; order Accipitriformes; family Accipitridae; genus Astur; species Astur gentilis. The sequence goes on from NW_026061008.1 coordinate 4,204,802, forward strand.
AGCCGTAAGTTTGTCTTTTCAGAAAAAGTTTCTGCCGAGAACGAGCACCGTGACATGCTGAGTCTCTGGGAAAGCAGAGATCCCCAGTGCTGTTGTGCCTGTGGATAGGCTGCAGGGGGACGGTGAAGACCAGCAAGATCTTTAAGGGCTGGCACCTTCCTTGTGGGAGAAGGAGCCAGACGTTTGCCTTTTCAGAAAAAGTTTCTGCCGAGAACGAGCACCGTGACATGCTGAGTCTCTGGGAAAGCAGAGATCCCCAGTGCTGTTGCGGCTAAAGATAGGCTGCAGAGGGATAGTGAAGACCTGCAAGAGCTTTCAGGGCTGGCACCTTCCTTGTGGAAGATGGAGCCATACGTTTGCCTCTTCAGAAAAACGCTCTGCCGTAAGCGAGCACCATATGATGCTGAATCTCTGGGAAAGCACAGATCCCCAGTTCTGTTGCGGCTAAAGATAGGCTGCAGAGGGATAGTGAAGACCAGCAAGATCTTTCAGGGCTGGCACCTTCCTTGTGGGAGAAGGAGCCAGACGTTTGCCTTTTCAGAAAAAGTTTCTGCCGAGAACGAGCACCGTGACATGCTGAGTCTCTGGGAAAGCAGAGATCCCCAGTGCTGTTGCGGCTAAAGATAGGCTGCAGAGGGATAGTGAAGACCTGCAAGAGCTTTCAGGGCTGGCACCTTCCTTGTGGGAGAAGGAGCCAGACCTTTGCCTTTTCAGAAAAAGTTTCTGCCGAGAACGAGCACCGTGACATGCTGAGTCTCTGGGAAAGCAGAGATCCCCAGTGCTGTTGCGGCTAAAGATAGGCTGCAGAGGGATAGTGAAGACCAGCAAGATCTTTAAGGGCTGGCACCTTCCTTGTGGGAGAAGGAGCCAGACGTTTGCCTTTTCAGAAAAAGTTTCTGCCGAGAACGAGCACCGTGACATGCTGAGTCTCTGGGAAAGCAGAGATCCCCAGTGCTGTTGCGGCTAAAGATAGGCTGCAGAGGGATAGTGAAGACCAGCAAGATCTTTCAGGGCTGGCACCTTCCTTGTGGGAGAAGGAGCCAGACATTTGCCTTTTCAGAAAAAGTTTCTGCCGAGAATGACCACCGTGACATGCTGAGTGTCTGGGAAAGCAGAGATCCCCAGTGCTGTTGCGGCTAAAGATAGGCTGCAGAGGGATAGTGAAGACCTGCAAGAGCTTTCAGGGCTGGCACCTGCCTTGTGGGAGAAGGAGCCAGACGTTTGCCTTTTCAGAAAAAGTTTCTGCCGAGAACGAGCACCGTGACATGCTGAGTCTCTGGGAAAGCAGAGATCCCCAGTTCTGTTGCGGCTAAAGATAGGCTGCAGAGGGATAGTGAAGACCTGCAAGATCTTTCAGGGCTGGCACCTTCCTTGTGGGAGAAGGAGCCAGACGTTTGCCTTTTCAGAAAAAGTTTCTGCCGAGAACGAGCACCGTGACATGCGGAGTCTCTGGGAAAGCACAGATCCCCAGTTCTGTTGCGGCTAAAGATAGGCTGCAGAGGGATAGTGAAGACCAGCAAGAGCTTTCAGGGCTGGCACCTTCCTTGTGGGAGAAGGAGCCGTAAGTTTGTCTTTTCAGAAAAAGTTTCTGCCGAGAACGAGCACCGTGACATGCTGAGTCTCTAGGAAAGCAGAGATCCCCAGTGCTGTTGTGCCTGTGGATAGGCTGCACGGGGACAGTGAAGACCAGCAAGATCTTTAAGGGCTGGCACCTTCCTTGTGGGAGAAGGAGCCAGACGTTTGCCTTTTCAGAAAAAGTTTCTGCCGAGAACGAGCACCGTGACATGCTGAGTCTCTGGGAAAGCAGAGATCCCCAGTGCTGTTGTGCCTGTGGATAGGCTGCAGAGGGATAGTGAAGACCTGCAAGAGCTTTCAGGGCTGGCACCTTCCTTGTGGGAGAAGGAGCCAGACGTTTGCCTTTTCAGAAAAAGTTTCTGCTGAGAACGAGCACCGTGACATGCTGAGTCTCTGGGAAAGCAGAGATCCCCAGTGCTGTTGCGGCTAAAGATAGGCTGCAGAGGGATAGTGAAGACCTGCAAGAGCTTTCAGGGCTGGCACCTTCCTTGTGGGAGAAGGAGCCAGACGTTTGCCTTTTCAGAAAAAGTTTCTGCCGAGAACGAGCACCGTGACATGCGGAGTCTCTGGGAAAGCACAGATCCCCAGTGCTGTTGCGGCTAAAGATAGGCTGCAGAGGGATAGTGAAGACCTGCAAGAGCTTTCAGGGCTGGCACCTTCCTTGTGGGAGAAGGAGCCAGACGTTTGCCTTTTCAGAAAAAGTTTCTGCCGAGAACGAGCACCGTGACATGCTGAGTCTCTGGGAAAGCAGAGATCCCCAGTGATGTTGTGCCTGTGGATAGGCTGCAGGGGGACGGTGAAGACCAGCAAGAGCTTTCAGGGCTGGCACCTTCCTTGTGGGAGAAGGAGCCAGACGTTTGCCTTTTGAAAAAAAGTTTCTGCCGAGAAGGAGCACCGTGACATGCTGAGTCTCTGGGAAAGTAGAGATCCCCAGTGCTGTTGTGCCTGTGGATAGGCTGCAGGGGGACGGTGAAGACCAGCAAGATCTTTCAGGGTTGGCACCTTCCTTGTGGGAGAAGGAGCCAGACGTTTGCCTTTTCAGAAAAAGTTTCTGCCGAGAACGAGCACCGTGACATGCTGAGTCTCTGGGAAAGCAGAGATCCCCAGTGCTGTTGCGGCTAAAGATAGGCTGCAGAGGGATAGTGAAGACCTGCAAGAGCTTTCAGGGCTGGCACCTTCCTTTTGGAAGATGGAGCCATACGTTTGCCTCTTCAGAAAAACGCTCTGCCGTAAGCGAGCACCATAAGATGCTGAATCTCTGGGAAAGCACAGATCCCCAGTTCTGTTTCGGCTAAAGATAGGCTGCAGAGGGATAGTGAAGACCAGCAAGATCTTTCAGGGCTGGCACCTTCCTTGTGGGAGAAGGAGCCAGACGTTTGCCTTTTCAGAAAAAGTTTCTGCCGAGAACGAGCACCGTGACATGCTGAGTGTCTGGGAAAGCAGAGATCCCCAGTGCTGTTGCGGCTAAAGATAGGCTGCAGAGGGATAGTGAAGACCTGCAAGAGCTTTCAGGGCTGGCACCTTCCTTGTGGGAGAAGGAGCCAGACGTTTGCCTTTTCAGAAAAAGTTTCTGCCGAGAACGAGCACCGTGACATGTGGAGTCTCTGGGAAAGCACAGATCCCCAGTTCTGTTGCGGCTAAAGATAGGCTGCAGAGGGATAGTGAAGACCAGCAAGAGCTTTCAGGGCTGGCACCTTCCTTGTGGGAGAAGGAGCCGTAAGTTTGTCTTTTCAGAAAAAGTTTCTGCCGAGAACGAGCACCGTGACATGCTGAGTCTCTGGGAAAGCAGAGATCCCCAGTGCTGTTGTGCCTGTGGATAGGCTGCAGGGGGACGGTGAAGACCAGCAAGATCTTTAAGGGCTGGCACCTTCCTTGTGGGAGAAGGAGCCAGACGTTTGCCTTTTGAGAAAAAGTTTCTGCCGAGAACGAGCACCGTGACATGCTGAGTCTCTGGGAAAGCAGAGATCCCCAGTGCTGTTGCGGCTAAAGATAGGCTGCAGAGGGATAGTGAAGACCTGCAAGAGCTTTCAGGGCTGGCACCTTCCTTGTGGGAGAAGGAGCCAGACGTTTGCCTTTTCAGAAAAAGTTTCTGCCGAGAACGAGCACCGTGACATGCTGAGTCTCTGGGAAAGCAGAGATCCCCAGTGATGTTGTGCCTGTGGATAGGCTGCAGGGGGACGGTGAAGACCAGCAAGATCTTTAAGGGCTGGCACCTTCCTTGTGGGAAAAGGAGCCAGACGTTTGCCTTTTCAGAAAAAGTTTCTGCCGAGAACGAGCACCGTGACATGCTGAGTGTCTGGGAAAGCAGAGATCCCCAGTCCTGTTGCGGCTAAAGATAGGCTGCAGAGGGATAGTGAAGACCTGCAAGAGCTTTCAGGGCTGGCACCTTCCTTGTGGGAGAAGGAGCCAGACGTTTGCCTTTTCAGAAAAAGTTTCTGCCGAGAACGAGCACCGTGACATGCGGAGTCTCTGGGAAAGCACAGATCCCCAGTTCTGTTGCGGCTAAAGATAGGCTGCAGAGGGATAGTGAAGACCAGCAAGAGCTTTCAGGGCTGGCACCTTCCTTGTGGGAGAAGGAGCCGTAAGTTTGTCTTTTCAGAAAAAGTTTCTGCCGAGAACGAGCACCGTGACATGCTGAGTCTCTGGGAAAGCAGAGATCCCCAGTGCTGTTGTGCCTGTGGATAGGCTGCAGGGGGACGGTGAAGACCAGCAAGATCTTTAAGGGCTGGCACCTTCCTTGTGGGAGAAGGAGCCAGACGTTTGCATTTTCAGAAAAAGTTTCTGCCGAGAATGAGCACCGTGACATGCTGAGTCTCTGGGAAAGCAGAGATCCCCAGTGCTGTTGCGGCTAAAGATAGGCTGCAGAGGGATAGTGAAGACCTGCAAGAGCTTTCAGGGCTGGCACCTTCCTTGTGGAAGATGGAGACAGACGTTTGCCTCTTCAGAAAAACGCTCTGCCGTAAGCGAGCACCATAAGATGCTGAATCTCTGGGAAAGCAGAGCTCCCCAGTGCTGTTGCGGCTATAGATAGGCTGCAGAAGGATAGTGAAGACCAGCAAGAGCTTTCAGGGCTGGCACCTTCCTTGTGGGAGAAGGAGCCAGACGTTTGCCTTTTCAGAAAAAGTTTCTGCCGAGAACGAGCACCGTGACATGCTGAGTGTCTGGGAAAGCAGAGATCCCCAGTGCTGTTGCGGCTAAAGATAGGCTGCAGAGGGATAGTGAAGACCTGCAAGAGCTTTCAGGGCTGGCACCTTCCTTGTGGGAGAAGGAGCCAGACGTTTGCCTTTTCAGAAAAAGTTTCTGCCGAGAACGAGCACCGTGACATGCTGAGTCTCTGGGAAAGCAGAGATCCCCAGTGCTGTTGCGGCTAAAGATAGGCTGCAGAGGGATAGTGAAGACCTGCAAGATCATTCAGGGCTGGCACCTTCCTTGTGGGAGAAGGAGCCAGACGTTTGCCTTTTCAGAAAAAGTTTCTGCCGAGAACGAGCACCGTGACGTGCTGAGTGTCTGGGAAAGCAGAGATCCCCAGTGCTGTTGCGGCTAAAGATAGGCTGCAGAGGGATAGTGAAGACCTGCAAGAGCTTTCAGGGCTGGCACCTTCCTTGTGGTAGAAGGAGCCAGACGTTTGCCTTTTCAGAAAAAGTTTCTGCCGAGAACGAGCACCGTGACATGCAGAGTCTCTGAGAAAGCAGAGATCCCCAGTGCTGTTGCGGCTAAAGATAGGCTGCAGGGGGACGGTGAAGACCAGCAAGATCTTTAAGGGCTGGCACCTTCCTTGTGGGAGAAGGAGCCAGACGTTTGCCTTTTCAGAAAAAGTTTCTGCCGAGAACGAGCACCGTGACATGCTGAGTCTCTGGGAAAGCAGAGATCCCCAGTGCTGTTGCGGCTAAAGATAGGCTGCAGAGGGATAGTGAAGACCTGCAAGATCTTTCAGGGCTGGCACCTTCCTTGTGGGAGAAGGAGCCGTAAGTTTGTCTTTTCAGAAAAAGTTTCTGCCGAGAACGAGCACCGTGACATGCTGAGTCTCTGGGAAAGCAGAGATCCCCAGTGCTGTTGCGGCTAAAGATAGGCTGCAGAGGGATAGTGAAGACCTGCAAGAGCTTTCAGGGCTGGCAGCTTCCTTGTGGGAGAAGGAGCCAGACGTTTGCCTTTTCAGAAAAAGTTTCTGCCGAGAACGAGCACCGTGACATGCGGAGTCTCAGGGAAAGCACAGATCCCCAGTTCTGTTGCGGCTAAAGATAGGCTGCAGAGGGATAGTGAAGACCACGAAGAGCTTTCAGGGCTGGCACCTTCCTTGTGGGAGAAGGAGCCGTAAGTTTGTCTTTTTAGAAAAAGTTTCTGCCGAGAACGAGCACCGTGACATGCTGAGTCTCTGGGAAAGCAGAGATCCCCAGTGCTGTTGTGCCTGTGGATAGGCTGCAGGGGGACGGTGAAGACCAGCAAGATCTTTAAGGGCTGGCACCTTCCTTGTGGGAGAAGGAGCCAGACGTTTGCCTTTTCAGAAAAAGTTTCTGCCGAGAACGAGCACCGTGACATGCTGAGTGTCTGGGAAAGCAGAGATCCCCAGTGCTGTTGCGGCTAAAGATAGGCTGCAGAGGGATAGTGAAGACCTGCAAGAGCTTTCAGGGCTGGCACCTTCCTTGTGGGAGAAGGAGCCGTAAGTTTGTCTTTTCAGAAAAAGTTTCTGCCGAGAACGAGCACCGTGACATGCTGAGTGTCTGGGAAAGCAGAGATCCCCAGTGCTGTTGCGGCTAAAGATAGGCTGCAGAGGGATAGTGAAGACCTGCAAGATCATTCAGGGCTGGCACCTTCCTTGTGGGAGAAGGAGCCAGACGTTTGCCTTTTCAGAAAAAGTTTCTGCCGAGAACGAGCACCGTGACATGCTGAGTGTCTGGGAAAGCAGAGATCCCCAGTGCTGTTGCGGCTAAAGATAGGCTGCAGAGGGATAGTGAAGACCTGCAAGATCTTTCAGGGCTGGCACCTTCCTTGTGGGAGAAGGAGCCAGACGTTTGCCTTTTCAGAAAAAGTTTCTGCCGAGAACGAGCACCGTGACATGCTGAGTCTCTGGGAAAGCAGAGATCCCCAGTGCTGTTGCGGCTAAAGATAGGCTGCAGAGGGATAGTGAAGACCTGCAAGAGCTTTCAGGGCTGGCACCTTCCTTGTGGGAGAAGGAGCCAGACGTTTGCCTTTTCAGAAAAAGTTTCTGCCGAGAACGAGCACCGTGACATGCTGAGTCTCTGGGAAAGCAGAGATCCCCAGTGCTGTTGCGGCTAAAGATAGGCTGCAGAGGGATAGTGAAGACCTGCAAGAGCTTTCAGGGCTGGCACCTTCCTTGTGGGAGAAGGAGCCAGACGTTTGCCTTTTCAGAAAAAGTTTCTGCCGAGAACGAGCACCGTGACATGCTGAGTCTCTGGGAAAGCAGAGATCCCCAGTGATGTTGTGCCTGTGGATAGGCTGCAGGGGGACGGTGAAGACCAGCAAGATCTTTAAGGGCTGGCACCTTCCTTGTGGGAAAAGGAGCCAGACGTTTGCCTTTTCAGAAAAAGTTTCTGCCGAGAACGAGCACCGTGACATGCTGAGTGTCTGGGAAAGCAGAGATCCCCAGTCCTGTTGCGGCTAAAGATAGGCTGCAGAGGGATAGTGAAGACCTGCAAGAGCTTTCAGGGCTGGCACCTTCCTTGTGGGAGAAGGAGCCAGACGTTTGCCTTTTCAGAAAAAGTTTCTGCCGAGAACGAGCACCGTGACATGCGGAGTCTCTGGGAAAGCACAGATCCCCAGTTCTGTTGCGGCTAAAGATAGGCTGCAGAGGGATAGTGAAGACCAGCAAGAGCTTTCAGGGCTGGCACCTTCCTTGTGGGAGAAGGAGCCGTAAGTTTGTCTTTTCAGAAAAAGTTTCTGCCGAGAACGAGCACCGTGACATGCTGAGTCTCTGGGAAAGCAGAGATCCCCAGTGCTGTTGTGCCTGTGGATAGGCTGCAGGGGGACGGTGAAGACCAGCAAGATCTTTAAGGGCTGGCACCTTCCTTGTGGGAGAAGGAGCCAGACGTTTGCATTTTCAGAAAAAGTTTCTGCCGAGAACGAGCACCGTGACATGCTGAGTCTCTGGGAAAGCAGAGATCCCCAGTGCTGTTGCGGCTAAAGATAGGCTGCAGAGGGATAGTGAAGACCTGCAAGAGCTTTCAGGGCTGGCACCTTCCTTGTGGAAGATGGAGACAGACGTTTGCCTCTTCAGAAAAACGCTCTGCCGTAAGCGAGCACCATAAGATGCTGAATCTCTGGGAAAGCAGAGCTCCCCAGTGCTGTTGCGGCTAAAGATAGGCTGCAGAAGGATAGTGAAGACCAGCAAGAGCTTTCAGGGCTGGCACCTTCCTTGTGGGAGAAGGAGCCAGACGTTTGCCTTTTCAGAAAAAGTTTCTGCCGAGAACGAGCACCGTGACATGCTGAGTGTCTGGGAAAGCAGAGATCCCCAGTGCTGTTGCGGCTAAAGATAGGCTGCAGAGGGATAGTGAAGACCTGCAAGAGCTTTCAGGGCTGGCACCTTCCTTGTGGGAGAAGGAGCCAGACGTTTGCCTTTTCAGAAAAAGTTTCTGCCGAGAACGAGCACCGTGACATGCTGAGTCTCTGGGAAAGCAGAGATCCCCAGTGCTGTTGCGGCTAAAGATAGGCTGCAGAGGGATAGTGAAGACCTGCAAGATCATTCAGGGCTGGCACCTTCCTTGTGGGAGAAGGAGCCAGACGTTTGCCTTTTCAGAAAAAGTTTCTGCCGAGAACGAGCACCGTGACGTGCTGAGTGTCTGGGAAAGCAGAGATCCCCAGTGCTGTTGCGGCTAAAGATAGGCTGCAGAGGGATAGTGAAGACCTGCAAGAGCTTTCAGGGCTGGCACCTTCCTTGTGGGAGAAGGAGCCAGACGTTTGCCTTTTCAGAAAAAGTTTCTGCCGAGAACGAGCACCGTGACATGCGGAGTCTCTGAGAAAGCAGAGATCCCCAGTGCTGTTGCGGCTAAAGATAGGCTGCAGGGGGACGGTGAAGACCAGCAAGATCTTTAAGGGCTGGCACCTTCCTTGTGGGAGAAGGAGCCAGACGTTTGCCTTTTCAGAAAAAGTTTCTGCCGAGAACGAGCACCGTGACATGCTGAGTCTCTGGGAAAGCAGAGATCCCCAGTGCTGTTGCGGCTAAAGATAGGCTGCAGAGGGATAGTGAAGACCTGCAAGAGCTTTCAGGGCTGGCACCTTCCTTGTGGAAGATGGAGACAGACGTTTGCCTCTTCAGAAAAAAGCTCTGCCGTAAGCGAGCACCATAAGATGCTGAATCTCTGGGAAAGCAGAGCTCCCCAGTGCTGTTGCGGCTATAGATAGGCTGCAGAGGGATAGTGAAGACCAGCAAGATCTTTCAGGGCTGGCACCTTCCTTGTGGGAGAAGGAGCCGTAAGTTTGTCTTTTCAGAAAAAGTTTCTGCCGAGAACGAGCACCGTGACATGCTGAGTCTCTGGGAAAGCAGAGATCCCCAGTGATGTTGCGGCTAAAGATAGGCTGCAGAGGGATAGTGAAGACCTGCAAGAGCTTTCAGGGCTGGCACCTTCCTTGTGGGAGAAGGAGCCAGACGTTTGCCTTTTCAGAAAAAGTTTCTGCCGAGAACGAGCACCGTGACATGCTGAGTGTCTGGGAAAGCAGAGATCCCCAGTGCTGTTGCGGCTAAAGATAGGCTGCAGAGGGATAGTGAAGACCTGCAAGATCTTTCAGGGCTGGCACCTTCCTTGTGGGAGAAGGAGCCAGACGTTTGCCTTTTCAGAAAAAGTTTCTGCCGAGAACGAGCACCGTGACATGCTGAGTCTCTGGGAAAGCAGAGATCCCCAGTGCTGTTGCGGCTAAAGATAGGCTGCAGAGGGATAGTGAAGACCTGCAAGATCTTTCAGGGCTGGCACCTTCCTTGTGGGAGAAGGAGCCGTAAGTTTGTCTTTTCAGAAAAAGTTTCTGCCGAGAACGAGCACCGTGACATGCTGAGTCTCTGGGAAAGCAGAGATCCCCAGTGCTGTTGCGGCTAAAGATAGGCTGCAGAGGGATAGTGAAGACCTGCAAGAGCTTTCAGGGCTGGCACCTTCCTTGTGGGAGAAGGAGCCGTAAGTTTGTCTTTTCAGAAAAAGTTTCTGCCGAGAACGAGCACCGTGACATGCTGAGTATCTGGGAAAGCACAGATCCCCAGTTCTGTTGCGGCTAAAGATAGGCTGCAGAGGGGTAGTGAAGACCAGGAAGAGCTTTCAGGGCTGGCACCTTCCTTGTGGGAGAAGGAGCCGTAAGTTTGTCTTTTTAGAGAAAGTTTCTGCCGAGAACGAGCACCGTGACATGCTGAGTCTCTGGGAAAGCAGAGATCCCCAGTGCTGTTGTGCCTGTGGATAGGCTGCAGGGGGACGGTGAAGACCAGCAAGATCTTTAAGGGCTGGCACCTTCCTTGTGGGAGAAGGAGCCAGACGTTTGCCTTTTCAGAAAAAGTTTCTGCCGAGAACGAGCACCGTGACATGCTGAGTGTCTGGGAAAGCAGAGATCCCCAGTGCTGTTGCGGCTAAAGATAGGCTGCAGAGGGATAGTGAAGACCTGCAAGAGCTTTCAGGGCTGGCACCTTCCTTGTGGGAGAAGGAGCCAGACGTTTGCCTTTTCAGAAAAAGTTTCTGCCGAGAACGAGCACCGTGACATGCGGAGTCTCTGGGAAAGCACAGATCCCCAGTTCTGTTGCGGCTAAAGATAGGCTGCAGAGGGATAGTGAAGACCAGCAAGAGCTTTCAGGGCTGGCACCTTCCTTGTGGAAGATGGAGACAGACGTTTGCCTCTTCAGAAAAACGCTCTGCCGTAAGCGAGCACCATAAGATGCTGAATCTCTGGGAAAGCAGAGCTCCCCAGTGCTGTTGCGGCTAAAGATAGGCTGCAGAGGGATAGTGAAGACCTGCAAGATCTTTCAGGGCTGGCACCTTCCTTGTGGGAGAAGGAGCCGTAAGTTTGTCTTTTCAGAAAAAGTTTCTGCCGAGAACGAGCACCGTGACATGCTGAGTCTCTGGGAAAGCAGAGATCCCCAGTGCTGTTGCGGCTAAAGATAGGCTGCAGAGGGATAGTGAAGACCTGCAAGATCATTCAGGGCTGGCACCTTCCTTGTGGGAGAAGGAGCCAGACGTTTGCCTTTTCAGAAAAAGTTTCTGCCGAGAACGAGCACCGTGACATGCTGAGTGTCTGGGAAAGCAGAGATCCCCAGTGCTGTTGCGGCTAAAGATAGGCTGCAGAGGGATAGTGAAGACCTGCAAGATCTTTCAGGGCTGGCACCTTCCTTGTGGGAGAAGGAGCCAGACGTTTGCCTTTTCAGAAAAAGTTTCTGCCGAGAACGAGCACCGTGACATGCTGAGTCTCTGGGAAAGCAGAGATCCCCAGTGCTGTTGCGGCTAAAGATAGGCTGCAGAGGGATAGTGAAGACCTGCAAGATCTTTCAGGGCTGGCACCTTCCTTGTGGGAGAAGGAGCCGTAAGTTTGTCTTTTCAGAAAAAGTTTCTGCCGAGAACGAGCACCGTGACATGCTGAGTCTCTGGGAAAGCAGAGATCCCCAGTGCTGTTGCGGCTAAAGATAGGCTGCAGAGGGATAGTGAAGACCTGCAAGAGCTTTCAGGGCTGGCACCTTCCTTGTGGGAGAAGGAGCCAGACGTTTGCCTTTTCAGAAAAAGTTTCTGCCGAGAACGAGCACCGTGACATGCGGAGTCTCTGGGAAAGCAGAGATCCCCAGTGCTGTTGCGGCTAAAGATAGGCTGCAGAGGGATAGTGAAGACCAGCAAGAGCTTTCAGGGCTGGCACCTTCCTTGTGGGAGAAGGAGCCGTAAGTTTGTCTTTTCAGAAAAAGTTTCTGCCGAGAACGAGCACCGTGACATGCTGAGTCTCTGGGAAAGCAGAGATCCCCAGTGCTGTTGTGCCTGTGGATAGGCTGCAGGGGGACAGTGAAGACCAGCAAGATCTTTAAGGGCTGGCACCTTCCTTGTGGGAGAAGGAGCCAGACGTTTGCCTTTTCAGAAAAAGTTTCTGCCGAGAACGAGCACCGTGACATGCTGAGTCTCTGGGAAAGCAGAGATCCCCAGTGCTGTTGCGGCTAAAGATAGGCTGCAGAGGGATAGTGAAGACCTGCAAGAGCTTTCAGGGCTGGCACCTTCCTTGTGGGAGAAGGAGCCAGACGTTTGCCTTTTCAGAAAAAGTTTCTGCCGAGAACGAGCACCGTGACATGCGGAGTCTCTGGGAAAGCACAGATCCCCAGTTCTGTTGCGGCTAAAGATAGGCTGCAGAGGGATAGTGAAGACCAGCAAGATCTTTCAGGGCTGGCACCTTCCTTGTGGGAGAAGGAGCCGTAAGTTTGTCTTTTCAGAAAAAGTTTCTGCCGAGAACGAGCACCGTGACATGCTGAGTCTCTGGGAAAGCAGAGATCCCCAGTGCTGTTGTGCCTGTGGATAGGCTGCAGGGGGACGGTGAAGACCAGCAAGATCTTTAAGGGCTGGCACCTTCCTTGTGGGAGAAGGAGCCAGACGTTTGCCTTTTCAGAAAAAGTTTCTGCCGAGAACGAGCACCGTGACATGCTGAGTCTCTGGGAAAGCAGAGATCCCCAGTGCTGTTGCGGCTAAAGATAGGCTGCAGAGGGATAGTGAAGACCTGCAAGAGCTTTCAGGGCTGGCACCTTCCTTGTGGAAGATGGAGCCATACGTTTGCCTCTTCAGAAAAACGCTCTGCCGTAAGCGAGCACCGTGACATGCTGAATCTCTGGGAAAGCAAAGATCCCCAGTGCTGTTGCGGCTAAAGATAGGCTGCAGAGGGATAGTGAAGACCTGCAAGAGCTTTCAGGGCTGGCACCTTCCTTGTGGGAGAAGGAGCCAGACATTTGCCTTTTCAGAAAAAGATTCTGCCGAGAACGAGTACCGTGACATGCTGAGTGTCTGGGAAAGCAGAGATCCCCAGTGCTGTTGCGGCTAAAGATAGGCTGCAGAGGGATAGTGAAGATCTGCAAGATCATTCAGGGCTGGCACCTGCCTTGTGGGAGAAGGAGCCAGACGTTTGCCTTTTCAGAAAAAGTTTCTGCCGAGAACGAGCACCGTGACATGCTGAGTCTCTGGGAAAGCAGAGATCCCCAGTGCTGTTGCGGCTAAAGATAGGCTGCAGAGGGATAGTGAAGACCTGCAAGATCTTTCAGGGCTGGCACCTTCCTTGTGGGAGAAGGAGCCAGACGTTTGCCTTTTCAGAAAAAGTTTCTGCCGAGAACGAGCACCGTGACATGCTGAGTCGCTGGGAAAGCAGAGATCCCCAGTGTAGGGATTGGCGCTCTGAAGATCTCGCGATGTACGGAAAGAGAAGGGTTAAGGGAGGCGGGATGACCGACAGACAGTATATAAGGGCGTGACGCAGTTGAATAAACGCCATTTGCAGCATCCTCATATTGGTGTCAGTGCTCTGTGGCCCAGGGTATGGTGGACCCTGTGCCGAGTCCCACGGGGTGATCAGACGAATGTCTACAAGTGGTGACCCCGACGTGATTGGACATCGGCGGATTACGCGGGGCGTAATCGAAGGCCTGGCCAGGCATGGAAGGAGTCCTGAAGGTGTTGGACTCATGCTCTAGAGAGGTAAAAATCCCTATGGGACAAAAAGAAGCGAAAGCTTGCCTAGAGCGGCTCCTGAAAGAGGAAGCGATAGAGCGCCCGGGGGACATATTGTCTCCTGAGTGCTGGCCGAAATGCACCGCGGCTTTAGCGGAACGGGCTATGGCGACGCAGCATGGTCCGGAGTTAAAGACGTGGGGGCGGATTAGGGCGATTTTCTGGAAAGTGCGGGAGGAGGGCTTAACATGGAAGGAAGCAAAGAGATTGATGCACGCGCAGGCGGATCGGGGCGTGCAGGCGGATGGGGAGGCGCGGACAGAAGGGCTGACGGAGGTAGCGGAGCAGACGCCTCTGGTGCTCCCAGTGCAGCCGTTGGCACCGGCCGAACCACCGGGATACCCTTGGGAGGAGTTTGAACGGGAGCGTGAACGGGCGAGAGAGGAGGAGCGGGAGAAAGAGCGACAGTTAATTCAGGAGGCAGAGGAACCCGTGGCTGAGCAAAGGAGACGGGAGAGGGAGAGGCAGAGACTAGAGGAGGCGGAGAGGGCGGTGATGAAGGGATCAGAAAAGGAGCAGGTAGAGGAGGGAGCGGTTCCCCTGTATGATCCGGAGGATTGGGTGCCGGGACGTGTTTTGCGAACCGCGCCACAAGCTCACCCTAAGATGGCGCCGACATCCGCCTTCTCCCCGGATGTCTCTCCGGAGGTCGGGAGAGGCGGAGCACGGCCAAAGGAGGAAGGAAAGTCAGGACACCCCCTCTTACGCGCGTAGCGGAAGAGGAAGAGAGTGGGCCGGACTCAATCGAGGGGTCGGCTCAACGGTTAGAGGAGGCGTGGCAACTGGTGGGCGGAAACCGCTGTCGTCCGCCGCACGCAGCGGTAAAACAAAAGGCTATCTCCGGCTGTAAGGCGCAGTCGGCAGCAGCCAGTGAAAAGGCAACGCCTATGCCTTTAATACCTGCGCCCGACCCAGCTACAGATCCGCTGCAGATGTTGCAGCGAGTAGTAGAGGAGATACAGGAGCAGGTGAAGCAACAGCGGCAGCTGCTACAAGCAGCTGGGGAACAGAAAGGAGTTCCCGATTCACCGAAGGTCACGTTGCCAGACTGGAAAATTGTAGCAAAGGAATGTGTTATGGACGGCATACGCTTTGAAGGACCCCCTTTAGTTTGCCCAGTCCGAGCTGGTCCAGGTGGTGTAGGGGTGGAGTGGTCTCCGTTAGATAGCAAGCTTTTGCAACAAGTGAAGAAGACCGTGGATGAATACGGCTTAGGACATCCCATGACAGGCTCTCTTTTAGATGTGGTTTTTTCAGGTTCACTGACTCCCTGGGATTCGCGACAGTTTTGCAGTATGATTTTGACTCCCATTTTTTTTTGATTTAGAAAGAAGCTTGGACAAACAGATTACAAGCAGCACTAGTTGAGACCCAACAAGAAAGACCCAGAAACAGGAAAGTGGGAAGGTGGGAGGCGCTTGGTGACACAGGGAAGAGGGTATACTGCAGTACAATCATCAGAGCACCCAGACTCACGTGTGCGCTGGGTGCCGTCACGGTGGTTGAAACCAGACCTCAGTCAATAACGATTTGTTGTGAGTTATTTTGCAGGATGCCGTTCAGAAGATCATCTGAGTACCTGCACTGTGGTCGTTGTGACCCTTGGGTGCTTACCAAGTATGACCGCTGTGGACAACAACTCTGGAGACGCACCAGCCGAACATCAAAATGGTGTGACCGATGTTTTGAACACCGCAGATCCACTTTACAGCAACCGCTGTGTGTACCCCATAAGCAGGGGACTATGATATGCTTTTAGACAAAGCCAATCAATTACAGGAGGCAGGTGACAGTGGCTTGACAATCTCCTCTCGTCGACCTGGCAATGGCTCCTGTCTTTGATTGACTGAAAAACGTTGACCCTATTTGGAATCCTTTTGGTGGTGGTTATTATGGTTTGTTGTGGGATACCAGCACTGACTGTTTGCGTGCGGAAACTCTTTATACAGAGTGCGGGTACCCACCAGTACACGAATTACCATGAGGTGGTGGGATCGCTTATAGCTGTAACGCCAGTTTGTACCGTCGGTCATCCGCCATAGTGAGGGGGGACTTGTAGGGATTGGCGCTCGGAAGATCTCGCGATGTACGGAAAGAGAAGGGTTAAGGGAGGCGGGATGACCGACAGACAGTATATAAGGGCGTGACGCAGTTGAATAAACGCCATTTGCAGCATCCTCATATTGGTGTCAGTGCTCTGTGGCCCAGGGTATGGTGGACCCTGTGCCGAGTCCCACGGGGTGATCACACGAATGTCTACACCCAGTGCTGTTGCGGCTAAAGATAGGCTGCAGAGGGATAGTGAAGACCTGCAAGAGCTTTCAGGGCTGGCACCTTCCTTGTGGGAGAAGGAGCCAGACGTTTGCCTTTTCAGAAAAAGTTTCTGCCGAGAACGAGCACCGTGACATGCTGAGTCTCTGGGAAAGCAGAGATCCCCAGTGCTGTTGCGGCTAAAGATAGGCTGCAGAGGGATAGTGAAGACCTGCAAGAGCTTTCAGGGCTGGCACCTTCCTTGTGGGAGAAGGAGCCAGACGTTTGCCTTTTCAGAAAAAGTTTCTGCCGAGAACGAGCACCGTGACATGCTGAGTCTCTGGGAAAGCAGAGATCCCCAGTGCTGTTGTGCCTGTGGATAGGCTGCAGGGGGACGGTGAAGACCAGCAAGATCTTTAAGGGCTGGCACCTGCCTTATGGGAGAAGGAGCCAGACGTTTGCCTTTTCAGAAAAAGTTTCTGCCGAGAACGAGCACCGTGACATGCTGAGTCTCTGGGAAAGCAGAGATCCCCAGTGCTGTTGCGGCTAAAGATAGGCTGCAGAGGGATAGTGAAGACCTGCAAGATCTTTCAGGGCTGGCACCTTCCTTGTGGGAGAAGGAGCCAGACGTTTGCCTTTTCAGAAAAAGTTTCTTCCGAGAGCTAGCACCTTGAGATGCTGAGTCTCTGGGAAAGCAGAGATCGCCAGTGCTGTTGTGCCTGTGGATAGGCTGCAGGGGGACGGTGAAGACCAGTAAGATCTTTCAGGGCTGGCACCTTCCTTGTGGGAGAAGGAGCCAGACGTTTGCCTTTTCAGAAAAAGTTTCTGCCGAGAACGAGCACCGTGACATGCTGAGTCTCTGGGAAAGCAGAGATCCCCAGTGCTGTTGCGGCTAAAGATAGGCTGCAGAGGGATAGTGAAGACCTGCAAGAGCTTTCAGGGCTGGCACCTTACTTGTGGAAGATTGAGCCAGACGTTTGCCTTTTCAGAAAAAGTTTCTGCCGAGAACGAGCACCGTGACATGCTGAGTCGCTGGGAAAGCAGAGATCCCCAGTGCTGTTGTGCCTGTGGATAGGCTGCAGGGGGATGGTGAAGACCAGCAAGATCTTTCAGGGCTGGCACCTTCCTTGTGGGAGAAGGAGCCAGACGTTTGCCTTTTCAGAAAAAGTTTCTGCCGAGAACGAGCACCGTGACATGCTGAGTCTCTGGGAAAGCAGAGATCCCCAGTGCTGTTGCGGCTAAAGATAGGCTGCAGGGGGACTGTGAAGACCAGCAAGATCTTTCAGGGCTGGCACCTGCCTTGTGGGAGAAGGAGCCAGACGTTTGCCTTTTCAGAAAAACGCTCTGTCGAGAGCGAGCACCATTAGATGCTGAGTCTCTGGGAAAGCAGAGATCCCCAGTGCCGTTGTGCCTGTGGATAGGCTGCAGGGGGACGGTGAAGACCAGCAAGATCTTTCAGGGCTGTCACCTTCCTTGTGGGAGAAGGAGCCGGATGTTTGCCTTTTCAGAAAAAGTTTCTGCCGACAACGAGCACCATGACATGCTGAGTCTCTGGGAAAGCAGAGATCCCCAGTGCTGTTGTGGTTAAAGATAGTCTACAGGGGGATGGTGAAGACCTACAAGAGATTTCAGGGCTGGCACCTTCCTTGTGGGAGAAGGAGCCGTAAGTTTGCCTTTTCAGAAAAAGGCTCTGCCGAGAGCGAGCACCATGAGATGCTGAGTCTCTGGGAAAGCAGAGATCCCCAGTGCTGTTGTGCCTGTGGATAGGCTGCAGGGGGACGGTGAAGACCAGCAAGATCTTTCAGGGCTGGCACCTTCCTTGTGGGAGAAGGAGCCGTAAGTTTGCCTTTTCAGAAAAAGTTTCTGCCGAGAACGAGCACCGTGACATGCTGAGTCTCTGGGAAAGCAGAGATCCCCAGTGCTGTTGTGCCTGTGGATAGGCTGCAGCGGGACGGTTAATACCAGCAAGTGCTTTCAGGGCTGGCAGCTTCCTTGTGGGAGAAGGAGCCAGACGTTTGCCTTTTCAGAAAAAGTTTCTGCCGAGAACGAGCACCGTGACATGCTGAGTCTCTGGGAAAGCAGAGATCCCCAGTGCTGTTGAGGCTAAACATAGGCTGCAGAGGGATAGTGAAGACCTGCAAGAGCTTTCAGGGCTGGCACCTTTCTTGTGGAAGATTGAGCCAGACGTTTGCCTCTTCAGAAAAAGGTTCTGCCGTAAGCGAGCACCATTAGATGCTGAGTCTCTGGGAAAGCAGAGATCCCCAGTGCTGTTGTGCCTGTGGATAGGCTGCAGGGGGACGGTGAAGACCAGCAAGATCTTTCAGGGCTGGCACCTTCCTTGTGGGAGAAGGAGCCAGACGTTTGTCTTTTCAGAAAAAGTTTCTGCCGAGAACGAGCACCGTGACATGCTGAGTGTCTGGGAAAGCAGAGATCCCCAGTGCTGTTGCGGCTAAAGATAGGCTGCAGAGGGATAGTGAAGACCAGCAAGAACTTTCAGGGCTGGCACCTTCCTTGTGGGAGAAGGAGCCAGACGTTTGCCTTTTCAGAAAAAGTTTCTGCCGAGAACGAGCACCGTGACATGCTGAGTCTCTGGGAAAGCAGAGATCCCCAGTGCTGTTGCGGCTAAAGATAGGCTGCAGAGGGATAGTGAAGACCAGCAAGAACTTTCAGGGCTGACACCTTCCTTGTGGGAGAAGGAGCCAGACGTTTGCCTTTTCAGAAAAAGTTTCTGCCGAGAACGAGCACCGTGACATGCTGAGTCTCTGGGAACGCAGAGATCCCCAGTGCTGTTGCGGCTAAAGATAGGCTGCAGAGGGATAGTGAAGACCAGCAAGAACTTTCAGGGCTGGCACCTTCCTTGTGGGAGAAGGAGCCAGACGTTTGCCTTTTCAGAAAAAGTTTCTGCCGAGAACGAGCACCTTGAGATGCTGAGTCTCTGGGAAAGCAGAGATCCCCAGTGCTGTTGTGGCTAAAGATAGGGTACAGGGGGATGGTGAAGACCTACAAGAGATTTCAGGGTTGGCACCTTCCTTGTGAGAGAAGGAGCCGTATGTTTGCCTTTTCAGAAAAAAGTTTCTGCCGAGAACGAGCACCGTGACATGCTGAGTCTCTGGGAAAGCAGAGATCCCCAGTGCTGTTGCGGCTAAAGATAGGCTGCAGAGGGATAGTGAAGACCAGCAAGAACTTTCAGGGCTGGCACCTTCCTTGTGGGAGAAGGAGCCAGACGTTTGCCTTTTCAGAAAAGGTTTCTGCCGAGAACGAGCACCGTGACATGCTGAGTCTCTGGGAAAGCAGAGATCCCCAGTGCTGTTGCGGCTAAAGATAGGCTGCAGGGGGACTGTGAAGACCATCAAGATCTTTCAGGGCTGGCACCTTCCTTGTGGGAGAAGGAGCCAGACGTTTGCCTTTTCAGAAAAAGTTTCTGCCGAGAACGAACACCGTGACATGCTGAGTCTCTGGGAAAGCAGAGATCCCCAGTGCTGTTGTGACTGTGGATAGGCTGCAGGGGGACGGTGAAGAACAGCAAGATCTTTCAGGACTGGCACCTTCCTTGTGTGAGAAGAAGCCAGACGTTTGCCTTTTCATAAAAAGGCTCTGCCGAGAACGAGCACTGTGAGATGCTGAGTCTCTGGGAAAGCAGAGATCCCCAGTGCTGTTGTGCCTGTGGATAGACTGCAGGGAGACGGTGAAGACCAGCAAGTGCTTTCAGGGCTGGCACCTTCCTTGTGGGAGAAGGAGCCGTAAGTTTGCCTTTTCAGAAAAAGTTTCTGCCGAGAACGAGCATCGTGACATGCTGAGTCTCTAGGAAAGCAGAGATCCCCAGTGCTGTTGTGCCTGTGGATATGCTGCAGGGGGACAGTGAAGACCAGCAAGATCTTTAAGGGCTGGCACCTTCCTTGTGGGAGAAGGAGCCAGACGTTTGCCTTTTCAGAAAAAGTTTCTGCTGAGAACGAGCACCGTGACATGCTGAGTCTCTGGGAAAGCAGAGATCCCCAGTGCTGTTGCGGCTAAAGATAGGCTGCAGAGGGATAGTGAAGACCTGCAAGAGCTTTCAGGGCTGGCACCTTCCTTGTGGGAGAAGGAGCCAGACATTTGCCTTTTCAGAAAAAGTTTCTGCCGAGAACGAGCACCGTGACATGCTGAGTCTCTGGGAAAGCAGAGATCCCCAGTGCTGTTGCGGCTAAAGATAGGCTGCAGAGGGATAGTGAAGACCTGCAAGAGCTTTCAGGGCTGGCACCTTCCTTCTGGAAGATGGAGCCATACGTTTGCCTCTTCAGAAAAACGCTCTGCCGTAAGCGAGCACCATAAGATGCTGAATCTCTGGGAAAGCAGAGCTCCCCAGTGCTGTTGCGGCTATAGATAGTCTACAGGGGGATGGTGAAGACCTACAAGAGAGTTCAGGGCTGGCACCTTCCTTGTGGGAGAAGGAGCCGTAAGTTTGCCTTTTCAGAAAAAGGCTCTGCCGAGAGCGAGCACCATGAGATGCTGAGTCTCTGGGAAAGCAGAGATCCCCAGTGCTGTTGTGCCTGTGGATAGGCTGCAGAGGGATAGTGAAGACCTGCAAGAGCTTTCAGGGCTGGCAGCTTCCTTGTGGGAGAAGGAGCCAGACGTTTGCCTTTTCAGAAAAAGTTTCTGCTGAGAACGAGCACCGTGACATGCTGAGTCTCTGGGAAAGCAGAGATCCCCAGTGCTGTTGCGGCTATAGATAGGCTGCAGAGGGATAGTGAAGACCAGCAAGATCTTTCAGGGCTGGCACCTTCCTTGTGGGAGAAGGAGCCAGACGTTTGCCTTTTCAGAAAAAGTTTCTGCCGAGAACGAGCACCGTGACATGCTGAGTCTCTGGGAAAGCAGAGATCCCCAGTGATGTTGTGCCTGTGGATATGCTGCAGGGGGACGGTGAAGACCAGCAAGATCTTTAAGGGCTGGCACCTTCCTTGTGGGAGAAGGAGCCAGACGTTTGCCTTTTCAGAAAAAGTTTCTGCCGAGAACGAGCACCGTGACATGCTGAGTCTCTGGGAAAGCAGAGATCCCCAGTGCTGTTGCGGCTAAAGATAGGCTGCAGAGGGATAGTGAAGACCTGCAAGAGCTTTCAGGGCTGGCACCTTCCTTGTGGGAGAAGGAGCCAGACGTTTGCCTTTTCAGAAAAAGTTTCTGCCGAGAACGAGCACCGTGACATGCGGAGTCTCTGGGAAAGCACAGATCCCCAGTTCTGTTGCGGCTAAAGATAGGCTGCAGAGGGATAGTGAAGACCAGCAAGAGCTTTCAGGGCTGGCACCTTCCTTGTGGGAGAAGGAGCCGTAAGTTTGTCTTTTCAGAAAAAGTTTTTGCCGAGAACGAGCACCGTGACATGCTGAGTCTCTAGGAAAGCAGAGATCCCCAGTGCTGTTGCGGCTAAAGATAGGCTGCAGAGGGACAGTGAAGACCAGCAAGATCTTTAAGGGCTGGGACCTTCCTTGTGGGAGAAGGAGCCAGACGTTTGCCTTTTCAGAAAAAGTTTCTGCTCAGAACGAGCACCGTGACATGCTGAGTCTCTGGGAAAGCAGAGATCCCCAGTGCTGTTGCGGCTAAAGATAGGCTGCAGAGGGATAGTGAAGACCTGCAAGAGCTTTCAGGGCTGGCACCTTCCTTGTGGGAGAAGGAGCCAGACATTTGCCTTTTCAGAAAAAATTTCTGCCGAGAACGAGCACCGTGACATGCTGAGTCTCTGGGAAAGCAGAGATCCCCAGTGCTGTTGCGGCTAAAGATAGGCTGCAGAGGGATAGTGATGACCTGCAATAGCTTTCAGGGCTGGCAGCTTCCTTGTGGGAGAAGGAGCCAGACGTTTGCCTTTTCAGAAAAAGTTTCTGCCGAGAACGAGCACCGTGACATGCGGAGTCTCTGGGAAAGCACAGATCCCCAGTGCTGTTGCGGCTAAAGATAGGCTGCAGAGGGATAGTGAAGACCAGCAAGAGCTTTCAGGGCTGGCACCTTCCTTGTGGGAGAAGGAGCCGTAAGTTTGTCTTTTCAGAAAAAGTTTCTGCCGAGAACGAGCACCGTGACATGCTGAGTCTCTGGGAAAGCAGAGATCCCCAGTGCTGTTGCGGCTAAAGATAGGCTGCAGAGGGATAGTGAAGACCTGCAAGAGCTTTCAGGGCTGGCACCTTCCTTGTGGGAGAAGGAGCCAGACGTTTGCCTTTTCAGAAAAAGTTTCTGCCGAGAACGAGCACCGTGACATGCTGAGTCTCTGGGAAAGCAGAGATCCCCAGTGCTGTTGCGGCTAAAGATAGGCTGCAGAGGGATAGTGAAGACCTGCAAGAGCTTTCAGGGCTGGCACCTTCCTTCTGGAAGATGGAGCCATACGTTTGCCTCTTCAGAAAAACGCTCTGCCGTAAGCGAGCACCATAAGATGCTGAATCTCTGGGAAAGCAGAGCTCCCCAGTGCTGTTGCGGCTATAGATAGTCTACAGGGGGATGGTGAAGACCTACAAGAGAGTTCAGGGCTGGCACCTTCCTTGTGGGAGAAGGAGCCGTAAGTTTGCCTTTTCAGAAAAAGGCTCTGCCGAGAGCGAGCACCATGAGATGCTGAGTCTCTGGGAAAGCAGAGATCCCCAGTGCTGTTGTGCCTGTGGATAGGCTGCAGGGGGACGGTGAAGACCAGCAAGTGCTTTCAGGGCTGGCACCTTCCTTGTGGGAGAAGGAGCCAGACGTTTGCCTTTTCAGAAAAAGTTTCTGCCGAGAACGAGCACCGTGACATGCTGAGTCTCTGGCAAAGCAGAGATCCCCAGTGCTGTTGCGGCTAAAGATAGGCTGCAGAGGGATAGTGAAGACCTGCAAGATCTTTCAGGGCTGGCACCTTCCTTGTGGGAGAAGGAGCCAGACGTTTGCCTTTTCAGAAAAAGTTTCTGCCGAGAACGAGCACCGTGACATGCTGAGTCGCTGGGAAAGCAGAGATCCCCAGTGTAGGGATTGGCGCTCGGAAGATCTCGCGATGTACGGAAAGAGAAGGGTTAAGGGAGGCGGGATGACCGACAGACAGTATATAAGGGCGTGACGCAGTTGAATAAACGCCATTTGCAGCATCCTCATATTGGTGTCAGTGCTCTGTGGCCCAGGGTATGGTGGACCCTGTGCCGAGTCCCACGGGGTGATCAGACGAATGTCTACAAGTGGTGACCCCGACGTGATTGGACATCGGCGGATTACGCGGGGCGTAATCGAAGGCCTGGCCAGGCATGGAAGGAGTCCTGAAGGTGTTGGACTCATGCTCTAGAGAGGTAAAAATCCCTATGGGACAAAAAGAAGCGAAAGCTTGCCTAGAGCGGCTCCTGAAAGAGGAAGCGATAGAGCGCCCGGGGGACATATTGTCTCCTGAGTGCTGGCCGAAATGCACCGCGGCTTTAGCGGAACGGGCTATGGCGACGCAGCATGGTCCGGAGTTAAAGACGTGGGGGCGGATTAGGGCGATTTTCTGGAAAGTGCGGGAGGAGGGCTTAACATGGAAGGAAGCAAAGAGATTGATGCACGCGCAGGCGGATCGGGGCGTGCAGGCGGATGGGGAGGCGCGGACAGAAGGGCTGACAGAGGTAGCGGAGCAGACGCCTCTGGTGCTCCCAGTGCAGCCGTCGGCACCGGCCGAACCACCGGGATACCCTTGGGAGGAGTTTGAACGGGAGCGTGAACGGGCGAGAGAGGAGGAGCGGGAGAAAGAGCGACAGTTAATTCAGGAGGCAGAGGAACCCGTGGCTGAGCAAAGGAGACGGGAGAAGGAGAGGCAGAGACTAGAGGAGGCGGAGAGGGCGGTGATGAAGGGATCAGAAAAGGAGCAGGTAGAGGAGGGAGCGGTTCCCCTGTATGATCCGGAGGATTGGGTGCCGGGACGTGTTTTGCGAACCGCGCCACAAGCTCACCCTAAGATGGCGCCGACATCCGCCTTCTCCCCGGATGTCTCTCCGGAGGTCGGGAGAGGCGGAGCACGGCCAAAGGAGGAAGGAAAGTCAGGACACCCCCTCTTACGCGCGTAGCGGAAGAGGAAGAGAGTGGGCCGGACTCAATCGAGGGGTCGGCTCAACGGTTAGAGGAGGCGTGGCAACTGGTGGGCGGAAACCGCTGTCGTCCGCCGCACGCAGCGGTAAAACAAAAGGCTATCTCCGGCTGTAAGGCGCAGTCGGCAGCAGCCAGTGAAAAGGCAACGCCTATGCCTTTAATACCTGCGCCCGACCCAGCTACAGATCCGCTGCAGATGTTGCAGCGAGTAGTAGAGGAGATACAGGAGCAGGTGAAGCAACAGCGGCAGCTGCTACAAGCAGCTGGGGAACAGAAAGGAGTTCCCGATTCACCGAAGGTCACGTTGCCAGACTGGAAAATTGTAGCAAAGGAATGTGTTATGGACGGCATACGCTTTGAAGGACCCCCTTTAGTTTGCCCAGTCCGAGCTGGTCCAGGTGGTGTAGGGGTGGAGTGGTCTCCGTTAGATAGCAAGCTTTTGCAACAAGTGAAGAAGACCGTGGATGAATACGGCTTAGGACATCCCATGACAGGCTCTCTTTTAGATGTGGTTTTTTCAGGTTCACTGACTCCCTGGGATTCGCGACAGTTTTGCAGTATGATTTTGACTCCCATTTTTTTTTGATTTAGAAAGAAGCTTGGACAAACAGATTACAAGCAGCACTAGTTGAGACCCAACAAGAAAGACCCAGAAACAGGAAAGTGGGAAGGTGGGAGGCGCTTGGTGACACAGGGAAGAGGGTATACTGCAGTACAATCATCAGAGCACCCAGACTCACGTGTGCGCTGGGTGCCGTCACGGTGGTTGAAACCAGACCTCAGTCAATAACGATTTGTTGTGAGTTATTTTGCAGGATGCCGTTCAGAAGATCATCTGAGTACCTGCACTGTGGTCGTTGTGACCCTTGGGTGCTTACCAAGTATGACCGCTGTGGACAACAACTCTGGAGACGCACCAGCCGAACATCAAAATGGTGTGACCGATGTTTTGAACACCGCAGATCCACTTTACAGCAACCGCTGTGTGTACCCCATAAGCAGGGGACTATGATATGCTTTTAGACAAAGCCAATCAATTACAGGAGGCAGGTGACAGTGGCTTGACAATCTCCTCTCGTCGACCTGGCAATGGCTCCTGTCTTTGATTGACTGAAAAACGTTGACCCTATTTGGAATCCTTTTGGTGGTGGTTATTATGGTTTGTTGTGGGATACCAGCACTGACTGTTTGCGTGCGGAAACTCTTTATACAGAGTGCGGGTACCCACCAGTACACGAATTACCATGAGGTGGTGGGATCGCTTATAGCTGTAACGCCAGTTTGTACCGTCGGTCATCCGCCATAGTGAGGGGGGACTTGTAGGGATTGGCGCTCGGAAGATCTCGCGATGTACGGAAAGAGAAGGGTTAAGGGAGGCGGGATGACCGACAGACAGTATATAAGGGCGTGACGCAGTTGAATAAACGCCATTTGCAGCATCCTCATATTGGTGTCAGTGCTCTGTGGCCCAGGGTATGGTGGACCCTGTGCCGAGTCCCACGGGGTGATCAGACGAATATCTACACCCAGTGCTGTTACGGCTAAAGATAGGCTGCAGAGGGATAGTGAAGACCTGCAAGAGCTTTCAGGGCTGGCACCTTCCTTGTGGGAGAAGGAGCCAGACGTTTGCCTTTTCAGAAAAAGTTTCTGCCGAGAACGAGCACCGTGACATGCTGAGTCTCTGGGAAAGCAGAGATCCCCAGTGCTGTTGCGGCTAAAGATAGGCTGCAGAGGGATAGTGAAGACCTGCAAGAGCTTTCAGGGCTGGCACCTTCCTTGTGGGAGAAGGAGCCAGACGTTTGCCTTTTCAGAAAAAGTTTCTGCCGAGAACGAGCACCGTAACATGCGGAGTCTCTGGGAAAGCACAGATCCCCAGTTCTGTTGCGGCTAAAGATAGGCTGCAGAGGGATAGTGAAGACCAGCAAGATCTTTCAGGGCTGGCACCTTCCTTGTGGGAGAAGGAGCCAGACGTTTGCCTTTTCAGAAAAAGTTTCTGCCGAGAACGAGCACCGTGACATGCTGAGTCTCTGGGAAAGCAGAGATCCCCAGTGATGTTGTGCCTGTGGATATGCTGCAGGGGGACGGTGAAGACCAGCAAGATCTTTAAGGGCTGGCACCTTCCTTGTGGGAGAAGGAGCCAGACGTTTGCCTTTTCAGAAAAAGTTTCTGCCGAGAACGAGCACCGTGACATGCTGAGTCTCTGGCAAAGCAGAGATCCCCAGTGCTGTTGCGGCTAAAGATAGGCTGCAGAGGGATAGTGAAGACCTGCAAGAGCTTTCAGGGCTGGCACCTTCCTTGTGGGAGAAGGAGCCGTAAGTTTGTCTTTTCAGAAAAAGTTTCTGCCGAGAACGAGCACCGTGACATGCGGAGTCTCTGGGAAAGCATAGAGCCCCAGTTCTGTTGCGGCTAAAGATAGGCTGCAGAGGGATAGTGAAGACCAGCAAGAGCTTTCAGGGCTGGCACCTTCCTTGTGGGAGAAGGAGCCGTAAGTTTGTCTTTTCAGAAAAAGTTTCTGCCGAGAACGAGCACCGTGACATGCGGAGTCTCTGGGAAAGCATAGAGCCCCAGTTCTGTTGCGGCTAAAGATAGGCTGCAGAGGGATAGTGAAGACCAGCAAGAGCTTTCAGGGCTGGCACCTTCCTTGTGGGAGAAGGAGCCGTAAGTTTGTCTTTTCAGAAAAAGTTTCTGCCGAGAACGAGCACCGTGACATGCTGAGTCTCTGGGAAAGCAGAGATCCCCAGTGCTGTTGTGCCTGTGGATACGCTGCAGGGGGACGGTGAAGACCAGCAAGATCTTTAAGGGCTGGCACCTTCCTTGTGGGAGAAGGAGCCAGACGTTTGCCTTTTCAGAAAAAGTTTCTGCCGAGAACGAGCACCGTGACATGCTGAGTCTCTGGGAAAGCAGAGATCCCCAGTGCTGTTGCGGCTAAAGATAGGCTGCAGAGGGATAGTGAAGACCAGCAAGAGCTTTCAGGGCTGGCACCTTCCTTGTGGGAGAAGGAGCCGTAAGTTTGTCTTTTCAGAAAAAGTTTCTGCCGAGAACGAGCACCGTGACATGCTGAGTCTCTGGAAAAGCAGAGATCCCCAGTGCTGTTGTGCCTGTGGATAGGCTGCAGGGGGACAGTGAAGACCAGCAAGATCTTTAAGGGCTGGCACCTTCCTTGTGGGAGAAGGAGCCAGACGTTTGCCTTTTCAGAAAAAGTTTCTGCCGAGAACGAGCACCGTGACATGCTGAGTCTCTGGGAAAGCAGAGATCCCCAGTGCTGTTGCGGCTAAAGATAGGCTGCAGAGGGATAGTGAAGACCTGCAAGAGCTTTCAGGGCTGGCACCTTCCTTGTGGAAGATGGAGCCATACGTTTGCCTCTTCAGAAAAACGCTCTGCCGTAAGCGAGCACCATAAGATGCTGAATCTCTGGGAAAGCAGAGCTCCCCAGTGCTGTTGCGGCTATAGATAGGCTGCAGAGGGATAGTGAAGACCAGCAAGATATTTCAGGGCTGGCACCTTCCTTGTGGGAGAAGGAGCCAGACGTTTGCCTTTTCAGAAAAAGTTTCTGCCGAGAACGAGCACCGTGACATGCTGAGTCTCTGGGAAAGCAGAGATCCCCAGTGCTGTTGCGGCTAAAGATAGGCTGCAGAGGGATAGTGAAGACCTGCAAGATCTTTCAGGGCTGGCACCTTCCTTGTGGGAGAAGGAGCCAGACGTTTGCCTTTTCAGAAAAAGTTTCTGCCGAGAACGAGCACCGTGACATGCTGAGTCGCTGGGAAAGCAGAGATCCCCAGTGTAGGGATTGGCGCTCGGAAGATCTCGCGATGTACGGAAAGAGAAGGGTTAAGGGAGGCGGGATGACCGACAGACAGTATATAAGGGCGTGACGCAGTTGAATAAACGCCATTTGCAGCATCCTCATATTGGTGTCAGTGCTCTGTGGCCCAGGGTATGGTGGACCCTGTGCCGAGTCCCACGGGGTGATCAGACGAATGTCTACAAGTGGTGACCCCGACGTGATTGGACATCGGCGGATTACGCGGGGCGTAATCGAAGGCCTGGCCAGGCATGGAAGGAGTCCTGAAGGTGTTGGACTCATGCTCTAGAGAGGTAAAAATCCCTATGGGACAAAAAGAAGCGAAAGCTTGCCTAGAGCGGCTCCTGAAAGAGGAAGCGATAGAGCGCCCGGGGGACATATTGTCTCCTGAGTGCTGGCCGAAATGCACCGCGGCTTTAGCGGAACGGGCTATGGCGACGCAGCATGGTCCGGAGTTAAAGACGTGGGGGCGGATTAGGGCGATTTTCTGGAAAGTGCGGGAGGAGGGCTTAACATGGAAGGAAGCAAAGAGATTGATGCACGCGCAGGCGGATCGGGGCGTGCAGGCGGATGGGGAGGCGCGGACAGAAGGGCTGACGGAGGTAGCGGAGCAGACGCCTCTGGTGCTCCCAGTGCAGCCGTTGGCACCGGCCGAACCACCGGGATACCCTTGGGAGGAGTTTGAACGGGAGCGTGAACGGGCGAGAGAGGAGGAGCGGGAGAAAGAGCGACAGTTAATTCAGGAGGCAGAGGAACCCGTGGCTGAGCAAAGGAGACGGGAGAGGGAGAGGCAGAGACTAGAGGAGGCGGAGAGGGCGGTGATGAAGGGATCAGAAAAGGAGCAGGTAGAGGAGGGAGCGGTTCCCCTGTATGATCCGGAGGATTGGGTGCCGGGACGTGTTTTGCGAACCGCGCCACAAGCTCACCCTAAGATGGCGCCGACATCCGCCTTCTCCCCGGATGTCTCTCCGGAGGTCGGGAGAGGCGGAGCACGGCCAAAGGAGGAAGGAAAGTCAGGACACCCCCTCTTACGCGCGTAGCGGAAGAGGAAGAGAGTGGGCCGGACTCAATCGAGGGGTCGGCTCAACGGTTAGAGGAGGCGTGGCAACTGGTGGGCGGAAACCGCTGTCGTCCGCCGCACGCAGCGGTAAAACAAAAGGCTATCTCCGGCTGTAAGGCGCAGTCGGCAGCAGCCAGTGAAAAGGCAACGCCTATGCCTTTAATACCTGCGCCCGACCCAGCTACAGATCCGCTGCAGATGTTGCAGCGAGTAGTAGAGGAGATACAGGAGCAGGTGAAGCAACAGCGGCAGCTGCTACAAGCAGCTGGGGAACAGAAAGGAGTTCCCGATTCACCGAAGGTCACGTTGCCAGACTGGAAAATTGTAGCAAAGGAATGTGTTATGGACGGCATACGCTTTGAAGGACCCCCTTTAGTTTGCCCAGTCCGAGCTGGTCCAGGTGGTGTAGGGGTGGAGTGGTCTCCGTTAGATAGCAAGCTTTTGCAACAAGTGAAGAAGACCGTGGATGAATACGGCTTAGGACATCCCATGACAGGCTCTCTTTTAGATGTGGTTTTTTCAGGTTCACTGACTCCCTGGGATTCGCGACAGTTTTGCAGTATGATTTTGACTCCCATTTTTTTTTGATTTAGAAAGAAGCTTGGACAAACAGATTACAAGCAGCACTAGTTGAGACCCAACAAGAAAGACCCAGAAACAGGAAAGTGGGAAGGTGGGAGGCGCTTGGTGACACAGGGAAGAGGGTATACTGCAGTACAATCATCAGAGCACCCAGACTCACGTGTGCGCTGGGTGCCGTCACGGTGGTTGAAACCAGACCTCAGTCAATAACGATTTGTTGTGAGTTATTTTGCAGGATGCCGTTCAGAAGATCATCTGAGTACCTGCACTGTGGTCGTTGTGACCCTTGGGTGCTTACCAAGTATGACCGCTGTGGACAACAACTCTGGAGACGCACCAGCCGAACATCAAAATGGTGTGACCGATGTTTTGAACACCGCAGATCCACTTTACAGCAACCGCTGTGTGTACCCCATAAGCAGGGGACTATGATATGCTTTTAGACAAAGCCAATCAATTACAGGAGGCAGGTGACAGTGGCTTGACAATCTCCTCTCGTCGACCTGGCAATGGCTCCTGTCTTTGATTGACTGAAAAACGTTGACCCTATTTGGAATCCTTTTGGTGGTGGTTATTATGGTTTGTTGTGGGATACCAGCACTGACTGTTTGCGTGCGGAAACTCTTTATACAGAGTGCGGGTACCCACCAGTACACGAATTACCATGAGGTGGTGGGATCGCTTATAGCTGTAACGCCAGTTTGTACCGTCGGTCATCCGCCATAGTGAGGGGGGACTTGTAGGGATTGGCGCTCGGAAGATCTCGCGATGTACGGAAAGAGAAGGGTTAAGGGAGGCGGGATGACCGACAGACAGTATATAAGGGCGTGACGCAGTTGAATAAACGCCATTTGAAGCATCCTCATATTGGTGTCAGTGCTCTGTGGCCCAGGGTATGGTGGACCCTGTGCCGAGTCCCACGGGGTGATCAGACGAATGTCTACACCCAGTGCTGTTGCGGCTAAAGATAGGCTGCAGAGGGATAGTGAAGACCTGCAAGAGCTTTCAGGGCTGGCACCTTCCTTGTGGGAGAAGGAGCCAGACGTTTGCCTTTTCAGAAAAAGTTTCTGCCGAGAACGAGCACCGTGACATGCTGAGTCTCTGGGAAAGCAGAGATCCCCAGTGCTGTTGCGGCTAAAGATAGGCTGCAGAGGGATAGTGAAGACCTGCAAGAGCTTTCAGGGCTGGCACCTTCCTTGTGGAAGATGGAGCCATACGTTTGCCTCTTCAGAAAAACGCTCTGCCGTAAGCGAGCACCATAAGATGCTGAATCTCTGGGAAAGCAGAGCTCCCCAGTGCTGTTGCGGCTATAGATAGGCTGCAGAGGGATAGTGAAGACCAGCAAGATATTTTAGGGCTGGCACCTTCCTTGTGGGAGAAGGAGCCAGACGTTTGCCTTTTCAGAAAAAGTTTCTGCCGAGAACGAGCACCGTGACATGCTGAGTCTCTGGGAAAGCAGAGATCCCCAGTGCTGTTGCGGCTAAAGATAGGCTGCAGAGGGATAGTGAAGACCTGCAAGATCTTTCAGGGCTGGCACCTTCCTTGTGGGAGAAGGAGCCAGACGTTTGCCTTTTCAGAAAAAGTTTCTGCCGAGAACGAGCACCGTGACATGCTGAGTCGCTGGGAAAGCAGAGATCCCCAGTGTAGGGATTGGCGCTCGGAAGATCTCGCGATGTACGGAAAGAGAAGGGTTAAGGGAGGCGGGATGACCGACAGACAGTATATAAGGGCGTGACGCAGTTGAATAAACGCCATTTGCAGCATCCTCATATTGGTGTCAGTGCTCTGTGGCCCAGGGTATGGTGGACCCTGTGCCGAGTCCCACGGGGTGATCAGACGAATGTCTACAAGTGGTGACCCCGACGTGATTGGACATCGGCGGATTACGCGGGGCGTAATCGAAGGCCTGGCCAGGCATGGAAGGAGTCCTGAAGGTGTTGGACTCATGCTCTAGAGAGGTAAAAATCCCTATGGGACAAAAAGAAGCGAAAGCTTGCCTAGAGCGGCTCCTGAAAGAGGAAGCGATAGAGCGCCCGGGGGACATATTGTCTCCTGAGTGCTGGCCGAAATGCACCGCGGCTTTAGCGGAACGGGCTATGGCGACGCAGCATGGTCCGGAGTTAAAGACGTGGGGGCGGATTAGGGCGATTTTCTGGAAAGTGCGGGAGGAGGGCTTAACATGGAAGGAAGCAAAGAGATTGATGCACGCGCAGGCGGATCGGGGCGTGCAGGCGGATGGGGAGGCGCGGACAGAAGGGCTGACGGAGGTAGCGGAGCAGACGCCTCTGGTGCTCCCAGTGCAGCCGTTGGCACCGGCCGAACCACCGGGATACCCTTGGGAGGAGTTTGAACGGGAGCGTGAACGGGCGAGAGAGGAGGAGCGGGAGAAAGAGCGACAGTTAATTCAGGAGGCAGAGGAACCCGTGGCTGAGCAAAGGAGACGGGAGAGGGAGAGGCAGAGACTAGAGGAGGCGGAGAGGGCGGTGATGAAGGGATCAGAAAAGGAGCAGGTAGAGGAGGGAGCGGTTCCCCTGTATGATCCGGAGGATTGGGTGCCGGGACGTGTTTTGCGAACCGCGCCACAAGCTCACCCTAAGATGGCGCCGACATCCGCCTTCTCCCCGGATGTCTCTCCGGAGGTCGGGAGAGGCGGAGCACGGCCAAAGGAGGAAGGAAAGTCAGGACACCCCCTCTTACGCGCGTAGCGGAAGAGGAAGAGAGTGGGCCGGACTCAATCGAGGGGTCGGCTCAACGGTTAGAGGAGGCGTGGCAACTGGTGGGCGGAAACCGCTGTCGTCCGCCGCACGCAGCGGTAAAACAAAAGGCTATCTCCGGCTGTAAGGCGCAGTCGGCAGCAGCCAGTGAAAAGGCAACGCCTATGCCTTTAATACCTGCGCCCGACCCAGCTACAGATCCGCTGCAGATGTTGCAGCGAGTAGTAGAGGAGATACAGGAGCAGGTGAAGCAACAGCGGCAGCTGCTACAAGCAGCTGGGGAACAGAAAGGAGTTCCCGATTCACCGAAGGTCACGTTGCCAGACTGGAAAATTGTAGCAAAGGAATGTGTTATGGACGGCATACGCTTTGAAGGACCCCCTTTAGTTTGCCCAGTCCGAGCTGGTCCAGGTGGTGTAGGGGTGGAGTGGTCTCCGTTAGATAGCAAGCTTTTGCAACAAGTGAAGAAGACCGTGGATGAATACGGCTTAGGACATCCCATGACAGGCTCTCTTTTAGATGTGGTTTTTTCAGGTTCACTGACTCCCTGGGATTCGCGACAGTTTTGCAGTATGATTTTGACTCCCATTTTTTTTTGATTTAGAAAGAAGCTTGGACAAACAGATTACAAGCAGCACTAGTTGAGACCCAACAAGAAAGACCCAGAAACAGGAAAGTGGGAAGGTGGGAGGCGCTTGGTGACACAGGGAAGAGGGTATACTGCAGTACAATCATCAGAGCACCCAGACTCACGTGTGCGCTGGGTGCCGTCACGGTGGTTGAAACCAGACCTCAGTCAATAACGATTTGTTGTGAGTTATTTTGCAGGATGCCGTTCAGAAGATCATCTGAGTACCTGCACTGTGGTCGTTGTGACCCTTGGGTGCTTACCAAGTATGACCGCTGTGGACAACAACTCTGGAGACGCACCAGCCGAACATCAAAATGGTGTGACCGATGTTTTGAACACCGCAGATCCACTTTACAGCAACCGCTGTGTGTACCCCATAAGCAGGGGACTATGATATGCTTTTAGACAAAGCCAATCAATTACAGGAGGCAGGTGACAGTGGCTTGACAATCTCCTCTCGTCGACCTGGCAATGGCTCCTGTCTTTGATTGACTGAAAAACGTTGACCCTATTTGGAATCCTTTTGGTGGTGGTTATTATGGTTTGTTGTGGGATACCAGCACTGACTGTTTGCGTGCGGAAACTCTTTATACAGAGTGCGGGTACCCACCAGTACACGAATTACCATGAGGTGGTGGGATCGCTTATAGCTGTAACGCCAGTTTGTACCGTCGGTCATCCGCCATAGTGAGGGGGGACTTGTAGGGATTGGCGCTCGGAAGATCTCGCGATGTACGGAAAGAGAAGGGTTAAGGGAGGCGGGATGACCGACAGACAGTATATAAGGGCGTGACGCAGTTGAATAAACGCCATTTGAAGCATCCTCATATTGGTGTCAGTGCTCTGTGGCCCAGGGTATGGTGGACCCTGTGCCGAGTCCCACGGGGTGATCAGACGAATGTCTACACCCAGTGCTGTTGCGGCTAAAGATAGGCTGCAGAGGGATAGTGAAGACCTGCAAGAGCTTTCAGGGCTGGCACCTTCCTTGTGGGAGAAGGAGCCAGACGTTTGCCTTTTCAGAAAAAGTTTCTGCCGAGAACGAGCACCGTGACATGCTGAGTCTCTGGGAAAGCAGAGATCCCCAGTGCTGTTGCGGCTAAAGATAGGCTGCAGAGGGATAGTGAAGACCTGCAAGAGCTTTCAGGGCTGGCACCTTCCTTGTGGAAGATGGAGCCATACGTTTGCCTCTTCAGAAAAACGCTCTGCCGTAAGCGAGCACCATAAGATGCTGAATCTCTGGGAAAGCAGAGCTCCCCAGTGCTGTTGCGGCTATAGATAGGCTGCAGAGGGATAGTGAAGACCAGCAAGATATTTCAGGGCTGGCACCTTCCTTGTGGGAGAAGGAGCCAGACGTTTGCCTTTTCAGAAAAAGTTTCTGCCGAGAACGAGCACCGTGACATGCTGAGTCTCTGGGAAAGCAGAGATCCCCAGTGCTGTTGCGGCTAAAGATAGGCTGCAGAGGGATAGTGAAGACCTGCAAGATCTTTCAGGGCTGGCACCTTCCTTGTGGGAGAAGGAGCCAGACGTTTGCCTTTTCAGAAAAAGTTTCTGCCGAGAACGAGCACCGTGACATGCTGAGTCGCTGGGAAAGCAGAGATCCCCAGTGTAGGGATTGGCGCTCGGAAGATCTCGCGATGTACGGAAAGAGAAGGGTTAAGGGAGGCGGGATGACCGACAGACAGTATATAAGGGCGTGACGCAGTTGAATAAACGCCATTTGCAGCATCCTCATATTGGTGTCAGTGCTCTGTGGCCCAGGGTATGGTGGACCCTGTGCCGAGTCCCACGGGGTGATCAGACGAATGTCTACAAGTGGTGACCCCGACGTGATTGGACATCGGCGGATTACGCGGGGCGTAATCGAAGGCCTGGCCAGGCATGGAAGGAGTCCTGAAGGTGTTGGACTCATGCTCTAGAGAGGTAAAAATCCCTATGGGACAAAAAGAAGCGAAAGCTTGCCTAGAGCGGCTCCTGAAAGAGGAAGCGATAGAGCGCCCGGGGGACATATTGTCTCCTGAGTGCTGGCCGAAATGCACCGCGGCTTTAGCGGAACGGGCTATGGCGACGCAGCATGGTCCGGAGTTAAAGACGTGGGGGCGGATTAGGGCGATTTTCTGGAAAGTGCGGGAGGAGGGCTTAACATGGAAGGAAGCAAAGAGATTGATGCACGCGCAGGCGGATCGGGGCGTGCAGGCGGATGGGGAGGCGCGGACAGAAGGGCTGACGGAGGTAGCGGAGCAGACGCCTCTGGTGCTCCCAGTGCAGCCGTTGGCACCGGCCGAACCACCGGGATACCCTTGGGAGGAGTTTGAACGGGAGCGTGAACGGGCGAGAGAGGAGGAGCGGGAGAAAGAGCGACAGTTAATTCAGGAGGCAGAGGAACCCGTGGCTGAGCAAAGGAGACGGGAGAGGGAGAGGCAGAGACTAGAGGAGGCGGAGAGGGCGGTGATGAAGGGATCAGAAAAGGAGCAGGTAGAGGAGGGAGCGGTTCCCCTGTATGATCCGGAGGATTGGGTGCCGGGACGTGTTTTGCGAACCGCGCCACAAGCTCACCCTAAGATGGCGCCGACATCCGCCTTCTCCCCGGATGTCTCTCCGGAGGTCGGGAGAGGCGGAGCACGGCCAAAGGAGGAAGGAAAGTCAGGACACCCCCTCTTACGCGCGTAGCGGAAGAGGAAGAGAGTGGGCCGGACTCAATCGAGGGGTCGGCTCAACGGTTAGAGGAGGCGTGGCAACTGGTGGGCGGAAACCGCTGTCGTCCGCCGCACGCAGCGGTAAAACAAAAGGCTATCTCCGGCTGTAAGGCGCAGTCGGCAGCAGCCAGTGAAAAGGCAACGCCTATGCCTTTAATACCTGCGCCCGACCCAGCTACAGATCCGCTGCAGATGTTGCAGCGAGTAGTAGAGGAGATACAGGAGCAGGTGAAGCAACAGCGGCAGCTGCTACAAGCAGCTGGGGAACAGAAAGGAGTTCCCGATTCACCGAAGGTCACGTTGCCAGACTGGAAAATTGTAGCAAAGGAATGTGTTATGGACGGCATACGCTTTGAAGGACCCCCTTTAGTTTGCCCAGTCCGAGCTGGTCCAGGTGGTGTAGGGGT
The DNA here is from genome assembly GCF_929443795.1 of Astur gentilis. Lineage (NCBI taxonomy): Eukaryota > Metazoa > Chordata > Aves > Accipitriformes > Accipitridae > Astur > Astur gentilis. The sequence continues at coordinate 4,240,201 of NW_026061008.1, forward strand.
GGAGTGGTCTCCGTTAGATAGCAAGCTTTTGCAACAAGTGAAGAAGACCGTGGATGAATACGGCTTAGGACATCCCATGACAGGCTCTCTTTTAGATGTGGTTTTTTCAGGTTCACTGACTCCCTGGGATTCGCGACAGTTTTGCAGTATGATTTTGACTCCCATTTTTTTTTGATTTAGAAAGAAGCTTGGACAAACAGATTACAAGCAGCACTAGTTGAGACCCAACAAGAAAGACCCAGAAACAGGAAAGTGGGAAGGTGGGAGGCGCTTGGTGACACAGGGAAGAGGGTATACTGCAGTACAATCATCAGAGCACCCAGACTCACGTGTGCGCTGGGTGCCGTCACGGTGGTTGAAACCAGACCTCAGTCAATAACGATTTGTTGTGAGTTATTTTGCAGGATGCCGTTCAGAAGATCATCTGAGTACCTGCACTGTGGTCGTTGTGACCCTTGGGTGCTTACCAAGTATGACCGCTGTGGACAACAACTCTGGAGACGCACCAGCCGAACATCAAAATGGTGTGACCGATGTTTTGAACACCGCAGATCCACTTTACAGCAACCGCTGTGTGTACCCCATAAGCAGGGGACTATGATACGCTTTTAGACAAAGCCAATCAATTACAGGAGGCAGGTGACAGTGGCTTGACAATCTCCTCTCGTCGACCTGGCAATGGCTCCTGTCTTTGATTGACTGAAAAACGTTGACCCTATTTGGAATCCTTTTGGTGGTGGTTATTATGGTTTGTTGTGGGATACCAGCACTGACTGTTTGCGTGCGGAAACTCTTTATACAGAGTGCGGGTACCCACCAGTACACGAATTACCATGAGGTGGTGGGATCGCTTATAGCTGTAACGCCAGTTTGTACCGTCGGTCATCCGCCATAGTGAGGGGGGACTTGTAGGGATTGGCGCTCGGAAGATCTCGCGATGTACGGAAAGAGAAGGGTTAAGGGAGGCGGGATGACCGACAGACAGTATATAAGGGCGTGACGCAGTTGAATAAACGACATTTGCAGCATCCTCATATTGGTGTCAGTGCTCTGTGGCCCAGGGTATGGTGGACCCTGTGCCGAGTCCCACGGGGTGATCAGACGAATGTCTACACCCAGTGCTGTTGCGGCTAAAGATAGGCTGCAGAGGGATAGTGAAGACCTGCAAGAGCTTTCAGGGCTGGCACCTTCCTTGTGGGAGAAGGAGCCAGACGTTTGCCTTTTCAGAAAAAGTTTCTGCCGAGAACGAGCACCGTGACATGCTGAGTCTCTGGGAAAGCAGAGATCCCCAGTGCTGTTGCAGCTAAAGATAGGCTGCAGAGGGATAGTGAAGACCTGCAAGAGCTTTCAGGGCTGGCACCTTCCTTGTGGGAGAAGGAGCCAGACGTTTGCCTTTTCAGAAAAAGTTTCTGCCGAGAACGAGCACCGTGACATGCTGAGTCTCTGGGAAAGCAGAGATCCCCAGTGCTGTTGTGCCTGTGGATAGGCTGCAGGGGGACGGTGAAGACCAGCAAGATCATTCAGGGCTGGCACCTGCCTTGTGGGAGAAGGAGCCAGACGTTTGCCTTTTCAGAAAAAGTTTCTGCCGAGAACGAGCACCGTGACATGCTGAGTGTCTGGGAAAGCAGAGATCCCCAGTGCTGTTGCGGCTAAAGATAGGCTGCAGAGGGATAGTGAAGACCTGCAAGATCTTTCAGGGCTGGCACCTTCCTTGTGGGAGAAGGAGCCAGACATTTGCCTTTTCAGAAAAAGTTTCTTCCGAGAGCTAGCACCTTGAGATGCTGAGTCTCTGGGAAAGCAGAGATCGCCAGTGCTGTTGTGCCTGTGGATAGGCTGCAGGGGGACGGTGAAGACCAGTAAGATCTTTCAGGGCTGGCACCTTCCTTGTGGGAGAAGGAGCCAGACGTTTGCCTTTTCAGAAAAAGTTTCTGCCGAGAACGAGCACCGTGACATGCTGAGTCTCTGGGAAAGCAGAGATCCCCAGTGCTGTTGCGGCTAAAGATAGGCTGCAGAGGGATAGTGAAGACCTGCAAGAGCTTTCAGGGCTGGCACCTTACTTGTGGAAGATTGAGCCAGACGTTTGCCTTTTCAGAAAAAGTTTCTGCCGAGAACGAGCACCGTGACATGCTGAGTCGCTGGGAAAGCAGAGATCCCCAGTGCTGTTGTGCCTGTGGATAGGCTGCAGGGGGATGGTGAAGACCAGCAAGATCTTTCAGGGCTGTCACCTTCCTTGTGGGAGAAGGAGCCGGATGTTTGCCTTTTCAGAAAAAGTTTCTGCCGACAACGAACACCATGACATGCTGAGTCTCTGGGAAAGCAGAGATCCCCAGTGCTGTTGAGGCTAAACATAGGCTGCAGAGGGATAGTGAAGACCTGCAAGAGCTTTCAGGGCTGGCACCTTTCTTGTGGAAGATTGAGCCAGACGTTTGCCTCTTCAGAAAAAGTTCTGCCGTAAGCGAGCACCATGAGATGCTGAGTCTCTGGGAAAGCAGAGATCCCCAGTGCTGTTGTGCCTGTGGATAGGCTGCAGGGGGACGGTGAAGACCAGCAAGATCTTTAAGGGCTGGCACCTTCCTTGTGGGAGAAGGAGCCAGACGTTTGCCTTTTCAGAAAAAGTTTCTGCCGAGAACGAGCACCGTGACATGCTGAGTCTCTGGGAAAGCAGAGATCCCCAGTGCTGTTGCGGCTAAAGATAGGCTGCAGAGGGATAGTGAAGACCAGCAAGAACTTTCAGGGCTGGCACCTTCCTTGTGGGAGAAGGAGCCAGACGTTTGCCTTTTCAGAAAAAGTTTCTGCCGAGAACGAGCACCGTGACATGCGGAGTCTCTGGGAAAGCAGAGATCCCCAGTGCTGTTGCGGCTAAAGATAGGCTGCAGAGGGATAGTGAAGACCAGCCAGAACTTTCAGGGCTGGCACCTTCCTTGTGGGAGAAGGAGCCAGACGTTTGCCTTTTCAGAAAAAGTTTCTGCCGAGAACGAGCACCGTGACATGCTGAGTCTCTGGGAACGCAGAGATCCCCAGTGCTGTTGCGGCTAAAGATAGGCTGCAGAGGGATAGTGAAGACCAGCAAGAACTTTCAGGGCTGGCACCTTCCTTGTGGGAGAAGGAGCCAGACGTTTGCCTTTTCAGAAAAAGTTTCTGCCGAGAACGAGCACCATGAGATGCTGAGTCTCTGGGAAAGCAGAGATCCCCAGTGCTGTTGTGGCTAAAGATAGGGTACAGGGGGATGGTGAAGACCTACAAGAGATTTCAGGGTTGGCACCTTCCTTGTGAGAGAAGGAGCCGTATGTTTGCCTTTTCAGAAAAAAGTTTCTGCCGAGAAAGAGCACCGTGACATGCTGAGTCTCTGGGAAAGCAGAGATCCCCAGTGCTGTTGCGGCTAAAGATAGGCTGCAGAGGGATAGTGAAGACCAGCAAGAACTTTCAGGGCTGGCACCTTCCTTGTGGGAGAAGGAGCCAGACGTTTGCCTTTTCAGAAAAGGTTTCTGCCGAGAACGAGCACCGTGACATGCTGAGTCTCTGGGAAAGCAGAGATCCCCAGTGCTGTTGCGGCTAAAGATATGCTGCAGGGGGACTGTGAAGACCATCAAGATCTTTCAGGGCTGGCACCTTCCTTGTGGGAGAAGGAGCCAGACGTTTGCCTTTTCAGAAAAAGTTTCTGCCGAGAACGAGCACCGTGACATGCTGAGTCTCTGGGAAAGCAGAGATCCCCAGTGCTGTTGTGACTGTGGATAGGCTGCAGGGGGACGGTGAAGACCAGCAAGATCTTTCAGGGCTGGCACCTTCCTTGTGTGAGAAGAAGCCAGACGTTTGCCTTTTCAGAAAGAGGCTCTGCCGAGAACGAGCACTGTGAGATGCTGAGTCTCTGGGAAAGCAGAGATCCCCAGTGCTGTTGTGCCTGTGGATAGACTGCAGGGAGACGGTGAAGACCAGCAAGTGCTTTCAGGGCTGGCACCTTCCTTGTGGGAGAAGGAGCCGTAAGTTTGCCTTTTAATAAAAAGCCTCTGCCGAGAGCGAACACCATTAGATGCTGAGTCTCTGGGAAAGCAGAGATCCCCAGTGCTGTTGTGCCTGAGGATAGGCTGCAGACGGATACTGAAGACCTGCAAGTGCTTTCAGGGCTGGCACCTTCCTTGTGGGAGAAGGAGCCAGATGTTTGCCTTTTCAGAAAAAGTTTCTGCCGAGAACGAGCACCGTGACATGCTGAGTCTCTGGGAAAGCAGAGATCCCCAGTGCTGTTGTGCCTGTGGATAGGCTGCAGGGGGACGGTGAAGAACAGCAAGATCTTTCAGGGCTGGCACCTTCCTTGTGGGAGAAGGAGCCAGACGTTTGCCTTTTCAGAAAAAGTTTCTGCCGAGAACGACCACCATGAGATGCTGAGTCTCTGGGAAAGCAGAGATCCCCAGTGCTGTTGTGGATAAAGATAGGCTGCAGGGGGACGGTGAAGAACAGTAAGATCTTTCAGGGCTGTCACCTTCCTTGTGGGAGAAGGAGCCGGATTTTTGCCTTTTCAGAAAAAGTTTCTGCCGACAACGAGCACCATGAGATGCTGAGTCTCTGGGAAAGCAGAGATCCCCAGTGCTGTTGTGGTTTAAGATAGTCTACACGGGGATGGTGAAGACCTACAAGAGAGTTCAAGGCTGGCACCTTCCTTGTGGGAGAAGGAGCCGTAAGTTTGCCTTTTCAGAAAAAGGCTCTGCCGAGAGCGAGCACCATGAGATGCTGAGTCTCTGGGAAAGCAGAGATCCCCAGTGCTGTTGCGGCTAAAGATAGGCTGCAGAGGGACGGTGAAGACCAGCAAGTGCTTTCAGGGCTGGCACCTTCCTTGTGGGAGAAGGAGCCAGACGTTTGCCTTTTCAGAAAAAGTTTCTGCCGAGAACGAGCACCGTGACATGCTGAGTCTCTGGGAAAGCAGAGATCCCCAGTGCTGTTGCGGCTAAAGATAGGCTGCAGAGGCATAGTGAAGACCTGCAAGATCTTTCAGGGCTGGCACCTTCCTTGTGGGAGAAGGAGCCAGACGTTTGCCTTTTCAGAAAAAGGCTCTGCCGAGAACGAGCACCATGAGATGCTGAGTCTCTGGGAAAGCAGAGATCCCCAGTGCTGTTGTGCCTGTGGATAGGCTGCAGGGGGACGGTGAAGACCAGGAAGATCTTTCAGGGCTGGCACCTTCCTTGTGGGAGAAGGAGCCAGACGTTTGCCTTTTCAGAAAAAGTTTCTGCCGAGAACGAGCACCGTGACATGCTGAGTCTCTGGGAAAGCAGAGATCCCCAGTGCTGTTGTGCCTGTGGATAGGCTGCAGGGGGACGGTGAAGACCAGCAAGATCTTTCAGGGCTGGCATCTTCCTTGTGGGAGAAGGAGCCAGACGTTTGCCTTTTCAGAAAAAGTTTCTGCCGAGAACGAGCACCGTGACATGCTGAGTCTCTGGGAAAGCAGAGATCCCCAGTGCTGTTGTGGCTAAAGATAGGCTGCAGAGGGATAGTGAAGACCAGCAAGAACTTTCAGGGCTGGCACCTTCCTTGTGGGAGAAGGAGCCAGACGTTTGCCTTTTCAGAAAAAGTTTCTGCCGAGAACGAGCACCGTGACATGCTGAGTCTCTGGGAAAGCAGAGATCCCCAGTGCTGTTGTGGCTAAAGATAGGCTGCAGAGGGATAGTGAAGACCAGCAAGAACTTTCAGGGCTGGCACCTTCCTTGTGGGAGAAGGAGCCAGACGTTTGCCTTTTCAGAAAAAGTTTCTGCCGAGAAAGAGCACCGTGACATGCTGAGTCTCTGGGAAAGCAGAGATCCCCAGTGCTGTTGCGGCTAAAGATAGGCTGCAGAGGGATAGTGAAGACCAGCAAGAACTTTCAGGGCTGGCACCTTCCTTGTGGGAGAAGGAGCCAGACGTTTGCCTTTTCAGAAAAGGTTTCTGCCGAGAACGAGCACCGTGACATGCTGAGTCTCTGGGAAAGCAGAGATCCCCAGTGCTGTTGCGGCTAAAGATAGGCTGCAGAGGGATAGTGAAGACCAGCAAGAACTTTCAGGGCTGGCACCTTCCTTGTGGGAGAAGGAGCCAGACGTTTGCCTTTTCAGAAAAAGTTTCTGCCGAGAACGAGCACCGTGACATGCGGAGTCTCTGGGAAAGCAGAGATCCCCAGTGCTGTTGCGGCTAAAGATAGGCTGCAGAGGGATAGTGAAGACCAGCCAGAACTTTCAGGGCTGGCACCTTCCTTGTGGGAGAAGGAGCCAGACGTTTGCCTTTTCAGAAAAAGTTTCTGCCGAGAACGAGCACCGTGACATGCTGAGTCTCTGGGAACGCAGAGATCCCCAGTGCTGTTGCGGCTAAAGATAGGCTGCAGAGGGATAGTGAAGACCAGCAAGAACTTTCAGGGCTGGCACCTTCCTTGTGGGAGAAGGAGCCAGACGTTTGCCTTTTCAGAAAAAGTTTCTGCCGAGAACGAGCACCATGAGATGCTGAGTCTCTGGGAAAGCAGAGATCCCCAGTGCTGTTGTGGCTAAAGATAGGGTACAGGGGGATGGTGAAGACCTACAAGAGATTTCAGGGTTGGCACCTTCCTTGTGAGAGAAGGAGCCGTATGTTTGCCTTTTCAGAAAAAAGTTTCTGCCGAGAAAGAGCACCGTGACATGCTGAGTCTCTGGGAAAGCAGAGATCCCCAGTGCTGTTGCGGCTAAAGATAGGCTGCAGAGGGATAGTGAAGACCAGCAAGAACTTTCAGGGCTGGCACCTTCCTTGTGGGAGAAGGAGCCAGACGTTTGCCTTTTCAGAAAAGGTTTCTGCCGAGAACGAGCACCGTGACATGCTGAGTCTCTGGGAAAGCAGAGATCCCCAGTGCTGTTGTGACTGTGGATAGGCTGCAGGGGGACGGTGAAGACCAGCAAGATCTTTCAGGGCTGGCACCTTCCTTGTGGGAGAAGGAGCCAGACGTTTGCCTTTTCAGAAAGAGGCTCTGCCGAGAACGAGCACTGTGAGATGCTGAGTCTCTGGGAAAGCAGAGATCCCCAGTGCTGTTGTGCCTGTGGATAGACTGCAGGGAGACGGTGAAGACCAGCAAGTGCTTTCAGGGCTGGCACCTTCCTTGTGGGAGAAGGAGCCGTAAGTTTGCCTTTTAATAAAAAGCCTCTGCCGAGAGCGAACACCATTAGATGCTGAGTCTCTGGGAAAGCAGAGATCCCCAGTGCTGTTGTGCCTGAGGATAGGCTGCAGACGGATACTGAAGACCTGCAAGTGCTTTCAGGGCTGGCACCTTCCTTGTGGGAGAAGGAGCCAGATGTTTGCCTTTTCAGAAAAAGTTTCTGCCGAGAACGAGCACCGTGACATGCTGAGTCTCTGGGAAAGCAGAGATCCCCAGTGCTGTTGTGCCTGTGGATAGGCTGCAGGGGGACGGTGAAGAACAGCAAGATCTTTCAGGGCTGGCACCTTCCTTGTGGGAGAAGGAGCCAGACGTTTGCCTTTTCAGAAAAAGTTTCTGCCGAGAACGACCACCATGAGATGCTGAGTCTCTGGGAAAGCAGAGATCCCCAGTGCTGTTGTGGATAAAGATAGGCTGCAGGGGGACGGTGAAGAACAGTAAGATCTTTCAGGGCTGTCACCTTCCTTGTGGGAGAAGGAGCCGGATTTTTGCCTTTTCAGAAAAAGTTTCTGCCGACAACGAGCACCATGAGATGCTGAGTCTCTGGGAAAGCAGAGATCCCCAGTGCTGTTGTGGTTAAAGATAGTCTACAGGGGGATGGTGAAGACCTACAAGAGAGTTCAAGGCTGGCACCTTCCTTGTGGGAGAAGGAGCCGTAAGTTTGCCTTTTCAGAAAAAGGCTCTGCCGAGAGCGAGCACCATGAGATGCTGAGTCTCTGGGAAAGCAGAGATCCCCAGTGCTGTTGCGGCTAAAGATAGGCTGCAGAGGGACGGTGAAGACCAGCAAGTGCTTTCAGGGCTGGCACCTTCCTTGTGGGAGAAGGAGCCAGACGTTTGCCTTTTCAGAAAAAGTTTCTGCCGAGAACGAGCACCGTGACATGCTGAGTCTCTGGGAAAGCAGAGATCCCCAGTGCTGTTGCGGCTAAAGATAGGCTGCAGAGGCATAGTGAAGACCTGCAAGATCTTTCAGGGCTGGCACCTTCCTTGTGGGAGAAGGAGCCAGACGTTTGCCTTTTCAGAAAAAGTTTCTGCCGAGAACGACCACCATGAGATGCTGAGTCTCTGGGAAAGCAGAGATCCCCAGTGCTGTTGTGCCTGTGGATAGGCTGCAGGGGGACGGTGAAGACCAGGAAGATCTTTCAGGGCTGGCACCTTCCTTGTGGGAGAAGGAGCCAGACGTTTGCCTTTTCAGAAAAAGTTTCTGCCGAGAACGAGCACCGTGACATGCTGAGTCTCTGGGAAAGCAGAGATCCCCAGTGCTGTTGTGCCTGTGGATAGGCTGCAGGGGGACGGTGAAGACCAGCAAGATCTTTCAGGGCTGGCACCTTCCTTGTGGGAGAAGGAGCCAGACGTTTGCCTTTTCAGAAAAAGTTTCTGCCGAGAACGAGCACCGTGACATGCTGAGTCTCTGGGAAAGCAGAGATCCCCAGTGCTGTTGTGGCTAAAGATAGGCTGCAGAGGGATAGTGAAGACCAGCAAGAACTTTCAGGGCTGGCACCTTCCTTGTGGGAGAAGGAGCCAGACGTTTGCCTTTTCAGAAAAAGTTTCTGCCGAGAACGAGCACCGTGACATGCTGAGTCTCTGGGAAAGCAGAGATCCCCAGTGCTGTTGTGGCTAAAGATAGGCTGCAGAGGGATAGTGAAGACCAGCAAGAACTTTCAGGGCTGGCACCTTCCTTGTGGGAGAAGGAGCCAGACGTTTGCCTTTTCAGAAAAAGTTTCTGCCGAGAAAGAGCACCGTGACATGCTGAGTCTCTGGGAAAGCAGAGATCCCCAGTGCTGTTGCGGCTAAAGATAGGCTGCAGAGGGATAGTGAAGACCAGCAAGAACTTTCAGGGCTGGCACCTTCCTTGTGGGAGAAGGAGCCAGACGTTTGCCTTTTCAGAAAAGGTTTCTGCCGAGAACGAGCACCGTGACATGCTGAGTCTCTGGGAAAGCAGAGATCCCCAGTGCTGTTGCGGCTAAAGATATGCTGCAGGGGGACTGTGAAGACCAGCAAGATCTTTCAGGGCTGGCACCTTCCTTGTGGGAGAAGGAGCCAGACGTTTGCCTTTTCAGAAAAAGTTTCTGCCGAGAACGAGCACCGTGACATGCTGAGTCTCTGGGAAAGCAGAGATCCCCAGTGCTGTTGTGACTGTGGATAGGCTGCAGGGGGACGGTGAAGACCAGCAAGATCTTTCAGGGCTGGCACCTTCCTTGTGTGAGAAGAAGCCAGACGTTTGCCTTTTCAGAAAGAGGCTTTGCCGAGAACGAGCACTGTGAGATGCTGAGTCTCTGGGAAAGCAGAGATCCCCAGTGCTGTTGTGCCTGTGGATAGACTGCAGGGAGACGGTGAAGACCAGCAAGTGCTTTCAGGGCTGGCACCTTCCTTGTGGGAGAAGGAGCCGTAAGTTTGCCTTTTAATAAAAAGCCTCTGCCGAGAGCGAACACCATTAGATGCTGAGTCTCTGGGAAAGCAGAGATCCCCAGTGCTGTTGTGCCTGAGGATAGGCTGCAGACGGATACTGAAGACCTGCAAGTGCTTTCAGGGCTGGCACCTTCCTTGTGGGAGAAGGAGCCAGACGTTTGCCTTTTCAGAAAAAGTTTCTGCCGAGAACGAGCACCGTGACATGCTGAGTCTCTGGGAAAGCAGAGATCCCCAGTGCTGTTGTGCCAGTGGATAGGCTGCAGGGGTACGGTGAAGAACAGCAAGATCTTTCAGGGCTGGCACCTTCCTTGTGGGAGAAGGAGCCAGACGTTTGCCTTTTCAGAAAAAGTTTCTGCCGAGAACGACCACCATGAGATGCTGAGTCTCTGGGAAAGCAGAGATCCCCAGTGCTGTTGTGGATAAAGATAGGCTGAAGGGGGACGGTGAAGAACAGTAAGATCTTTCAGGGCTGTCACCTTCCTTGTGGGAGAAGGAGCCGGATTTTTGCCTTTTCAGAAAAAGTTTCTGCCGACAACGAGCACCATGAGATGCTGAGTCTCTGGGAAAGCAGAGATCCCCAGTGCTGTTGTGGTTAAAGATAGTCTACAGGGGGATGGTGAAGACCTACAAGAGAGTTCAAGGCTGGCACCTTCCTTGTGGGAGAAGGAGCCGTAAGTTTGCCTTTTCAGAAAAAGGCTCTGCCGAGAGCGAGCACCATGAGATGCTGAGTCTCTGGGAAAGCAGAGATCCCCAGTGCTGTTGCGGCTAAAGATAGGCTGCAGAGGGACGGTGAAGACCAGCAAGTGCTTTCAGGGCTGGCACCTTCCTTGTGGGAGAAGGAGCCAGACGTTTGCCTTTTCAGAAAAAGGCTCTGCCGAGAACGAGCACCATGAGATGCTGAGTCTCTGGGAAAGCAGAGATCCCCAGTGCTGTTGTGCCTGTGGATAGGCTGCAGGGGGACGGTGAAGACCAGGAAGATCTTTCAGGGCTGGCACCTTCCTTGTGGGAGAAGGAGCCAGACGTTTGCCTTTTCAGAAAAAGTTTCTGCCGAGAACGAGCACCGTGACATGCTGAGTCTCTGGGAAAGCAGAGATCCCCAGTGCTGTTGCGGCTAAAGATACGCTGCAGAGGGATAGTGAAGACCTGCAAGAGCTTTCAGGGCTGGCACCTTCCTTGTGGGAGAAGGTGCCAGACGTTTGCCTTTTCAGAAAAAGTTTCTGCCGAGAACGAGCACCATGAGATGCTGAGTCTCTGGGAAAGCAGAGATCCCCAGTGCTGTTGTGGTTAAAGATAGTCTACAGGGGGATGGTGAAGACCTACAAGAGATTTCAGGGTTGGCACCTTCCTTGTGAGAGAAGGAGCCGTATGTTTGCCTTTTCAGAAAAAAGTTTCTGCCGAGAAAGAGCACCGTGACATGCTGAGTCTCTAGGAAAGCAGAGATCCCCAGTGCTGTTGCGGCTAAAGATAGGCTGCAGAGGGATAGTGAAGACCAGCAAGAACTTTCAGGGCTGGCACCTTCCTTGTGGGAGAAGGAGCCAGACGTTTGCCTTTTCAGAAAAGGTTTCTGCCGAGAACGAGCACCGTGACATGCTGAGTCTCTGGGAAAGCAGAGATCCCCAGTGCTGTTGCAGCTAAAGATAGGCTGCAGGGGGACTGTGAAGACCAGCAAGATCTTTCAGGGCTGGCACCTTCCTTGTGGGAGAAGGAGCCAGACGTTTGCCTTTTCAGAAAAAGTTTCTGCCGAGAACGAGCACCGTGACATGCTGAGTCTCTGGGAAAGCAGAGATCCCCAGTGCTGTTGTGACTGTGGATAGGCTGCAGGGGGACGGTGAAGACCAGCAAGATCTTTCAGGGCTGGCACCTTCCTTGTGTGAGAAGAAGCCAGACGTTTGCCTTTTCAGAAAAAGGCTCTGCCGAGAACGAGCACTGTGAGATGCTGAGTCTCTGGGAAAGCAGAGATCCCCAGTGCTGTTGTGCCTGTGGATAGACTGCAGGGAGACGGTGAAGACCAGCAAGTGCTTTCAGGGCTGGCACCTTCCTTGTGGGAGAAGGAGCCGTAAGTTTGCCTTTTAATAAAAAGCCTCTGCCGAGAGCGAACACCATTAGATGCTGAGTCTCTGGGAAAGCAGAGATCCCCAGTGCTGTTGTGCCTGAGGATAGGCTGCAGACGGATACTGAAGACCTGCAAGTGCTTTCAGGGCTGGCACCTTCCTTGTGGGAGAAGGAGCCAGACGTTTGCCTTTTCAGAAAAAGTTTCTGCCGAGAACGAGCACCGTGACATGCTGAGTCTCTGGGAAAGCAGAGATCCCCAGTGCTGTTGTGCCTGTGGATAGGCTGCAGGGGTACGGTGAAGAACAGCAAGATCTTTCAGGGCTGGCACCTTCCTTGTGGGAGAAGGAGCCAGACGTTTGCCTTTTCAGAAAAAGTTTCTGCCGAGAACGACCACCATGAGATGCTGAGTCTCTGGGAAAGCAGAGATCCCCAGTGCTGTTGTGGATAAAGATAGGCTGCAGGGGGACGGTGAAGAACAGTAAGATCTTTCAGGGCTGTCACCTTCCTTGTGGGAGAAGGAGCCGGATTTTTGCCTTTTCACAAAAAGTTTCTGCCGACAACGAGCACCATGAGATGCTGAGTCTCTGGGAAAGCAGAGATCCCCAGTGCTGTTGTGGTTAAAGATAGTCTACACGGGGATGGTGAAGACCTACAAGAGAGTTCAGGGCTGGCACCTTCCTTGTGGGAGAAGGAGCCAGACGTTTGCCTTTTCAGAAAAAGGCTCTGCCGAGAGCGAGCACCATGAGATGCTGAGTCTCTGGGAAAGCAGAGATCCCCAGTGCTGTTGTGCCTGTGGATAGGCTGCAGGGGGACGGTGAAGACCAGCAAGATCTTTCAGGGCTGGCACCTTCCTTGTGGGAGAAGGAGCCAGACGTTTGCCTTTTCAGAAAAAGTTTCTGCCGAGAACGAGCACCGTGACATGCTGAGTCTCTGGGAAAGCAGAGATCCCCAGTGCTGTTGCGGCTAAAGATACGCTGCAGAGGGATAGTGAAGACCTGCAAGAGCTTTCAGGGCTGGCACCTTCCTTGTGGGAGAAGGAGCCAGACGTTTGCCTTTTCAGAAAAAGTTTCTGCCGAGAACGAGCACCGTGACATGCTGAGTCTCTGGGAAAGCAGAGATGCCCAGTGCTGTTGCGGCTAAAGATAGGCTGCAGAGGGATAGTGAAGACCAGCAAGAACTTTCAGGGCTGGCACCTTCCTTGTGGGAGAAGGAGCCAGACGTTTGCCTTTTCAGAAAAAGTTTCTGCCGAGAACGAGCACCGTGACATGCTGAGTCTCTGGGAACGCAGAGATCCCCAGTGCTGTTGCGGCTAAAGATAGGCTGCAGAGGGATAGTGAAGACCAGCAAGAACTTTCAGGGCTGGCACCTTCCTTGTGGGAGAAGGAGCCAGACGTTTGCCTTTTCAGAAAAAGTTTCTGCCGAGAACGAGCACCATGAGATGCTGAGTCTCTGGGAAAGCAGAGATCCCCAGTGCTGTTGTGGCTAAAGATAGGGTACAGGGGGATGGTGAAGACCTACAAGAGATTTCAGGGTTGGCACCTTCCTTGTGAGAGAAGGAGCCGTATGTTTGCCTTTTCAGAAAAAAGTTTCTGCCGAGAAAGAGCACCGTGACATGCTGAGTCTCTGGGAAAGCAGAGATCCCCAGTGCTGTTGCGGCTAAAGATAGGCTGCAGAGGGATAGTGAAGACCAGCAAGAACTTTCAGGGCTGGCACCTTCCTTGTGGGAGAAGGAGCCAGACGTTTGCCTTTTCAGAAAAGGTTTCTGCCGAGAACGAGCACCGTGACATGCTGAGTCTCTGGGAAAGCAGAGATCCCCAGTGCTGTTGCAGCTAAAGATAGGCTGCAGGGGGACAGTGAAGACCAGCAAGATCTTTCAGGGCTGGCACCTTCCTTGTGGGAGAAGGAGCCAGACGTTTGCCTTTTCAGAAAAAGTTTCTGCCGAGAACGAGCACCGTGACATGCTGAGTCTCTGGGAAAGCAGAGATCCCCAGTGCTGTTGTGACTGTGGATAGGCTGCAGGGGGACGGTGAAGACCAGCAAGATCTTTCAGGGCTGGCACCTTCCTTGTGTGAGAAGAAGCCAGACGTTTGCCTTTTCAGAAAAAGGCTCTGCCGAGAACGAGCACTGTGAGATGCTGAGTCTCTGGGAAAGCAGAGATCCCCAGTGCTGTTGTGCCTGTGGATAGACTGCAGGGAGACGGTGGAGACCAGCAAGTGCTTTCAGGGCTGGCACCTTCCTTGTGGGAGAAGGAGCCGTAAGTTTGCCTTTTAATAAAAAGCCTCTGCCGAGAGCGAACACCATTAGATGCTGAGTCTCTGGGAAAGCAGAGATCCCCAGTGCTGTTGTGCCTGAGGATAGGCTGCAGACGGATACTGAAGACCTGCAAGTGCTTTCAGGGCTGGCACCTTCCTTGTGGGAGAAGGAGCCAGACGTTTGCCTTTTCAGAAAAAGTTTCTGCCGAGAACGAGCACCGTGACATGCTGAGTCTCTGGGAAAGCAGAGATCCCCAGTGCTGTTGTGCCTGTGGATAGGCTGCAGGGGTACGGTGAAGAACAGCAAGATCTTTCAGGGCTGGCACCTTCCTTGTGGGAGAAGGAGCCAGACGTTTGCCTTTTCAGAAAAAGTTTCTGCCGAGAACGACCACCATGAGATGCTGAGTCTCTGGGAAAGCAGAGATCCCCAGTGCTGTTGTGGATAAAGATAGGCTGCAGGGGGACGGTGAAGAACAGTAAGATCTTTCAGGGCTGTCACCTTCCTTGTGGGAGAAGGAGCCGGATTTTTGCCTTTTCAGAAAAAGTTTCTGCCGACAACGAGCACCATGAGATGCTGAGTCTCTGGGAAAGCAGAGATCCCCAGTGCTGTTGTGGTTTAAGATAGTCTACACGGGGATGGTGAAGACCTACAAGAGAGTTCAGGGCTGGCACCTTCCTTGTGGGAGAAGGAGCCAGACGTTTGCCTTTTCAGAAAAAGGCTCTGCCGAGAGCGAGCACCATGAGATGCTGAGTCTCTGGGAAAGCAGAGATCCCCAGTGCTGTTGCGGCTAAAGATAGGCTGCAGAGGGACGGTGAAGACCAGCAAGTGCTTTCAGGGCTGGCACCTTCCTTGTGGGAGAAGGAGCCAGACGTTTGCCTTTTCAGAAAAAGTTTCTGCCGAGAACGAGCACCGTGACATGCTGAGTCTCTGGGAAAGCAGAGATCCCCAGTGCTGTTGCGGCTAAAGATAGGCTGCAGAGGCATAGTGAAGACCTGCAAGATCTTTCAGGGCTGGCACCTTCCTTGTGGGAGAAGGAGCCAGACGTTTGCCTTTTCAGAAAAAGGCTCTGCCGAGAACGAGCACCATGAGATGCTGAGTCTCTGGGAAAGCAGAGATCCCCAGTGCTGTTGTGCCTGTGGATAGGCTGCAGGGGGACGGTGAAGACCAGGAAGATCTTTGAGGGCTGGCACCTTCCTTGTGGGAGAAGGAGCCAGACGTTTGCCTTTTCAGAAAAAGTTTCTGCCGAGAACGAGCACCGTGACATGCTGAGTCTCTGGGAAAGCAGAGATCCCCAGTGCTGTTGCGGCTAAAGATACGCTGCAGAGGGATAGTGAAGACCTGCAAGAGCTTTCAGGGCTGGCACCTTCCTTGTGGGAGAAGGAGCCAGACGTTTGCCTTTTCAGAAAAAGTTTCTGCCGAGAACGAGCACCGTGACACGCTGAGTCTCTGGGAACGCAGAGATCCCCAGTGCTGTTGCGGCTAAAGATAGGCTGCAGAGGGATAGTGAAGACCAGCAAGAACTTTCAGGGCTGGCACCTTCCTTGTGGGAGAAGGAGCCAGACGTTTGCCTTTTCAGAAAAAGTTTCTGCCGAGAACGAGCACCGTGACATGCTGAGTCTCTGGGAAAGCAGAGATCCCCAGTGCTGTTGTGGATAAAGATAGGGTACAGGGGGATGGTGAAGACCTACAAGAGATTTCAGGGTTGGCACCTTCCTTGTGAGAGAAGGAGCCGTATGTTTTCCTTTTCAGAAAAAAGTTTCTGCCGAGAAAGAGCACCGTGACATGCTGAGTCTCTGGGAAAGCAGAGATCCCCAGTGCTGTTGCGGCTAAAGATAGGCTGCAGAGGGATAGTGAAGACCAGCAAGAGCTTTCAGGGCTGGCACCTTCCTTGTGGGAGAAGGAGCCAGACGTTTGCCTTTTCAGAAAAGGTTTCTGCCGAGAACGAGCACCGTGACATGCTGAGTCTCTGGGAAAGCAGAGATCCCCAGTGCTGTTGCGGCTAAAGATAGGCTGCAGGGGGATTGTGAAGACCAGCAAGATCTTTCAGGGCTGGCACCTTCCTTGTGGGAGAAGGAGCCAGACGTTTGCCTTTTCAGAAAAAGTTTCTGCCGAGAACGAGCACCGTGACATGCTGAGTCTCTGGGAAAGCAGAGATCCCCAGTGCTGTTGTGACTGTGGATAGGCTGCAGGGGGACGGTGAAGACCAGCAAGATCTTTCAGGGCTGGCACCTTCCTTGTGTGAGAAGAAGCCAGACGTTTGCCTTTTCAGAAAAAGGCTCTGCCGAGAACGAGCACTGTGAGATGCTGAGTCTCTGGGAAAGCAGAGATCCCCAGTGCTGTTGTGCCTGTGGATAGACTGCAGGGAGACGGTGAAGACCAGCAAGTGCTTTCAGGGCTGGCACCTTCCTTGTGGGAGAAGGAGCCGTAAGTTTGCCTTTTAATAAAAAGCCTCTGCCGAGAGCGAACACCATTAGATGCTGAGTCTCTGGGAAAGCAGAGATCCCCAGTGCTGTTGTGCCTGAGGATAGGCTGCAGACGGATACTGAAGACCTGCAAGTGCTTTCAGGGCTGGCACCTTCCTTGTGGGAGAAGGAGCCAGACGTTTGCCTTTTCAGAAAAAGTTTCTGCCGAGAACGAGCACCGTGACATGCTGAGTCTCTGGGAAAGCAGAGATCCCCAGTGCTGTTGTGCCTGTGGATAGGCTACAGGGGTACGGTGAAGAACAGCAAGATCTTTCAGGGCTGGCACCTTCCTTGTGGGAGAAGGAGCCAGACGTTTGCCTTTTCAGAAAAAGTTTCTGCCCAGAACGACCACCATGAGATGCTGAGTCTCTGGGAAAGCAGAGATCCCCAGTGCTGTTGTGGATAAAGATAGGCTGCAGGGGGACGGTGAAGAACAGTAAGATCTTTCAGGGCTGTCACCTTCCTTGTGGGAGAAGGAGCCGGATTTTTGCCTTTTCAGAAAAAGTTTCTGCCGACAACGAGCACCATGAGATGCTGAGTCTCTGGGAAAGCAGAGATCCCCAGTGCTGTTGTGGTTAAAGATAGTCTACAGGGGGATGGTGAAGACCTACAAGAGAGTTCAGGGCTGGCACCTTCCTTGTGGGAGAAGGAGCCGTAAGTTTGCCTTTTCAGAAAAAGGCTCTGCCGAGAGCGAGCACCATGAGATGCTGAGTCTCTGGGAAAGCAGAGATCCCCAGTGCTGTTGCGGCTAAAGATAGGCTGCAGAGGGACGGTGAAGACCAGCAAGTGCTTTCAGGGCTGGCACCTTCCTTGTGGGAGAAGGAGCCAGACGTTTGCCTTTTCAGAAAAAGTTTCTGCCGAGAACGAGCACCGTGACATGCTGAGTCTCTGGGAAAGCAGAGATCCCCAGTGCTGTTGCGGCTAAAGATAGGCTGCAGAGGCATAGTGAAGACCTGCAAGATCTTTCAGGGCTGGCACCTTCCTTGTGGGAGAAGGAGCCAGACGTTTGCCTTTTCAGAAAAAGGCTCTGCCGAGAACGAGCACCATGAGATGCTGAGTCTCTGGGAAAGCAGAGATCCCCAGTGCTGTTGTGCCTGTGGATAGGCTGCAGGGGGACGGTGAAGACCAGGAAGATCTTTCAGGGCTGGCACCTTCCTTGTGGGAGAAGGAGCCAGACGTTTGCCTTTTCAGAAAAAGTTTCTGCCGAGAACGAGCACCGTGACATGCTGAGTCTCTGGGAAAGCAGAGATCCCCAGTGCTGTTGCGGCTAAAGATACGCTGCAGAGGGATAGTGAAGACCTGCAAGAGCTTTCAGGGCTGGCACCTTCCTTGTGGGAGAAGGAGCCAGACGTTTGCCTTTTCAGAAAAAGTTTCTGCCGAGAACGAGCACCGTGACATGCTGAGTCTCTGGGAAAACAGAGATCCCCAGTGCTGTTGTGCCTGTGGATAGGCTGCAGGGGGACAGTGAAGACCAGCAAGATCTTTCAGGGCTGGCACCTTCCTTGTGGGAGAAGGAGCCAGACGTTTGCCTTTTCAGAAAAAGTTTCTGCCGAGAACGAGCACCGTGACATGCTGAGTCTCTGGGAAAGCAGAGATCCCCAGTGCTGTTGTGCCTGTGGATAGGATGCAGGGGGACGGTGAAGACCAGCAAGTGCTTTCAGGGCTGTCACCTTCCTTGTGGGAGAAGGAGCCGTAAGTTTGCCTTTTCAGAAAAAGTTTCTGCTGAGAACGAGCACCGTGACATGCTGAGTCTCTGGGAAAGCAGAGATCCCCAGTGCAGTTGTGGCTAAAGATAGTCTACAGGGGGATGGTGAAGACCTACAAGAGATTTCAGGGCTGGCACCTTCCTTGTGGGAGAAGGAGCCGTATGTTTGCATTTTCAGAAAATGTTTATGCCGAGAACGAGCACCATGAGATGCTGAGTCCCTGGGAAAGCAGAGATCCCCAGTGCTGTTGCGGCTAAAGATAGGCTGCAGGGGGACTGTGAAGACCAGCAAGATCTTTCAGGGCTGGCACCTTCCTTGTGGGAGAAGGAGCCAGACGTTTGCCTTTTCAGAAAAAGTTTCTGCCGAGAACGAGCACCGTGACATGCTGAGTCTCTGGGAAAGCAGAGATCCCCAGTGCTGTTGTGACTGTGGATAGGCTGCAGGGGGACGGTGAAGACCAGCAAGATCTTTCAGGGCTGGCACCTTCCTTGTGTGAGAAGAAGCCAGACGTTTGCCTTTTCAGAAAAAGGCTCTGCCGAGAACGAGCACTGTGAGATGCTGAGTCTCTGGGAAAGCAGAGATCCCCAGTGCTGTTGTGCCTGTGGATAGACTGCAGGGAGACGGTGAAGACCAGCAAGTGCTTTCAGGGCTGGCACCTTCCTTGTGGGAGAAGGAGCCGTAAGTTTGCCTTTTAATAAAAAGCCTCTGCCGAGAGCGAACACCATTAGATGCTGAGTCTCTGGGAAAGCAGAGATCCCCAGTGCTGTTGTGCCTGAGGATAGGCTGCAGACGGATACTGAAGACCTGCAAGTGCTTTCAGGGCTGGCACCTTCCTTGTGGGAGAAGGAGCCAGACGTTTGCCTTTTCAGAAAAAGTTTCTGCCGAGAACGAGCACCGTGACATGCTGAGTCTCTGGGAAAGCAGAGATCCCCAGTGCTGTTGTGCCTGTGGATAGGCTGCAGAGGGATAGTGAAGACCTGCAAGAGCTTTCAGGGATGGCACCTTCCTTGTGGGAGAAGGAGCCGTAAGTTTGCCTTTTCAGAAAAAGTTTCTGCCGAGAACGAGAACCGTGACATGCTGAGTCTCTGGGAAAGCAGAGATCGCCAGTGCTGTTGCGGCTAAAGATAGGCTGCAGAGGGATAGTGAAGACCTGCAAGATCTTTCAGGGCTGGCACCTTCCTTGTGGGAGAAGGAGCCAGACGTTTGCCTTTTCAGAAAAAGTTTCTGCCGAGAACGAGCACCGTGACATGCTGAGTCTCTGAAAAAGCAGAGATGCCCAGTGCTGTTGCGGCTAAAGATAGGCTGCAGAGGGATAGTGAAGACCAGCAAGAGCTTTCAGGGCTGGCACCTTCCTTGTGGGAGAAGGAGCCAGACGTTTGCCTTTTCAGAAAAAGTTTCTGCCGAGAACGAGCACCGTGACATGCTGAGTCTCTGGGAAAGCAGAGATCCCCAGTGCTGTTGTGCCTGTGGATAGGCTGCAGAGGGATAGTGAAGACCTGCAAGATCTTTCAGGGCTGGAAGCTTCCTTGTGGGAGAAAGAGCTGTAAGTTTGCCTTTTCAGAAAAAGTTTCTGCCGAGAACGAGCACCGTGACATGCTGAGTCTCTGGGAAAGCAGAGATCCCCAGTGCTGTTGCGGCTAAAGATAGGCTGCAGAGGCATAGTGAAGACCTGCAAGATCTTTCAGGGCTGGCACCTTCCTTGTGGGAGAAGGAGCCAGACGTTTGCCTTTTCAGAAAAAGGCTCTGCCGAGAACGAGCACCATGAGATGCTGAGTCTCTGGGAAAGCAGAGATCCCCAGTGCTGTTGTGCCTGTGGATAGGCTGCAGGGGGACGGTGAAGACCAGGAAGATCTTTCAGGGCTGGCACCTTCCTTGTGGGAGAAGGAGCCAGACGTTTGCCTTTTCAGAAAAAGTTTCTGCCGAGAACGAGCACCGTGACATGCTGAGTCTCTGGGAAAGCAGAGATCCCCAGTGCTGTTGTGACTGTGGATAGGCTGCAGGGGGACGGTGAAGACCAGCAAGATCTTTCAGGGCTGGCACCTTCCTTGTGTGAGAAGAAGCCAGACGTTTGCCTTTTCAGAAAAAGGCTCTGCCGAGAACGAGCACTGTGAGATGCTGAGTCTCTGGGAAAGCAGAGATCCCCAGTGCTGTTGTGCCTGTGGATAGACTGCAGGGAGACGGTGAAGACCAGCAAGTGCTTTCAGGGCTGGCACCTTCCTTGTGGGAGAAGGAGCCGTAAGTTTGCCTTTTAATAAAAAGCCTCTGCCGAGAGCGAACACCATTAGATGCTGAGTCTCTGGGAAAGCAGAGATCCCCAGTGCTGTTGTGCCTGAGGATAGGCTGCAGACGGATACTGAAGACCTGCAAGTGCTTTCAGGGCTGGCACCTTCCTTGTGGGAGAAGGAGCCAGACGTTTGCCTTTTCAGAAAAAGTTTCTGCCGAGAACGAGCACCGTGACATGCTGAGTCTCTGGGAAAGCAGAGATCCCCAGTGCTGTTGTGCCTGTGGATAGGCTGCAGAGGGATAGTGAAGACCTGCAAGAGCTTTCAGGGATGGCACCTTCCTTGTGGGAGAAGGAGCCGTAAGTTTGCCTTTTCAGAAAAAGTTTCTGCCGAGAACGAGAACCGTGACATGCTGAGTCTCTGGGAAAGCAGAGATCGCCAGTGCTGTTGCGGCTAAAGATAGGCTGCAGAGGGATAGTGAAGACCTGCAAGATCTTTCAGGGCTGGCACCTTCCTTGTGGGAGAAGGAGCCAGACGTTTGCCTTTTCAGAAAAAGTTTCTGCCGAGAACGAGCACCGTGACATGCTGAGTCTCTGAAAAAGCAGAGATGCCCAGTGCTGTTGCGGCTAAAGATAGGCTGCAGAGGGATAGTGAAGACCAGCAAGAGCTTTCAGGGCTGGCACCTTCCTTGTGGGAGAAGGAGCCAGACGTTTGCCTTTTCAGAAAAAGTTTCTGCCGAGAACGAGCACCGTGACATGCTGAGTCTCTGGGAAAGCAGAGATCCCCAGTGCTGTTGTGCCTGTGGATAGGCTGCAGAGGGATAGTGAAGACCTGCAAGATCTTTCAGGGCTGGAAGCTTCCTTGTGGGAGAAAGAGCTGTAAGTTTGCCTTTTCAGAAAAAGTTTCTGCCGAGAACGAGCACCGTGACATGCTGAGTCTCTGGGAAAGCAGAGATCCCCAGTGCTGTTGCGGCTAAAGATAGGCTGCAGAGGCATAGTGAAGACCTGCAAGATCTTTCAGGGCTGGCACCTTCCTTGTGGGAGAAGGAGCCAGACGTTTGCCTTTTCAGAAAAAGGCTCTGCCGAGAACGAGCACCATGAGATGCTGAGTCTCTGGGAAAGCAGAGATCCCCAGTGCTGTTGTGCCTGTGGATAGGCTGCAGGGGGACGGTGAAGACCAGGAAGATCTTTCAGGGCTGGCACCTTCCTTGTGGGAGAAGGAGCCAGACGTTTGCCTTTTCAGAAAAAGTTTCTGCCGAGAACGAGCACCGTGACATGCTGAGTCTCTGGGAAAGCAGAGATCCCCAGTGCTGTTGCGGCTAAAGATACGCTGCAGAGGGATAGTGAAGACCAGCAAGAGCTTTCAGGGCTGGCACCTTCCTTGTGGGAGAAGGAGCCAGACGTTTGCCTTTTCAGAAAAAGTTTCTGCCGAGAACGAGCACCGTGACATGCTGAGTCTCTGGGAAAACAGAGATCCCCAGTGCTGTTGTGCCTGTGGATAGGCTGCAGGGGGACAGTGAAGACCAGCAAGATCTTTCAGGGCTGGCACCTTCCTTGTGGGAGAAGGAGCCAGACGTTTGCCTTTTCAGAAAAAGTTTCTGCCGAGAACGAGCACCGTGACATGCTGAGTCTCTGGGAAAGCAGAGATCCCCAGTGCTGTTGTGCCTGTGGATAGGATGCAGGGGGACGGTGAAGACCAGCAAGTGCTTTCAGGGCTGTCACCTTCCTTGTGGGAGAAGGAGCCGTAAGTTTGCCTTTTCAGAAAAAGGCTCTGCCGAGAGCGAGCACCATGAGATGCTGAGTCTCTGGGAAAGCAGAGATCCCCAGTGCAGTTGTGGCTAAAGATAGTCTACAGGGGGATGGTGAAGACCTACAAGAGATTTCAGGGCTGGTACCTTCCTTGTGGGAGAAGGAGCCGTATGTTTGCATTTTCAGAAAATGTTTATGCCGAGAACGAGCACCATGAGATGCTGAGTCCCTGGGAAAGCAGAGATCCCCAGTGCTGTTGTGCCTGTGGATAGCCTGCAGGGGGACGGTGAAGACCAGCAAGATATTTCAGGGCTAGCACCTTCCTTGTGGGAGAAGGAGCCAGACGTTTGCCTTTTCAGAAAAAGTTTCTGCCGAGAACGAGCACCATGAGATGCTGAGTCTCTGGGAAAGCAGAGATCCCCAGTGCTGTTATGTCTAAAGATAGGCTACAGGGGGATGGTGAAGACCTACAAGAGATTTCAGGGCTGGCACCTTCCTTGTGGGAGAAGGAGCCGTAAGTTTGCCTTTTCAGAAAAAGGCTCTGCCGAGAGGGAACACCATGAGATGCTGAGTCCCTGGGAAAGCAGAGATCCCCAGTGCTGTTGTGCCTGTGGATAGGCTGCAGGGGGATAGTGAAGACCAGCAAGACCTTTCAGGGCTGGCAGCTTCCTTGTGGGAGAAGGAGCCAGACGTTTGCCTTTTCAGAAAAAGTTTCTGCCGAGAACGAGCACCGTGACATGCTGAGTCTCTGGGAAAGCAGAGATCCCCAGTGCTGTTGTGCCTGTGGATAGGCTGCAGGGGGACGGTGAAGACCAGCAAGATCTTTCAGGGCTGGCACCTTCCTTGTGGGAGAAGGAGCCAGACGTTTGCCTTTTCAGAAAAAGTTTCTGCCGAGAACGAGCACCGTGACATGCTGAGTTTCTGGAAAAGCAGAGATCCCCAGTGCTCTTGCGGCTAACATAGGCTGCAGGGGGACGGTGAAGACCTGCAAGTGCTTTCAGGGCTGGCACCTTCCTTGTGGGAGAAGGAGCCGTAAATTTGCCTTTTCAGAAAAAGTTTCTGCAGAGAACGAGCACCGTGACATGCTGAGTCTCTAGGAAAGCAGAGATCCCCAGTGCTGTTGCGGCTAAAGATAGGCTGCAGAGGGATAGTGAAGACCAGCAAGAGCTTTCAGGGCTGGCACCTTCCTTGTGGGAGAAGGAGCCAGAAGTTTGCCTTTTCAGAAAAAGTTTCTGCCGAGAACGAGCACCGTGACATGCTGAGTCTCTGGGAAAACAGAGATCCCCAGTGCTGTTGCGGCTAAAGATAGGCTGCAGAGGGATAGTGAAGACCAGCAAGAGCTTTCAGGGCTGGCTCCTTCCTTGTTGTAGAAGGAGCCCGACGTTTGCCTTTTCAGAAAAAGTTTCTGCCGAGAACGAGCACCGTGACATGCGGAGTCTCTGGGAAAGCAGAGATCCCCAGTGCTGTTGTGCCTGTGGATAGGCTGCAGAGGGATAGTGAAGACCTGCAAGAGCTTTCAGGGATGGCACCTTCCTTGTGGGAGAAGGAGCCGTAAGTTTGCCTTTTCAGAAAAAGTTTCTGCCGAGAACGAGCACCGTGACATGCTGAGTCTCTGGGAAAGCAGAAATCCCCAGTGCTGTTGTGCCTGTGGATAGGCTGCAGGGGGACAGTGAAGACCAGCAAGATCTTTCAGGGCTGGCACCTTCCTTGTGGGAGAAGGAGCCAGACGTTTGCCTTTTCAGAAAAAGTTTCTGCCGAGAACGAGCACCGTGACATGCTGAGTCTCTGGGAAAGCAGAGATCCCCAGTGCTGTTGTGCCTGTGGATAGGCTGCAGGGGGACGGTGAAGACCAGGAAGATCTTTCAGGGCTGGCACCTTATTTGTGGGAGAAGGAGCCAGACGTTTGCCTTTTCAGAAAAAGTTTCTGCCGAGAACGAGCACCGTGACATGCTGAGTCTCTGGGAAAGCAGAGATCCCCAGTGCTGTTGCGGCTAAAGATACGCTGCAGAGGGATAGTGAAGACCTGCAAGTGCTTTCAGGGCTGGCACCTTCCTTGTGGGAGAAGGAGCCAGACGTTTGCCTTTTCAGAAAAAGTTTCTGCCGAGAACGAGCACCGTGACATGCTGAGTCTCTGGGAAAGCAGAGATCCCCAGTGCTGTTGCGGCTAAAGATAGGCTGCAGAGGGATAGTGAAGACCAGCAAGAACTTTCAGGGCTGGCACCTTCCTTGTGGGAGAAGGAGCCAGACGTTTGCCTTTTCAGAAAAAGTTTCTGCCGAGAACGAGCACCGTGACATGCTGAGTCTCTGGGAAAGCAGAGATCCCCAGTGCTGTTGTGGCTAAAGATAGGCTGCAGAGGGATAGTGAAGACCAGCAAGAACTTTCAGGGGTAGCACCTTCCTTGTGGGAGAAGGAGCCAGACGTTTGCCTTTTCAGAAAAAGTTTCTGCCGAGAACGAGCACCATGAGATGCTGAGTCTCTGGGAAAGCAGAGATCCCCAGTGCTGTTGTGGCTAAAGATAGTCTACAGGGGGATGGTGAAGACCTACAAGAGATTTCAGGGTTGGCACCTTCCTTGTGAGAGAAGGAGCCGTATGTTTGCCTTTTCAGAAAAAAGTTTCTGCCGAGAAAGAGCACCGTGACATGCTGAGTCTCTGGGAAAGCAGAGATCCCCAGTGCTGTTGCGGCTAAAGATAGGCTGCAGGGGGACTGTGAAGACCAGCAAGATCTTTCAGGGCTGGCACCTTCCTTGTGGGAGAAGGAGCCAGACGTTTGCCTTTTCAGAAAATGTTTCTGCCGAGAACGAGCACCGTGACATGCTGAGTCTCTGGGAAAGCAGAGATCCCCAGTGCTGTTGCGGCTAAATATAGGCTGCAGGGGCACTGTGAAGACCAGCAAGATCTTTAAGGGCTGGCACCTTCCTTGTGGGAGAAGGAGCCAGACGTTTGCCTTTTCAGAAAAAGTTTCTGCCGAGAACGAGCACCGTGACATGCTGAGTCTCTGGGAAAGCAGAGATCCCCAGTGCTGTTGCGGCTAAAGATAGGCTGCAGAGGCATAGTGAAGACCTGCAAGATCTTTCAGGGCTGGCACCTTCCTTGTGGGAGAAGGAGCCAGACGTTTGCCTTTTCAGAAAAAGGCTCTGCCGAGAACGAGCACCATGAGATGCTGAGTCTCTGGGAAAGCAGAGATCCCCAGTGCTGTTGTGCCTGTGGATAGGCTGCAGGGGGACGGTGAAGACCAGCAAGATCTTTCAGGGCTGGCACCTTCCTTGTGGGAGAAGGAGCCGGATTTTTGCCTTTTCAGAAAAAGTTTCTGCCGACAACGAGCACCATGAGATGCTGAGTCTCTGGGAAAGCAGAGATCCCCAGTGCTGTTGTGGTTAAAGATAGTCTACAGGGGGATGGTGAAGACCTACAAGAGAGTTCAAGGCTGGCACCTTCCTTGTGGGAGAAGGAGCCGTAAGTTTGCCTTTTCAGAAAAAGGCTCTGCCGAGAGCGAGCACCATGAGATGCTGAGTCTCTGGGAAAGCAGAGATCCCCAGTGCTGTTGCGGCTAAAGATAGGCTGCAGAGGGACGGTGAAGACCAGCAAGTGCTTTCAGGGCTGGCACCTTCCTTGTGGGAGAAGGAGCCAGACGTTTGCCTTTTCAGAAAAAGGCTCTGCCGAGAACGAGCACCATGAGATGCTGAGTCTCTGGGAAAGCAGAGATCCCCAGTGCTGTTGTGCCTGTGGATAGGCTGCAGGGGGACGGTGAAGACCAGGAAGATCTTTCAGGGCTGGCACCTTCCTTGTGGGAGAAGGAGCCAGACGTTTGCCTTTTCAGAAAAAGTTTCTGCCGAGAACGAGCACCGTGACATGCTGAGTCTCTGGGAAAGCAGAGATCCCCAGTGCTGTTGCGGCTAAAGATACGCTGCAGAGGGATAGTGAAGACCTGCAAGAGCTTTCAGGGCTGGCACCTTCCTTGTGGGAGAAGGAGCCAGACGTTTGCCTTTTCAGAAAAAGTTTCTGCCGAGAACGAGCACCATGAGATGCTGAGTCTCTGGGAAAGCAGAGATCCCCAGTGCTGTTGTGGTTAAAGATAGTCTACAGGGGGATGGTGAAGACCTACAAGAGATTTCAGGGTTGGCACCTTCCTTGTGAGAGAAGGAGCCGTATGTTTGCCTTTTCAGAAAAAAGTTTCTGCCGAGAAAGAGCACCGTGACATGCTGAGTCTCTAGGAAAGCAGAGATCCCCAGTGCTGTTGCGGCTAAAGATAGGCTGCAGAGGGATAGTGAAGACCAGCAAGAACTTTCAGGGCTGGCACCTTCCTTGTGGGAGAAGGAGCCAGACGTTTGCCTTTTCAGAAAAGGTTTCTGCCGAGAACGAGCACCGTGACATGCTGAGTCTCTGGGAAAGCAGAGATCCCCAGTGCTGTTGCAGCTAAAGATAGGCTGCAGGGGGACTGTGAAGACCAGCAAGATCTTTCAGGGCTGGCACCTTCCTTGTGGGAGAAGGAGCCAGACGTTTGCCTTTTCAGAAAAAGTTTCTGCCGAGAACGAGCACCGTGACATGCTGAGTCTCTGGGAAAGCAGAGATCCCCAGTGCTGTTGTGACTGTGGATAGGCTGCAGGGGGACGGTGAAGACCAGCAAGATCTTTCAGGGCTGGCACCTTCCTTGTGTGAGAAGAAGCCAGACGTTTGCCTTTTCAGAAAAAGGCTCTGCCGAGAACGAGCACTGTGAGATGCTGAGTCTCTGGGAAAGCAGAGATCCCCAGTGCTGTTGTGCCTGTGGATAGACTGCAGGGAGACGGTGAAGACCAGCAAGTGCTTTCAGGGCTGGCACCTTCCTTGTGGGAGAAGGAGCCGTAAGTTTGCCTTTTAATAAAAAGCCTCTGCCGAGAGCGAACACCATTAGATGCTGAGTCTCTGGGAAAGCAGAGATCCCCAGTGCTGTTGTGCCTGAGGATAGGCTGCAGACGGATACTGAAGACCTGCAAGTGCTTTCAGGGCTGGCACCTTCCTTGTGGGAGAAGGAGCCAGACGTTTGCCTTTTCAGAAAAGGTTTCTGCCGAGAACGAGCACCGTGACATGCTGAGTCTCTGGGAAAGCAGAGATCCCCAGTGCTGTTGCGGCTAAATATAGGCTGCAGGGGCACTGTGAAGACCAGCAAGATCTTTAAGGGCTGGCACCTTCCTTGTGGGAGAAGGAGCCAGACGTTTGCCTTTTCAGAAAAAGTTTCTGCCAAGAACGAGCACCGTGACATGCTGAGTCTCTGGGAAAGCAGAGATCCCCAGTGCTGTTGCGGCTAAAGATAGGCTGCAGAGGCATAGTGAAGACCTGCAAGATCTTTCAGGGCTGGCACCTTCCTTGTGGGAGAAGGAGCCAGACGTTTGCCTTTTCAGAAAAAGGCTCTGCCGAGAACGAGCACCATGAGATGCTGAGTCTCTGGGAAAGCAGAGATCCCCAGTGCTGTTGTGCCTGTGGATAGGCTGCAGGGGGACGGTGAAGACCAGCAAGATCTTTCAGGGCTGGCACCTTCCTTGTGGGAGAAGGAGCCGGATTTTTGCCTTTTCAGAAAAAGTTTCTGCCGACAACGAGCACCATGAGATGCTGAGTCTCTGGGAAAGCAGAGATCCCCAGTGCTGTTGTGGTTAAAGATAGTCTACAGGGGGATGGTGAAGACCTACAAGAGAGTTCAAGGCTGGCACCTTCCTTGTGGGAGAAGGAGCCATACGTTTGCCTTTTCAGAAAAAGTTTCTGCCGAGAGCGAGCACCATGAGATGCTGAGTCTCTGGGAAAGCAGAGATCCCCAGTGCTGTTGCGGCTAAAGATAGGCTGCAGAGGGATTGTGAAGACCAGCAAGTGCTTTCAGGGCTGGCACCTTCCTTGTGGGAGAAGGAGCCAGACGTTTGCCTTTTCAGAAAAAGGCTCTGCCGAGAGCGAGCACCATGAGATGCTGAGTCTCTGGGAAAGCAGAGATCCCCAGTGCTGTTGTGCCTGTGGATAGGCTGCAGGGGGACGGTGAAGACCAGGAAGATCTTTCAGGGCTGGCACCTTCCTTGTGGGAGAAGGAGCCAGACGTTTGCCTTTTCAGAAAAAGTTTCTGCCGAGAACGAGCACCGTGACATGCTGAGTCTCTGGGAAAGCAGAGATCCCCAGTGCTGTTGCGGCTAAAGATACGCTGCAGAGGGATAGTGAAGACCTGCAAGAGCTTTCAGGGCTGGCACCTTCCTTGTGGGAGAAGGAGCCAGACGTTTGCCTTTTCAGAAAAAGTTTCTGCCGAGAACGAGCACCATGAGATGCTGAGTCTCTGGGAAAGCAGAGATCCCCAGTGCTGTTGTGGTTAAAGATAGTCTACAGGGGGATGGTGAAGACCTACAAGAGATTTCAGGGTTGGCACCTTCCTTGTGAGAGAAGGAGCCGTATGTTTGCCTTTTCAGAAAAAAGTTTCTGCCGAGAAAGAGCACCGTGACATGCTGAGTCTCTAGGAAAGCAGAGATCCCCAGTGCTGTTGCGGCTAAAGATAGGCTGCAGAGGGATAGTGAAGACCAGCAAGAACTTTCAGGGCTGGCACCTTCCTTGTGGGAGAAGGAGCCAGACGTTTGCCTTTTCAGAAAAGGTTTCTGCCGAGAACGAGCACCGTGACATGCTGAGTCTCTGGGAAAGCAGAGATCCCCAGTGCTGTTGCAGCTAAAGATAGGCTGCAGGGGGACTGTGAAGACCAGCAAGATCTTTCAGGGCTGGCACCTTCCTTGTGGGAGAAGGAGCCAGACGTTTGCCTTTTCAGAAAAAGTTTCTGCCGAGAACGAGCACCGTGACATGCTGAGTCTCTGGGAAAGCAGAGATCCCCAGTGCTGTTGTGACTGTGGATAGGCTGCAGGGGGACGGTGAAGACCAGCAAGATCTTTCAGGGCTGGCACCTTCCTTGTGTGAGAAGAAGCCAGACGTTTGCCTTTTCAGAAAGAGGCTCTGCCGAGAACGAGCACTGTGAGATGCTGAGTCTCTGGGAAAGCAGAGATCCCCAGTGCTGTTGTGCCTGTGGATAGACTGCAGGGAGACGGTGAAGACCAGCAAGTGCTTTCAGGGCTGGCACCTTCCTTGTGGGAGAAGGAGCCGTAAGTTTGCCTTTTAATAAAAAGCCTCTGCCGAGAGCGACCACCATTAGATGCTGAGTCTCTGGGAAAGCAGAGATCCCCAGTGCTGTTGTGCCTGAGGATAGGCTGCAGACGGATACTGAAGACCTGCAAGTGCTTTCAGGGCTGGCACCTTCCTTGTGGGAGAAGGAGCCAGACGTTTGCCTTTTCAGAAAAAGTTTCTGCCGAGAACGAGCACCGTGACATGCTGAGTCTCTGGGAAAGCAGAGATCCCCAGTGCTGTTGTGCCAGTGGATAGGCTGCAGGGGTACGGTGAAGAACAGCAAGATCTTTCAGGGCTGGCACCTTCCTTGTGGGAGAAGGAGCCAGACGTTTGCCTTTTCAGAAAAAGTTTCTGCCGAGAACGACCACCATGAGATGCTGAGTCTCTGGGAAAGCAGAGATCCCCAGTGCTGTTGTGGATAAAGATAGGCTGCAGGGGGACGGTGAAGAACAGTAAGATCTTTCAGGGCTGTCACCTTCCTTGTGGGAGAAGGAGCCGGATTTTTGCCTTTTCAGAAAAAGTTTCTGCCGACAACGAGCACCATGAGATGCTGAGTCTCTGGGAAAGCAGAGATCCCCAGTGCTGTTGTGGTTAAAGATAGTCTACACGGGGATGGTGAAGACCTACAAGAGAGTTCAGGGCTGGCACCTTCCTTGTGGGAGAAGGAGCCAGACGTTTGCCTTTTCAGAAAAAGGCTCTGCCGAGAGCGAGCACCATGAGATGCTGAGTCTCTGGGAAAGCAGAGATCCCCAGTGCTGTTGTGCCTGTGGATAGGCTGCAGGGGGACGGTGAAGACCAGCAAGATCTTTCAGGGCTGGCACCTTCCTTGTGGGAGAAGGAGCCAGACGTTTGCCTTTTCAGAAAAAGTTTCTGCCGAGAACGAGCACCGTGACATGCTGAGTCTCTGGGAAAGCAGAGATCCCCAGTGCTGTTGCGGCTAAAGATACGCTGCAGAGGGATAGTGAAGACCTGCAAGAGCTTTCAGGGCTGGCACCTTCCTTGTGGGAGAAGGAGCCAGACGTTTGCCTTTTCAGAAAAAGTTTCTGCCGAGAACGAGCACCGTGACATGCTGAGTCTCTGGGAAAGCAGAGATGCCCAGTGCTGTTGCGGCTAAAGATAGGCTGCAGAGGGATAGTGAAGACCAGCAAGAACTTTCAGGGCTGGCACCTTCCTTGTGGGAGAAGGAGCCAGACGTTTGCCTTTTCAGAAAAAGTTTCTGCCGAGAACGAGCACCGTGACATGCTGAGTCTCTGGGAACGCAGAGATCCCCAGTGCTGTTGCGGCTAAAGATAGGCTGCAGAGGGATAGTGAAGACCAGCAAGATCTTTCAGGGCTGGCACCTTCCTTGTGGGAGAAGGAGCCAGACGTTTGCCTTTTCAGAAAAAGTTTCTGCCGAGAACGAGCACCATGAGATGCTGAGTCTCTGGGAAAGCAGAGATCCCCAGTGCTGTTGTGGCTAAAGATAGGGTACAGGGGGATGGTGAAGACCTACAAGAGATTTCAGGGTTGGCACCTTCCTTGTGAGAGAAGGAGCCGTATGTTTGCCTTTTCAGAAAAAAGTTTCTGCCGAGAAAGAGCACCGTGACATGCTGAGTCTCTGGGAAAGCAGAGATCCCCAGTGCTGTTGCGGCTAAAGATAGGCTGCAGAGGGATAGTGAAGACCAGCAAGAACTTTCAGGGCTGGCACCTTCCTTGTGGGAGAAGGAGCCAGACGTTTGCCTTTTCAGAAAAAGTTTCTGCCGAGAACGAGCACCGTGACATGCTGAGTCTCTGGGAAAGCAGAGATCCCCAGTGCTGTTGCAGCTAAAGATAGGCTGCAGGGGGACAGTGAAGACCAGCAAGATCTTTCAGGGCTGGCACCTTCCTTGTGGGAGAAGGAGCCAGACGTTTGCCTTTTCAGAAAAAGTTTCTGCCGAGAACGAGCACCGTGACATGCTGAGTCTCTGGGAAAGCAGAGATCCCCAGTGCTGTTGTGACTGTGGATAGGCTGCAGGGGGACGGTGAAGACCAGCAAGATCTTTCAGGGCTGGCACCTTCCTTGTGTGAGAAGAAGCCAGACGTTTGCCTTTTCAGAAAAGGTTTCTGCCGAGAACGAGCACCGTGACATGCTGAGTCTCTGGGAAAGCAGAGATCCCCAGTGCTGTTGTGCCTGTGGATAGACTGCAGGGAGACGGTGGAGACCAGCAAGTGCTTTCAGGGCTGGCACCTTCCTTGTGGGAGAAGGAGCCGTAAGTTTGCCTTTTAATAAAAAGCCTCTGCCGAGAGCGAACACCATTAGATGCTGAGTCTCTGGGAAAGCAGAGATCCCCAGTGCTGTTGTGCCTGAGGATAGGCTGCAGACGGATACTGAAGACCTGCAAGTGCTTTCAGGGCTGGCACCTTCCTTGTGGGAGAAGGAGCCAGACGTTTGCCTTTTCAGAAAAAGTTTCTGCCGAGAACGAGCACCGTGACATGCTGAGTCTCTGGGAAAGCAGAGATCCCCAGTGCTGTTGTGCCTGTGGATAGGCTGCAGGGGTACGGTGAAGAACAGCAAGATCTTTCAGGGCTGGCACCTTCCTTGTGGGAGAAGGAGCCAGACGTTTGCCTTTTCAGAAAAAGTTTCTGCCGAGAACGACCACCATGAGATGCTGAGTCTCTGGGAAAGCAGAGATCCCCAGTGCTGTTGTGGATAAAGATAGGCTGCAGGGGGACGGTGAAGAACAGTAAGATCTTTCAGGGCTGTCACCTTCCTTGTGGGAGAAGGAGCCGGATTTTTGCCTTTTCAGAAAAAGTTTCTGCCGACAACGAGCACCATGAGATGCTGAGTCTCTGGGAAAGCAGAGATCCCCAGTGCTGTTGTGGTTTAAGATAGTCTACACGGGGATGGTGAAGACCTACAAGAGAGTTCAGGGCTGGCACCTTCCTTGTGGGAGAAGGAGCCAGACGTTTGCCTTTTCAGAAAAAGGCTCTGCCGAGAGCGAGCACCATGAGATGCTGAGTCTCTGGGAAAGCAGAGATCCCCAGTGCTGTTGCGGCTAAAGATAGGCTGCAGAGGGACGGTGAAGACCAGCAAGTGCTTTCAGGGCTGGCACCTTCCTTGTGGGAGAAGGAGCCAGACGTTTGCCTTTTCAGAAAAAGTTTCTGCCGAGAACGAGCACCGTGACATGCTGAGTCTCTGGGAAAGCAGAGATCCCCAGTGCTGTTGCGGCTAAAGATAGGCTGCAGAGGCATAGTGAAGACCTGCAAGATCTTTCAGGGCTGGCACCTTCCTTGTGGGAGAAGGAGCCAGACGTTTGCCTTTTCAGAAAAAGGCTCTGCCGAGAACGAGCACCATGAGATGCTGAGTCTCTGGGAAAGCAGAGATCCCCAGTGCTGTTGTGCCTGTGGATAGGCTGCAGGGGGACGGTGAAGACCAGGAAGATCTTTCAGGGCTGGCACCTTCCTTGTGGGAGAAGGAGCCAGACGTTTGCCTTTTCAGAAAAAGTTTCTGCCGAGAACGAGCACCGTGACATGCTGAGTCTCTGGGAAAGCAGAGATCCCCAGTGCTGTTGCGGCTAAAGATACGCTGCAGAGGGATAGTGAAGACCTGCAAGAGCTTTCAGGGCTGGCACCTTCCTTGTGGGAGAAGGAGCCAGACGTTTGCCTTTTCAGAAAAAGTTTCTGCCGAGAACGAGCACCGTGACACGCTGAGTCTCTGGGAACGCAGAGATCCCCAGTGCTGTTGCGGCTAAAGATAGGCTGCAGAGGGATAGTGAAGACCAGCAAGAACTTTCAGGGCTGGCACCTTCCTTGTGGGAGAAGGAGCCAGACGTTTGCCTTTTCAGAAAAAGTTTCTGCCGAGAACGAGCACCGTGACATGCTGAGTCTCTGGGAAAGCAGAGATCCCCAGTGCTGTTGTGGCTAAAGATAGGGTACAGGGGGATGGTGAAGACCTACAAGAGATTTCAGGGTTGGCACCTTCCTTGTGAGAGAAGGAGCCGTATGTTTTCCTTTTCAGAAAAAAGTTTCTGCCGAGAAAGAGCACCGTGACATGCTGAGTCTCTGGGAAAGCAGAGATCCCCAGTGCTGTTGCGGCTAAAGATAGGCTGCAGAGGGATAGTGAAGACCAGCAAGAACTTTCAGGGCTGGCACCTTCCTTGTGGGAGAAGGAGCCAGACGTTTGCCTTTTCAGAAAAGGTTTCTGCCGAGAACGAGCACCGTGACATGCTGAGTCTCTGGGAAAGCAGAGATCCCCAGTGCTGTTGCGGCTAAAGATAGGCTGCAGGGGGACTGTGAAGACCAGCAAGATCTTTCAGGGCTGGCACCTTCCTTGTGGGAGAAGGAGCCAGACGTTTGCCTTTTCAGAAAAAGTTTCTGCCGAGAACGAGCACCGTGACATGCTGAGTCTCTGGGAAAGCAGAGATCCCCAGTGCTGTTGTGACTGTGGATAGGCTGCAGGGGGACGGTGAAGACCAGCAAGATCTTTCAGGGCTGGCACCTTCCTTGTGTGAGAAGAAGCCAGACGTTTGCCTTTTCAGAAAAAGGCTCTGCCGAGAACGAGCACTGTGAGATGCTGAGTCTCTGGGAAAGCAGAGATCCCCAGTGCTGTTGTGCCTGTGGATAGACTGCAGGGAGACGGTGAAGACCAGCAAGTGCTTTCAGGGCTGGCACCTTCCTTGTGGGAGAAGGAGCCGTAAGTTTGCCTTTTAATAAAAAGCCTCTGCCGAGAGCGAACACCATTAGATGCTGAGTCTCTGGGAAAGCAGAGATCCCCAGTGCTGTTGTGCCTGAGGATAGGCTGCAGACGGATACTGAAGACCTGCAAGTGCTTTCAGGGCTGGCACCTTCCTTGTGGGAGAAGGAGCCAGACGTT
Source organism: Astur gentilis (assembly GCF_929443795.1). Lineage (NCBI taxonomy): Eukaryota > Metazoa > Chordata > Aves > Accipitriformes > Accipitridae > Astur > Astur gentilis. The sequence goes on from NW_026061008.1 coordinate 4,274,122, forward strand.
TGCCTTTTCAGAAAAAGTTTCTGCCGAGAACGAGCACCGTGACATGCTGAGTCTCTGGGAAAGCAGAGATCCCCAGTGCTGTTGTGCCTGTGGATAGGCTGCAGGGGTACGGTGAAGAACAGCAAGATCTTTCAGGGCTGGCACCTTCCTTGTGGGAGAAGGAGCCAGACGTTTGCCTTTTCAGAAAAAGTTTCTGCCCAGAACGACCACCATGAGATGCTGAGTCTCTGGGAAAGCAGAGATCCCCAGTGCTGTTGTGGATAAAGATAGGCTGCAGGGGGACGGTGAAGAACAGTAAGATCTTTCAGGGCTGTCACCTTCCTTGTGGGAGAAGGAGCCGGATTTTTGCCTTTTCAGAAAAAGTTTCTGCCGACAACGAGCACCATGAGATGCTGAGTCTCTGGGAAAGCAGAGATCCCCAGTGCTGTTGTGGTTAAAGATAGTCTACAGGGGGATGGTGAAGACCTACAAGAGAGTTCAGGGCTGGCACCTTCCTTGTGGGAGAAGGAGCCGTAAGTTTGCCTTTTCAGAAAAAGGCTCTGCCGAGAGCGAGCACCATGAGATGCTGAGTCTCTGGGAAAGCAGAGATCCCCAGTGCTGTTGCGGCTAAAGATAGGCTGCAGAGGGACGGTGAAGACCAGCAAGTGCTTTCAGGGCTGGCACCTTCCTTGTGGGAGAAGGAGCCAGACGTTTGCCTTTTCAGAAAAAGTTTCTGCCGAGAACGAGCACCGTGACATGCTGAGTCTCTGGGAAAGCAGAGATCCCCAGTGCTGTTGCGGCTAAAGATAGGCTGCAGAGGCATAGTGAAGACCTGCAAGATCTTTCAGGGCTGGCACCTTCCTTGTGGGAGAAGGAGCCAGACGTTTGCCTTTTCAGAAAAAGGCTCTGCCGAGAACGAGCACCTTGAGATGCTGAGTCTCTGGGAAAGCAGAGATCCCCAGTGCTGTTGTGCCTGTGGATAGGCTGCAGGGGGACGGTGAAGACCAGGAAGATCTTTCAGGGCTGGCACCTTCCTTGTGGGAGAAGGAGCCAGACGTTTGCCTTTTCAGAAAAAGTTTCTGCCGAGAACGAGCACCGTGACATGCTGAGTCTCTGGGAAAGCAGAGATCCCCAGTGCTGTTGCGGCTAAAGATACGCTGCAGAGGGATAGTGAAGACCTGCAAGAGCTTTCAGGGCTGGCACCTTCCTTGTGGGAGAAGGAGCCAGACGTTTGCCTTTTCAGAAAAAGTTTCTGCCGAGAACGAGCACCGTGACATGCTGAGTCTCTGGGAAAACAGAGATCCCCAGTGCTGTTGTGCCTGTGGATAGGCTGCAGGGGGACAGTGAAGACCAGCAAGATCTTTCAGGGCTGGCACCTTCCTTGTGGGAGAAGGAGCCAGACGTTTGCCTTTTCAGAAAAAGTTTCTGCCGAGAACGAGCACCGTGACATGCTGAGTCTCTGGGAAAGCAGAGATCCCCAGTGCTGTTGTGCCTGTGGATAGGATGCAGGGGGACGGTGAAGACCAGCAAGTGCTTTCAGGGCTGTCACCTTCCTTGTGGGAGAAGGAGCCGTAAGTTTGCCTTTTCAGAAAAAGTTTCTGCTGAGAACGAGCACCGTGACATGCTGAGTCTCTGGGAAAGCAGAGATCCCCAGTGCAGTTGTGGCTAAAGATAGTCTACAGGGGGATGGTGAAGACCTACAAGAGATTTCAGGGCTGGCACCTTCCTTGTGGGAGAAGGAGCCGTATGTTTGCATTTTCAGAAAATGTTTATGCCGAGAACGAGCACCATGAGATGCTGAGTCCCTGGGAAAGCAGAGATCCCCAGTGCTGTTGCGGCTAAAGATAGGCTGCAGGGGGACTGTGAAGACCAGCAAGATCTTTCAGGGCTGGCACCTTCCTTGTGGGAGAAGGAGCCAGACGTTTGCCTTTTCAGAAAAAGTTTCTGCCGAGAACGAGCACCGTGACATGCTGAGTCTCTGGGAAAGCAGAGATCCCCAGTGCTGTTGTGACTGTGGATAGGCTGCAGGGGGACGGTGAAGACCAGCAAGATCTTTCAGGGCTGGCACCTTCCTTGTGTGAGAAGAAGCCAGACGTTTGCCTTTTCAGAAAAAGGCTCTGCCGAGAACGAGCACTGTGAGATGCTGAGTCTCTGGGAAAGCAGAGATCCCCAGTGCTGTTGTGCCTGTGGATAGACTGCAGGGAGACGGTGAAGACCAGCAAGTGCTTTCAGGGCTGGCACCTTCCTTGTGGGAGAAGGAGCCGTAAGTTTGCCTTTTAATAAAAAGCCTCTGCCGAGAGCGAACACCATTAGATGCTGAGTCTCTGGGAAAGCAGAGATCCCCAGTGCTGTTGTGCCTGAGGATAGGCTGCAGACGGATACTGAAGACCTGCAAGTGCTTTCAGGGCTGGCACCTTCCTTGTGGGAGAAGGAGCCAGACGTTTGCCTTTTCAGAAAAAGTTTCTGCCGAGAACGAGCACCGTGACATGCTGAGTCTCTGGGAAAGCAGAGATCCCCAGTGCTGTTGTGCCTGTGGATAGGCTGCAGAGGGATAGTGAAGACCTGCAAGAGCTTTCAGGGATGGCACCTTCCTTGTGGGAGAAGGAGCCGTAAGTTTGCCTTTTCAGAAAAAGTTTCTGCCGAGAACGAGAACCGTGACATGCTGAGTCTCTGGGAAAGCAGAGATCGCCAGTGCTGTTGCGGCTAAAGATAGGCTGCAGAGGGATAGTGAAGACCTGCAAGATCTTTCAGGGCTGGCACCTTCCTTGTGGGAGAAGGAGCCAGACGTTTGCCTTTTCAGAAAAAGTTTCTGCCGAGAACGAGCACCGTGACATGCTGAGTCTCTGAAAAAGCAGAGATGCCCAGTGCTGTTGCGGCTAAAGATAGGCTGCAGAGGGATAGTGAAGACCAGCAAGAGCTTTCAGGGCTGGCACCTTCCTTGTGGGAGAAGGAGCCAGACGTTTGCCTTTTCAGAAAAAGTTTCTGCCGAGAACGAGCACCGTGACATGCGGAGTCTCTGGGAAAGCAGAGATCCCCAGTGCTGTTGTGCCTGTGGATAGGCTGCAGAGGGATAGTGAAGACCTGCAAGATCTTTCAGGGCTGGAAGCTTCCTTGTGGGAGAAAGAGCTGTAAGTTTGCCTTTTCAGAAAAAGTTTCTGCCGAGAACGAGCACCGTGACATGCTGAGTCTCTGGGAAAGCAGAGATCCCCAGTGCTGTTGCGGCTAAAGATAGGCTGCAGAGGCATAGTGAAGACCTGCAAGATCTTTCAGGGCTGGCACCTTCCTTGTGGGAGAAGGAGCCAGACGTTTGCCTTTTCAGAAAAAGGCTCTGCCGAGAGCGAGCACCATGAGATGCTGAGTCTCTGAGAAAGCAGAGATCCCCAGTGCTGTTGTGCCTGTGGATAGGCTGCAGGGGGACGGTGAAGACCAGGAAGATCTTTCAGGGCTGGCACCTTCCTTGTGGGAGAAGGAGCCAGACGTTTGCCTTTTCAGAAAAAGTTTCTGCCGAGAACGAGCACCGTGACATGCTGAGTCTCTGGGAAAGCAGAGATCCCCAGTGCTGTTGCGGCTAAAGATACGCTGCAGAGGGATAGTGAAGACCTGCAAGAGCTTTCAGGGCTGGCACCTTCCTTGTGGGAGAAGGAGCCAGACGTTTGCCTTTTCAGAAAAAGTTTCTGCCGAGAACGAGCACCGTGACATGCTGAGTCTCTGGGAAAACAGAGATCCCCAGTGCTGTTGTGCCTGTGGATAGGCTGCAGGGGGACAGTGAAGACCAGCAAGATCTTTCAGGGCTGGCACCTTCCTTGTGGGAGAAGGAGCCAGACGTTTGCCTTTTCAGAAAAAGTTTCTGCCGAGAACGAGCACCGTGACATGCTGAGTCTCTGGGAAAGCAGAGATCCCCAGTGCTGTTGTGCCTGTGGATAGGATGCAGGGGGACGGTGAAGACCAGCAAGTGCTTTCAGGGCTGTCACCTTCCTTGTGGGAGAAGGAGCCGTAAGTTTGCCTTTTCAGAAAAAGGCTCTGCCGAGAGCGAGCACCATGAGATGCTGAGTCTCTGGGAAAGCAGAGATCCCCAGTGCAGTTGTGGCTAAAGATAGTCTACAGGGGGATGGTGAAGACCTACAAGAGATTTCAGGGCTGGTACCTTCCTTGTGGGAGAAGGAGCCGTATGTTTGCATTTTCAGAAAATGTTTATGCCGAGAACGAGCACCATGAGATGCTGAGTCCCTGGGAAAGCAGAGATCCCCAGTGCTGTTGTGCCTGTGGATAGCCTGCAGGGGGACGGTGAAGACCAGCAAGATATTTCAGGGCTAGCACCTTCCTTGTGGGAGAAGGAGCCAGACGTTTGCCTTTTCAGAAAAAGTTTCTGCCGAGAACGAGCACAATGAGATGCTGAGTCTCTGGGAAAGCAGAGATCCCCAGTGCTGTTATGTCTAAAGATAGGCTACAGGGGGATGGTGAAGACCTACAAGAGATTTCAGGGCTGGCACCTTCCTTGTGGGAGAAGGAGCCGTAAGTTTGCCTTTTCAGAAAAAGGCTCTGCCGAGAGGGAACACCATGAGATGCTGAGTCCCTGGGAAAGCAGAGATCCCCAGTGCTGTTGTGCCTGTGGATAGGCTGCAGGGGGATAGTGAAGACCAGCAAGACCTTTCAGGGCTGGCAGCTTCCTTGTGGGAGAAGGAGCCAGACGTTTGCCTTTTCAGAAAAAGTTTCTGCCGAGAACGAGCACCGTGACATGCTGAGTCTCTGGGAAAGCAGAGATCCCCAGTGCTGTTGTGCCTGTGGATAGGCTGCAGGGGGACGGTGAAGACCAGCAAGATCTTTCAGGGCTGGCACCTTCCTTGTGGGAGAAGGAGCCAGACGTTTGCCTTTTCAGAAAAAGTTTCTGCCGAGAACGAGCACCGTGACATGCTGAGTTTCTGGAAAAGCAGAGATCCCCAGTGCTCTTGCGGCTAACATAGGCTGCAGGGGGACGGTGAAGACCTGCAAGTGCTTTCAGGGCTGGCACCTTCCTTGTGGGAGAAGGAGCCGTAAATTTGCCTTTTCAGAAAAAGTTTCTGCAGAGAACGAGCACCGTGACATGCTGAGTCTCTAGGAAAGCAGAGATCCCCAGTGCTGTTGCGGCTAAAGATAGGCTGCAGAGGGATAGTGAAGACCAGCAAGAGCTTTCAGGGCTGGCACCTTCCTTGTGGGAGAAGGAGCCAGAAGTTTGCCTTTTCAGAAAAAGTTTCTGCCGAGAACGAGCACCGTGACATGCTGAGTCTCTGGGAAAACAGAGATCCCCAGTGCTGTTGCGGCTAAAGATAGGCTGCAGAGGGATAGTGAAGACCAGCAAGAGCTTTCAGGGCTGGCTCCTTCCTTGTTGTAGAAGGAGCCCGACGTTTGCCTTTTCAGAAAAAGTTTCTGCCGAGAACGAGCACCGTGACATGCGGAGTCTCTGGGAAAGCAGAGATCCCCAGTGCTGTTGTGCCTGTGGATAGGCTGCAGAGGGATAGTGAAGACCTGCAAGAGCTTTCAGGGATGGCACCTTCCTTGTGGGAGAAGGAGCCGTAAGTTTGCCTTTTCAGAAAAAGTTTCTGCCGAGAACGAGCACCGTGACATGCTGAGTCTCTGGGAAAGCAGAGATCCCCAGTGCTGTTGTGCCTGTGGATAGGCTGCAGGGGGACAGTGAAGACCAGCAAGATCTTTCAGGGCTGGCACCTTCCTTGTGGGAGAAGGAGCCAGACGTTTGCCTTTTCAGAAAAAGTTTCTGCCGAGAACGAGCACCGTGACATGCTGAGTCTCTGGGAAAGCAGAGATCCCCAGTGCTGTTGTGCCTGTGGATAGGCTGCAGGGGGACGGTGAAGACCAGGAAGATCTTTCAGGGCTGGCACCTTATTTGTGGGAGAAGGAGCCAGACGTTTGCCTTTTCAGAAAAAGTTTCTGCCGAGAACGAGCACCGTGACATGCTGAGTCTCTGGGAAAGCAGAGATCCCCAGTGCTGTTGCGGCTAAAGATACGCTGCAGAGGGATAGTGAAGACCTGCAAGTGCTTTCAGGGCTGGCACCTTCCTTGTGGGAGAAGGAGCCAGACGTTTGCCTTTTCAGAAAAAGTTTCTGCCGAGAACGAGCACCGTGACATGCTGAGTCTCTGGGAAAGCAGAGATCCCCAGTGCTGTTGCGGCTAAAGATAGGCTGCAGAGGGATAGTGAAGACCAGCAAGATCTTTCAGGGCTGGCACCTTCCTTGTGGGAGAAGGAGCCAGACGTTTGCCTTTTCAGAAAAAGTTTCTGCCGAGAACGAGCACCGTGACATGCTGAGTCTCTGGGAAAGCAGAGATCCCCAGTGCTGTTGTGGCTAAAGATAGGCTGCAGAGGGATAGTGAAGACCAGCAAGAACTTTCAGGGGTAGCACCTTCCTTGTGGGAGAAGGAGCCAGACGTTTGCCTTTTCAGAAAAAGTTTCTGCCGAGAACGAGCACCATGAGATGCTGAGTCTCTGGGAAAGCAGAGATCCCCAGTGCTGTTGTGGCTAAAGATAGGGTACAGGGGGATGGTGAAGACCTACAAGAGATTTCAGGGTTGGCACCTTCCTTGTGAGAGAAGGAGCCGTATGTTTGCCTTTTCAGAAAAAAGTTTCTGCCGAGAAAGAGCACCGTGACATGCTGAGTCTCTGGGAAAGCAGAGATCCCCAGTGCTGTTGCGGCTAAAGATAGGCTGCAGGGGGACTGTGAAGACCAGCAAGATCTTTCAGGGCTGGCACCTTCCTTGTGGGAGAAGGAGCCAGACGTTTGCCTTTTCAGAAAAGGTTTCTGCCGAGAACGAGCACCGTGACATGCTGAGTCTCTGGGAAAGCAGAGATCCCCAGTGCTGTTGCGGCTAAATATAGGCTGCAGGGGCACTGTGAAGACCAGCAAGATCTTTAAGGGCTGGCACCTTCCTTGTGGGAGAAGGAGCCAGACGTTTGCCTTTTCAGAAAAAGTTTCTGCCGAGAACGAGCACCGTGACATGCTGAGTCTCTGGGAAAGCAGAGATCCCCAGTGCTGTTGCGGCTAAAGATAGGCTGCAGAGGCATAGTGAAGACCTGCAAGATCTTTCAGGGCTGGCACCTTCCTTGTGGGAGAAGGAGCCAGACGTTTGCCTTTTCAGAAAAAGGCTCTGCCGAGAACGAGCACCATGAGATGCTGAGTCTCTGGGAAAGCAGAGATCCCCAGTGCTGTTGTGCCTGTGGATAGGCTGCAGGGGGACGGTGAAGACCAGCAAGATCTTTCAGGGCTGGCACCTTCCTTGTGGGAGAAGGAGCCAGACGTTTGCCTTTTCAGAAAAAGTTTCTGCCGAGAACGAGCACCGTGACATGCTGAGTCTCTGGGAAAGCAGAGATCCCCAGTGCTGTTGCGGCTAAAGATAGGCTGCAGAGGGATAGTGAAGACCTGCAAGAGCTTTCAGGGCTGGCACCTTCCTTGTGGGAGAAGGAGCCAGACGTTTGCCTTTTCAGAAAAAGTTTCTGCCGAGAACGAGCACCGTGACATGCTGAGTCTCTGGGAAAACAGAGATCCCCAGTGCTGTTGTGCCTGTGGATAGGCTGCAGGGGGACAGTGAAGACCAGCAAGATCTTTCAGGGCTGGCACCTTCCTTGTGGGAGAAGGAGCCAGACGTTTGCCTTTTCAGAAAAAGTTTCTGCCGAGAACGAGCACCGTGACATGCGGAGTCTCTGGGAAAGCAGAGATCCCCAGTGCTGTTGTGCCTGTGGATAGGCTGCAGAGGGATAGTGAAGACCTGCAAGAGCTTTCAGGGATGGCACCTTCCTTGTGGGAGAAGGAGCCGTAAGTTTGCCTTTTCAGAAAAAGTTTCTGCCGAGAACGAGCACCGTGACATGCTGAGTCTCTGGGAAAGCAGAAATCCCCAGTGCTGTTGTGCCTGTGGATAGGCTGCAGGGGGACAGTGAAGACCAGCAAGATCTTTCAGGGCTGGCACCTTCCTTGTGGGAGAAGGAGCCAGACGTTTGCCTTTTCAGAAAAAGTTTCTGCCGAGAACGAGCACCGTGACATGCTGAGTCTCTGGGAAAGCAGAGATCCCCAGTGCTGTTGTGCCTGTGGATAGGCTGCAGGGGGACGGTGAAGACCAGGAAGATCTTTCAGGGCTGGCACCTTATTTGTGGGAGAAGGAGCCAGACGTTTGCCTTTTCAGAAAAAGTTTCTGCCGAGAACGAGCACCGTGACATGCTGAGTCTCTGGGAAAGCAGAGATCCCCAGTGCTGTTGCGGCTAAAGATAGGCTGCAGAGGGATAGTGAAGACCTGCAAGTGCTTTCAGGGCTGGCACCTTCCTTGTGGGAGAAGGAGCCAGACGTTTGCCTTTTCAGAAAAAGTTTCTGCCGAGAACGAGCACCGTGACATGCTGAGTCTCTGGGAAAGCAGAGATCCCCAGTGCTGTTGCGGCTAAAGATAGGCTGCAGAGGGATAGTGAAGACCAGCAAGAGCTTTCAGGGCTGGCACCTTCCTTGTGGGAGAAGGAGCCAGACGTTTGCCTTTTCAGAAAAAGTTTCTGCCGAGAACGAGCACCGTGACATGCTGAGTCTCTGGGAAAGCAGAGATCCCCAGTGCTGTTGTGGCTAAAGATAGGCTGCAGAGGGATAGTGAAGACCAGCAAGAACTTTCAGGGGTAGCACCTTCCTTGTGGGAGAAGGAGCCAGACGTTTGCCTTTTCAGAAAAAGTTTCTGCCGAGAACGAGCACCATGAGATGCTGAGTCTCTGGGAAAGCAGAGATCCCCAGTGCTGTTGTGGCTAAAGATAGGGTACAGGGGGATGGTGAAGACCTACAAGAGATTTCAGGGTTGGCACCTTCCTTGTGAGAGAAGGAGCCGTATGTTTGCCTTTTCAGAAAAAAGTTTCTGCCGAGAAAGAGCACCGTGACATGCTGAGTCTCTGGGAAAGCAGAGATCCCCAGTGCTGTTGCGGCTAAAGATAGGCTGCAGGGGGACTGTGAAGACCAGCAAGATCTTTCAGGGCTGGCACCTTCCTTGTGGGAGAAGGAGCCAGACGTTTGCCTTTTCAGAAAAGGTTTCTGCCGAGAACGAGCACCGTGACATGCTGAGTCTCTGGGAAAGCAGAGATCCCCAGTGCTGTTGCGGCTAAATATAGGCTGCAGGGGCACTGTGAAGACCAGCAAGATCTTTAAGGGCTGGCACCTTCCTTGTGGGAGAAGGAGCCAGACGTTTGCCTTTTCAGAAAAAGTTTCTGCCGAGAACGAGCACCGTGACATGCTGAGTCTCTGGGAAAGCAGAGATCCCCAGTGCTGTTGCGGCTAAAGATAGGCTGCAGAGGCATAGTGAAGACCTGCAAGATCTTTCAGGGCTGGCACCTTCCTTGTGGGAGAAGGAGCCAGACGTTTGCCTTTTCAGAAAAAGGCTCTGCCGAGAACGAGCACCATGAGATGCTGAGTCTCTGGGAAAGCAGAGATCCCCAGTGCTGTTGTGCCTGTGGATAGGCTGCAGGGGGACGGTGAAGACCAGCAAGATCTTTCAGGGCTGGCACCTTCCTTGTGGGAGAAGGAGCCAGACGTTTGCCTTTTCAGAAAAAGTTTCTGCCGAGAACGAGCACCGTGACATGCTGAGTCTCTGGGAAAGCAGAGATCCCCAGTGCTGTTGCGGCTAAAGATACGCTGCAGAGGGATAGTGAAGACCTGCAAGAGCTTTCAGGGCTGGCACCTTCCTTGTGGGAGAAGGAGCCAGACGTTTGCCTTTTCAGAAAAAGTTTCTGCCGAGAACGAGCACCGTGACATGCTGAGTCTCTGGGAAAACAGAGATCCCCAGTGCTGTTGTGCCTGTGGATAGGCTGCAGGGGGACAGTGAAGACCAGCAAGATCTTTCAGGGCTGGCACCTTCCTTGTGGGAGAAGGAGCCAGACGTTTGCCTTTTCAGAAAAAGTTTCTGCCGAGAACGAGCACCGTGACATGCTGAGTCTCTGGGAAAGCAGAGATCCCCAGTGCTGTTGTGCCTGTGGATAGGATGCAGGGGGACGGTGAAGACCAGCAAGATCTTTCAGGCCTGGCACCTTCCTTGTGGGAGAAGGAGCCGTAAGTTTGCCTTTTCAGAAAAAGTTTCTGCCGAGAACGAGCACCATGACATGCTGAGTCTCTGGGAAAGCAGAGATCCCCAGTGCTGTTGTGCCTGTGGATAGGCTGCAGGGGGATAGTGAAGAGCTACAAGATCTTTCAGGGCTGGCATCTTCCTTGTGGGAGAAGGAGCCGTAAGTTTGCCTTTAAAGAAAAAGACTCTGCCGAGAGTGAGCACCATGATATGCTGAGTCTCTGGGAAAGCAGAGATCCCCAGTGCTGTTGTGGCTAAATATAGGCTACAGGGGGATGGTGAAGACCTACAAGAGATTTCAGGGCTGGCACCTTCCTTGTGGGAGAAGGAGCCATAAGTTTGCCTTTTCAGAAAAAGGCTCTGCCGAGAACGAGCACCATGAGATGCTGAGTCTCTGGGAAAGCAGAGATCCCCAGTGCTTTTGTGCCTGTGGATAGGCTGCAGGGGGACGGTGAAGACCAGCAAGTGCTTTCAGGGCTGGCACCTTCCTTGTGGGAGAAGGAGCCGTAAGTTTGCCTTTTCAGAAAAAGGCTCTGCCGAGAGCGAGCACCATGAGATGCTGAGTCTCTGGGAAAGCAGAGATCCCCAGTGCAGTTGTGGCTAAAGATAGTCTACAGGGGGATGGTGAAGACCTACAAGAGATTTCAGGGCTGGCACCTTCCTTGTGGGAGAAGGAGCCGTATGTTTGCATTTTCAGAAAATGTTTATGCCGAGAGCGAGCACCATGAGATGCTGAGTCCCTGGGAAAGCAGAGATCCCCAGTGCTGTTGTGCCTGTGGATAGCCTGCAGGGGGACGGTGAAGACCAGCAAGATATTTCAGGGCTAGCACCTTCCTTGTGGGAGAAGGAGCCAGACGTTTGCCTTTTCAGAAAAAGTTTCTGCCGAGAACGAGCACCATGAGATGCTGAGTCTCTGGGAAAGCAGAGATCCCCAGTGCTGTTATGTCTAAAGATAGGCTACAGGGGGATGGTGAAGACCTACAAGAGATTTCAGGGCTGGCACCTTCCTTGTGGGAGAAGGAGCCAGACGTTTGCCTTTTCAGAAAAAGGCTCTGCCGAGAGGGAACACCATGAGATGCTGAGTCTCTGGGAAAGCAGAGATCGCCAGTGCTGTTGTGCCTGTGGATAGGCTGCAGGGGGATAGTGAAGACCAGCAAGACCTTTCAGGGCTGGCAGCTTCCTTGTGGGAGAAGGAGCCAGACGTTTGCCTTTTCAGAAAAAGTTTCTGCCGAGAACGAGCACCGTGACATGCTGAGTCTCTGGGAAAGCAGAGATCCCCAGTGCTGTTGTGCCTATGGATAGGCTGCAGGGGGACGGTGAAGACCAGCAAGATCTTTCAGGGCTGGCACCTTCCTTGTGGGAGAAGGAGCCAGACGTGTGCCTTTTCAGAAAAAGTTTCTGCCGAGAACGAGCACCGTAACATGCTGAGTTTCTGGAAAAGCAGAGATCCCCAGTGCTCTTGCGGCTAAAATAGGCTGCAGGGGGACGGTGAAGACCTGCAAGTGCTTTCAGGGCTGGCACCTTCCTTGTGGGAGAAGGAGCCGTAAGTTTGCCTTTTCAGAAAAAGTTTCTGCCGAGAACGAGCACCGTGACATGCTGAGTCTCTGGGAAAGCAGAGATCCCCAGTGCTGTTGCGGCTAAAGATAGGCTGCACAGGGATAGTGAAGACCAGCAAGAGCTTTCAGGGCTGGCACCTTCCTTGTGGGAGAAGGAGCCAGACGTTTGCCTTTTCAGAAAAAGTTTCTGCCGAGAACGAGCACCGTGACATGCTGAGTCTCTGGGAAAACAGAGATCCCCAGTGCTGTTGCGGCTAAAGATAGGCTGCAGAGGGATAGTGAAGACCAGCAAGAGCTTTCAGGGCTGGCTCCTTCCTTGTTGTAGAAGGAGCCCGACGTTTGCCTTTTCAGAAAAAGTTTCTGCCGAGAACGAGCACCGTGACATGCTGAGTCTCTGGGAAAGCAGAGATCCCCAGTGATGTTGTGCCTGTGGATAGGCTGCAGGTGGACGGTGAAGACCTGCAAGAGCTTTCAGGGATGGCAGCTTCCTTGTGGGAGAAGGAGCCGTAAGTTTGCCTTTTCAGAAAAAGTTTCTGCCGAGAACGAGCACCGTGACATGCTGAGTCTCTGGGAAAGCAGAAATCCCCAGTGCTGTTGTGCCTGTGGATAGGCTGCAGGGGGACAGTGAAGACCAGCAAGATCTTTCAGGGCTGGCACCTTATTTGTGGGAGAAGGAGCCAGACGTTTGCCTTTTCAGAAAAAGTTTCTGCCGAGAACGAGCACCGTGACATGCTGAGTCTCTGGGAAAGCAGAGATCCCCAGTGCTGTTGTGCCTGTGGATAGGCTGCAGAGGGATAGTGAAGACCTGCAAGAGCTTTCAGGGATGGCACCTTCCTTGTGGGAGAAGGAGCCGTAAGTTTGCCTTTTCAGAAAAAGTTTCTGCCGAGAACGAGAACCGTGACATGCTGAGTCTCTGGGAAAGCAGAGATCGCCAGTGCTGTTGCGGCTAAAGATAGGCTGCAGAGGGATAGTGAAGACCTGCAAGATCTTTCAGGGCTGGCACCTTCCTTGTGGGAGAAGGAGCCAGACGTTTGCCTTTTCAGAAAAAGTTTCTGCCGAGAACGAGCACCGTGACATGCTGAGTCTCTGAAAAAGCAGAGATGCCCAGTGCTGTTGCGGCTAAAGATAGGCTGCAGAGGGATAGTGAAGACCAGCAAGAGCTTTCAGGGCTGGCACCTTCCTTGTGGGAGAAGGAGCCAGACGTTTGCCTTTTCAGAAAAAGTTTCTGCCGAGAACGAGCACCGTGACATGCTGAGTCTCTGGGAAAGCAGAGATCCCCAGTGCTGTTGTGCCTGTGGATAGGCTGCAGAGGGATAGTGAAGACCTGCAAGATCTTTCAGGGCTGGAAGCTTCCTTGTGGGAGAAAGAGCTGTAAGTTTGCCTTTTCAGAAAAAGGCTCTGCCGAAAGCGAGCACCATGAGATGCTGAGTCTCTGGGAAAGCAGAGATCCCCAGTGTTTTAGTGGCTAAATATGGGCTGCAGAGGGGTAGTGAAGACCTGGAAGAGCTTTCAGGCCTGGCACCTTCCTTGTGGGAGAAGGAGCCAGACGTTTGCCTTTTCAGAAAAAGATTCCTCCGAGAACGAGCCCCGTGACATGCTGAGTCTCTGGGAAAGCACAGATCCCCAGTTCTGTTGTGCCTGTGGATAGGCTGCAGGGGGGACGGTGAAGACCAGCAAGATCTTTCAGGGCTGGCACCTTCCTTGTGGGAGAAGGAGCCAGACGTTTGCCTTTTCAGAAAACGTTTCTGCCGAGAACGAGAACCGTGACATGCTGAGTATCTGGGAAAGCAGAGATCCCCAGTGCTGTTGTGCCTGTGGATAGGCTGCAGGGGGATAGTGAAGACCAGCAAGATCTTTCAGGGCTGGCACCTTCCTTGTGGGAGAAGGAGCCGTAAGTTTGCCTTTTCAGAAAAATTTTCTGCCGAGAACGAGCACCGTGACATGCTGAGTCTCTGGGAAAGCAGAGATCCCCAGTGCTGTTGTGCCTGTGGATAGGCTGCAGGGGGACGGTGAAGACCTGCAAGAGTTTTCAGGTCTGGCACCTTCCTTGTGGGAGAAGGAGCCAGACGTTTGCCTTTTCAGAAAAAGTTTCTGCCGAGAACGAGCCCCGTGACATTCTGAGTCTCTGGGAAAGCAGAGATCCCCAGTGCTGTTGTGCCTGTGGATAGGCTGCAGGGGGACGGTGAAGACCAGGAAGATCTTTCAGGGCTGGCACCTTATTTGTGGGAGAAGGAGCCAGACGTTTGCCTTTTCAGAAAAAGTTTCTGCCGAGAACGAGCACCGTGACATGCTGAGTCTCTGGGAAAGCAGAGATCCCCAGTGCTGTTGCGGCTAAAGATACGCTGCAGAGGGATAGTGAAGACCTGCAAGTGCTTTCAGGGCTGGCACCTTCCTTGTGGGAGAAGGAGCCAGACGTTTGCCTTTTCAGAAAAAGTTTCTGCCGAGAACGAGCACCGTGACATGCTGAGTCTCTGGGAAAGCAGAGATCCCCAGTGCTGTTGCGGCTAAAGATAGGCTGCAGAGGGATAGTGAAGACCAGCAAGAACTTTCAGGGCTGGCACCTTCCTTGTGGGAGAAGGAGCCAGACGTTTGCCTTTTCAGAAAAAGTTTCTGCCGAGAACGAGCACCGTGACATGCTGAGTCTCTGGGAAAGCAGAGATCCCCAGTGCTGTTGTGGCTAAAGATAGGCTGCAGAGGGATAGTGAAGACCAGCAAGAACTTTCAGGGGTAGCACCTTCCTTGTGGGAGAAGGAGCCAGACGTTTGCCTTTTCAGAAAAAGTTTCTGCCGAGAACGAGCACCATGAGATGCTGAGTCTCTGGGAAAGCAGAGATCCCCAGTGCTGTTGTGGCTAAAGATAGGGTACAGGGGGATGGTGAACACCTACAAGAGATTTCAGGGTTGGCACCTTCCTTGTGAGAGAAGGAGCCGTATGTTTGCCTTTTCAGAAAAAAGTTTCTGCCGAGAAAGAGCACCGTGACATGCTGAGTCTCTGGGAAAGCAGAGATCCCCAGTGCTGTTGCGGCTAAAGATAGGCTGCAGGGGGACTGTGAAGACCAGCAAGATCTTTCAGGGCTGGCACCTTCCTTGTGGGAGAAGGAGCCAGACGTTTGCCTTTTCAGAAAAGGTTTCTGCCGAGAACGAGCACCGTGACATGCTGAGTCTCTGGGAAAGCAGAGATCCCCAGTGCTGTTGCGGCTAAATATAGGCTGCAGGGGCACTGTGAAGACCAGCAAGATCTTTAAGGGCTGGCACCTTCCTTGTGGGAGAAGGAGCCAGACGTTTGCCTTTTCAGAAAAAGTTTCTGCCGAGAACGAGCACCGTGACATGCTGAGTCTCTGGGAAAGCAGAGATCCCCAGTGCTGTTGCGGCTAAAGATAGGCTGCAGAGGGATAGTGAAGACCTGCAAGATCTTTCAGGGCTGGCACCTTCCTTGTGGGAGAAGGAGCCAGACGTTTGCCTTTTCAGAAAAAGGCTCTGCCGAGAACGAGCACCATGAGATGCTGAGTCTCTGGGAAAGCAGAGATCCCCAGTGCTGTTGTGCCTGTGGATAGGCTGCAGGGGGACGGTGAAGACCAGCAAGATCTTTCAGGGCTGGCACCTTCCTTGTGGGAGAAGGAGCCAGACGTTTGCCTTTTCAGAAAAAGTTTCTGCCGAGAACGAGCACCGTGACATGCTGAGTCTCTGGGAAAGCAGAGATCCCCAGTGCTGTTGCGGCTAAAGATACGCTGCAGAGGGATAGTGAAGACCTGCAAGAGCTTTCAGGGCTGGCACCTTCCTTGTGGGAGAAGGAGCCAGACGTTTGCCTTTTCAGAAAAAGTTTCTGCCGAGAACGAGCACCGTGACATGCTGAGTCTCTGGGAAAACAGAGATCCCCAGTGCTGTTGTGCCTGTGGATAGGCTGCAGGGGGACAGTGAAGACCAGCAAGATCTTTCAGGGCTGGCACCTTCCTTGTGGGAGAAGGAGCCAGACGTTTGCCTTTTCAGAAAAAGTTTCTGCCGAGAACGAGCACCGTGACATGCTGAGTCTCTGGGAAAGCAGAGATCCCCAGTGCTGTTGTGCCTGTGGATAGGATGCAGGGGGACGGTGAAGACCAGCAAGTGCTTTCAGGGCTGTCACCTTCCTTGTGGGAGAAGGAGCCGTAAGTTTGCCTTTTCAGAAAAAGGCTCTGCCGAGAGCGAGCACCATGAGATGCTGAGTCTCTGGGAAAGCAGAGATCCCCAGTGCTGTTGTGCCTGTGGATAGGCTGCAGGTGGACGGTGAAGACCAGCAAGATCTTTCAGGCCTGGCACCTTCCTTGTGGGAGAAGGAGCCGTAAGTTTGCCTTTTCAGAAAAAGTTTCTGCCGAGAACGAGCACCATGACATGCTGAGTCTCTGGGAAAGCAGAGATCCCCAGTGCTGTTGTGCCTGTGGATAGGCTGCAGGGGGATAGTGAAGAGCTACAAGATCTTTCAGGGCTGGCATCTTCCTTGTGGGAGAAGGAGCCGTAAGTTTGCCTTTAAAGAAAAAGACTCTGCCGAGAGTGAGCACCATGATATGCTGAGTCTCTGGGAAAGCAGAGATCCCCAGTGCTGTTGTGGCTAAATATAGGCTACAGGGGGATGGTGAAGACCTACAAGAGATTTCAGGGCTGGCACCTTCCTTGTGGGAGAAGGAGCCATAAGTTTGCCTTTTCAGAAAAAGGCTCTGCCGAGAACGAGCACCATGAGATGCTGAGTCTCTGGGAAAGCAGAGATCCCCAGTGCTTTTGTGCCTGTGGATAGGCTGCAGGGGGACGGTGAAGACCAGCAAGTGCTTTCAGGGCTGGCACCTTCCTTGTGGGAGAAGGAGCCGTAAGTTTGCCTTTTCAGAAAAAGGCTCTGCCGAGAGCGAGCACCATGAGATGCTGAGTCTCTGGGAAAGCAGAGATCCCCAGTGCAGTTGTGGCTAAAGATAGTCTACAGGGGGATGGTGAAGACCTACAAGAGATTTCAGGGCTGGCACCTTCCTTGTGGGAGAAGGAGCCGTATGTTTGCATTTTCAGAAAATGTTTATGCCGAGAGCGAGCACCATGAGATGCTGAGTCCCTGGGAAAGCAGAGATCCCCAGTGCTGTTGTGCCTGTGGATAGCCTGCAGGGGGACGGTGAAGACCAGCAAGATATTTCAGGGCTAGCACCTTCCTTGTGGGAGAAGGAGCCAGACGTTTGCCTTTTCAGAAAAAGTTTCTGCCGAGAACGAGCACCATGAGATGCTGAGTCTCTGGGAAAGCAGAGATCCCCAGTGCTGTTATGTCTAAAGATAGGCTACAGGGGGATGGTGAAGACCTACAAGAGATTTCAGGGCTGGCACCTTCCTTGTGGGAGAAGGAGCCGTAAGTTTGCCTTTTCAGAAAAAGGCTCTGCCGAGAGGGAACACCATGAGATGCTGAGTCTCTGGGAAAGCAGAGATCGCCAGTGCTGTTGTGCCTGTGGATAGGCTGCAGGGGGATAGTGAAGACCAGCAAGACCTTTCAGGGCTGGCAGCTTCCTTGTGGGAGAAGGAGCCAGACGTTTGCCTTTTCAGAAAAAGTTTCTGCCGAGAACGAGCACCGTGACATGCTGAGTCTCTGGGAAAGCAGAGATCCCCAGTGCTGTTGTGCCTGTGGATAGGCTGCAGGGGGACGGTGAAGACCAGCAAGATCTTTCAGGGCTGGCACCTTCCTTGTGGGAGAAGGAGCCAGACGTGTGCCTTTTCAGAAAAAGTTTCTGCCGAGAACGAGCACCGTAACATGCTGAGTTTCTGGAAAAGCAGAGATCCCCAGTGCTCTTGCGGCTAAAATAGGCTGCAGGGGGACGGTGAAGACCTGCAAGTGCTTTCAGGGCTGGCACCTTCCTTGTGGGAGAAGGAGCCGTAAGTTTGCCTTTTCAGAAAAAGTTTCTGCCGAGAACGAGCACCGTGACATGCTGAGTCTCTGGGAAAGCAGAGATCCCCAGTGCTGTTGCGGCTAAAGATAGGCTGCACAGGGATAGTGAAGACCAGCAAGAGCTTTCAGGGCTGGCACCTTCCTTGTGGGAGAAGGAGCCAGACGTTTGCCTTTTCAGAAAAAGTTTCTGCCGAGAACGAGCACCGTGACATGCTGAGTCTCTGGGAAAACAGAGATCCCCAGTGCTGTTGCGGCTAAAGATAGGCTGCAGAGGGATAGTGAAGACCAGCAAGAGCTTTCAGGGCTGGCTCCTTCCTTGTGGGAGAAGGAGCCCGACGTTTGCCTTTTCAGAAAAAGTTTCTGCCGAGAACGAGCACCGTGACATGCTGAGTCTCTGGGAAAGCAGAGATCCCCAGTGATGTTGTGCCTGTGGATAGGCTGCAGGTGGACGGTGAAGACCTGCAAGAGCTTTCAGGGATGGCAGCTTCCTTGTGGGAGAAGGAGCCGTAAGTTTGCCTTTTCAGAAAAAGTTTCTGCCGAGAACGAGCACCGTGACATGCTGAGTCTCTGGGAAAGCAGAAATCCCCAGTGCTGTTGTGCCTGTGGATAGGCTGCAGGGGGACAGTGAAGACCAGCAAGATCTTTCAGGGCTGGCACCTTCCTTGTGGGAGAAGGAGCCAGACGTTTGCCTTTTCAGAAAAAGTTTCTGCCGAGAACGAGCACCGTGACATGCTGAGTCTCTGGGAAAGCAGAGATCCCCAGTGCTGTTGTGCCTGTGGATAGGCTGCAGAGGGATAGTGAAGACCTGCAAGAGCTTTCAGGGATGGCACCTTCCTTGTGGGAGAAGGAGCCGTAAGTTTGCCTTTTCAGAAAAAGTTTCTGCCGAGAACGAGAACCGTGACATGCTGAGTCTCTGGGAAAGCAGAGATCGCCAGTGCTGTTGCGGCTAAAGATAGGCTGCAGCGGGATAGTGAAGACCTGCAAGATCTTTCAGGGCTGGCACCTTCCTTGTGGGAGAAGGAGCCAGACGTTTGCCTTTTCAGAAAAAGTTTCTGCCGAGAACGAGCACCGTGACATGCTGAGTCTCTGAAAAAGCAGAGATGCCCAGTGCTGTTGCGGCTAAAGATAGGCTGCAGAGGGATAGTGAAGACCAGCAAGAGCTTTCAGGGCTGGCACCTTCCTTGTGGGAGAAGGAGCCAGACGTTTGCCTTTTCAGAAAAAGTTTCTGCCGAGAACGAGCACCGTGACATGCTGAGTCTCTGGGAAAGCAGAGATCCCCAGTGCTGTTGTGCCTGTGGATAGGCTGCAGAGGGATAGTGAAGACCTGCAAGATCTTTCAGGGCTGGAAGCTTCCTTGTGGGAGAAAGAGCTGTAAGTTTGCCTTTTCAGAAAAAGGCTCTGCCGAAAGCGAGCACCATGAGATGCTGAGTCTCTGGGAAAGCAGAGATCCCCAGTGTTTTAGTGGCTAAATATGGGCTGCAGAGGGGTAGTGAAGACCTGGAAGAGCTTTCAGGCCTGGCACCTTCCTTGTGGGAGAAGGAGCCAGACGTTTGCCTTTTCAGAAAAAGATTCCTCCGAGAACGAGCCCCGTGACATGCTGAGTCTCTGGGAAAGCACAGATCCCCAGTTCTGTTGTGCCTGTGGATAGGCTGCAGGGGGGACGGTGAAGACCAGCAAGATCTTTCAGGGCTGGCACCTTCCTTGTGGGAGAAGGAGCCAGACGTTTGCCTTTTCAGAAAACGTTTCTGCCGAGAACGAGAACCGTGACATGCTGAGTATCTGGGAAAGCAGAGATCCCCAGTGCTGTTGTGCCTGTGGATAGGCTGCAGGGGGATAGTGAAGACCAGCAAGATCTTTCAGGGCTGGCACCTTCCTTGTGGGAGAAGGAGCCGTAAGTTTGCCTTTTCAGAAAAATTTTCTGCCGAGAACGAGCACCGTGACATGCTGAGTCTCTGGGAAAGCAGAGATCCCCAGTGCTGTTGTGCCTGTGGATAGGCTGCAGGGGGACGGTGAAGACCTGCAAGAGTTTTCAGGTCTGGCACCTTCCTTGTGGGAGAAGGAGCCAGACGTTTGCCTTTTCAGAAAAAGTTTCTGCCGAGAACGAGCCCCGTGACATGCTGAGTCTCTGGGAAAGCAGAGATCCCCAGTGCTGTTGTGCCTGTGGATAGGCTGCAGGGGGGACGGTGAAGACCAGCAAGATCTTTCAGGGCTGGCACCTTCCTTGTGGGAGAAGGAGCCAGACGTTTGCCTTTTCAGAAAAAGTTTCTGCCGAGAACGAGCACCGTGACATGCTGAGTCTCTGGGAAAGCAGAGATCCCCAGTGATGTAAGGTCACGCCCGTAAGGTCAGCAGGGGTACCCTAGCGAACCAGTAAGTGTTCAGGTACTACCCCGGAGTACCGGTGGGGGTACTGATACTACCGCAGAGTAACGGTGGGGGTACCGCTACTACCCCAGAACATCGGGTATGGGTGCCAAGGCTAATGTGGCGCATCAGGTAGGGATACCGGGTCTAACCTTTGGGGTCTGGTAGGGTGGCCGGGTCTAATCCATCGCACATGAAGGGACAGCTGCTGTTCTCTGGCGCATCACAAAGAGGTCCGTTCCAACCCCAGAGTTCCGGTTCGGGAACGACTTCTACCTCGAAATATCAGGTAGGGATACCGAGCCTAACCTGGAGGGTCAGGTAGGAATGTCTGGTGTACAGCGCGCTCCCGTAAGATCAGCAGGTGTACCCCAGTGAACCAATAAGGGTTCAGGTACTACCCCGGATTTACCGGTCGGTGTACCTATACTACCGCAGAGTAACGGTGGGGGTACCGCTACTGCCCTAGAACATCGGGTATGGGTGCCAAGCCTAATGCGGAGCATCAGGTAGGGATACCGGGTCTAACCTTTTGGGTCCGGTAGGGTGGCCGGGTCTAATACAGCGCACACGAAGGGACAGCTGTTGTTCTGTGGCGCATCACAAAGGGTTCCGTTCCAAGCCCAGAGTACCGGTGGGGGAACAGGTTGTACCTCGAAACATCGGGTAGGGATACCGGGCCTAACCCGTAGGGTCTGGTAGGAAGGGTGGGTCTAAATCCGCGCGCCCGTAGGGTCATTAGGTGTACCCCGGCGCACCAGTAAGGGTTCCGGTACAATCCAGGATTACCGGTGGGTATAGCAAAACTACCGCGGAGTACCGGTGGGTGTACTGGTACTACCCCAGATTGCCGGGTAGCGGGCCAGGCCTACCGCAGAGCATCAGGTAGGGATACCGGGCCTAAGCTGGAGGGTCAGGTAGGAATGTCTGGTCTACAGCGCACGCCTGTAAGGTCATCAGGTATACCCCATTGAACCAGTAAGGGTTCAGGTACTACCGCGGAGTACCGGTGGGTGTACCGATACTACTGCAGAATACAGCTGGGGGTACCGGTACTACCCCAGAATATCGGGTAGCGGTGCCAGGCCAACAACGGAGCATCAGGTAGGGACACCGGGCCTAACCTGGTGGGTCAGGTAGGAATGTCTGGTCTACACCACGCGCCCCTAAGGTCAGCAGGTGTACCCCAGTGAACCATTAAGGGTTCAGGTACTACCCCGGAGTACCGGTGGGTATACCGATACTACCGCAGAGTAACGTTGGGGGTACCGCTACTACCCCAGAACAACGGGTATGGGTGCCAAACCTAATGCGGAGCATCAGGTAGGGTTACCGGGTCTAACCTTTGGGGTCTGGTAGGGTGGCCTGGTCTAATCCAGCGCACTCGAAGGGACAGCTGGTGTTCTCTGGCGCATCACAAAGGGTTCCGTCCCAAGCCCAGAGTACCAGTGGGGGAACCGGTTCTACCTCGAAACATCGGGTAGGGATACCGGGCCTAACCCAGAGGGTCAGGTAGGAAGGGTGGGTCTAAAGCCGCGTGCCCGTAGGATCAGCAGGTGTACCCCGGCGCACCAATAAGGGTTCTGGTACAATCCAGGAGTACCGGTGGGTATAGGAAAACTACCGCGGAGTACCAATGGGTGTACTGGCACTACCCCAGATTGTCGGGTAGGGGGCCAGGCCTACCGCAGAGCATCAGGTAGGGATACCGGGCTAACCCGGAGGGTCAGGTAGGAATGTCTGGTCTACACCACGCGTCTGTAGGGTCAGCAGGTGTACCCCGGTGAACCAGTAAGGGTCCAGGTACTACCCTGGAGTACCGGTGGGTGTACCGATGCTACCACAGAGTACCGGTTGGGGTACCGGTACTACCCCAGAATACCTGGTAGGGGTGCAAGGCCAACAACGGAGCATCAGGTAGGGATACCGGGCCTAACCTGGTGGGTCAGGTAGGAATGTCTGGTATACACCGCGCGCCCGTAACGTCAGCAGGTGTACCCCAGTGAACCAGTAAGGGTTCAGATACTACCCCGGAGTACCGGTTGCTGTCCCGATACTCCAGCATAGTAACGGTGGGGGTACTGCTACTACCCCAGAAGGTCAGGTATGGGTGCCAAGCCTAATGCGGAGAATCAGGTAGGGATACCGGGTCTAACCTGTGGGGTCCGGTAGGGAGGCCAGGTCTAATCCAGCGTGCACTAAGGGACGGCTGTTGTTCTCTGGCGCATCACAAAGAGTTCCGTTCCAACCCCAGAGTACCGGTGGGGGAACAGGTTCTACCTCGAAACATCGGGTAGGGATACCGGGCCTAACCCGGAGGGTCATTTAGGAACGGTGGGTCTAAAGCCGCGTGCCCGTAGGGTCAGCAGGTGTACCCCGGCGCAACAGTAAGGGTTCCGGTACAATCCAGGAGTACCGGTGGGTATAGCAAAACAACCGCGGAGTACCGGTGGGTGTACCGGTACTACCCCAGATAGTCGGGTAGGGGGCCAGGCCTACCGCAGAGCATCATGTACGGATACCGAGCCTAGCATGGAGGGTCAGGTAGGAATGTCTGGTCTACACAGCACGCCCGTAAGGTCAGCAGCTGTACCCCAGCGAACCAGTAAGGGTTCAGGTACTACCCTGGAGTACCGGTGGGTGTACCAATACTACCGCAGAGTACCGGTGGGGGTACCGGTACTACCCCAGCATATCGGGTAGGGGTGCCAGGCCAACAACGGAGCATCAGGTAGGGATACCGGTCCTAACACGGAGGGTCAGGTAGGAATGTCTGGTCTATACTGCGTGCCTGTAACGTCATCAGGTGTACCCCAGTGAACCAGTAAGGGTTCACTGTTGGGAGCTGGCTTGCTGAAAAGGGACATGGGCCTGTGGAAAAGTTGTGCGAGCAGAGTTCTGTGTGAAAGACTGTCAGTTTGAGCAACAAGATTAGGCCTTGGCCGAAAATAGCTGGCCTTACTGATAGCAGGAGAAAAACAACAGCTGGTCTTGCCGTTATCGGGAGAAAGGTAAAAACAGTGTGACCTTGGCATAACTTCACAAGTAACTTTTGAAGAAGTTCTCATGAGAAAGTTACTGAACACGCGTAGCTGCCAGCCACAAGTGGGTGTGTTTTAGTAATGAATAAACATTAGCAATGTACCAATCATATTAGGACTAGTAGGCATAATTATCGCAAACTGTATAAATATGAGCTAGCTGCGCGAATAAAGTTGAATCACTTCTATCACTCATATTGGGTCGACTTACGTGCATTCCTCCGCCGCTCCAACAAATGGTGCCCAAACATGGGGCCGAAGAAAGGGGAATTGGAGCGACGGACACTGAGAAGCACCGGTAGCAGCGACCGGGGGGCAAAAGATTATCGAACGCTGATCGTCTTGGTTGGTGTGTTAACTCTCGTGCCTGGACCGTCCAAAAGGGGTTCGCCGTCAGTGAGAGCTACTGGAAAAAGGCTGCAAAGACTTTTTAACCGAGGTGTCTTAATCAAGGTAGCACCAAGGAGTATCGAGAAGCCGGCCGGCAATGGATCAAGAGGTAGCCCTAGAATTATTACAGCGCTTTTTAGAAAAGCGGGGAGTAAATTGCGTTAAGCAAATTTCGGGGTTAGTCGCACTGGGTCGCGTTAAGGGGTGTTTTAAGAATTCAGATTTATTGTTTGAGGAGAGTGAGTGGCGTAAGTTAGGAGATGTATTATGGGACTTGGTAATTGATGATGATAAATCAGCTAAAAAATTAATGAAACCTTGGCGGGAAATTATTAACCCTATTAAGCGATATAAATTAGAAAAGAATTTTGCGGCAGTGGCTACAGAGCGGCTGGGGGGTACTGAGGAATCAGCAGGCTTACTTACTTATGGCAAGGAGTACGTTCCTACTTCGGCCACTGGCCCACCAGTTACAGTACATCCTAAAGTGGCCAGTCAGCCGCCTCCTGTACCACCACGCAGTAATTTTACAAATTTATCTAATGAATCAGAGGTAAAATCTACTGCACCACCAGGTCCTAAAGAATCAGAATCGGAAATCCCGCAAATTGAAATGAAAGAGGGAATACCGAGTAATCAATCATTAAAAAATCGACTGAAAATAACACCTGTAAATTGGCAAAAAATATTACAAGGTGCAGTAGAAGATAAACAGTATGAACTGGCTGGCAGCATTTCGGAAGTTCTTGCTTGCCCAGTTGTTTACAATGTAGGAGATGATGGAAATTTAGAAGGATTACATCAGCCATTAGGCTGGAAATTACTATCACAATTACGATCTACAGTTAAAGAAGCAGGATTACAATCCGAGCCTGCTAAACAAATGTTGAACTATATATGGGGAAGTGTAATCTTGTGTCCAGAGGACATTAAAGGAGTTATCCGAATGATAATGACACAGTCACAACAGTTATTATGGCAAGCTCACTGGCAGCAGCATTGTGAGGTTTCAATGCATCAGCCGCGTCAGCAGGGAGACCCGCTTTATGGGGTTACTGTTGAACAACTAATGGGATCAGGCCGATTCGCTAGTATTGATGTTCAAATCCAACAAGGTCCAGATGTATGCTTGGAGTCTATGCGAACGGCCAGAATGGCAATAGGGAATGTGAGAACTCAGCCAGTGTCACCTTCGTATATGTCAATGAAACAGAGTAGAGACGAACCTTTTGGGAAATTTGTAGATCGAGTGACATCCGCAATCGATCAGTCTGATGTCCCTGAATGGATGAAGGGAGCTATATTAAGACAGTGCATTTATGAAAATACTAATCCCGAAACTAAAGCAATAATTCTGTCTTTACCGGGGGATGCAACCGTAGAAATGATGCTAGATAGGTTAAGTAGAGTTCCAGTGGGTCGGCAAGCGATGTTAGTGGAAGCAGTGCGGGAATTAGGGAAGGATTTGATTCAGGCACAGCAGCAAGCATTCGCAGCCTTAGCTCCGTTGCACCAGCCTGAGACGCGACCCCGATCATCGATACAATCAAGAAGTAAATGTTTCCGCTGCGGGCAAGAAGGTCATATGAGAAGGCACTGTAGAGTTTCTCAAGTTTGGTGCGAGAACTGTCAAGTGAATAATCATAGCACCAGCGTCTGCAAGCGGACGGGAAACGGACAAGCGAGCGCGTCGGGTTGCCGCGCGAGGACAATAGCCGCCCCAGCCCTTCAGACTCCATCAACGGGGAAGCAGAGCCATCTACCGGTGGAAAACAATACAAATCCATTTCTACAGAGTCCCTGCAACCAGCCACAAAAGGAAGCCTCGGGCTGGACTTGGAAACAGCAATAGATATTACATTACTGGACTCACGACCACAAAAAGTTCCTACAAACATTCATGGACCTATAACTATTAATGGACAAACCTATGGAGCATTATTACTTGGACGATCGTCGAGTGGAATACAAGGACTGTTTATTTTACCAGGAGTCATTGATGCTGACTACACTGGCGTGATATCAATCGTACTGCAAACAAATTTTCCACCAATCCATGTGCCAGCCGGCAGTCGGATTGCACAATTGGTCCCTGTGCCGCAGCTAACTAAGGACTTACATCCATGTTCTGAGAAGGCAAGACAAAATGATGGATTCGGATCTACTGGAGGACTAACCATGTTAACCATGGCAATGAACCAGTGACCGGTAATGAGGATTACAATGGAAAATTATGGACATTCTGTTCACATTGAAGCACTATTTGATACGGGAGCCGACCTTACCATCGTGTCACAGGATCGTTGGCCGGAGAGTTGGCCCTTGGTTCCTACGACTACCGGGGTTGAAGGGGTTGGCGGATCTACATCGGTACGGCGTAGCAGAGACAGAGTTACTATCATCATAGATGGGAGAACAACAACTGCCTTTGTGACTGTGATGTCGCTTCCACAAGGAGTACAGGCTCTTGTTGGAAGGGATGTTTTAGATCAAATGGGAGTGATCCTTACGACGGACAAGCATTTTCAATGGCGGTCACTGCAGAATGGACTTTCCCGATCCAATTACAGTGGCTGACAGATGATCCAGTCTGGATCGAGCAGTGGCTGTTGAAAAAGGAAAGTCTACAGGCAGCTCATAACCTTGTTCGAGAACAGCTTCAACAAGGACATTTACAGTTATCAACAAGTCCATGGAATACTCCAATCTTTGTAATAAGAAAGAAATCAGGAAACTGGAGACTACTACAAGATTTAAGAGCAGTAAATTCTCAAATGCAACCAATGGGAGCTTTACAACCTGGACTACCCAATCCTGCTATGTTACCAGATCAATGGACTCTATTGATAGTTGATCTTAAGGACTGTTTCTTCACCATACATTTGCATCAGCGAGACACCCAGTGATTTGCATTTACTCTGCCTTCGATTAATAGAGAGGCGCCTGCACAACGGTATGAATGGACAGTGTTACCACAAGGTATGAAGAATAGTCCAACTCTTTGTCAATTATTTGTGGACAATGCATTACGTCCTGTCCGGGAGGCCTGGCCGACAGCGTTTATTTATCATTATATGGATGATATCCTGATAGCTCAAAAGGACTGTTTTACAAAACAACAAGAGCAATTTTTATCGCAGGCTTTAAGAAAGGAAGGTTTGGTCATTGCTCCAGAAAAAATACAGAGGGTTTCGCCTTGGAAGTACCTCGGCTGGAACATTTCAGAATCTCAAATTCGCCCTCAAAAGTTAACCCTGCACACTGAACTACGGACATTAAATGATGTACAGAAATTGATGGGAGACCTACAATGGTTGCGACCAGTAGTGGGTATACCAAATGAACAATTAGAAGAACTTAGGCCATTATTACAAGGAACAGATCCAGCGAAACCTGCACACCTTTCTTCCAGACAACAGGAAGTTATCAAGGCAATTGTCGAACAAATTACACAAAGGTGGATAGATCGTCGAGATCCGCGTATTCCTGTCGATTTAACGATTATACATGGACCGTCTCAATTAATTGGTGCACTGACCCAGTGCAAAAAGAAAAAGGGGGAGAAGGTCCGAGTGTTGGAATGGTTGTTTACACGATTGCAACCACAAAAAACGATTGAGAGGAAATTAGAGACTTTAGCAGAACTAATTATGAAAGGAAGGACAAGAATATTACAAATTACTGGATCGGAGCCGGGAATTATCAGAATACCTATTAAAAGGGAAAATTTAGAGTGGTGTTTGCGACAGTCGGAGGACTTACAAATGAGTCTATTGTCAACAGCAAATGATATAACTATCGATTCAATTAAAGCACCAGTCCTGCAATGGGTCAGTCAAAATACATGGATAATGCCATCAAAACGAAGTGAGAGACCATTGTCAGACGCAGTTACCGTATTTACCGATGCTGGAAAAAGGTCACGTACAGCAGCAATTACATGGCTTCAAGATAATCAATGGTATCATCATATCCTTGCAGCAGTGCCAGGAGACTCACTGCAAACACTGGAATTAGCAGCAGTGGTGTGGGCAGCTCTACAATGGCATGATACAGAATTGAATTTTGTGACAGACTCATTATATGTTGCTGGAGTTTTGGAAAGGATTGAAGATGCGAGGATCAAAGACATCAAGAATTCTCGCCTATTTGAATTGTTTCGTCAATTACCGTCGGCATTACGACAGAGACAGAAAAGCTATGCAGTTATTCACATTAGAAGTCACATGTGGAAGGAAGGACTGGGAGAAGGAAATGATAAAGCTGACCAATTAGTTACCGTGACTGTACCTATGAATGACTTTGTAAAAGCCAAAGAAACTCACAACGTATTTCATCAAAATGCAAGAGGTTTATATAAGCAATTTAGTATTACAATCGAAGAAGCCCGAGGAATCGTGAGAGCGTGCCCTGAGTGTAGTCATCATGGACCAGGTTTAGGGACTGGAGTTAACCCACGCGGACTGGGCCCAAACGAACTTTGACAAATGGACGTTACCCATGTATCTGAGTTTGGTCGTTTGAAATATGTGCATGTGACTGTAGATACATTCAGTCGATTTATCTGGGCAACGGCACAAGCCGGGGAAAAGGCGCTGCATGTTGTCCGACATTTGACAAGTAGTTTTGCTGTCATGGGAGTGCCTCAGAAATTAAAGACGGACAATGGACTAGCGTATGCTGGTGAAAAGATCAGAAAATTTTGTCAACAATGGGGGGTGACGCATATTACAGGCATTCCACACTCTCCCACAGGACAGGCTATTGTAGAACGGGTTAACCAGACATTGAAAGAATATTTGCAGAAATTTAAAGATGTGTGTGATGTTCAGGAAAAGTTGGCTAAAACATTATTTGTTATGAATTACCTATGTATATTTGGGGAGAATGATGAGCCACCAGTCAAAGTTCATTCAGGAGTTGCTACTTTAGAACAAAAGCAACCAATGAAGGTGTATTATAGGGATTTGGCAACGGGTGAATGGAAGGGACCCGTTGAAGTATGGGGAAAGGTTATATGTGTGTTATTACTCCTACAGGACCTCAATGGGTGCCGTCTAGATGGACCAAAGCTGCGCCTGCTCCCACTACTGTTCGCCCTTCTTGTTCCACTGAAAGCAGTTCCAGTACCGGGTCAGACAAACGTCTGGATAGCGTGGGCGAATAGGACGGGACAGACTGATTTTTGTTTGAGTTTGGCAACTGCAACAGAACCCTTTAAAACATGCTTGATAGGTTACCCTCATTTAGACTCTTCTGACTTTCTAGGATGGATAGATAATAGCAAAAGTTGTAATGGAATAGATGTAGCAAGTCAATCAGCTTGTTTAATTATGCAATTAAATCATACTCTACCCTGGGATCCACAGCAACTAGACCTTTTGGGCTCTGAAGCAATTGACAATGGTACACATGAGAATACAACTCGTACTTGCATCTCTTTTGGTAACTTTAATAAATTCACTGTACAAGCAATGCACATGGCACGCTGGTTAGGAAAGAGTAGTCGAATTGGTTGGGATGACAATCCATTTATGAATGGAGCTAGTGGTACAATTGTTTTTCCTTACAGTACGAGTTTCGATATTAATCATTATTGTGGCAAATTTAATAAAACTACAACACTTGGAGCCTATGGATGGAGTATGAATAATGCCAATGAAATATTGAGAGTAAAAGGTTCGGCTAAAGCTTTACCGCCTGGAATATTTTTGATTTGTGGAGATAGAGCATGGGGCGGAATCCCAAAGAATCCTCTTGGAGGACCTTGTTATATTGGTAAATTGGCCTTACTTACATTAACACACCGGAACTGGCTTAAAATATTACGATCCTCACCCAGAAGCAAAAGGAGTATAGCTCAACTTAGTCAAAATTGTGATGATAATGTTGAATTATGGTCAGTTACAACTAGAATTTTTGCATCTATGTTCCCAAGTGTAGGGACAGCTCGTGCTTTGAATCAATTGAATAAACTCGCTTGTTGGTCGGTAAAGCAGGCTAGGGCCACGTCAGAGGTCCTTGAAGAGATGATGCAGGACATGTCAAGTTTAACACATGCAGTGTTACAAAATAGAGCAGCTATTGATTTTCTATTGCTGGCACAAGGACAGGGGTGTGAAGATGTTGAGGGGATGTGTTGCTTTAATTTAAGTGATCATTCTCAATCTATTCACAAACAGATAAATTGGTTAAAAAAACATACACAAAAAATCCAACAAGAAATTAATTGGTTTGATGTTTTGTTGATTGATTGGTTTGATTGATTGTTACAATCAATATTCGGCGGGATAACACAATGGCTAATGTCATTGATTAAGGAAGCCTTACGGTGGTTGGGTATATTGATATTAATCTGTATAATAGTTAAAATTGCATATGGGTGCATGATGAAAGGAGTCTCAAAGCTGACACACCAAGCTCTACTCGCACAAAAAGGGGGAATTGTTGGGAGCTGGCTTGCTGAAAAGGGACATGAGCCTGTGGAAAAGTTGTGCGAGCAGAGTTCTGTGTGAAAGAATGTCAGTTTGAGCAACAAGATTAGGCCTTGGCCGAGAATAGCTGGCCTTACTGATAGCAGGAGAAAAACAACAGCTGGTCTTGCCGTTATCGGGAGAAAGGTAAAAACAGTGTGACCTTGGCATAACTTCACAAGTAACTTTTGAAGACGTTCTCATGAGAAAGTTACTGAACACACATAGCTGCCAGCCACAAGTGGGTGTGTTTTAGTAATGAATAAACATTAGCAATGTACCAATCATATTAGGACTAGTAGGCATAATTATCGCAAACTGTATAAATATGAGCTAGCTGCGCGAATAAAGTTGAATCACTTCTATCACTCATATTGGGTCGACTTACGTGCATTCCTCCGCCGCTCCAACAGAGTTGTCCTGCAATCTGTGTGTCGGGCTCCTCGCTGTAGCATACCTCTTAGTTAATCGCCAGCTGTGGGAATCCTTGAAGCCAAACTCAAACGAACAATTTCATCCCTTAAAGGAACCGACTGTGTCATCTAGGCAAATCTTGGGCTCCATCTCCGGTCCTCAGGATGCAAATGGAGTAAAAGTATTCATGTTACCTGTTTCTTCCTGAGTTCAGAGGCACGTAAGGAGACTGCTGCCTGGCGTCACCCATTCTTGCAGGCATGAGCTCCTAGGTGTGCAAACTGCACCCCCAGGAAGGAACGTCTGTAACTGTAGCGTTTGTCATGTCAATTATCTTTTGTCCTCCCATTTTGAGGAGGACTGTGAAGTGAATGTAATGACGCTAGTCCTGTGAATCCTAGTCCTTTTCAGGTTTAAAAATAATTTTTAAAAGAATTACTTTTTAGTTACGAAAGCTGATGAGGTTTTCTTCACAGGGTTGGGAGAGCCTGGCATGTTGTTTTTTGCGGGAAGATGTCAGGACTGAGGCCAGATGCAGTTAAGGAAACACAATGCTATGAATGCAAGCAACTGATGGGAGAGTGTCACCTGGATGAGTGTTTCTTGTAATGTGTTACTAGCGTATGGTGTCCCCTCACATCTCATTTCTCCGCTGTGTAGTTCGATGTGTCACTTGTTCAGCTGCTGCTGCTCATTAAATATAAATCTCCATTGGCAGGAGCAGTTACAGGGTCATGGATCTTGGACCAAGATCCTCAAAACCCCCTAGCTATGCGAGGTTTCCCTGCTGCACGTGCACTGCCTTTGTGTCCTGACGCTCTGTTTCTCCAGGAATGTCGGTATTTGCGTGGGGAGTTTCAAGGACCTGCCTGTGGACGCGACGGCCCCTACATGCCTGACGTGTTCTTCTGGTGCTGCATCCTCTGTAGGGATTGGCGCTCGGAAGATCTCGCGATGTACGGAAAGAGAAGGGTTAAGGGAGGCGGGATGACCGACAGACAGTATATAAGGGCGTGACGCAGTTGAATAAACGCCATTTGCAGCATCCTCATATTGGTGTCAGTGCTCTGTGGCCCAGGGTATGGTGGACCCTGTGCCGAGTCCCACGGGGTGATCAGACGAATGTCTACAAGTGGTGACCCTGACGTGATTGGACATCGGCGGATTACGCGGGGCGTAATCGAAGGCCTGGCCAGGCATGGAAGGAGTCCTGAAGGTGTTGGACTCGTGCTCTAGAGAGGTAAAAATCCCTATGGGACCAAAAGAAGCGAAAGCTTGCCTAGAGCGGCTCCTGAAAGAGGAAGCGATAGAGCGCCCGGGGGACATATTGTCTCCTGAGTGCTGGCCGAAATGCACTGCGGCTTTAGCGGAACGGGCTATGGCGACGCAGCATGGTCCGGAGTTAAAGACGTGGGGGCGGATTAGGGCGATTTTCAGGAAAGTGCGGGAGGAGGGCTTAACATGGAAGGAAGCAAAGAGATTGATGCACGCGCAGGCGGATCGGGGCGTGCAGGCGGATGGGGGGGCGCGGACAGAAGGGCTGACGGAGGTAGCGGAGCAGACGCCTCTGGTGCTCCCAGTGCAGCCGTCAGCACCGGCCGAACCACCGGGATACCCTTGGGAGGAGTTTGAACAGGAGCGTGAACGGGAGAGAGAGGAGGAGCGGGAGAAAGAGCGACAGTTAATTCAGGAGGCAGAGGAACCCGTGGCGGAGCAAAGGAGACGGGAGAAGGAGAGGCAGAGACTAGAGGAGGCGGAGAGGGCGGTGATGAAGGGATCGGAAAAGGAGCAGGCAGAGGAGGGAGCGGTTCCCCTGTATGATCCGGAGGATTGGGTGCCGGGACGTGTTTTGCGAACCGCGCCACAAGCTCACCCTAAGATGGCGCCGACATCCGCCTTCTCCCCGGATGTCTCTCCGGAGATCGGGAGAGGCGGAGCACGGCCAAAGGAAGGAGGAAGGAAAGTCAGGACACCCCCTCTTACGCGCGTAGCGGAAGAGGAAGAGAGTGGTCCGGACTCAATCGAGGGGTCGGCTCAACGGTTAGAGGAGGCGTGGCAACTGGTGGGCGGACACCGCTGTCGTCCGCCGCACGCAGCGATAAAACAAAAGGCTATCTCCGGCTGTAAGGCGCAGTCGGCAGCAGCCAGTGAAACAGCAACGCCTATGCCTTTAATACCTGTGCCCGGCCCAGCTACAGATCCGCTGCAGATGTTGCAGCGAGTAGTAGAGGAGATACAGGAGCAGGTGAAGCAACAGCGGCAGCTGCTACAAGCAGCTGGGGAACAGAAAGGAGTTCCCGATTCACCAAAGATCACGTTGCCAGACTGGAAAATTGTAGCAAAGGAATGTGTTATGGACGGCATACGTTTTGAAGGACCCCCTTTAGTTTGCCCAGTCCGAGCTGGTCCAGGTGGTGTGGGGGTGGAGTGGTCTCCGTTAGATAGCAAGCTTTTGCAACAAGTGAAAAAGACCGTGGATGAATACGGCTTAGGACATCCCATGACAGGCTCTCTGTTAGATGTGGGGTTTTTTTCAGGTTCACTGACTCCCTCGGATTCGCGACAGTTTTGCAGTATGATTTTGACTCCCATTTTTTTTTGATTTAGAAGGAAGCTTGGACAAACAGATTACAAGCAGCACTAGTTGAGACCCAACAGTGGGCAGATCGTTGGGGAATCCGACTGCTTCACGGTATTCCCTATAACAGTCAGGGACAGGCCATTGTAGAACGCGCACATCGCACATTAAAAGCCAAGCTTGATGTTCTTAGGGAGGGGGAGCAGGTACCCCAAGAGACAGACCCTCTTGACCACGAAAATCATCAGCAACAAAATCCCAAATGCCGACGTTCTGCTCGTGAGACCCCTGTGCACCGTAATGCACGGTTGTTGGCATTAGCACTATTTGCACTCAATCAGTTTGCCCATGGTACAGAGTCACAGAGTCCAATGCAGAAGCATTGGCAACAGGCGATAAGGGGAGTAGGGCCACCAGTATTGGTCCGTGACCCAGAAACAGGAAAGTGGGAAGGTGGGAGGCGCTTGGTGACACAGGGAAGAGGGTATACTGCAGTACAATCATCAGAGCACCCAGACTCACGTGTGCGCTGGGTGCCGTCACGGTGGTTGAAACCAGACCTCAGTCAATAACGATTTGTTGTGAGTTATTTTGCAGGATGCCGTTCAGAAGATCATCTGAGTACCTGCACTGTGGTCGTTGTGACCCTTGGGTGCTTGTCAAGTACGACCGCTGTGGACAACAACTCTGGTGACGCACCAGCCGAACATCAAAATGGTGTGACCGATGTTTTGAACACCGCAGATCCACTTTACAGCAACCGCTGTGTGTACCCCATAAGCGGGGGACTATGATATGCTTTTAGACAAAGCCAATCAATTACAGGAGGCAGGTGACAGTGGCTTGACAATCTCCTCTCGTCGACCTGGCAATGGCTCCTGTCTTTGATTGACTGAAAAACGTTGACCCTATTTGGAATCCTTTTGGTGGTGGTTATTATGGTTTGTTGTGGGATACCAGC
Source organism: Astur gentilis (assembly GCF_929443795.1). Taxonomy (NCBI): domain Eukaryota; kingdom Metazoa; phylum Chordata; class Aves; order Accipitriformes; family Accipitridae; genus Astur; species Astur gentilis. Next base: position 4,307,823 of record NW_026061008.1, read on the forward strand.
ACTGACTGTTTGCGTGCGGAAACTCTTTATACAGAGTGCGGGTACCCACCAGTACACGAATTACCATGAGGTGGTGGGATCGCTTATAGCTGTAACGCCAGTTTGTACCGTCGGTCATCCGCCATAGTGAGGGGGGACTTGTAGGGATTGGCGCTCGGAAGATCTCGCGATGTACGGAAAGAGAAGGGTTAAGGGAGGCGGGATGACCGACAGACAGTATATAAGGGCGTGACGCAGTTGAATAAACGCCATTTGCAGCATCCTCATATTGGTGTCAGTGCTCTGTGGCCCAGGGTATGGTGGACCCTGTGCCGAGTCCCACGGGGTGATCAGACGAATGTCTACAATCCTCTTCTTCGCCACCTTTGCCCTGTCAAGCTTCTTGAAGAAGTTTAAATCCAGCCGCTACTTTCCAACCAGAGTAAGTAGAAGGAGGTGGCCAGTGTCCATCTCCACACTCATTTCCCAAAATGGCTTTCCTGGAGCACTAAGCAGTATTTGCCCTGCCTTGGTCAAGCTGGGAAACGTTGGCCTTGCAGGCCAAGCTCTCCAAGAGCTTGCATGTCCTGCACTCATTTCCCTGAGTGCAAAATCATCGTAGCATTTCCCACATGCCTCGTGACCTGCCCCAGATTGAAGATTTTTGGGGGTTGATTTTTTTTAATTTTTTTTTTTCCTCCTCAGGTAGTAGGAAGTCAGGTTTCCCAAAGTTTTGGGGGTTGGGGTTGTGGGATTTTTTCCCTACCTTCTGTGCATTATGTGATCGAGCAGAAAGTAGATTTGAATGAGGAGCTTCCTTTTGAGGACTAAAGGATGCCTCAGTGCCTTGTTGCCATTGTAGCTGTGAGTGTAGCTGTAGTGGCAGACGTGTTTTCTTATTTTTAATATTATTATTATTATTTTTAGGTTTTGACTTAAACCAACCCTTGTTCGCCTAATTAAGCTTTTTTTATTGTCTGACCCCAGATCTCACAGGGACAAACACAGCAGCAGTATCTAAGCAAGGGATCAGGCTGCATGTGCTCAGAGGGGTGGTGGGATTTGGTTAAGCAGCCTTAATGTTGTGGATGTCTGCAACTCTTGCATCTCACGTTACGGCCCTGTTTGCCATGCCCCTCTCACCTCTGGTTTCTCGCTCCAGGTGCGGTCCACAGTGAGCGACTTTGCTGTTTTCCTCACCATCGTCATCGTGCTGCTCCTTGACTTTGTGGTTGGGATCCCATCGCCAAAGCTCCAGGTCCCCCATGCGTTCAAGGTAACGGGGTGTTTTGGCACGTGGGGGTGCCACAAGGTGATGCCGGGGCAGGGCAGGGCTGAGTCTGGAGGAGATGCTGGTGGTGTGACCATCTCCTCTTCCACCTCCAAGTGCCTTGCTTCCTCCTGGAAACGAGAAGATGGCCCCAAAACTAGATACCTACAGGGGAAGTATCTAGAGGTGCTTGCAAAGAGGAGACTGGCACTGCTGAAGCCCCCGGGAGAGGGGGACATGAAGCCAGGGCTGGGAGGTGCTCTGACACAGGGAGGGAGGGGAAAATGAAAGCCAGTGGAGTGCCTGGGCTGGGAGACGATGCTGATGTGTGGGCTTTGTTGCAGCCTACCAGAGAGGACCGCGGGTGGTTCATCAACCCCATAGGACCCAACCCTTGGTGGACGGTGTTGGCTGCGCTCGTCCCAGCTCTGCTCTGCACCATCTTGATATTCATGGACCAGCAGATCAGTGCCGTTATTGTGAACAGGAAGGAGCACAAGCTGAAGGTAAGGGCCTGTGAGAGATGACTCCAGCCCCTTCTGGGCTGCAGGTCTGGGGAGAAGCTCTTATTCCCGATGCCTTCTGAAGGCATTGGTTTGGGACAAGGTCAGGCTACGTGGCAGGATGCTTTCCTGGATTAACGATGATGCAGGGAGCAAGTGACAGGGCAGTTCAGATGAGCAACCTTTTGGAGGAGCTAATTAATCTTGGAGCAATAGAGAAGTGCATTTTTGTTTTAAAATGGCAGCAGCAGCAGGTGTGGGGAATGAATTGTTTTGATGCGCTGCCAGGGATAACTCAGAGTCACACCTTCCTTGCAAGTGGTAGAATTTTCTTTGTGAGTGGAAAAAATGGTTTGGTGCTTTTGGGTTGTGGGTTGTTGTTTTTTGGAGAAGTATTTATCGCACAAGCTCTGCATATCCATTGTGTCTGAACTCCTGCCAGATTTTCATGCCAGGTGCTTGTGCAAAGCCCGCATACACCCTTACTTGTTTCCATTTCTTGTTTTGACTTCTGAAGAAGCTGACTTGTGCTCGAGCAGGGCTTGAGTCTGACTTGCGACGTTATCCTTGCTCTTGTGCTATGGGATGCTCTGTTTCTTGTTTTTCTGCCTGCAGAAAGGATGCGGGTACCACCTGGACCTTTTTGTGGTGGCCGTGATGCTCGGGGTGTGCTCTGTGATGGGGCTGCCCTGGTTTGTGGCTGCGACCGTCCTGTCCATCACCCATGTGAATAGCCTCAAAGTAGAGTCTGACTGCTCAGCTCCAGAACAACCCAAGTTTCTGGGGATACGAGAGCAGAGAGTCACTGGCTTGCTGATCTTTGTGCTCATGGGCTGCTCCGTCTTCTTCACTTCTGTGTTAAAGGTGAGAGGAAAATGCAAACCACCCAACACCCGTGAGCTTGTTGGAGGTTACAGAAAAACAGTCCCCTCTCTGCAGGCCTGAGTAGTTAGTTGTGGAGCGGAGGAGGAGGGGATCCCAACCCTTGGGGCTTGACCCACGGTGGGAACCAGCCTCCGTTAGGCTTTGCAGCCCTTCAGGCCCCCGTTTGGTGTGCTTGAGACGAGCAAGCAACGCAACTGCTTGAATTTTTGGGTGTCTTTCAGGCCCGCCCATGTTTATGCGTTACAGTTGAGCATATTCAGACCAGCACATCTGCTCTCTTTCAAACAGGCAGCCCTTTAGTGGCTGCAGTTTGCTCCCCAAATGCCCCGGAGCAGCCGTTCCCAGGAGCTAAACACACTGAGGTCATCCCCGTGGGCTTCCTTGCACGTTCCTCCCACAAAGTAATCTCGTCTCTAGGCTAGGAGGAGGCCTGTGGCCTTTGCCTGTTGCCCCAAGAATAGGCAGAAGTGTTTCTTCTACCGCCAGAGAATGCAGCATAGGGTAGCACGGGTGAAATCGCCTATTTTCCTCCAACCTTTCTGGAAAAAAGGATTATTCTGAGGAGAGGTAGCTCCCAAGTTCAGCCTAAAGCAGAGCCTTAGCTCACTCGTGCGCACAAAATGGCAAAAAAATGGTTAAAATCTGACCCATCTCTAAGCCTGAATGGAAGCTGGAAAGCTTCAAGCAATTTTAGGCAGTGCCTGTGGAAGAGGGTGGTAATACTGAAAATGCAATACAGAAAAAGAAACGATTGCATTCTTTCTTTTTTTTCTCTTCCCCCCCCCCCCCCCAGTTTATACCAATGCCTGTGCTTTATGGCGTCTTTCTCTACATGGGTGTGTCGTCGCTCAGAGGAATTCAGGTACGGACTCTTTTACAGCGTGCAGCATGTCGGCTCCCTGGTATTTTGTCTCCGTAGCAGCAGGGAAAAAAGCAGTGGCATGGGAAAATCTTCTCACAGAGCAAGCAATGAAACTCTTTTGTGTAAGAAAAAGATTGGTGGAGGCACAGGAGGTATATAGGGCTGGGAGGACCAGGCAAGTTCAGCGCTCTCTGTTGCAGGGTTTAGGGCAGGTCAGTGTTTGGTTACGTGAAAGCGGGGGAATTCAGTGCAAAGGGAAGGCAGTTTCTACCACTGGTGGAAATCCTCGCTGGGGGGATTCAGTGGGCCGAGAAATGCTAATAATGGAATGGCATGGAATAGCTGCCATTTGGTGGGCAGCTCTCAGGGGCATGCCGGTTTCTAGATGGAGCGAAGGGAAACTGGGTGCTGCTCCCAGGAGGAATGCGGTGGGATCCAGGATTTCTGACAGCAAGCGAGCTGCTGCAAAGTGCCTCCACGTCTCGAGAGGGCCAGAAACTTGCCGCAGCCCCAAGGTGGCAACCTTTCCCTTTTATTTTGCAGTTCTTTGATCGCTTGAAGCTGTTTTGGATGCCGGCGAAACACCAGCCGGATTTCATCTACCTGCGGCACGTGCCCTTGCGAAAGGTGCATTTCTTCACGGCGATCCAGCTGACCTGCCTCGTCCTGCTCTGGACCATCAAGGTGTCCCGTGCCGCCATCATCTTTCCCATGATGGTAAGAGCTGCCACCGCTCGGCAGCGGGATGTTTGCAGTGTTGGAGTGAGAGGTGGCATCGTCTCTGAGCTCACCGCATCTTCCCTCTTATTCGTAAAGGTTTTGGCTCTCGTCTTTGTCTGGAAAGCAATGGATTTCTGCTTCTCAAAGCGAGAGCTCAGCTTTCTGGATGACCTTATGCCAGAAAGGAAGAAGAAGTTGGACAATGCCAGAAATGAAGCCGGAGAAGAAGAAGAGGTAAGGCTTGCTGTGTCCTCGGGGCTGGACATCTCCGTGTGGCTGTGAGATTGCCTGTTTCTCTTACAGCTTGTCTGGAAACGTTGGGGGAAGATCAGCACTCAATCGAAATAGATCCCAATAGCCTGTAACTTTTGTAACCTTTGTTTCCTCAAGTAGCAGTGAGCTGAACGCTTGAATACAGGTGTAATTTTTAAAACGAGTCGTTTTTCACAAAGGTCATTATCATTATGATGATTATTATTAGATGCTGCTGCTGCTGCTGCTGCTGGCAAGACTTGCTCATAATCGTGCTTTGAACACACAATCCCCCTGCCCCGAAATCTTTGGAGTGAACAGTTTCTCCCCTGCTGCACTAATACGAATAGCTGCCAAGGGGCAGAAGCGGAGGGCAGACTGCTAAGTTTGTGCTGGGCATTCAGCTTATCTCCACTTGGATCAAAGACAGAGAACGTGATTTGTCCCTTTTTTACATCAGGAGTCCAGGAGGGTGATGGAAGCTGCTGCTGCTGCAAGTTCAGTTCAGCTGAACGTGGGGAAGACCAGTGACGTGGATATCCCAAAGCAAAGCAGTGACAGGTAAAGCCCCACCAAGCACCAGGACCCCCGGCAAGATTAGCTTGAAGGTGTTTGGCAGAGTTTTCTCCACTTGCCTCTTTGTGGGGCATCCCACAGAAACCAGCAGGCAGCTTGGTGGGAAAATCAAATTTGGGGGCAGGGCTGCAGGAAGTGATTGCAGGGCTCTGACCGCAAGCAGAGTGGCTGCAGCACTCGCGTTTGACCCCCAAACCTTGCCTCATCAGTGCCTTTACGGTAGCTGGAGATCCTCATACTTACACATGAGGAGTTGCAGGTGTGATCTGTACCAGCAGTGGCTTAGGAACCCGGACCGGGGCTAAGCCCCAGCAAGAGCCTTTGCACAGAGCTGTTGCTCTGCAGCTCCCGGGCTTGCCTCCCAAAACTCCTCATCCAGCAAAATCCCCCCCACTTATGCGGAGCTTTGATTCTCGGGGCTCTGCTGTTCCTCTTGCTGATGCTAATGCCCTTGGTGGCATCAGTTCCCATAATCACGGTTTGCTATGCAACATATTTATTGCAGGACTGATCCTTCTGAGATTATTATCCTGGATGAAATGTCACAAACGACCGTATGGAAGGCTCTCACTTTGAAGACAGAAACCCTTTGAATCCAGGGAGGAAAAAGGTAAAGGATTGCACGTGATCGTGACCGTGCTCCTCTGCAAGCTACGGCGCATGCCTACGCATTTCCCACGCTTTGGCTGGCAAAGCTGAGCAAACGGCCTGTCCCTGGGAACAGGCAGGGAGGACCGTGGCATGCAAACCAGCTCCTCTCTGCTGGGGTGGTCCCCCAAACAGGGCAACATCAGCAGCAGCTGGCAGGTCTTCCACTGATGATGCTCTCCCTCTTTTTCTCTTCCCTTCGCCTTTCCCCACTCCCGCTTTTCACGTTTAGGAATCTTGACTTTGAAGGAGAGGAGTGAGAGCGTGACTCGGGGATGTGCCAACGCAGATAGAGGGAGAAAGCGCTTTGTTTCAGTTGGAGGATTCCCATTAAAGCCATGCAGATGTTTTCAGTTATCCTTGGTGTGCTTCAGGCATTCAGTATCTCTAGACCAGCAAGCTGAGGGGAACGTCACAGTCAAGGGGAGTTTGGTGGTGTTAAGTCTGTGTGCGTACGTGCGTGGGGGGGTGTGGGTTTGTAGTGGTAGAGGGACTGCTACTGCTTTATCATTCAGTGCTCTTCATTTAATACCCAATTCCTCCTCTTTTTTTTTTTCTCTTTTTTTCAAATGTAAACTGGGAATGTCCAAAATAATTTTCTGTTATAGTTGATGCATTCTCCACTTTCTTCTTGATCACGACCGGGTTTTTGGTCTGGTTTGGGGTCCTGGCTTTAATTCGCTCCTACGTCTCTTACTGATACAAGAGGGATGCCCTCTGTGGCAGGGCAGCATAGAGAGCGTCCGAGCCGTTGGCCTAAGGTGAAAGAAAAGCATTTGCTCCCTGCGCTCCAGTTGTACCTTTCTTGGTTGGTTTGGCAAGTATCACAATAACGTGTGATGAACTGACCGTAAACCCCATTCCCCGTCCCCCTGTGCCACTGGGGGGTGGTAGGGAATCCGGGAGTGAATTTGTGCCCAGGAAGAAGGGAGGGGTGGAGGGAAGGTGCTCTGAGATTTGGTTGTATTTCTCATTACCCTGCTCTGGTTGATTTGTAATAAATTGAGTTAATTTTCCCCAAGCGGAGTCTCTTTTGCCTGTGACGGTAATTGGTGAGTGATCTCTCCTGGCCTTATCTCGACCCACAAGCTCTTTGTTATATTTTCTCTCCCCTGTCCAGCTGAGGAGGGGGAGTGATAGAACGGCTTTGGTGGGCACCTGGCATCCAGCCAGGGTCAACCCACCACGGGGGGAAATGATGTACTTAAGAAATTATGTACTTAAGCCACACGAAAAAGGCCACAAAGCTCTTGTGAAACAAGATCCCCTTTGTATGATCAACGCATGCCTTGCTAACAACTGTGCCCCTGAAGAAGAACTAAAAGACTGAGAAGAAGGGAACATCCTACCCCAGGAGGCGCCAAAAAGTTGAATAATTGCTAATAGGCATGAAGTCAGAAACATCTTCGAAAACTGGAGGAAAAGTAAAGAAAGGTGGCAGGGGGAGATCATGACCACCAACTCAATTCCACACCAAAAAGGCTTACCCCCCACTCTCCTTGAGCATGCGCTGTAGAAGAAAAGAACACTGGACCTTTAATTCCAAGCAGGGGAACTTCAACCTGATAGAAACTGTGCGAGATAAGCGACTCCCAGCACTAGTTTTGGGAAGAACTTTGGAAATTGAATATGTATAACTGAACTGTATAGATTGCTTGCCCGTTTAGGCATGAGGGGTGCTAGCGTTGCGGATTACCACCTCGCCCCCATCTTTTCGTAAACATGAACTGGAATAAAATACCTCTGCTCTGCTGTGTTTATATTGGCATTTTGCACCCTGGGTAAACGACCCCACTTTTGGGACAACAGTGGGGCAGGCAAAGCACCGCATCCCGCAGGCCGAGGGGCTCAGGCACCCACGCCGCTGCCGGAGGACTGCCGGCAAGAGGTTTGGCATCTGGCGAGGGGCTGCTGGGCCAGGGTGCCCAGGCACCCACCCCACTCCCCCAGCCGCAGCCACGAGTGCTCTCAGTGCTGGGGCAGAGGCCGTAGCAGCTGCCTGTGCCCAAGCCTGTCCTGAGCGGAGGGAAGACTTTGCTGGCGAGGAGCAATCCAGTGAAGGCATTGCTGAAATTGCTGGGCTTGAAGTTGCTGCCGGGCCAGGAGGGGGCCGAGGGGTCCTTGTGCAGCACGTCCTGCTCCAGGGGCAGCAGCTCTCAGGCCAGCAGCAGTCTGCTGGGGGGGACGCTCAGCAGGGACTCGGGGATGGGGACCCATGATACCGAAAAGCCGGTCGAAGAAACTCTCGAAGACTCATTTTGGAGTTTTAGAAAGTAGACATTCTTTATTGCAGCGCTGGATGCACGGGGGATAGTTCCACCTAGCATGCGTGCCACAGCTTCAGCACAAACAGGTTCTATGGCGTAACTAATTACATATTAATCAGATTAGTATACATAGACATAAAAATTACTGTAACTGAGTATCATAGGACTGCCTACATCTGATCGCACGCAACGGTTCTTCATTTGAGTCGAAGGGCTGCTTTTGCGCCCACCGATCCATTTCAAATTCTGTTGGCTGACCTTCAAGTCTTGTTCGTCATCCTTGTTCTTTGATCTTGGAGATTAACATGGTTTCAGTCATATATGGTCAGTTTCAATATTAATCTTAGCTAATGTACAGGAACATCCAGTCATAAGAGCAAAGAACTGTAAAACTTAGGAGTGGGTTACTAACTCTACTAGTTAATTACTTGGCTACACTTCTGTCTATTTTTTCAATCATAGTGTTAGTATAAGATTTCTAATAATTATTTACCAAATCTCCGTTTTACAGTCACCTAGCAGCAAACCAGTTTCCACGGCTGGTACAAAATATTAAAACCAACAAATATTTAGACATACCATACATTCTGTATGGACATATGCTATCACCCACCGCCTCACTTTGGTGCCCTCCTCATTCACCTCCAGCAGCTCCGAGAACTGCAGGGTGTAAAGCGTCAGCCACCAGTCATGCGTCAGGTATTTCACCTGAGGGACAGAGGGGGCCACTGCGTCACTGTGAGTCTCCCCAGGCAGGGGCCACCCTAAACCCATCATCCAGGCAGGCTGCAACCCCATCAACCTGAGGTCATGGCAAGGCAATATCCCCCATTCAGGATTTGTGGGAGAAGGTCGCCTGTGCTCCCGGACCATGGCAAGAAGACACAGCTTCCCTGGACATCACACCACCAGTGCTTCCCTGCAGTTTTTTAGTTAAGGCATGATCTCTCCCAGAGCAGCCTAGGGGAACCACGGGCAGAAGAGGCGAACCCAGCCCTGGGCTTGGGGTTTGAGGACTGCTCACCGCTTCCCCAGCCACCCTCCCTGGGTGGAGAACTGCTGCAGCACGTTGAAGGCAGAGAGCAGGACCCAGCTCTGCACCACCAGCGCTTTGCCGGGACACAGGCGGCCTGAGCAGAGCCTGGACCTCCCCGTACACCTCACCGCAGACAGCCAGAGCACACCCAGACACCCAGGCATCCTCCACGTGGAGGCCACTTCCCACCTCGGCTGGCCAACGCAACGCGCTGCCTACCTTCTTCAAGGATGTCAGCGGTTTGATGCTGACGAAGCCCATCTTGTTCTTCTGGACATGTTTCAGGAGGAAAGCATCCTTGGCCAGGTTCTCGTCAGAGGGGTGGAATTCCACCTGGGACACAACCCTCCTGGCCAGCTGCCGGTCAGGGATGGAGTAGCTGCAGTCCAAGAGATCAGCCCCCAGAACATCGCTCGCATCGCAGAAGCTCCCGGCAAAGCAGCAGGGACACGGGTGTGACTTGGTGGCCTTTGGGATGTGCAGCACTGCCCGGTCCCAGCCACAGTGGTCGGTGCAGATGGCAGAGTCTTGAGGAGCGGGGTGGCTCAGCTGCGCTCTGAAATGAAACGGAGTTTTATGCTTTTAGAAGCGCGCTTGCCTTCACGCCCCCAGCATCGGTCCCTGCCACAAGTTACGCAGCGCATGGCCTTGCACAATCTTGCAGCCAGAGGTGCCTCACGAACAGAGCGCAATCTCTTTGATTACCAGGATACAGGCCAGGAGAGATCTTTGGCCTCCGGTTCACGGCAGTTGTCCCGACTCCCCCAGGCCACACACTGTTCACACAGCGGGAGCGAGAGGCCTGTGTCCTTGGTACCCTTGGGGTGTCCTTGCTAGCGCCGAATCCTCCAAGCACGAGGAGGGGATGTACTAACCCCATCCCTGGGATCCCGTAGAGCGCAAACAGCCCCAGCGCCCCGACACCGGACGTTGGGCAGAATCCAGTCCTTTTCTGGGAGCACGCGGCGGCGGGTACCGTCTCCTCCAGGGAAAGGGCCGCCCCCTCCCAGGGGGATCCAGAGCTGCTGCTTTTCCCAGCAGGAGATTTAAAGACCTGACAGCACTACTGGAGCGAGGGCTGGGGGAAAGCGTGCCACCGAGCGACACCGCGTGACCTTCCTTCGCGCCCTCGAGGTCCTTTTTCCTATTTCTGCCTCGCTCCGGTCAACGCAGCGAACAGAAGCGTGGGTAACGGTCACAAACGCATTTGCCATCTGGCGCAAGGAGGCTGCGGCTGCAGCTTGGTCCCCGCTTGGCTCGGCTGAATCAACTTGTTCTTCTTCCCCCACCAGAAAAATACTGTTGAAAGCAAAGAGCATTTGCACCTGCAGACCCCGAGAGCCGCCTGTAGGCCCCGGGGGCACCCCAGCCTCCCTTAACCCTTTCCCTCCCCAGGAGGAGCTGGGGAGGCTCTTGGGGGTGGGGCGGAACACAGGGAGCCCCCGCATTCCTTCTGGGGAGACGCCAAAGAGTCCTTGGCAGCCAACAGCCAGAAGGGACCATGGCGCGGCCACCAACGCAGCTCCCACTGCCTGGGCCCTGGGGCCCCCCGGCGCCCCAGCTTTTCCAGCCATTCGTGCTCCCCAAAACCTTCTACCCTCGAGGCAGGGACTGACCCCAACCCCTGCAGCCCAGGGACGCTCTTGGGGGCAAGAGCAGAGGTGACCGCTGGCCATCGCTCCTGTCTCATTCTCTCAGGCTCGGCCAACTTGTGCCGCCTGCCCGTGCGGTAGCAGCCCTTCCCTGCACCCCGGGCCCCCCAGGCACCACCAGCAGGTATGGCACCCCAGTCTGTTTTGGCACGTTCGCCATCCCCATCACACCCGTTCCCCCGGCACTTTTCGCATGGGGGTTCAGCAAGCCCCGGTGATCATCCTTGCCCTCGTCCGGGCGGCGCGTGCCCAGTAAAACCCATCTGCAGAGAATTCCCCAAATATTTGGGGCCACCTCTCCCCTTTCACCTCCTAGATGCGAGTCTCCTCCCCGATTTGCAACCCTGTCCCACCGGCACAGCGGCTCACCCCGTGGGGATCGCCACAGCCACAAGCTCCCCACGACCCTGGCCCAGAGCTGGGGGATGTCGGCCATCGGGGCCGGCTCGGCGGGTGCCCCTGGACAGTTCCCCCGGCCCAGCACGGCTCCCCCTCACCCACACAGGTCTGCAGAGGGCTCCATGTGGCTGCCTCTTCGACCCCCGGGTCTTCCGCATCCAGTGGACAACCACCGACCTGCCTCCACCGGCCACCGCCACGCTTGGCCAAGGCGCTGCTTCTCTGCCGGGTGCTGCCCTGTGGGGTCCCGCGGGCTCCGGGGCCCCCCTGGCCTGGGCAGCCCCAGGGACCCCACAGGGCCAACCACGATACCTCGCACCCTACAAAAATCAGAGGAGTGGGGTGGCCCCAGACCCTCTGGAGCTGCCAGTGTCCATCCCTGGCTACCAGCACAGCGAGGGGCAGCTGGCACAGATCAACATCCCCAGCACGGCCACCCCTGTGGGGGCACCCCCGGGCGGCGATGTCCACACCAGCCCCTGCGCTGCCACCAACAACCAAGCCCTTGGGGACACTGCAGGCGACCTTGCAGTGTCCGAGGAGATGCTCCTGGAAGAGGCCCTAAGGCTCTTCGGTTGCTCCCTGGATGGAGTGGGGGTCAGCCAGGATGCTCCCAGCAGGAGCTCCGTGCCCGAGGACGCTGGTGGCACCGGCGCAGACACCCCCGACCGCGACTTCAGCTCGCTCTCGCTGCCTGAGGAGATGCTCACCCCTGACTACTGCATCCCCGAGCTCAGCGACGCCATGCTGAGCCTCAAAATAGTCAACGGCAGTGGGATGGAGCCCCAAGAGCCGTGGCAGGATGCGGGGATGGACCTGCCACCATCCCCGTCTGCCACGGCAGAGCAGCCGAGGAAGAGGCAGGCGCAGAGCTCCTTGCCAATGGCACCCAGCAAGCGCAGGGCTCTGGCAGCCAACGTGAGGGTGTGTGTGTGGGGGGGGGATTAGACAGGGGTGAGAGGGATGGAGATGGGGGGAGTGGGGGGGGTGGGAGAGGAGGGGTGGGGTATATGGCAGGGGGGGTAGGCGGGGGGGTCTAGGGAGGGGTTAGACCAGCTTTGATGGGACATTTTCTCTTGTCTTTTCAAATAAAAGCTGTTTCTCCAGAACCGCTCGGTGCCTATGTGGGAGGGGAGGGAGCACAGGGGGCACCAAGAAACAGCCCCCAAGAGGTGCAAAAGCCCCACTGAGCCCCAAATCCGAGCCAGCAAGCCACGAGGGGAACCCAGCCGCCCCCAGGGCCCAGTCACCACCAGCGGGGCAGGCGATGGTGGGGGGGGGGGGATGGGGACAGGAACAACTCCCCTGTCCCCTTCCCCAGGGGAAGCAGCCCTTTGGTGGGGAAGCCAGGACAGACAGGTCCCTGCAGGACTCACGGACACGGCCCCACGCAGAAAGCAGCACAGAGCCCCTGCGACAATGACAGACCTTGGGGGCCGGGGGAGGATACGGGCACACACGACAACAAGGGCTGCAAGGCCTTCGTCTTGAACACCACCAGCGTCCCCTCCAGCGGGGACAGGGCTCGGTGCACAGCCCTTCAAAGCCTCAAGACCATCACGGCCTTCCTCGGGTCCCACCACACTCAACCCCGGAGAGCCCAGCTTTGCCTCACTGACACAGCAAAATAACCCCAAATCACCCTAAGAATGGCGAGGGAGGGAGCTGCAGGCCAGGCAGGGACCCTCCTCCGCTTCTCTGGCTGCACCTTGGGCAGCCGCAAGACCAGCAAGGGGGGAGAAAAAATCAGAAGGAAAATAAAAATAAAAATCACTGCACTGGCCAGAAAGTGCCTGGAAACTTCATCCCTCTTCATTGCCCATTTCCCATGCGAGCTCCACAACCTGGGAGCAACGCAGCCAATAGAACCTTCGAGAAGCAGACTCACAGCCTGCTGCAGCTGGCCCTGCTCGAGCAGCCGAGGTGGGCTGGATGACCTCTAGAGGCCCCTTTCAGCATCCATTCTGTGCTGCTGTGACTGTCTCCATCATGGTTTAACCCCAGCCAGTAACTAAGCACCACCCAGCCGCTCACTCACTGCCCCCCCCCCTCCCTCCCCCACCCAGTGGGATGGGGGAGAAAATCCAGAAAAAGAAGTAAAACTCGTGGTTTGAGGTAAGAATGGTTTAATAGAACAGAAAAGGAGAAACTACTAATGATAATTATAATACTAATAAAATGACAACAGCAATAATAAAAGGATTGGAATGTACTAAATGATGCGCAGTGCAACTGCTCACCACTCGCCGATCTGGTTGACTGTAACAGAGGAGCCTCCAGGCAGCTCCTGCTTGGTACCACCGATTACGCCACCTGCGCGGCCCTGCCGCTACCTAAAGTGCAGCAAGAAGTCCGCGCGCGAACATCCTTTATGCATAGAGATGTTTTCTTCTAAGAAAAGTTGTATAACACCGTGAATGACCAAAAGGAGGAACTTCTCCACAGGCAGGATCTGTACAGTGTGCCAAGAGAAAATCCATCTGGGGTCTGCCCAATACTGCATGAATGCAGGGTCCCCAGCATCTGAAGGGACCTAAGATTTACTTGCTACCTAGATGCCTCTTCTTCCTGGCTACGTCGCCTCCCAAGATCTTGCCCACCCCCAGCCTACTGGGGAGGGGAGAATGTTAGAGAGACAGCCTTGATGCTGTGCCAGCACTGCTCAGCCATGGCCAAAACACTGCTGTGTTATCAACAGCTTTCTAGCTACCACTACAGAGCACAGCACTACGAGGGCTGCTGTGGGGTAAAGGAACTCCAACTCAGCCAGATCCAATACAGAAGGAAAGTGGAGGAACAACAGAGGGGGCAGCCCAGGGACACAGAGCCCCAGGTCTCATCTGGCCGCTCCTGTGACCATATGGTGTATCCAAAATCAAATACCTGAAGTGCTCCCTTAGATGCAGTTTACAGCCAGGGGACAAGAAGGTGGCAGTTCTGCATTTTGCAGCTCCCAGGCTGATGGCAGAGCCAAAGCAAAAAAAACAAACCCAAAATCAAACCAACCAAGAGAGGTAAAACTGGAGCGCAGGGAGCAAATGCTTTTCTTTCACCTTAGGCCAACTGCTCGGACGCTCTCTATGCTGCCCTGCCACAGAGGGCATCCCTCTCGTACCAGTAAGAGACATAAGAGTGAATTAAAGCCAGGACCCCAAACCAGACCAAAAACCCGGTCGTGATCAAGAAAGAAAGTGGAGAATGCATCAAATATAACAACAAATTATTTTGGACATTCCCAGTTTACATTTGTAAAAAAGAGAAAAAAAAAAGAGGAGGAATTGGGTATTAAATGAAGAACACTGAATGATAAAGCCATAGCAGTCCCTCTACCACTACAAACCCACACCCCCACACGCACGTACGCACACAGACTGAACACCACCAAACTCCCCTTGACTGTGACGTTCCCCTCAGCTTGCTGGTCTAGAGATACTGAATGCCTGAAGCACACCAAGGATAACTGAAAACATCTGCATGGCTTTAATGGGAATCCTCCAACTGAAACAAAGCGCTTTCTCCCTCTATCTGCGTTGGCACATCCCCGAGTCACGCTCTCACTCCTCTCCTTCAAAGTCAAGATTCCTAAACGTGAAAAGCGGGAGTGGGGAAAGGCGAAGGGAAGAGAAAAAGAGGGAGAGCATCATCAGTGGAAGACCTGCCAGCTGCTGCTGATGTTGCCCTGTTTGGGGGACCACTCCAGCAGAGTGGAGCTGGTTTGCATGCCACGGTCCTCACTGCCTGTTCCCAGGGACAGGCCATTTGCTCAGCCTTGCCGGCCAAAGCGTGGGAAAAGCGTAGGCATGCGCCGTCGCTTGCAGAGGAGCACGTTCACATGCAATCCTTTACCTTTTTCCTCCCTGGATTCAAAGGGTTTCTGTCTTCAAAGTGAGAGCCTTCCATACGGTCATTTGTGACATTTCATCCAGGATAACAATCTCAGAAGGATCAGTCCTGCAATAAATATTTTACTTAGCAATCCGTGATTATGGGAACTGATGCCACCAAGAGCATTAGCATCAGCAAGAGGAACAGCGGAGCCCCGAGAATCAAAGCTCCGCATAAGTGGGGGGGATTTTGCTGGATGAGGAGTTTTGGGAGGCAAGCCCGGGAGCTGCAGAGCAACAGCTCTGTGCAAAGGCTCTTGCTGGGGCTTAGCCCCGGTCCGGGTTCCTAAGCCACTGCTGGTACAGATCACGCCTGCAACTCCTCATGTGTTAAGTATGAGGATCTCCAGCTACCGTAAAGGCACTGATGAGGCAAGGTTTGGGGATCAAACGCGAGTGCTGCAGCCACTCTGCTTGCGGTCAGAGCCCTGCAATCACTTCCTGCAGCCCTGCCCCCAAATTTGATTTTCCCTCCAAGCTGCCTGCTGGTTTCTGTGGGATGCCCCACAAAGAGGCAAGTGGAGAAAACTCTGCCAAACACCTTCAAGCTAATCTTGCCGGGGTTCCTGGCGCTTGGTGGAGCTTTACCTGTCACTACTTTGCTTTGGGATATCCACGTCACTGGTCTTCCCCACGTTCAGCTGAACTGAACTTGCAGCAGCAGCAGCTTCCATCACCCTCCTGGACTCCTGATGTAAAAAAGGGACAAATCACGTTCTCTGTCTTTGATCCAAGTGGAGATAAGCTGAATGCCCAGCACAAACTTAGCAGTCTGCCCTCCGCTTCTGCCCCTTGGCAGCTATAGGTATTGGTGCAGCAGGGAAGAAACCGTTCACTCCAAAGATTTCGGGGCAGGGGGACTGTGTGTTCAAAACACGATTATGAGCAAGTCTTGCCAGCAGCAGCAGCAGCAGCAGCATCTAATAATAATCATCATAATGATAATGACCTTTGTGAAAAACGACTCGTTTTAAAAATTACACCTGTATTCAAGCGTTCAGCTCACTGCTACTTGAGGAAACAAAGGTTACAAAAGTTACAGGCTATTGGGATCTATTTCGATTGAGTGCTGATCTTCCCCCAACGTTTCCAGACAAGCTGTAAGAGAAACAGGCAATCTCACAGCCACACGGAGATGTCCAGCCCCGAGGACACAGCAAGCTTTACCTCTTCTTCTTCTCCAGCTTCATTTCTGGCATCGTCCAACTTCTTCTTCCTTTCTGGCATAAGGTCATCCAGAAAGCTGAGCTCTCGCTTTGAGAAGCAGAAATCCATTGCTTTCCGGACAAAAAGACGAGAGCCAAAACCTTCATGAATAAGAGGGAAGATGCGGTGAGCTCAGAGACGATGCCACCTCTCACTCCAACGCTGCAAACACCCCGCTGCCGAGCGGTGGCAGCTCTTACCATCATGGGAAAGATGATGGCGGCACGGGACACCTTGATGGTCCAGAGCAGGACGAGGCAGGTCAGCTGGATCGCTGTGAAGAAATGCACCTTTCGCAAGGGCACGTGCCGCAGGTAGATGAAATCCGGCTGGTGTTTCGCCGGCATCCAAAACAACTTCAAGCGATCAAAGAACTGCGAAATAAAAGGGAAAGGTTGCCACCTTGGGACTGCGGCAAGTTTCTGGCCCTCTCGAGACGTGAAGGCACTTTGCAGCAGCTCGCTTGCCGTCAGAAATCCTGGATCCCACCGCATTCCTCCTGGGAGCGGCACCCATTTTCCCTTCGCTCCATCTAGAAACCGGCTTGACCCTGAGAGCTGCCCACCAAACGGCAACTATTCCATGCCATTCCATTATTAGCATTTCTCGGCCCACTGAATCCCCCCAGCGAGGATTTCCACCAGTGGTAGAAACTGCCTTCCCTTTGCACCAAATTCCCCCGCTTTTCACGTAACCAAACACTGACCTGCCCTAGACCCTGCAACAGAGAGCGCTGAACTTGCCTGATCCTCCCAGCCCTATATACCTCCTGTGCCTCCACCAATCTCTTTTTTACACAAAAGAGTTTCATTGCTTGCTCTGCGAGAAGTTTTTCCCATGCCACTGCTTTTTTCCCTGCTGCTACAGAGACAAAATACCAGGGAGCCGACATGCTGCATGCTGTAAAAGAGTCCGTACCTGAATTCCTCTGAGCGACGACACACCCATGTAGAGAAAGACGCCATAAAGCAACAACCCACAACCCAAAAGCACCAAACCATTTTTTCCACTCACAAAGAAAATTCTACCACTTGCAAGGAAGGTGTGACTCTGAGTTATCCCTGGCAGCGCATCAAAACAATTCATTCCCCACACCTGCTGCTGCTGCCATTTTAAAACAAAAATGCACTTCTCTATTGCTCCAAGATTAATTAGCTCCTCCAAAAGGTTGCTCATCTGAACTGCCCTGTCACTTGCTCCCTGCATCGTCGTTAATCCAGGAGAGCATCCTGCCACGTAGCCTGACCTTGTCCCAAACCAATGCCTTCAGAAAGCATTGGGAATAAGAGCTTCTCCCCAGACCTGCAGCCCAGAAGGGGCTGGAGTCATCTCTCACAGGCCCTTACCTTCAGCTTGTGCTCCTTCCTGTTCACAATAACGGCACTGATCTGCTGGTCCATGAATATCAAGATGGTGCAGAGCAGAGCTGGGACGAGCGCAGCCAACACCGTCCACCAAGGGTTGGGTCCTATGGGGTTGATGAACCACCCGCGGTCCTCTCTGGTAGGCTGCAACAAAGCCCACACATCAGCATCGTCTCCCAGCCCAGGCACTCCACTGGCTTTCATTTTCCCCTCCCTCCCTGTGTCAGAGCACCTCCCAGCCCTGGCTTCATGTCCCCCTCTCCCGGGGGCTTCAGCAGTGCCAGTCTCCTCTTTGCAAGCACCTCTAGATACTTCCCCTGTAGGTATCTAGTTTTGGGGCCATCTTCTCGTTTCCAGGAGGAAGCAAGGCACTTGGAGGTGGAAGAGGAGATGGTCACACCACCAGCATCTCCTCCAGACTCAGCCCTGCCCTGCCCCGGCATCACCTTGTGGCACCCCCACGTGCCAAAACACCCCGTTACCTTGAACGCATGGGGGACCTGGAGCTTTGGCGATGGGATCCCAACCACAAAGTCAAGGAGCACCACGATGACGATGGTGAGGAAAACAGCAAAGTCGCTCACTGTGGACCGCACCTGGAGCGAGAAACCAGAGGTGAGAGGGGCATGGCAAACAGGGCCGTAACGTGAGATGCAAGAGTTGCAGACATCCACAACATTAAGGCTGCTTAACCAAATCCCACCACCCCTCTGAGCACATGCAGCCTGATCCCTTGCTTAGATACTGCTGCTGTGTTTGTCCCTGTGAGATCTGGGGTCAGACAATAAAAAAAGCTTAACTAGGCCGACAAGGGTTGGTTTAAGTCAAAACCTAAAAATAATAATAATAATATTAAAAATAAGAAAACACGTCTGCCACTACAGCTACACTCACAGCTACAATGGCAACAAGGCACTGAGGCATCTTTTAGTCCTCAAAAGGAAGCTCCTCATTCAAATCTACTTTCCGCTCGAGCACATAATGCACAGAAGGTAGGGAAAAAATCCCACAACCCCAACCCCCAAAACTTTGGGAAACCTGACTTCCTACTACCTGAGGAGGAAAAAAAAAATTAAAAAAAATCAACCCCCAAAAATCTTCAATCTGGGGCAGGTCACGAGGCATGTGGGAAATGCTACGATGATTTTGCACTCAGGGAAATGAGTGCAGGACATGCAAGCTCTTGGAGAGCTTGGCCTGCAAGGCCAACGTTTCCCAGCTTGACCAAGGCAGGGCAAATACTGCTTAGTGCTCCAGGAAAGCCATTTTGGGAAATGAGTGTGGAGATGGACACTGGCCACCTCCTTCTACTTACTCTGGTTGGAAAGTAGCGGCTGGTTTTAAACTTCTTCAAGAAGCTTGACAGGGCAAAGGTGGCGAAGAAGACGATGCAGCACCAGAAGAACACGTCAGGCGTGTAGGGGCCGTCGCGTCCACAGGCAGGTCCTTGAAACTCCCCACGCAAATACCGACATTCCTGGAGAAACAGAGCGTCAGGACACAAAGGCGGTGCACGTGCGGCAGGGAAACCTCGCATAGCTAGGGGGTTTTGAGGATCTTGGTCCAAGATCCACGACCCTGTAACTGCTCCTGCCAATGGAGATTTATATTTAATGAGCAGCAGCAGCTGAACAAGTGACACATCGAACTACACAGCGGAGAAATGAGATGTGAGGGGACACCATACGCTAGTAACACATTACAAGAAACACTCATCCAGGTGACACTCTCCCATCAGTTGCTTGCATTCATAGCATTGTGTTTCCTTAACTGCCTCTGGCTTCAGTCCTGACATCTTCCCGCAAAAAACAACATGCCAGGCTCTCCCAACCCTGTGAAGAAAACCTCATCAGCTTTCCTAACTAAAAAGTAATTCTTTTAAAAATTATTTTTAAACCTGAAAAGGACTAGGATTCACAGGACTAGCGTCATTACATTCACTTCACAGTCCTCCTCAAAATGGGAGGACAAAAGATAATTGACATGACAAACGCCACAGTTACAGACGTTCCTTCCTGGGGGTGCAGTTTGCACACCTAGGAGCTCATGCCTTCAAGAATGGGTGACGCCAGGCAGCAGTCTATTTTACATGCCTCTGATCTCAGGAAGAAACAGGTAACATGAATACTTTTACTCCATTTGCATCCTGAGGACCGGAGATGGAGCCCAAGATTTGCCTAGATGACACAGTCGGTTCCTTTAAGGGATGAAATTGTTCGTTTGAGTTTGGCTTCAAGGATTCCCACAGCTGGCGATTAACTAAGAGGTATGCTACAGTGAGGAGCCCGACACACAGATTGCAGGACAACTCATCACGCCAGGCCTCTGAACTTGCAGTTCTCCGCAGGGCCCGGTGCTGCCTGAGCAGGTGGATGGACTTCCCAGCTCCAGAAATACAAGCTTGTGAATCAAACCCTCCTCAAGCACGCAGGCAAAACTGGCTGCACTTTAGCAAAGCAAACCAACAACGAGGCTTCCTTTGTTTGGGTGCCTCCTGTCTGACGATGCTCTGGGCTACTTTCTCTTCCTGGCAGTAACAGGAATAAGTTGCTCTCATACCTACCAGCTTCTGACAGAGAAAGAGGATGATCTCTCTTCAATTCTGCAGCAGCTAACAACAGTCACTTCCAGAGTAAAGCCAGGCCCTGGCAATGCCTGTGCACATCTCATTGCCAAAGCAAATTCACTCACACTCATAAAACCACTCTCTAGGCAGAGGCTTGAGTCATTGCCTATGGCATTTTAGCCCTGCTGCAACCTCACTGGCATGAAAACAGCCCTTTCGGGATGCCACGACACTGTTCTGTTCCTCTGATGCAGGGATACTTCCAGGCTCAAAAGGATCTCAGTCCTAGTTTCTGCACGGGTGCCACCACCTGAAAAGAGACTTCACCTCAACAGTTCAGAACATTTTCCAAAAGCCCTCTGAGGGCATCAACCTTGAACTGCTGTCTGATGATGATCACAGCCTTGCAACAACGTACACAGGGAGCCAGATTATGCTGAGCCACTGCTTTTTTAGTAATATTTATGAATACTATCATTATTCATTTTTTATCAGAGGCTGAGACACCAACAACAACTCATAAAGTTTCAGACCAAGTTTGAGCCCTACAGAACACTCCTTCAGCAGGACCCAATCTAGAGGCACCTGCTTAAAAATACAACCCTTAAACCTAAGCAGCTCCAGCTCCTTTTTCAGAGCAGCTCAAACTTCTGGAATTACTACAGATCGCAGCCTCCAGCAATTCCCAGTCCCCTCTCAAACTAAAAGCTCCAGAGCTCCTCGACTGAGCTGGTCAAGGTGTTGCCCACTCACAGAAGCACTTGCCCATCATCTCTGTCTGCCTGACTAGCAGACACAAGCAGATTCCTCCAGGGCAACACCCTCAGGGAAAGTCTCTTTTTCACTTCTAAAGGACCATCCTCCTCACTTGTTTTACATCTTCCCCAGCTGACCAGGCTGCTCAGCACCCTGTGCTTTAGTTACTTTGCTGGCTGCTAACTCAAACTTCCCATTGCAGCCTTACCACACAACTGTTACCTCCCACAACCTTCCTATTCATTGTCCTCTGCACACCCAAAGGCCGCTTTCCTTTCTCTGCCTTGCATGCCAGCAGTACCACAGACTAAAACACTCTCCCTTCACTCTCCTTTCTCAGGCTTGCCACTACAGTGCCTTCTAGAAACTGAGAGCAGCAGTTATCCTAAAAGGCCTGCTCAGCCCCTCTGCCTGCAGCAGAGGCACGCTCTTCTTTCCAAACAACACGACAGGTTTGTCACAAACACGTCGCAAAGAGGAGTGGCAGCGCAAGGGGAACCTCGTGAAAGAAAAAATCCCAAGAGCACAACAAACAACTGCTGCCACTGAGAGTTTCCAAAGACTCTTTCCACATCCACACTTGAGCGCCAGATTGCCAGGCCAGCAAAAGGCACATTGCTAACAGCAGACAGCCCAAGAAAGAAGGACATACTTTGCGTACAGAGCTCCACGGCTGTGCTGGTTTTGACTGGCAGAGAGTTAATTTTCCCCACAGTAGCTTGCACGGGGCTACGTTTTGGATTTGTGCTGAAAGCAGTGCTTACACAGCATCAAGGCCTTTTCTGCTCCTCACCCCACCCCACCAGGGAGTTGGCTGCGGGTGCACAAGAAGCGGGGAGGGGGGGGGACAAGACTGGGACAGCTGACCCCAACTGACCCAAGGGATATTCCAGACCACAGGATGTCACGCTCAGCAATATAACTGGGGGAAGAAGAAGGAAGGGGGGACATGCCCAAGTAACTGTTAGGCGTGATGGAACCCTGCTTTCCTGCAAACTAAACACCTGCCAGACAATGGGAAGCAGTGACTGAATTCCTGACTTTGCTTTGCTCGCGTGCACAGCTTTTACTTGTTAAACCATCTTTATCCCAACCCGCGAGTTGATTCACCCTTCCGATCCTCTCCCTCCTCCCACTGCGGGGCTGCGAGCGAGCGGCCGTGCGGGGCTTAGCTGCCGGCTGGGGTTAAACCACTACAGAGGCTCGAGAGCTTCTCAGCTGAACGCTTTAAACAACATTTCAAAACACCGTCAGTAAAACCAGCCTCTTTTCCCACTGAAGCACGAAACCCACGCACGGCACTGGAACAGGAGCGCTTTTTACAGCTCCCATTACTCCCATTACACTCCCGTGCAAGCGCAGTAGCCCCTCGGAAGCGACCGCTTTCACGGTCAGTGAAAGAGGGCAGGAAAAGAGCAGCCCCCCCAGTCCCGTCCGAATTGAGGGTCTCCTAGGAACTCACTGCTACCGGCAGGCACCAAACTGCAGGCTGTAGCTTCAACACGCTCACCTGCCGATTTGAAGTCCGTACACACGCCTGCCTGCCTGCCTGCGTGAAGAAACCTGGTTTCAGGCAACCGACAGGTAGGTACCTGCTGTCGAGGACGTCCTCCGTTCTTCCAGCCGAGGGAAGGAAGCAGGAGAGCCAACGGGACGCGACTGCTCTGGAAACGCCACTGCCGACCTCCCTGAAGCTCCCTCCAGGGCCTCTTGCCCCGGGGGCTGCCAAGAACGCCCGGGCAGGACTGTGTCGCAGCCCGCCACCCACGCCAGGCTGGGAGGGAGGGAGGGAGGGAGACCCCCGGCGGCTGCGGGTCCCTTCCCTGCGGGGACAGCCGGCAGAAACTCCTTTCTCTCCACACACAGCCGCACGTCTCCGCGGTGCCCGCCGGCCTCCGCCGGACAGCCACCAGCGGCAGGCAGTCCCCTGCTGCCCCCGCAGCCCCGGGGGCGGCAGGGAGGGGCCGGGGCTGGCCGGGCCTGCGGGGGGAAGGCCGGGACCCGGCGCCCCGGCCTGCCGCGAGGGGAGATGCCGCCACCGTCGCCGCCGCCTCAGCCCCGCTGCCGGCCTGCGAGGCCCCCGGGCAGCCCACCGCGCCACGACCACGGGCCCCGCCGCGCCCGCCGCGCGCCCTTGCCTCAGGCCGGGCCGGGCCGGGGCTGCGGCCGGAGCGGAGCCGAGGGCAGCCGAGTGCAAACGAGAGGAGCCGAGCCCAGCCGAGAGGAGCCGATCCTAGCCGAAGAGATGAGCCGAACCGAGCGGAGGGGAGTCGAGCCCAGCCGAAGGGAGCCGAACAGAAACGAGATGAGCCGAAGGGATCCGAGCCCAGCCGAGAGGAGCCGAACCGAGCCGAGGGGACCCGAACGGAGCCGAGCCCGGCCCGGGCGCCCCCCCCTCTGCTCCAGCTCCCCACGCTGCTTGGCACTGGCTGCTGCTGCTGCTGCGCTGCAGAGGCAGCTGCATTTTGGGGCTTGGAGCGCTTGGGGTTCCAGCGTGAGCCCGAAGCATCAGAGGAGTTGACCTGTACCTCGTGGCAGGTCTTGCAGCTGCTTTCAGGAGGGTCTGGGCTCTGCCCAGGCCTCTCGAGTCAACGTTGACTCTGGTGCCTAATGACAGTCTGCTGGCAGTGGCCCTGGTAGCTCAGCCCTTTCTCTCCCCACTTGCGATGATGTCAGCAAAAAAGGACTGTGGTGGTTTCAGCCCAGCCGGCGACCAAGCACCACGAGGCTGCTCGCTCGCTCGCTCCCCCGTGGCTTTGTCCCCGCGGCAGCTGCAGCTGCAGCAGGATCGCGCCGCTTTCCATCCCCAGCGTGCGGGGCAGGGCTGCCCAAACGGAGCCCGAGGGGTCGCGGCCCGCGGGCCGAGACCAGCGGAGAGCCCCAGGGAAACCGCCACCTCCGTCCATCGCACGGACGGGAGCCGCAGCAGCCGGAGAACGCTCCCGAGTCGTGCCGCTCCCAGGGCAAGCCCAGGCACCGCTTCACGCGTGGGACGTGCCGTGCCGTCCCGAGAGCGGGGCTAGCGGTCAGGATGCTGACCAAGCAGGAGCTCTCCTTCGGCGGGTCCCGGGACATCCCCGCTGAGCTCAGCCGAACCCTCCTCGCTGGGCAGCAGCTGGCAGGACAAAGAAACCCGGGTGGGCGCAGGACAGAGACACGGCGAGAGCGACCTGCCCTTCCCGGGAAAGAGGAGTCAGTCACGGCTCTCCCGGGACTGATGCCCCACGCCCACCCGTGCCTTTGCACCAAACAGGCTGGAAAAGGTCCCTGGCTGCCGACCCCAAACGCGCTCCCCCGCAGGAGCTCCCCGGACCCTGCTCGGGGCACCAGGGCTGGGCTCAGGAAGGAGTTTTTTCCCCCGGGCAGATTGGCACAGCTCCCGGGGGGAGTTTCCCCTTCCTCTGCAGCACTGAGCACAGCCCCTTGCCGGGGTCCTCGGGGCCATTTCTGGCCAGCGAGTCCCTGCTGTTGCAGGAGCAGGAGTCCAGCTGTGCCCTCCAGCCCTCTGCCTCTCTTGGCAGGGGAACCTCACGCACCTCCACGTCTCCAGGTCACCTGCAAAACAAGGAGCCTCAAGGAAGCCGACTTTGCCCTGGTGCTTTTAAGCTGGCACACTGCCGTGGGGAGAAGAGAAAGCCGGGGGGTGTCTTATCTATCTATCAATCTATCAATCTATCGATCTATTGATCTATTTATCCCTGCTGGGAGGGAATGAAGATGAGGGAGCCAGGCTCTTCTCAAGAGTGCCCAGTGAGAGCACCAGCGGCCACAGGCACAAATTAAAACACATGATATGCTCCAGCTGCACATGAGAAATCAACTTTTTCCTGTCCGGGTGGTCAAACACTGGCACAGGTTGCCCAGGGAGTTTGCGGAGTCTCCGTCCTTGGCGATGTTCAAAACCCAAGGGCACGTTGTCCCGGGCAACCTGCTCTAGGTGAGCCTGCTTGAGCAGGCGGGTTGGACCAGAGGAACTCTACAGGTCCCTTCCAACCTCCACCCTCCTGTGTGAGTCCGTGCTTTGGTTTCACTCCTAAAGCACCTGAACTCAGCCCTGATGCCTGCGGGAAAGGATGCTGGGACAAGGCAAGATCCCAGACTCCTCCCCGAGGACTCATCACAAAACCCCATCTACCTACTCCAGAATATCGTATGGCAGACACACTCAGAAGAGAGAAAAGATCCTTTTATTGCAAACATCAACTGCGACGGGGGGCGGGCCTGGGAGTCACAGGGCTTCAGCCAGTAACAGGGAAACGAAACAGAGTCAGAGAGCACTGATAAACCCATGAAGGCAGGAATAGGCATGACTCGCTTCCCCTTTCTTTGGGGAACACCGTTGACAAGGAATTGTTCATAGCCCAGAAGAGAGAGCTATGGCTGGCATCAACCAGGGGACGGCTCTGGCGCCTTATCCC
Organism: Astur gentilis; assembly: GCF_929443795.1. NCBI lineage: Eukaryota > Metazoa > Chordata > Aves > Accipitriformes > Accipitridae > Astur > Astur gentilis. Next base: position 4,333,066 of record NW_026061008.1, read on the forward strand.
CACGGGAAATGCCCTTAGAGACCTGCATGCGTGCACAGATGCACAGGGCCCCTGTGCCACGCAGCAGGGCTCGATGGGGAGCCCCTGGGGAGCGGCCATGGAGTTATTTCCAAGCCCCGCGCAGCACCGTCCCTTGCCAGCAGGTTGGACTGACTTGCAGCAGCGCTGAGAGTTGGGAAAGATGGGCAGCAGAGCCTGGTACACACCTGGGCTTCCTGAACTGCTGGACCTTCCTGCATCTTTTCACCGGTCCGTCCCCAAAAACATTTTCTCTCTTCCTCCTTCTCTTTTCTGCGTGTCTGTCACTCTTCTCTCCCCAGACCTGTTTTCTCTTTCGTTTTTTCTTTTTCTCCTTGTCCTGGGGAGAGCCTGCAAACCTTTTCATCCCACAGCGGTATGTGGTAGGGAATGGCACGACCCACTGGAGTTGGTTCTGATTTTAACCAAAGCGAGCTCCTTTTACCATCTTTCACTCTGACAGGTTTGCCAGCTCTTCTGGGCGCACCAGGGGCTCTGCCGCGCTCTCAGGGGTGGTTGGAGCCAAAGCAACGGGTGCCTACAACAGAAATGAATTAGAATTCTAATTAGAATTAGAATTCTAACTTAGAATTCTTCAGAGCTCTTTTCTTTCATCATTTCATGCGCTTGTAAGCGACTGTAATGCCACCTGCACGTGCTTTGCAGACAGTCTATCACAGGCAATCCAAAAGCACCTGTACCGTTGCTGTAATAAACTGCGCTGCTCATTCATCTAGTCGAGATAGTTTGTTTGCGCGTGACAGAAATGTCAGAGTCAGCAGGTGGCAAGGGACACCCTGGAGTAGCAGACGACTCTTTGGCAAAATGCTGCCTTAGCCCTACAGAGAAGATTCCTTTGGCTGGTTTGCATTAGCCCTTTCTTCCAAAGGCCTCACTTTGGAACACGGGATTCACATTGGTGTGTGACACTCGGTTTGTTTCTGGCAGCTCAACAAACACAGGGATACAGTGTCTTGGGTAGGAGGGTAGCTCCTACACCACGCTGAGCCTCGACATATTTAACATCGTCGGGATGGAGCCCCAGGAGCCGCGGAAGGATGCGGGGATGGACCTGCCACCATCCCCGTCTGCCACGGCAGAGCAGCCGAGGAAGAGGCAGGCGCAGAGCTCCTTGCCAATGCCACCCAGCAAGCGCAGGGCTCTGGCAGACGACATGGGGGTGTGAGGGGGGATCAGACGGGGGTGAGATGGAGATGGGGGGAGTGGGGCGTGGGAGGGGGATCAGACAGGGGTGAGATGGAGATGGGGGGAGTGGGGGGTGGGAGGGGAGGGGGGTGGATTGGTTGGGGGGGGTTGAGGGGGTGGGTGGGAGGCGGGTGGGGGTTAGGGTGGGTTTAGAGCAGCTTTGGTGGGACCTTTTCTTTTGTCTTTCCCATTAAAAGCTCTTTCTCCAGAACCGCTCCGTGCCTGTGTGGGACGGGGAGGGAGCGCGGGGGGCACCGGGAAACAGCCCCCAAGAGGTGCAAAAGACCCGCCGAGCCCCAGATCCGAGCCAGCAAGCCCCGAGGGAAACCCAGCCACCCCCAGGCCTGAGTCACCACCAGCGCGGCAGGCGATGGTGGGGGGGGGGACGGGAACGGGAACAACTCCCCTGTCCCCTTCCCCAGGGGAAGCAGCCCTTTGGTGGGGAAGCCAGGACAGACAGGTCCCTGCAGGATTCACAGACACGGCCCCACGCAGAAAGCAGCACAGAGCCCCTGCGACAAGGACAGACCTTGGGGGCCGGGGGGACACACGGGCACACACGACAGCAAGACCTGCAAGGCATTCGTCTTGAACCCGACCGGCAGGGACAGGGCTCGCTGCAAAGCCCTTCAAAGCCGATCACGCCCTTCCTCGGGTCCCACCGCGCTCAGCCCCGCAGCCCAGCTCTGCCTCACCGACACAGCAAAATAACCCCCAATCACCCCAAGAATGGCGAGGGAGGGAGCTGCGGGCCAGCCAGGGGCCCTCCTCCCCTTCTCTGGCTGCACCTTGGGCAGCCGCAAGACCGGGAAGGGGGGAAAAAATGAATCTCTCAAATCTCAGCACCAGCCAGCAAGTGCCTGGAAAGCTCACCTCTCCTTATTGCCCATTTCCCATCCCAGCTCCACAACCCAGGAGCAAGGCAACCCACGGCACCTTCGAGAAGCAGCCTCACCTGCAGGGTGAGGTCCCCCAGCACCGGGGGGTTGGGGGGGCTGAGCCCCTTCCTTCGGGCAGTCCCAGGGGTGCCGCTGGGGCAGCGGGAGCCGCTCCGGACCCCGGGCAGGCGCAGTCCCGTCGGCGTCAGCACGGCGCAGCTCCCGGTGCCGCTGCTGCTCAGCGTCTCGCCCCGCACGCCGACTCGCCCCAAGCACTGGCCTTGCCCCAAAACTGGCCCCTGGAGCCGCTGCAACACCACCGCCCGCAGCTCTCGGGGACCACCGAGAGCCCTTCTTCTGCTCGAGAGGAGGAGGAAAAAGGAGAGAACAGAAAAGGAAAAGCCCCAAACCCAAACATCAAGGAGCCTCAGCGCCGGAGGAAGAGCTCTCCTCTCCCAAAGCAGCCTGGGGAAACCGTGGCCAGAAGAGCTGAAGCCAGCCCTGGGCTGGCCTTGAGGCAACCAACTGTTCACCGCTTCCCCAGCTGTTCACCCTCCCTGGTTGGAGGACTGCCGCAGCCCACGGAAGGCAGAGAGCAGGGCCCAGCTCTGCACCACCAGCGAGTGCTTTGCTTTGCAGGGACACAGACAGCCTGAGCAGAGCCTGGACCTCCCCGTCCACCTCACCGCAGACAGCCAGAGCACACCCAGACACCGCTCACCACCCAGACTGGACAGACCAGGGAGTCGTGTTTAAGGCGAAATTCCCTCGCGCTAAATTCGGGTGAAACGACACCAAACGACCGGTTAAAGACTGGAGTTAGCACAGAAGCG